>NC_080541.1:21916934-22516934 GCF_028640845.1 Ahaetulla prasina
GTTTGCAATTGTTCCTTTTTATCGATGAGAACGGAACAGAAAATCCAGTGTGTTTCCTTGCAAAATATTACAGTGAGAGAAAAAGATATTCAGTGATAAAATGTGAACTTCTACTCAGGTAGAAAATAAAGTATGATAAAGTGTTATACATGGCAATGGTGATTTGTTCTTTGTTTTCACTCTTTATTGGAATAAAGTTGAAACTGTGGCTTCACAAACATATACAGCTGATCAGTGGTATATCAGTGAGCGGCAAGCGGAGGGGGGGTGGGGGTGGGGGCAACTAGAGATGGTATTTGCCAGTTTGGTGAACCGGTTAAAATGTCCACTACCGGTTTGTCTGAACCGATCCGAACCGGCTGAACATCACCTCTGCAACTGATGAACCTTCTTTTTACTTGAGGGATCTGCATTATTGAATTCCAATTTTTTTTTTCATTTTGAGGTGGGAAGTATGATAATATAAGACTTTTTTTAAAAAGCTTATTGCCTATTTCTTAGTGCTGAGAGAGGCTTTGGATCTATGATAGAACAAGAATTCACAGTTTTCAAGTTTATAGCCTGATGCCTTAACCACTAGACCAAAATTGTGGAAACCTTTTGGGAAAAGTGTATTTTTGAGGTTTGATGGCTAATAACGCCCTTTTTTTGGGGGGGAGTTTCAAGATAATCATATTCCACTGATGAAATGGCCTGGGAATAGCCCAGACCTTCACCCAACTGAAAATCTATGGAGCCGACTAAAGAAACTTGTTAGTCAGAAGTGACCCAGCAATAAAACCCAGTGAATAGAAGCAATCATTCCATTTGGGTTTAACATTATAACAACTGCAGAACTAAAAGACGTGGTTCACTCCATGGGAAGATATTGTAAGGCCATAATTCATACTAAAGGTGACTCAGCTAAGTATTAACTGACATGGTGATCATTTTTGCATATCTCGTTTTTTCTACGTGTTTGCTTCTTTATACTGGAGGCCCAAAACGGCCCAAAACGGCCTGTTTCCCAACTTCTGGTTGGACAGGACGTGATGTTTTATAGGAAACTGTGGAGGCTTCCACAGCAAAAAATGTCACTTCCTGTCCAACCGGAAGTTGGAAAACGGGCCATTTTGGGCCTCCGGAGGGTCTCCGAGGGGGTGGGGAAGGCTGTTTTCGCCCTCCCCAGATGCATAAAGAGGACCTGGAGCCAGGTGAGAAAGAAAAATGGGCCTACCGGCCATCGCGTGCCAGGAGCGGGGGGGGGGGAGGGCCGTTGCGCACGCATGCGCAAGGTGGGGTGCATAGAATTATGGGTGTGGGCACACGTGTGCGCGAACCTTACCCCCACCCACCCCATTCTGGCACGCAATGGCAAAAAGGTTAGCCATCACTGATCTAAAATATTATCTAAGAAGCAAAGGGGAAAAAGCATTTCCCAAGCCCTGAAAATCTGAACCCAGTCTGTTTGCCATTTATAGATTTGATTTGAATTAAACAGATATGAAATATATAGTCCTTGGTGTTTCTGCTTTTGGTTGTTGCTTGTAGATGTTTCCATTAGCCATCTAGGTAGCAGCACTTATGATGGTAATTAAACAGGTAATTAAACATCTGTAAGCAAACAACCAAGTTCAGGGACATAAAGGACTCCACAGTTCAACCCTGGGCTTCCGAATTCCTAGAGACTGTGGTGGGATTCAATTTTTTTTACTACCGGTTCTGTGGGCATGGCTTGGTGGGCATGGCTTAGTGGGCCTGGCAGGGGAAGGCTACTGCAAAATCTCCATTCCCGCCCCACTCCTGGGGTAAGGCTACTGCAGAATCTCCATTTCCACCCCACTCCAGGGGAAGGATATTGCAAAATCTCATTCCCACCCCACTCCAGGGGAAGGATATACTGTAAAACCTCCATTTCCACCCCACTCTAGGGGAAGGATACTATAAAATCTCCATTTCTACCCCACTCTAGGGGAAGGATATTGCAAAATCCCCATTTCCACCCCACTCCAGAGGAAGGATACTGCAAAATCCCCGTCCCACGAACCTGCTTTCCAGCTCCCTGTGCAGGGCAACAAAAGAAGACCCAGTTGATCGACTGGGACTTGAGAAGCAGTGAATAGATTGGGGCAGGGGCAGCCATAGGTGGTATTTTCCGGTTCTCAAAATTTCCGCTACCGGTTCTCCAGAACCTGTCAGAATTGGCTGAATACCACTTCTGCCTAGAGAGCTAACCCTAAACCTAAGTGGATTTTCCGCGAATGGGATTTCCCCATGTATTTTGCCAGGAAGGGTACATAATGCCAGCTTGAAAAGGATGCACCCTTCTGATCATACCAATGCACTCTGAATCTATTGGTGATGTCCATTTTGCTTTCTAAATTCATTGAGGCCTAAGTGGATTTTCTCCGAATAGGATTTTCCCATATATTTTTCCTCAAAATGCAGATGAGGCAGGCTCTAAAAGTATGGAACCTCCTAACCATACCAATGTGTTCTGAATCCATTTACAATGTCTATTTTGCTCTCCAGATTCATGGAAGCCTAATCCTAACTCTACGTGGATTTTCCTCAAATGGGATTTTCCCATGTATTTTTCCAGGAAATGTACATCATGCCAGTTTGCAAATGTATTCACCCATCTAACCATAATGATGCACTCAGAATCCATTGGGAATGTCCATTTTGCTCTCCAAATTCATGGAGACGTAACCCTAATCCTAAATGGATTTTCTGTAAATGGGATTTTCCCATGTATTTTGCCAGGAAATGGACATAAGGCCTGCTCAAAAAGTTTGCACCCTCCTAATCATACAGTGGCTCAGTGGCTAAGACACTGAGCTTGTCGATCAAAAGGTCAGCAGTTCAACGGTCCAAATCCTTAGTGCCGTGTAATGGGGTGAGCTCCTGTTACTTATCCCAGCTTCTGCCAACCTAGCAGTTCGAAAGCATGTAAAAAATGCAAGTAAGAAAATAGGGACCACCTTTGGTGGGAAGGTAACAGCGTCCCATGGGCATTTGGCGTTTAGTCATGCCGGCCACATGACCACGGAGACGTCTTTGGACAGCACTGGCTTTTCAGCTTTGAACCGGAGATGAGCATCGCCTCCTAGAGTCGGGAACGACTAGCACATATGTCCAAAGGAAACCTTTACCTTTAATCATACTGATGTGCTCTGAATCCATTGGCAATCTCCATTTTGCACTCCAAATTGATGGAGATGTAACCCTAAGTGGATTTTCCAGGAATGGATTCAAGCCAGACTTGAAAAGTTTGCACCCTCCTAACCATACTGATTGGCTCTGAATCCATAGGTGATATCCATTTTGGTCTCCAAATCTATGGAGACCTAACCCTAAGTGGCTTTTCTGTGAATAGGATCCTGAGTCCTTTGGCGATTTCGATTTTCCTCTCCGAATTCATGGAGACCTAACTCTAACCCTGAGTGGATTTTCCACGAATGTGTTTTTTCCATGTATTGCCTGAGGAAATATTGATAAAGCAGGCTCAAAAATTATGCACCGTCACAGTGGGTAAAATTCTTTTTACTACTGGTTCTGTGGGCATGGCTTGGTGGACATGGCAGGGGAAGGATACTGCAAAATCCCCATTCCCTCCCCACTCCTGGGGGAAGGATATTGCAAAATCTCCATTCCTACCCCACTCTGGGGCCAGCCAGTGGTGGTATTTGCCGGTTCTCCAAACTACTCAAAATTTCCGCTACTGGTTCTCCTGAACATATCAGAACCTGCTGTATTTCACCCCTGCACCCTCGTAACAAATACCGATGGGCTCTTGAGTCCATTGTCAATTTGCATTTTGCTTTCTGAATTTATGGAGAGCTAACCCTAAGTGGATTTTCTGGGAATGGGATTTTCCCACGTCTTTTGCCAGGAAGTGCACATGAGGAAGACTTGAAATTTATGCACCCACCTAACCATACTGATGTATTCCGAATCTATTAGCGATATCCCTTTAGGTCTCCAAATTCCTGGAGACCTAACCCTAGCCTTCTGTGGATTTTCCACAAATGTGAATGTCATCTAATCTGGAGAAGCACTCAATTGCAAACCTATTGGAAGTGATCAATCTACATCTGAGTACCAATGAAAGAAAACTTAATAAACTATGTCAGAGGATTCTCAATTTCACATGCTTCCAAAATAATGCTTTTGATCATTTAGTGCAGATGTTTAAGCTGGCTTTAGAAAAGACCGAGGAATAAAAAAAAATATTGATGAATGTTAAATTCTTGAGGAAGCCGGAGTATATTAAGAAATCAACATATTCTTCATCAGTTATAAAAAAGCCTTTGATTGTCTGAACAATATCAGATTGTGGAACATGTTTAAGAAAACGGGAACCCCACAATATCTCTATATTGTGATTACATATAGGTGAGGAAGCCACAGTCTGAGCAGACCATGGTGAAATAACTGGCTCCAGAATGACAAGGGAATGATACAAGGCTGTAAATCTTTTTATTTATTTAAGCAATATGCTAAATGCATGGATTGGAAGAAGATGAATGTAGATTTAAAATAGGAGGCAGAAACATTAATAATGTGTGCAGTGCTAATGACACTATTTTAATAGCTAAAAATGCAAATGAACTTCAAGATCTAATAATTAAAATTTAAGCAGCACAGTGAAAAATGGGACTCAGATTAAATATAAAAAAGCCAAACTAAAGACAGGTATTTGAGTTGGGGAGATCTTTCTGCTTTTTAGGATCAATTATCAGCTGTCAAGTAACTAGGGGTCAAGAAATATGCCACAGGTTAGCACTTGGTAGATTAATAATTATTACTAATGGTAAATTAGGGTAGTAGCCAAAATTGTGGAAACCTTTTGGGAAAAGTATTTTCTGAAACTAGCTAAAAACACCACTTTTTTTTGGAGTAGTACCATAAAATTATGTATGAATAGAAAGATAATTTAATGAAGAATATAATGCAATAACGTTTATGAAGGATTTGCTGTTAGAATAGCAGTTACAGTATAAAGAAGCAAAGTGAAACACGTAGAAAAAACGAGATATGCAAAAATGCTCACCATGTCAGTTAATACTTAGTTGAGTCACCTTTAGCATGAATTATGGCCTTACAACGTCTTCCCATGGTGTGAACCAAGTCTTTTAGTTCTGCAGTTGTTATAATGTGAAACAAGATGGATTGATTGCTTCTATTAACTGGGTTTTATTGCTGGGTTGCTTCTGACTAACAAGTTTCTTTGGTTGGCTCCCTAGGTTTTCAATTGGGTTAAGGTCTGGGCTACTCCCAGGCATTCTAGCAGTGGAATATGATTATCTTGAAACTCCAAAAAAAAAAGTGGTGTCATTAGCCATCAAACCTCAAAAATACACTTTTCTCAAAAGGTTTCCACAATTTTGGCTACTACTGTAGTAACCAGCTGTACCAATATGGCATTCCTAATAAATTGTGTAAACTCCAGGCCTCAGAGTTTTGATTTCATTGGGTCTGTTGCTTGGATCCCTAAAGTGAAGGCTTTAAAAATATACCGAAGCTGTGTTGCGTCTTACCCACAAGGATGAAAATCATGCAGGCAAGGGTGTGACATTTTATGAAAGTGAAAGTTGGACTTTGAAATAATAGGAGAGAAAAAATATTGACATCTTTCAACTTCCGTGTTGGACAAATTTCAAGATATTATGAATTACCAAGAAAAATTTTTATCATCCAATAAATCAGAGTTCTCACTTGAGGCACAAATTATTAGGCTCAAATTATCATATTTTAGACATACTATACAAAGCTGTCGCTGTCTTAAGAAATTTATAATGCTGGAAAAGGTGAAAGGTCACAAAAGAGCCTGATCAGGGTGGGTGGAGTCAGTTATACAATGACTCTGTTGGAAGAGCTGAAAATTCAGATTAGAGAAAATTAATTCTAGAGAAATCCTTCTGTGCAATCACTGACTTTATGATTCACATTTATCATCATTTTCCTTGAAATTACTACTAAAAGCAGCTAATAAAATGAAACAGCAGGATTGAAAATGTTAAAATAAAATAAAAAACCATCACATAATTACTAAAGGTCTAGAATAGAATAGAATAGAATTTTGTTATTGGCCAAGTGTGATTGGACACACAAGGAATTTGTCTTGGTCATCAATAAAATACTAACTTAATTGGAAGATTCTGAAGATTTTAGGAGTGGAATGGACTGATATATAATGGACTGGAAGAAGAATGTGTTTTTTTTGTTTTTGGAAGGGGAGTTAAGGTCTTGACTTATGTTGTATTTTAATTTATGATTGTTAATTTTATACCCTGTACTTTGTTCTGGGAAGTCTCGGGGCGGGGGGGGGGGGGAGATGAAGGATCAATGTAAAGGAATGATTGAAGATATGTAATTAAGAAATAGAAATAATTTGAAATGAAAGCGGGGCTGCTCAGCTGCCATTTCAGAAGGGAATGGAGAGGGAGAGGAGGGAGTGAAGGAAGAAAGCAGGTAGGAAAGAGAGAGGTAGAAAAAGGGGAAAGGAGAGGAAGAAGAAAGGGGAAAGAGAGAGGGTTAGAAAGGGTGGAAGAGAAGAGTAGGGAAAGAGGAGAGGACGTAGAAAAGCGAAGGAGAGGAAGGATGAAGAAAGTAGAAGAAAGTAGAGAAGGGAGGAGGAAGGTTTGTTAAGGAAGGAAGTGGTAGCTGGGCAGGTCCGAATAAGTAACAAATGAAAGTTAATGATTAATGTTGAATAAGAGACTGTATATTGAATAGGTTGTTGGAAAATGAAAATAAAACTTTTTACATAAGGAATTTGTCTTGGTGCAAATGCTCTCAGCTTACATAAAAGAAAAGATACGTTCATCAAGAATCATAAGGTACAACACTTAATAATAGTCATGGGGTACAAATAAGCAATCAGGAAACAATATCAGTATAAATCCTAAGGATGCGAGCAACAAAGTTACAGTCATACAGTCATAAGTGGAAGGAGATGGGTGATGGGAACGATGAGAAGATTAATAGTAGTGCAGACTTAGTAAATAGTTTGACAGTGTTGAGGGAATTATTTGTTTAGCAGAGTGATGGCCTTCGGGAAAAAACTGTTCTTGTGTCTAGTTGTTCTGGTGTGCAGTGCTCTATAGCGTCGTTTTGAGGGTAGGAGTTAAAACAGTTTGTGTCCAGGATGTTCACAGCCCTCTTTTTGACTCGTGCAGTATACAGGTCCTCAATGGAAGGCAGGTTGGTAGCCATTGCTTTTTCTTCAGTTCTAATTATCCTCTGAAGTCTGTGCCTGTCTTGTTGGGTTGCAGAAGTATTAAAGGTCTAGTGGCTTTTCTAAATACCGAGTTTGATAAAAGGTCAAATACAGCTTCTGAGGAAAGATTTTCCTGTGTGCCACAAAGACAGCAAAAAAGGATTCTTCTGCAGATCTTCATGGTGGCCCAAAAGAAATGGTATCCTAGAGCAGTGTTTTTCAACCCTAGCAAGTTTACGTTTTGTGGACTTGAATTCCCAGATTCCTCAGTCAGCATAGTAGCTGGGGAATTCTGGAAGTTGAAGTCTACAAAACGTAAAGCAGCCAAGGTTGAGAAACACTGTCCTAGAGAGTAATCTCCTAGGCTTTTTATATTCAGTAACTCCTAGAATTAGCAACATGCACGATAATTCTGTCTACTTTTATTATTGCTCCAACCTCTGAAACCCTCAGTTCTCTTCCTTAAATAATTAAGGATGGCTCTGACCTGCACAGGATTACTTATCACTGCTCTATGGTTTTATATCAGGGCAGTTGTCCCATTAACTTTGAAATCTGTTGACTTTGCTTATGATATAGCAGAGGTCTTCAAACTTGGTAGCTTTAAGACTTGTGGTCTTCAACTCCCAGAATTCTCCAGGCCCAGTGGCAAAACTATGTCTTCAGGGTGTTTGGAAAGAATGGAAGTCAATCTTATTTCTGCAGGGTTGGTGTTCAACAGGAAGGGACCTTCTTTTTTGTTCCATTAGATCAGAGGTCTTCAATTTAGCAGCTTTAAGACTTGTGGACTTCAACTTCCAGAATTCTGGGAGTTAAAGTCCACAAGTCTTAAAGCTGCCAAGTTTGGGGACCCCTGTGATATAGTCTTTGGACCAAGCGGTAGGATGTGTCTTGTTTTAAATGGAGATATGGGAAAATTATGTTGTTGTTATAAGAAAGACGGAATTTCAATTCCCAGGAGTTCATTAAAATAGAATTGCTCTTTCTGGCTACTCTACCCTGTTACTCAAGGATCCAACACAGGCCAGTTCCTGTTACAAACAGCCATAAAGTTACTTTTAAAATGGCATCTATTTTTAACTTCCAGAACATGAGGGTTTTGTTTTTTTTAAGAGAGGAAAAAAAATCAATGCTTAAAAAACAACAACCCGAAAGACCAAGGTACAAGTCCTTGAGGAGAAGTTTAAGGGGGCCAGAAGTAGCTTCTAGTAAGTATTTTGACACTTCAGCATTAATTTATCACCAAGAATGTATTTATGCTTAAGACATGAGGGCTTCGTTGTTTTCTCTTTAGAGGGTTGCTAATGGACTGTGTTAAAACTTTAATAGCCATTGGACTTTTGTAATTGATGTCTTTGTGTTAATAGCAAAAAATAAAATAAAATAGAATGTTTGTATGTTACTGAACTCTTGGATTTATACCAAATACTGTCCCTTTAAAAGGGATGCGGTGGCTTAGTGGCTAAGACACTGAGTTTGTCGATTGAAAGGTCGGCAGTTCAGCAGTTTGAATCCCTAGTGCGCGTGATGGGGTGAGCTTTCGTTACTTGTCCCAGCTTCTGCCACCCTAGCATTTCGAAAGCACATAAAAAATGCAAGTAGAAAAATAGGGACCACCTTTGATGGGAAGGTAACAGCGTTCCATGTGCCTTTGGCATTGAGTCATGCCGGCCACATGACTACGGAGACATCTTCGGCAGCACTGGCTCTTTGGCTTTGAAACAGAGATGAGCACCACCCCCTAGAGTCGGGAACGACTAGCACACATATGCGTGGGGAACCTTTACCTTTATCTTTACTGTTCCTTTTAGACTTCAGATCTGCGTTTTGTTTAACAGCACTGCTGAACCACAAGCAATCTGAGACCCAAAATTGTTGTGAATGTTGAATGTTGAAAGTACCTGTAAAATAACCACTGGGCCATTTCCAGTGTGCAGAGGACGTTTGATTAAGTGCATTCACTTTAAGACATGTAACCAGGCAGGGGAAGGATATGCAATAATTTAATTTAATTTAATTAATTTAATAATTTTTTAATTTAATTTTTAAGAAAAAATAATATTGCTGCCCAACTCACAGTGACACCAATATTAAACCCAATAACCCTCACCCTCCCTCCTCATGACAACAGTCAAACCAACCAACCAGAAAATCTTCTTCTGAGCATGCGCGAAATGGCGGCGACCTGATTTCGTGGAGAGGGCAAGCGGGGCATTCCCTGGCCGAGGCGTTGCTTCTGCCGACCGCCGGGCTGCTTGGAACGCTGGCTCCGGGAGAATAGCATGTCGGCAACCGAGGGAGAGGTCTTTGGGCTTTGGAAGCCCCTCGGTTGCTGAGAACGGAGCCGCGGACGAGCAGCGGATGGCGGCGGCCATTTTCAGGCGATGGGGGGGTGTTCCGGCCTGGTTCCGGCTCCGGGAGAGCAGCTGGCTCCGGGAGAGCAGCATGTCGGCAACCGAGGGAGAGGCCTTCGGGCTTTGGAAGACCCTCGGTTGCCGAGAACGGAGCCGTGGACAGGCAGCGGATACGGCGGCCAGTTTCGGCGATGGGCGAGGGGGGGGGGGGCTTGCCGGCCTGGTGTGGCCTGAGGCCCACCCATCTGTGGCGTTCGTGCCGCGACTACCATCAGTTGATTCCGGACTTCCTATCGGCCTTGGACATCGGCCGACCCCTCAGCCTGCGCCTGAGGCCCACCCATCGGCGGCGTCCATGCCGCGATCACCATCAGCTGATTCCGGACTTCCTATCGGCCTTGGACATCGGCCGACCCCTCAGCCTGCGCCACGGCTACCATCAGCGGCGGTATGAGTTCGGTCTTCTCAATCGGCCTTGGACATCGGCCGACCCTCAGCCTGCGCCATGGCTACCATCAGCGGGGGTATGAGTTCGGACTTCTAATCCACCTAGACATCGGACGAACCCTACAGCGTGTTCCTGGCCGCGGCCTGCGAACTTTAATTGCAGTGTAGGTTAGGTAGTGGCCCGCTATCGGCCACGATTTCCATCGTCGACATCTATGGCGGCCTTGGTTTTGGCCGCTAACCCTCTTCTGCTGCGTCATCTTGACGCGTTAAGCACGCTGGTGGCTTTTGGGCCACATTTTATCACCATTAACAGCTTGGCGAGTGACCTTTCTAAATTTTTAACAACTTACAGCGTGTCTTGACCGGGTCATTTGAAGGATTGTGATGCCTACATCGGTTAGGGATGGACCCCCTTTTTCTGCCTTTTATTATTTCTTCTCCATGAGATACTCGCCTATTGACCTCCTTCGACTGCGAGGTTCCCCCCCCTCGGAGGAATGGCCTCCGTTATCGAGGGCCTACCTCAACGAAGGGTTTTGGGACCCAGAGAGGTGGCATGCTGCTAAGAAGAATGTATGGGGTTTTTTAAATAGATTTTTAAATAAGGGTTTTTTAAAGGGGGGGAGGGATAAGACGGGTGTGGGGGAGAACCCGTCGGGGAGGGATCCAGCCCCGGTACCAGTTCGCGGCACTATTACATCTGGTCTGAAGGCAGGGGGGGAGGGGTTCGTTCCAGGACTAGAGGGTGGTTCAATCTGTACGGTAAGTGGGAGAGGCAGATATGGCGGAGGGGGGGGGCCATATCGAGTGTGGGGAGCACGTGCTCGATGTCTGAAAACGATCACGTGCTCCGGCCCCTTAGTCCCTACCCGTTCCTCAGGCGGCCATGATCCTCAGAGCCTGGATTTTCGGTTGATGTTATGTAATGCCCGGTCCGTGGCAAATAAAGCCCCCTTGATTTGTGATCTTATTCAGGGGGAGTCCGCGGACCTTATGGGCATTACGGAGACCTGGTTGGGGCCAGAGGGGGGGGTTCCCCTCGTCGAACTGTGCCCCCCAGGTTTCCGAGCATTCCATCAGCCGAGGGTCCAGGGTAGGGGTGGAGGGGTGGCGGTTGTCATTAAGGAAGATCTAGAGCCGAGGGAGGCCACTGTTCCTCAGATTGCCGGCTGTGAATCCCTTTATGTGAGGTGGGGCCATAGGAATCAGTTGGGCTTGTTGATCACGTACCTGGCTCCTTGCTGCGTGACCACAGCCCTGCCCGAGCTGCTGGAGTTATTTGCCACTGTGGCAGTTGAGACCCCCAGACTGATAGTTATGGGGGATTTCAACTTGCCATCAGCTGGCTTATCATCGACTGCAGCTCGGGAGTTCCAGGCTTCCATGACGGCCTTGGACCTGATTCGAGTAAATGATGGCCCTACGCACATGGGGGGAGGCACGCTGGATCTGATTTATATCTCTGGTCAGTGGCTAAATGATCTGATACTAGACGATTTAGTAACAGAACCAATGTCATGGACAGATCATTTTCTCCTTCGTCTGGACTTCCGAACCGCCACCCACCATCGCAGGGAGACGGAACCTACACGCTGGTTCCGTCCCAGGCGCCTGATGGACCCTGAGAGGTTCCTGACGGAGCTTGGGCCATTCCCTGAGGATCTGGCCCACGGCACGACTGAGGAACTAGTTGCGGCCTGGGAACAGGCCGCGGCTGGGGCCTTGGACCGTGTCGTGCCTTTGCGGCCTCTGACCCGGCGCAGATCTCGTCTGGCCCCTTGGTTCTCCGAGGGGCTGAGAGAGATGAAACGCCGGAGAAGACGCCTAGAGAGCACTTGGAGGTCCAGTCATTCCGAGCTGATCGGACACTAGTTAGGTCTATTCTAGGACCTACCTAGTGGCAATGAGGAGGCGGCGTTCTCGCCTCCACCCTCATTGCGTCGGCAGATAACCGCCCGGCCGCCCTGTTTCGGGTGACCCGTTCCCTCCTTCATCAGGAGGTGCGGGATGACCCGTTACAGGGACGTGCCGAGGAGTTTAATGGTTATCTATATGACAAAATCGCTCAGCTCCGGGATGGTCTGGACCGAAATTGGGATGATCCAAGCGAGGGAGAGGAGGCACGTCTTGTTGAGTCTGTTTGGGATGAATTTGACCCTGTGGCTCCCGAGGACGTGGACAGGTTGTTGGGGAGGCTCCGCGCCACTACATGTTTATTGGATCCGTGTCCTTCCTGGCTGGTGCTGGCCACTCAGGAGGTGACACGAGGCTGGCTCCAGAGGATTATAAATGCTTCTTTGTTGGAAGGGGTTTTCCCTGCCGCCTTGAAAGAGGCGGTGGTGAGACCCCTCCTTAAGAAGCCCTCTTTGGACCCGGCTATTTTGGGAAATTATCGGCCAGTCTCCAACCTTCGCTTCGTTGCGAAGGTTGTAGAGAGTGCTGTGGCGCGTCAGCTACCCCAATACCTGGAAGAATCCGTCTATCTAGACCCGTTCCAGTCCGGCTTCCGACCCGGTTACAGCACGGAGACAGCTTTGGTCGCATTGGTGGATGATCTCTGGAGGGCCAGGGACAGGGGTTATTCCTCTGCCCTGGTCCTATTAGACCTCTCAGCGGCTTTTGATACCATCGACCATGGTATCTTGCTGCGCCGGCTGGGGGGATTGGGAGTGGGAGGCACCGTTTATCGGTGGTTCTCCTCCTATCTCTCCGACCGGTCGCAGACGGTGTTGACAGGAGGGCAGAGGTCGACCGCGAGGGCCCTCACTTGTGGGGTGCCGCAGGGGTCGATTCTCTCGCCCCTTCTGTTCAACATCTACATGAAGCCGTTGGGTGAGATCATTAGTGGCTTTGGGGTGAAGTACCATCAGTACGCTGATGACACTCAGCTGTACTTCTCCACCCCAGGTCACCCCAATGAAGTTGTTGAAGTGCTGTCCCGGTGTTTGGAAGCCGTACGGGTCTGGATGGGGAGAAACAGGCTCAAGCTCAATCCCTCCAAGACGGAGTGGCTGTGGATGCCGGCATCTCGATTCAGTCAGCTGCAGCTGCAGCTGACTGTTGGAGGCGAGTTATTGGCCCCAAAGGATAGGGTGCGCAACTTAGGGGTCCTCCTGGATGAGCGGCTGTCGTTTGAAGATCATCTGACGGCCGTCTCCAGGGGGGCCTTCCACCAGGTTCGCCTGGTTCGGCAGTTGCGCCCCTTCCTTGATCGGGATGCCTTGTGCACAGTCACTCACGCACTCGTTACCTCTCGCTTGGATTATTGTAATGCTCTCTACATGGGGCTCCCCTTGAGGTGCACTCGAAGGCTTCAGCTAGTCCAGAATGCAGCTGCGCGGGTGATAGAGGGAGTGTCGCGTACCTCCCATGTAACACCTCTCCTGCGCAGACTGCACTGGCTTCCTGTGGCTTTTCGGGTGCACTTTAAGGTTTTGGTTATGACCTTTAAAGCGCTCCATGGCTTAGGGCCTGGGTACTTACGGGACCGCCTACTGTTACCATATGCCTCCCACCGACCCGTACGCTCTCACAGAGAGGGACTTCTCAGGGTGCCGTCCGCCAAGCAATGTCGGCTGGCGGCCCCCAGGGGAAGGTCCTTCTCTGTGGGGGCTCCCACACTCTGGAACGAGCTTCCCCCGGGTTTACGCCAAATACCTGACCTTCGGACCTTTCGCCGCGAACTGAAGACACATCTTTTTATTCGCGCGGGGCTGGGTTAATTTTTATGGATTTTATAGTTTTTATTAATTTTAAACGGGGTTTTAGTTTTTATAGATTTTTAAATTTTTAGGCAAATTATAATAAGTTTTTTAATTTTATATTTTATATATAGTGTCTTGTTTGTTTTTATTTGCCTGTACACCGCCCTGAGTCCTTCGGGAGAAGGGCGGTATAAAAATTTAATAAATGAAATGAAATGAAATGAAACCACTTGATGGGCTCCATAACACCTTGGGTGTTAGGAAACACTCAGTCTGGCGGCGGGGATGGGGTGAGGTAGGGAAGCCTCAAACACTTAATTAGCCTCAAGTTCTTGTGCAGCTGCAAGGGGGCCAGATGAACCCCACTTAAGTTCCATAGAATGTTATCTATTTCTTCCCAGGCTAAAGTTGGCCATCTGAGAAGATTCCTGTATAATAGGCAAGATACAGTAAAGTAGTGAACTTGAACCTTGTGCACGGAAGTCTGGTTATTTGTGTCTGGCCCTGGGGTCTCCAGGCCCCGTGGCAAAACTATGTCTTCAGGATGTTTGGAAAGAATGGAAGTCAATCTTATTTCTGCAGGGATGGTGTTCAACAGGAAGGGACCTTCTTTTTTGTTCCATTAGATCAGAGGTCTTCAAACTTAGCAGCTTTAAGACTTGTGGACTTCAACTTCCAGAATTCTGGGAGTTGAAGTCCACAAGTCTTAAAGCTGCCACGTTTGGGGACCCCTGCATTAGAGGGATCTCCTTAGGAGTGAGGATCTGTAACATCACATGCCTCCCCACTTTGGGTCAGGTAGATGTAATTGGGGAAAGATAGTCTATTTAATTTAATTTAAATTTAACTTGATTTAGTTTACATTTAACTGGACTTACTTTAAATTTAAGTTGATTTAATTTAAATTTAATTTAATTTAATTAATGACTGCCCAACTTCCAATTGACTCTGCCAATTCTTACAACTAGAATTGAAGTTAGTGTAATAATTATGCTGCACCACCTTTAAAAAAAATCTGCAAAAAGACAGAGTGATGGTACTTACTGGATGGAAAAGCCTTTTCTCTCTTGGCATGGTGCTCTAACTTCAAATGGTACAAAAGAAAAGGACTATTGCTATGCCTCATTACCAAGGTTAGCTAAGCATCTTTTCCTACAGACCCCTCACATCTTGGACATAAACTGTTTCAACACCTACCCTCAAAACGAAGCTATAGAGCACTGCACAGCAGAACAACTAGACACAAGAACAGTTTCTTCCTGAACGCCATCACTCTGCTAAACAAGTAATTCCCTATTTACTAAGTCTGCACTACTATTAATCTTCTCATCGTTCCCATCTCCTTTCACTTATGACTGTATGACTATAACCTTGTTGCTTGTATCCTTACAATTTATATTGATATTGATTGTTTCCTGATTGCTTATTTGTACCCTATGGCTATCATTAAGTGTTGTACCTTATGATTCTTGATGAATGTATCTTGTCTTTTTATGTACACTGAAAGCATATGCACCAAGACAAATTCCTTGTGTGTCTAATCACACTTGGCCAATAAATAATTCCGTTCTATTCTCAACTAGTCTATCCTATCCTATCCTATCCTATCCTATCCTATCCTATCCTGTCCTGTCCTGTCCTGTCCTGTCCTGTCCTGTCCTGTCCTATCCTATCCTATCCTATCCTATCCTATCCTATCCTATCCTATCCTATCCTATCCTAGATATCATTCTGTTGGGGAATCTTACTATCTTCTCTTTGTTGTCACTGACTTCATTTTGCTTTTATGGTCTGCATTGCTGCATTATTTATTTATTATTATTTATTTATTTATTTATTTACATTTATATCCCGCCCTTCTCCGAAGACTCAGGGCGGCTTACAGTATATTGATAGTGATTTCAAAGCCCCGCCTTAATTTTGCATCTCAAAATGTATTATAACACTATCTACCCTATTGTTGAAAATTAAGTTTTCAGAGCTGCTTTGTAGATGGAGATGAGTGGCATATAAATTTAATATAAAAATGAATAGAATTTTAAAAAGGCGTCCTTTGCTACCAACTTCTGCTTAATCCAATAAAGAAATTAGGTATTTAAGAATGTCACACTGAAAGAGGTTTTTGATATGTTTTTTATTATATTAGAGCACAGGACCCAGAACATTAGTTTTAAGTTACAGCAAGGTAAATTAAGACTGACTATTGGGAAAATATGGAGGGCATTGCAGTGGCTCAGTGGTTAAGATATTGGGCTTTGTCAGCTTGAAAGCCGGCAGCCCAAATTTGAGACCTTAATACCCTGTGACTGGGTGAGCTCCCATCCTCTCCCTCTATACAGGTAATCCTCGATTTATGCCCACAATTAAGCCCAAAATTTATGTTGTTAGGTGAGATTTTAGTTAAGTGAGTTTTGCCCCATTTTATGACTTTTCTTGTCACAGTCGTTAAGTGAATCACAGCAGTTTTAGTAACCCGATTGTTAAGTGAATCTGGCTTTCCCGTTGACTCTGCTTGTCAGACGGTCCCAAAAGATGATCACCTCACCTCGTAACTGCAACCATCGTAAATATGAGTCGGTTGCCAAGCATCTGAATTTTGATCACATGATCATGGGGATGCTTGTAAAGGTCGTAACTATGAAAAACGGTCGTACGTCACATTTTTCAATGCCGCTGTACCTTTGAACGGTCACTAAACGAACTGTCGAGGACTACCTGCATTCTGCCAACCTAGCCATTTGAAAGCACGCAAATGTGAGTAGTTAAACAGGTAGCATTTTGGTAGGAAGGCAACAAGGCTCCATGATGTCATGCTGGCCACAAGACCATGGAAATGTCTTCGGACAGCGCTGGCTCAGTGGCCTTGAAACAGAAATGAGCACCGTCCTTTATAGTCGGCAATGACTGGCGGAGTAAAATCTGACCCAGCTCCCAAATACAACAAACCCTCTGTAGTTAAGTCAATGATTCCTTTATTAGGAGTGCCAGCAGCCCCGGCAAAAAGTCTCTCTCTCTCACACACAGCAGGCTAACAAGTCTGTCCGGCAGGGAGATAAATAGGTATGGCAGACATTATCCCCAGAGCTAGGGTGGGGCTTTGCTAGCTGCAGTGGCTCTTCCATCCCAAGGATCAGCTCATATATTTCCACTGCTCTCCTCTCCTCTGCCTTCTGCGCATCTGGGGTGTCAGGCACTGGACCTAGCTGTTCCTCTTCTTCCTCATCAGCCACCTCCAGACCTGGAGGCTGCTGACTCTCCATCTGAGGACTGATGGATGGCCCAGGCTCTGCCTCTATCTCTATCTCGACAGCTCCCCCTTGGAGCTCTCAGGTTGCCTTGATGCTGGCCCTGATTTCCATGCCTCCTCATCTGACTCAGTTGTTGAAGGGGCTGGCAGCCGACAGGCCATAACACAGGGACTCCTTTGCCTTTTATTGGGAAAACATTCCTAATAATAAAACACTATGCAGTGGCTCAGTGGCTAAAACGCTGAGCTTGTTGATCGAAAGGTCAGCAGTTCGGCGGTTCGAATCCCTAGTGCTGCGTAATGAGGTGAGCTCCTGTTACTTGTCCCGGCTTCTGCCAACCAAGCAGTTCGAAAGCACATCAAAAATGCAAGTAGAAAAATAGGGACCACCTTTGGTGGGAAGGTAAGAGCATTCCGTGTGCCTTTGGCATTTAGTCATGCCGGCCACATGACCACAGAGACATCTTTGGACAGCACTGGCTCTTTGGCTTTGAAGTGGAGATGAGCACCGCCCCCTAGAGTTGGGAATGACTAGCACATATGTGCCAGCAGGAAACCTTTACCTTTTTATAAGAGCAGTTCTGTTCTAATTAGCTAGTTGTTTAATTAGCTGATGGGCTTTTCTTTGCTGGTTGTGTTTAATCAGAGGTGGATAAGTGACTTAAGGATGCTTTTGGTGAAAATTTCTGAACTGGACAGAAGGTGCTCAGCGGCCTAAGTAGTCCTCTTCAGCTGTATGATAATAATTTAAACTACAGGTTTTCCACGACCTACAACAATTCACTTAGTGACCGTTCAAAGTTACAACACCACTGAAAAAAGTGACTTATGTCCATTTTTTACACTTATGACCATTGCACCATCCCCGTGGTCATGAGATCAAAATTCAGATGCTGGCCAACTAGTTCATACTTATGACCATTGCAATGTTCCAGGGTCACAGGATTACTTTTTGCAACCTTCTGACAAGCAAAGTCAACGGGGAAGCTGGATTAATTTAAACAACCATGTTAGTATTTATCAAGCTCAGTGATTCACTTAACAACTGTGGCAAGAAAGGTTGTAAAATAGAGCAAAGCTCACTTAGCACATGTCTCACTTAACAACAGAAATGTTGGCCTCAATTGTGGTCATAAGTCGAGGACTACCTGGAGTACAAATAACCCTTGGCCTACAACCATAAGGGAGACTGCCTATTACAATCGTAAGTCAGGATGCTCATTAAGTGGGTCACCCACGTGACCTGATTTTACGACCCTTTATTTGTGGCAATTGTTAAGTGAATCTGCAGTTATTTAGCAAATCCATTGTTCTCTATGGGTCACTTTTTTCGGAAAACCAGAAATAAATGCTAGTTTTAACAAAAACATAATAAATCATGGTCACATGACTGCAGGACACTGAAAATAACTGTAAATGCAGATCGGTTGCTAAACTGCCCAAAATGTGATTATCTGAGATTGTGTGTTTGTGTGTGTGTGAGAGAGAGAGGGAGAGAAAGAGACAGACAGACAGACAGGCAGACAGACTATAATAAATACCATTTTTGGGGGTGTCCCAACTGGATGTAAATCAAGGAATACCTGAATTTCTCAGTGTCAGAGCATTTAAGATGGGTGGACTTCCCAGAATTCCCCAGCCAGAAGTAAATCGTAAAAGTGATGAGATTGCGAAACACTGATTTAAACAAATATTTGCTTACTGAAGATAACTAATCATGTAGAAAAACTGAAGCAAAGCAAAGTCTTGATGCAATACTGGGCAGAAGATGAAAATGATATTGAAAATATGTTTTGTCTGCTATTGAAAATGTAGAATTTCTGTACCATGACCATTTGATTATGACTTTCCTGTCGTGTCCTTCTTCGTAGCATACTGAAAAAGCAAAATGCTGGGTTTCCTGTGGATGTGCAAAGCAGTCATGACTTGAAATTGCTTTAAAGAATTTTTTGCCTTGCAGCATCTGTATTCATGCATAATGGGAACATTTAAAATAGCCTTGCATGAAAACACACACACATATTCTTTATACAGGCAAAGAAGAAGAAACCATTATGTGCAGAACTGAACAAGATATACAACAGATTGTCATCTGAAATAGCGATTGGCAAGCTCCCCAGGCAGAGAGGTTGAGTTCCAGATTTTAAGTCACCGCTTTTCCATCCAAAATGAATCAGTGATTTACTCCACTCCTAAGCAGATTGTTGGAAATGAGCCTGTTTAACTCAGAGACAAGAAGTGATGGTGGAGAATGAGGCTTTGTGCCAGGGTTCGAATGCTTGAACAACTTTACTGGGTCATATACTCCTCTCTATGGTGGGTCATCTCCACCACATAAACATTCATCCCCCAAAACTTGTTTGAAGATGCATAAAATTATAGAGTTAAAGGACCAGAAGGGACCTTGGAGGCCTTTACAGACCCCTCGCATCCTGGGCATAAATTGTTTCAACTCCTACCCTCAAAACGACGCTATAGACTGCACACCAGAACAACTAGACCCAAGAACAGTTTTTTCCCTGAATGCCATCACTCTGCTAAACAAATAATTCCTTCAACACTGTCAAACTATTTACTAAGTCTGCATAACTTTGTTGCTTGTATCCTTATGATTTATATTGATATTGTTTCCTGATTGTTTTTTTGTACCCTATGACTATCACTAATTGTTGTACCTTATGATTCTTGACGAATGTATCTTTTCTTTTTATGCACACTGAGAGCGTACGCACCAAAGACAAATTCCTTGTGTGTCCAATCACACTTGGCCAATAAACTGTTCTGTTCTGTTCTGTTCTGTTCTGTTCTGTTCTGTTCTGTTCTGTTCTACTCTACTCTATTCCAACCCCCACTCAAGCAGGAGACTTTGTACCATTCCAGACAGATAGTTGCCCAAACCTTCAGTGATAAAGCACCTATAACTTCAAGAGAAAAGCCATCCCACTGATTAATTGTTCTCAGTATCAGTTCCAGGTTGAATCTCTCTTTAAGAAGCTTCCATCAATTACTTCTGGTCTGCCCTGAGGTGCTTTGGAGAATACGTCAACCTCCTCTTCTTTGTGGCAGCCACTTAAGTAGTGGAAGACAGCTATGTAGAACATCTTTGTACTACTCTATGTAGATGAGGCAGCAATACTTTCAAGAGCACCTGTTGACTTGGGTGGGCTTCAACTCCCAGAATTCCCCAGCCAGCAAATTCACCCATCTTCCAGTTGCCCAGGTTGAGAAACAGTTTTCTATAATGCAATGCAGTTTAAGGGGAGGGGACCAAGGGGGCATTTGACAGCTGTGGAACAGCTGCTTAGCAGCAAAGCAGAATATCGACTGGGAGCGATAAAAAATAAATGGCTGAAAAGAGCTGAAGCCCAAGAAGACTTAATGTTCACCAGCACCTCTAAGCAAGAAATCAATCCAATTAAATCTCCTCGTGAACCTGATGTATGAAATTCAGATAATCGATACTGCAAGTAAACTGCATAGCCTGATTAAAAATAACCTTGACTGTATACAGCTAAAGAAATGCTTGCTCATCTTGGTAGTGTCTGTTGTTTAGGCAATGTGCAGAATTTACAAGTTGAATAAAATTAACAAAAGATGGAAAACACTGGATTTTAATATGAGGATCGTAATTTGAAGCAACATATAGTTCATGGCTAGATCTTGAAATGGGCACATTAGGAAAGCAGGAAATTAACATGGGTTGTTTGGTAAATATCATCAGAATATATTATCTGTCTAGCATAACTTGACCTCCAGAAAAGGATTTCAAGCAATATTGTGGTCCAGAATGATTAATTTGACTGCAGCGTCTGATCCAAGAATGCCTTATAATTTAAAGTCCCATAATAGATTAAGAGATAGTTACGGAGTAGCTGCTTAAAATTACAGCGTTAACAATGATGATGGGACACTAATGAGTCACTATACAATAAATTGAAACAATAAAAGTAATAACATTTAAAAGTTGTATGCACAAAGAGAGGAATAAATGGGGTGATTAATTTGTTTCTCTTGCATAGAGTTTGGAAGCATTTAATCCCTACTTCATGAGTGTCTTCTTATTCGATGCAGGAGAAAAAGAAGTTGAAAATTCTCTTTCCATTCATACATATTTGTGAGATTGTTGATGTAATGCCAGTACAACAATTAGAATCGGATGGGATGGGATGGGATGGGATGGGATAGGCTAGGCTTCGCTAGGCTAGGCTAGACTAGACTAGACTAGACTAGACTAGACTAGACTAGAATAGAATAGAATAGAATAGAATAGAATAGAATAGAATAGAATAGAATAGAATAATTTTATTGACCAAGTAAGATTGAACACACAATTTGTCTCTGGTGTATAAGCTCTCACTGTACCTGCAAACAACAAAGTAGCATAATAATAAGATACCAATATAAGAAGGTAGTAGAAAAGATGACAAGGATAATAGTTATACAACCATACTACATGGGTAAATATCCTTAGACATAAGACAGTACTATGGTAATTAGGTGTTCAGCAGAGTGATGGCACGGGGAAAAACTGTCCTTATCTCTAGTTTTTTTGGGCATGCAATGCCCTGTTGGGACATCCCAAGGGGAGGAGTTGAAAAATAGATGTCCAGGATGTGAGGGATCTGTAGATATTTTCTCAGCCCTCATTTTGTTGCGTGTAGTATACAAGTCTTCAATGGAAGGCAAGCTGGTTGCAATTGTTTTTCTGCAGTCCTGAGTTGACACAGGAAGAACATTCTTTGTTGTTAATTATGTTTCTAATGTTGGGTGTCCATTTCAAATCCTGGGAAATTATAGTACAAGTTGTACAAGTTAGTTTAAGGAACTATATATGTATGCACATATGCCTTTACTTCAGTGTCGACTCCTGGCTGAACTAATCCCTGAACTAGACAATATTTTAGAAGTGGTTTACCATTGCCTCCTTCCTAGGGCTTGAGAGAGAACTGGCCCAAGGTCATCCAACTGGCTTTGCCCCTGTGGCAGGACTAGAATTCACAGTCTCCCAGTTTCTAACTCAGTGCCTTAAAAACTACATCAAACTGGTTCTCATTTAGGAGACTAGTTGTAGCAAAATTGATCCTAGCCCAGAATTGAGCTCAGGCTTGCATTTAAACTGGACCTTCCCCCCAGAAGCTGGAAATGTCTGTCTTACCCATCTTGGTTTCTTTATACAAAGCAAGGGCAGGATGTCAGGCTTGCCTTGGCTTGTTTTTTCCCCACTGAGATTTCAGCCTTGGGTCAGAGAATCCAGTGGACTCAATGGGGGCACTTTGGGGTCACTGCCAGGAAGCAGGCTGTACAGATCCTCTCTTCCATCTTCCATACTCAAAGTCTTTGGAATCTCCAGGTTTTAAGACTGCTTTTTTTTTTTGTAGGCTAGAAGAGCTGGGGATCCATCTTGCGGTAACAGTTGCCTTCTCTAATGTTGCCTACAGGTGGCTATAAAGCATTTCCTTGTTGGAAAAGAAGGACAACAGGAGAAGATTATAGGGCAGCTGCAGCAAAATTGGTTATTTTGGAGGTAGATGGGAGTAGACCAGAAGTGGTATTCAGCAGGTTCTGGCCAGTTCTGGAGAACTGGTAGCGGAAATTTTGGGTAGTTTGGAGAACCGATAAATACTACCTCTGACTGGCCCCACCCCCATCTATTCTCTGCCTCCCGAGTCCCAGCTGATCAGGAGGAAATGGGGATTTTGCATTAACCTTCCCCTAGAATGGGGTGGGAATGGAGATTTTACAGTATCCTTCCTTTGTCACGCCCAACAAGCCATGCCACGCCCACCAAGCCAGACCTACAGAACCGGTAGTAAAAAAAAAATTGAATCCCACCACTGGAGTAGACAATCCTACTGTGGGCCTGTTGGAGTCATGCCAATCTCTAACTACCCAAGACAACTCTTACGTGTGGCTTAGAACAGGGGTCTCCAACCTTGGCAACTTTAAGACTTGTGGACTTCAACTCTCAGTATTCTGAGAGTTGAAGTCCACAAGTCTTAAAGTTGCCAAGGTTGGAGACCCCTGACTTAGAATGTCCCCATGTCAGGACTCCACTTGTATTAACTGGGAAAATACCATCTTTTGGCCAGTACGCTTTGGACTAGGTTTATACTGCCTAAATAATGAGTTGCTTATGAGATGGAGGCATTGTTATGAGGACATGTTCTTTGCAAATGTAAGTGGGGTGTTTTCATGCTGTGGAAATCAGGCTGTTTAGATGAGTTCTTCCACTATTAAATCTGCATGTGTTGGCAACTTCAGTTACATATTCCGTTACCACCCTCTTCCTGCTGTTTAATGGAGCAATAATTCATATCATCTGGCCACAGCTTCGTAGGAAGGTGTGGCTCTGTTTTGTAAAGAGATGATTTCTTAAGCGGTCTGGGGGAAATGGTGCATCATTATGAATCTTGGCTTCCCTTTAAAAGTAAGAGGTTTGTTCTTCTAACTGCTACATGTAGGAAAGAAGAACAGTAAACAGAGTTGGAAGGGACCTTGGAGGTCATCTAGTCCAACTCCCTGCTCACGCAGGAGACCTGTACCAGGGATTCGAACCACCGAAATGCTGACCTTTCTGAACAACAAGCTCAGTGTCTTAGCCACTGAGCCACCTAGTCAGGCTGAATAAAGGAGAAACAGGAAGTGCCATATGGACTCTTAATAATGATGTTGTAGAGCAGTTTAATTGCTCCATGGGTTTAATCTACAAAATACTGTAATCTAGCCCAAATAGACTTGTAAACATGAATGCATATTTAGTCCTTTGGCATAGTTCCCTACTTTCCCCCTAAGCACTCATTGGAACCTTTTTAGTATTCTTAAACAATTGTGCTGGCTGCTGGTCCATTTCTGCGCACAAATTTACATACTGGCACTCATTTTTTTATAATCTTTTGTGATCTGAGATTAGATAAAAGCACTCTTGAGTCAAGTTTAAATCCAGGCTCTTAGATAGTGTTCTTGCCTATGGCTAGAATGCCAGAACCATCCCTTAGCTATAGATCTCTGACCTTCCACTTGAAATCCTTGAGCCAGGATTTGCCAAACTGAAGTGACGTTTCTCAAATAACTCAACAGCAGCCTTACGAAAATGGGTTGCTATTGCTCTCTTTAGGAATGTTTCTAGACTTCTCAGACCAACCTCAATATTTTTGGATGGTCTCCCACCTTAGTATTAACCGGGTCTGATTCTGTTCATCTTTTCAAGATCAACCAAGAGCTAGGAGCTTCTTAAGATGATCTGGGATGAGGTTGGTCAATGAAGCATTGCCAAAAAAGAAAGATTAAAAAAAAAATCCTTTAAATCTTATTCTTCCCTAATCACTTCCCTCCCCACCAGCTTCCTGAACTTTTAATCTTTCGTTCTTAAATCTTACAGTTCTGCAACTTTCCATAGTTTTGGTTTCATTGCTTTTTCTGTCTCGCTCCCTACTCTTGTTTCATTATCGTGCCCTGATGAGTTTACTCGCTGCTTTCCAGGCAAGACTTCTTCACCCATTTGTCTTATACTTATGTTCTTGCTGAGTCAGGATAAAAGGAAACTGCCTCGTTATGGATTCAGAGTATTTGTCTAAAGAGCCCTGTATTGTCTACTATAAGGGTGTCTAGGGCTGGCTGGGGAATTCCGGGAGTTGAAACCCACAGGCCTTAAAGTTGTCAAGGTTGGACATCCCTGGTCTACTCTACCAGTGCCTGACACATGCCAAATGCTGAGCCTCTACTCTACAGCAAACCAGATTTCCGATACCAAGTATGTCTGAGAAGGGGGCATATCTCCTTCATTTTTCTCAGCAAGAAGATCCTACACAACTTTTCAGCACATCTGGGAACATCTGGTATTTTTCAAAGTGGGAGGGATAGAGGAAAGACCATTTCTTTCCCTTTCATCAGTGGTTTCCTGCACCTTTAATCAGTTTCCCAATGCATTAAAACTCATTCAATTAGTCAGCTAAGATTGCTTTAGTGATACAACAGTCCCAGCAGCAATATTTCACAAAAGCAGGGCTAGTATGAGCCGCAGTGGCGCAGTGGTTAAAGTGCAGTACTGCAGACTATTGCTGCTGCTTGCCGGCTGCCTGCAATTTAGCAGTTCAAATCTCATCCAGGCTCAAGGTTGACTCAGCATTCCATCCTTCCAAGGTGGGTAAAATGAGGGTCCTAATTGTTGGGGGTAAGATGCTGACTCTGTAAACCACTTAGAGAGGGCTGTAAAGCACTGTGAAGCAGTATATAAGTCTAATGCTCAAAATCAGCCCTTTAATTTGTTTGGTTCTGCGCATGCGCAAGATGGCGGCGACCTGAGGATCGGCGTCTGCGGTTTTCTTAGCTCCGACGAGATGGTAGCGCCCCTGGCCGCCTGCTTAGCCTTTTGTGGCCCATTGTGGCCTGCTATGGCCTGTTGCGGCCTCTATTTTCATCTGGGCGTCCTTGTTACCTCCTGTCCTTCGGCCCCTCGGGGGGAGGCCTTGCCTTTTCGGGAGGCCTCCTGGAGGGTTTTGGAGAGACTTGGAGAGACCTGGTCTCTGGAACGAGCCGGACCCGGACATCCCAGGGGTGTTGGTGGCGGAGTGACCCCTGGTGGGCATGGTCTGGACGAATCTGGAGCCGGTTATTGGAGGACTGCAGAGAGTAAGACAAATTTCATTGAGAGTGGACACGAATCACCAACCCCACCCTTTTTTCCTCATGTTTAGAATTTGGCTTTGGACTATCTATCCTGGACTTAAGAACTTATATTTATTGGACCAAACAAAGATCTGGGTCCGGATATTGACCAGGAGATACCATCATGACTGTCCATTGACCGGATTATTATTATATGTCCGTCCTTAACTGAGGGCTAACTTTATATTATCATCTTAACCAATTTCGAGATGGAGCCAGTTTTTCGCCGATTTTTATTGTTATTATGCGATATTCCTCAATTGAACTCTTGCGCCTGCGAGGTGCCCCCGCCTCGCAGGAATGGCCCCCTACATTACCGAGGGCCGGCCTCAATGACGGGTCTTGGGATCCACAGAGGTGGCATGCGCGTAGAAAGAACCTGTGGGGATTTTTAGATAGGGAATTTTTAAGGGGGGGGGAGGGTAAGGGCGGGTGCTGGGAGTAGCCCGCCGAGGGAGGGGCCAGTCACTGCGCGTGTTTGCGGCGAGGTTTTAATAGGTCCGGAGGTTTTGGGGGAGGGTGATGTTCCTGACGATGAGGGTGGTTCCATCGGTGTGGTTAGTGGGAGAGGCAGATATGACGGGGGGGGGCGTATCGAGAGTTGGGAGCATGTGTTCGATGTCTGAAAGCGATCACGTGCTCCGGCCCTTCGGTTCCTACCCATTCCTCGGGCGACCATGATCCTCAGAGCTTGGATCTTCGGTTGATGTTATGTAATGCCCGGTCCGTGGTTAATAAAGCTCCCCTGATCTGCGATCTTATTCAGGGGGAGTCCGCGGACCTTATGGGTATTACGGAGACCTGGTTGGGTCCAGAGGGGGGGGTTCCCCTTGTTGAGCTGTGCCCTCCAGGTTTCCGAGCATTTCATCAGCCGAGGGCCCAAGGCAGGGGGGGGGTGGCGGTTGTCATTAAGGAAGATCTAGAGCCGAGGGAGGCCACTGTTCCTCAGATTGCCGGCTGTGAATCCCTCTAGGTGAGGCGGGGTCATAGGAATCAGTTGGGCTTGTTGATCGCGTACCTGGCTCCTTGTTGCGTGACCACAGCCCTGCCCGAGCTGTTAGAGGTACTTTCCGCTGTGGCGGTTGAGACCCCCAGACTTATAGTCATGGGGGATTTCAACCTGCCATCAGCTGGCCTGTTATCGACTGCAGCTCGGGAGTTCCAGGCTTCCATGATGGCCTTGGACCTGATTCGAGTAAATGATGGCCCTACGCACATGGGGGGAGGCACGCTGGATCTGATTTATATCTCTGGACAGTGGTTAAATGATCTGGAATTAGATGATTTAGTAACAGAACCAATGTCATGGTCCGATCATTTTCTCCTTCGCCTAGGCTTCCGAACCGCCGCTCACCATCGCAGGGAGACGGAACCTATACGTTGGTTCCATCCCAGGCGCCTGATGGACCCCGAGAGGTTCCTGATGGAGCTTGGGCCATTCCCTGAGGATCTGGCCCATGGCACGACTGAGGAATTAGTTGTGGCCTGGGAACAGGCTGCGGCTGGGGCCTTGGACCGTGTCGTGCCTTTGCGGCCTCTGACCCGGCGCAGATCTCGTCCGGCCCCTTGGTTCTCCGAGGGGCTGAGGGAGATGAAACGCCGGAGAAGACGCCTAGAGAACACCTGGAGGTCCAGTCGTTCCGAAGCTGATCGGACACTAGTTAGGTCCTATTCTAGGACCTACCTAGTGGCAATGAGGGAGGCGAGGCGTTCCTACGCCTCCACCCTCATTGCGTCGGCAGATAACCGTCCGGCCACCCTGTTTCGGGTGACCCGCTCCCTCCTTCATCAGGAGGTGCGGGATGACCCTTTGCAGGGACGTGCCGAGGAGTTTAGTGGTTATCTATACGATAAAATTGCTCAGCTCCGGGATGGTCTGGACCAAAATTGGGATGATCCAAGCGAGGGAGAGGAGGCACGCCTTGTTGAGTCTGTTTGGGATGAGTTTGACCCTGTGGCCCGCGAGGACGTGGACAGGTTGTTGGGGAGGCTTCACGCCACTACATGTTTACTGGACCCGTGTCCTTCCTGGCTGGTACTGGCCACTCAGGAGGTGACACGAGGCTGGCTCCAGAGGATTATCAACGCTTCTCTGTTGGAAGGGGTTTTCCCTGACGCCTTGAAGGAGGCGGTGGTGAGACCCCTCCTCAAGAAGCCCTCTTTGGATCCAGCTATTTTGGGTAATTATCGTCCAGTCTCCAACCTTTGCTTTGTTGCGAAGGTTGTAGAGAGTGCTGTGGCGCGACAGCTACCCCGATACCTGGATGAAGCCGTCTATCTAGACCCGTTCCAGTCCGGCTTCCGACCTGGATACAGCACGGAGACAGCTTTGGTCGCATTGGTGGATGATCTCTGGAGGGCCAGGGACAGGGGTTATTCCTCTGCCCTGGTCCTATTAGATCTCTCAGCGGCTTTTGATACCATCGACCATGGTATCTTGCTGCGCCGGTTGGGGGGATTGGGAGTGGGGGGCACCGTGTATCGGTGGTTCTCCTCCTATCTCTCCGACCGGTCGCAGACGGTGTTGACAGGGGGGCAGAGGTCGACCGCGAGGTGCCTCACTCGATCCTCTCGCCCCTTCTGTTCAACATCTATATGAAGCCGTTGGGCGAGATCATCAGTGGCTTCGGGGTGAGATACCAGTAGTACGCTGATGACACCCAGCTGTACTTTTCCACCCCGGGCCACCCCAATGAAGTTGTTGAAGTGCTGTCCCGGTGTTTGGAGGCCGTACGGGTCTGGATGGGGAGAAACAGACTCAAGCTTAATCCCTCCAAGACGGAGTGGCTGTGGATGCCGGCATCCCGATTCAGTCAGCTGCAGCCGCAGCTGACTGTTGGAGGCGAGTTACTGGCCCCAAAGGATAGGGTGCGCAACTTAGGTGTCCTCCTGGATGAACGGCTGTCGTTTGAAGATCATTTGACGGCCGTCTCCAGGAGGGCCTTCCACCAGGTTCGCCTGGTTCGGCAGTTGCGCCCCTTCCTTGATCGGGATGCCTTGTGCACAGTCACTCATGTGCTCGTTACCTCTCGCTTGGATTATTGTAATGCTCTCTACATGGGGCTCCCCTTGAGGTGCACTCGGAGGCTTCAGTTAGTCCAGAATGCAGCTGCGCGGGTGATAGAGGGAGCTACGCGTAGCTCCCACGTAACACCGCTCCTGCGCAGACTGCACTGGCTACCTGTGGCCTTTCGAGTGCACTTTAAGGTTTTGGTTACTACCTTTAAAGCGCTCCATGGCTTAGGGCCTGGGTATTTACGGGACCGCCTGCTGTTACCGCATGCCTCCCACCGACCCGTACGCTCTCACAGAGAGGGACTTCTCAGGGTGCCGTCCGCCAAGCAATGTCGGCTGGCGGCCCCCAGGGGAAGGTCCTTCTCTGTGGGGGCTCCCACACTCTGGAATGAGCTTCCCCCGGGTTTACGCCAAATACCGGACCTTCGGACCTTTCGCCGCGAACTGAAGACACATCTTTTTATCCGCGCAGGGCTGGCTTAAGTTTTATCGATTTTAAATTTCTTATTATTAATTTTAAATTGGGGTTTTAGTTTTTATATATTTTAAAGTTCTTAGGCTGATTATAATAAGTTTTTTAACTTGCATTTTAAGTGTATATTGTATTGTTCATTTTTTACTCTCGCCTGTACACCGCCCTGAGTCCTTTGGGAGAAGGGCGGTATAAAAATCAAATCAAATCAAATCAAATAAATAAAATAAATAAAATAAGTGCTATTGCTATTTCTAGTAGGCCATTACTTGCCAGTTTGGGAAAGGCAAAAGCCCCAAATCAATCTGCTTCTTTTTTTTCCAAGACAACCAACCCCAAATTCTGCCAAGTGCTATGAAGCAGATGTGGACAACTCTGATTATATATCCATGCATGTAAGAACCTGAAGGTTTTAGACCTCAGAAAGAGAATGATGGACAGACATCTCACCAAAGCTACATTATTTCCAAGGACTCTTAGATGAGAGGACTATTAGGCACAAGGAATCAGGAACCAGGGTTGTTCAAATGAGTACAAGTTTATTTCACGCTAGCTCTCAACAAGAATCTGAACTACTAATGGTCAGGGGAAATTGGCAGTTGATAAGAATCAACAGAATTCAGGGAGGGCTGGGTTTAATCTCATGAGTGGAAGGGACTCCAAACTGATGAGGTGCTTGACCCCTTCCTTGGGCTCAGCCTGGTTATCTCCTACATAGACAACTATTAACATCACTGAGATCAACTTTCCAAAGGCTGATATTTCAGCATCCCATATTTTCTTTGTAGCATAAAGAGAATCCACAGAAATGAGTCTGAAATGTTTGCTGATCACCCAAATTGTTCCTTGAACTGAATTCGAGATTTCTTTACCTTCCTTCCAAGTCTGAAATCTCTCTGATATCTATGGTTTATTAATTGCTAGCCACATGAAGAAGTGGCTGATTAATCATAATCCTTTCATTCTTGACCTTTTCATGCAAAGTAGAAAATTTAGCTCTGCAGGGTTTGGCCATCCTGGCTAATGATGGTGTACAAAATTCAGGTGGATATGCGAAGTGCAAGCAAAATGATTGGCTTAACTTTTGTTTCATTTATTTTATATTTCCAGTTTCATATTGTGAAGCTGACAAAGCCAGTGGCCCTTTGGACTCAGCAAGATGTATGCAAGTGGTTGAAGAAACATTGCCCTAGTCAGTATCAAATCTACAGTGAGTCGTTCAAACAGCATGACATAACTGGTAAAGTATGAAAATATCCAATTTATTTCATTTTAGAATAGATGTGCACATGTTTAATGTCTTCTAATGCCATAAAGGAGTAACTTGTTTTATAAGGGTGTTCAGTTTGATAAAATGAATGCGATTCCTTGGAGCAGTTTGTGGATAGGAAGAAATAAAGAGTGTGTAATGTGACATCATTTAAAGGAGTGATGAAAAGAAAATTTGCAATGAGGGAGTCATTCTGTGATTTAAAAAAAATAGTTTTAATGGACTTTTTGAGGAGTGAGAAACGCTCGTATTAACGATGTGGTTTAAGAATAAAAGTCAGGATGCGAATAAAAGTAATGAGTATCATAGGGCTGGAAGGGACCTGGGATATACCAATCTACACCTTTATATATGAAACATATTCTCTTCCAAAAAATTATGGCACCCATGAGTAAAACAATGGCTCCTGAATTTGGAATCTTAGCAATTACTTATCAGAGATTTGGACTAGAAGCTCATCATGGTCTGTCTATGGAGATTCTCCATCATCCAGGTCATGGTTGTCCCCAAAGGGCTTTTCCAAAAGACAACTGGACTTCCTTGGTTTGTTTCTTTGAAAATGTTTTGCTGCTCATCCAGGAAGCTTCTTCAGTTCTAACTCTAATGGAAGAAGCTTCTTGGATGAGAAAGTGAAACATTTTCAAAGGAAAAAACAACAACAACAGGGAAGTCCACTTGTCTTTTGGAAAAGCACTTTTGGGACAACCATGACCTAGATGATTGAGAATCTCCATAGGTCTCCATTGATGACCTTCTAGTCCAACTCTCTGGTAAGTAGTTGCTGAGATTCCAAATTCAGGAGTCATTGTTTTACTCATGGGCGCCATAACTCTTTGGAAGCAAATATGTTTCATATGTAAATGTGCATGTGAGTTTCATAGGATTTCAGTACTCTTTAAAAAAAAGGCATTAGGAACTAGAATTCTTTATTGGCCATAACTAAAAGTAAAGAAGAGTTAGACTTCTGATGTAGCTCCACCTTCTAATCCTTGACTGCATCTAGTTTCTTCTCGCCTTCCATGTTTCCTCTGAAGCCACACAGAACTCATCTGAAAAAGGAGAAGCAGACTGCTCTTTTCTTCTCTATCTTTGGTGACTTTTGTTACATTTACTATGTTTCTCCAGTCGTCTCAGAAAGCTAAGCCGGGTCTAATGCTTGGAGCTTTTAGAAATATCAGGGCTATAGGCTAGATTGCACAGTGCTAAAACACTTCCTGGAAGCAGCCAACTCAAATTACTTCTCATTTACCTAAAGTGCATTCCTTTCTGAAATCATTTTTAAAAGCAGAGAAGACTCCACAGTATGTCTTTTGCTTTACTCCCTGTGCTACCTACTTCTGGATTGGGATAAATATTTAGAAGAATATTTACTGAGCAGTAGAGTCCATATCTTCACATAGAAATTCCCCGTTTATATTCCTTGTACAGTCATTAACACAGATCCATCAGGTAGTATATTCTTTATTTTAATCCTCTGTTTATCATTACTCTGAAATGCAGTCAGATAACTCTGCTCTTAATAATTAAGTTAATTTACTTGGGGACTAAAAACAAAGACATTTTGGTACACGAGTGAAATATACAGATACAAAATTAGTAAATGTGTCTATTTTTTAATCCTATTTTTTATTCATAAAATGACCTGAGATCAGAGGTGGGTTTCAGCAGGTTTTTGAGTAGTTCGGAGAACTGGTAGTAAAAATTCTGACTGGCCCCGCCCCCCATCTATTCTCTGCCTCCCGAGTCCCAGCTGATCGGGAGGAAAAAGGGATTTTGCAGTATTTTTCCCCTGCCACGCCCACCAAGCCACGCCCACCAAGCCATGCCCACCAAGCCACACCCACCAAGCCATGCCACACCCACCAAGCCACATTCACAGAACTGATAGTAAAAAATTTTGAAAGCCACCACTGCCTGAGATCTGTTCTCCCAGGCACATTTATTAGATATATTTCTTGGTAACTTAATGGACATGTTTACATATACATTTTAGCTGTAGTATGGAACTAGTTTGGTGTAATAGTTAAGGCAACAAGCTAGGAGACAGGGAATTCTAGTCCCTCCTTAGTCATTTTTTAAAGAAACATTTGTTTTTATTTTCAATACAAATAATACAAACATAGTACATATACATCTTCATACAAAAAAAGGAAAAAAATACAAATATTACAGTGCACCTCCACCCCGAGACCACTTTTTTTCCTTAGATTTCTTTGTCTATAACAACTAAAAGTTATACAATATATTCCAATTGTGCCCTTATCCCCCCCAAAACAACATATATTCTTGAATAGGTTTATTTCCTTTGCCTTCCACCAACACTGATTTTATAAAAATCCCCTGATATTTCATTATAATTGTTAACTTTAATCATCCCTTTTTTAAATTTAAAATTTTTTAAATTTCTGTTGTTAATTTATCATTTGTTGCCATACTCCAAATTTCACCATACCACTCATTTCTTTAAATATCCCAATTTCATCCCCAATATTTAGCCGTAACTAATTTAGCTGCCATTATCTAATTTACAATCAATTCCTTTTTTGTTTCATTTATATCCCTTTTTTCCACCAGCAACAGTAATGCAATCCTCCGTGACATATCTAAATTTATAGTCAGAAGTGTTCTAATTTCTCTAAACACCATGTCCCATATTTTTTGTGCACTATCACAATTCTACCACGTATGTTTATATGTTCCAACCTCTTTCTTGCACCTCCAACAAATATTTGTATATTTACTATCTATTTGATTTAATTTACGTGGTGTTAGGTACCACCTCCATATCACTTTATATCCATTTTCCTTAACTCTAACTGACATATTCTTATATATTCTATTTCAAATATTTTTCCAGTCATTATCATTTATTTCTCCTAAATCTGATTCTCAAATTAATTTTAAACCTTTTGCCTTAGTCATGAAGTGAGCTTGGGCCAGTCATTCTTCTCAGCCCTAGAATGGAGGCAATGGCAAGCCACTTCTGAAAAACCTTCCCAGGAAAACTGCAGGGACTTGTCCTTGTACTTGCCAGGAGTCAACCCTGACCTGAAGACACCAAAATAAAATTTTAAAAAGTATGGAAATGATCTTGGATAGATATCCTTGGATTTCCTAGTGGTGTTCTAAGTATTTGACCCTGCTTAGCCTTGTGAGAGAACAGGTGTCTTCCAACAAGTCTGCATAGAGTAGACTTTGACCTAAGCATAGTACATAAAATCATCTGCTACAATGTCCTACCAACCAATGAATATTTCATCTTCAACCAAAACAATACAAAGCACATAATAGATGCAAACTCATGGTGAACCGATCCAAAGTAGACTGCAGAAAATACGACTTCAGTAACAGATTTGTCAACGCCTGGAATGCACTACCTGACTCTGTGGTTTCTTCCCCAAATCCCCAAAACTTTAACCATAGACTCTCTACTGTAGACCTCACCCCATTCCTAAGAGGTCTGTAAGGGGCGTGCATAAGCGCACCAGCGTGCCCACCGTTCCTGTCCTAATGTTTTCTTTTATTCGTAGCCTTTTCATGTATTTATAAACATGTTTACACTTGTATCTGTCGTAAAATGCATGCTTGATGAAAATAAATAAATAAATAAAATAAACCAGGTTCTAATTGCAGCATTTGTGAATAAATGTTGGTAGATTAAACCCCATAAACCTCATCATCTCAAAAGCTGTGCTCTTTGGTTACGTCGGTGTTTTCATTCTTTTTTTCCCCCCATTCATTCCTTTTTTCATTCAGCTCATCAAGTGCCGAGATATCACAGTGTATATTTTTCTGCAAAGTATCACTGATAAATTGGTAGGAAAAAAAAAAGAGAAGAACAATGCTTTCTCTCGTTTGTAACGGATTTTCCAGCAGAATGCTCTGGAGACATATAATAATTTTTAGCTCCTCTAGGGGGAGCTTGAACACAAAATACAATCCTGCTTTTCTCTTGTTTCAGGAGACACAATACCTCTTCCAGCTTTTGGGCATGAATTGAAAGGATTAAAAAAAAATAGTAATTTAATTCAACGGATCCTTTTAAAACTTCCCCGTTTAAGCATAACATAACATAACATAACATAACATAACATAACATAACATAACATAACATAACATAACATAACATAACATAACATAACATAACATAACATAACATAACATAACATAACATAACATAACATCAGAGTTGGAAGGGACCTTGGAGGCCTTCTAGTCCAACCCCCTGCCCAGGCAGGAAACCCTACACCATCTCAGTCAGATGGTTATCCAACATTTTCTTAAAAATTTCCAGTGTTGGAGCATTCACAACTTCTGAAGGCAAGTCGTTCCACTTATTAATTGTTCTAACTGTCAGGAAATTTCTCCTTAGTTCTAAGTTGCTTCTTTCTTTGATCAGTTTCCACCCATTGCTTCTTGTTCTACCCTCAGGTGCTTTGGAGAACAGCCCGACTCCCTCTTCTTTGTGGCAGCCCCTGAGATATTGGAACACAGCTATCATGTCTCCCCTAGTCCTTCTTTTTGTTAAACTAGACATACCCAGTTCCTGCAACCGTTCTTCATATGTTTTATCCTCCAGTCCCCTAATCATCTTTGTTGCTCTTCTCTGCACTCTAAGCTACAAGAGGCATCATTTAATGTAGCTGCATCTTTCTGTTTAAAAAAATTAGTGGAGTGTTCTGTTTGCGTTTTAATCAATTTGTTTTTATCTGTTTATTTTTTGTAAAAAATTAAATGTAAGCTACTTTATTCGGTTGAATCAGCAAAAAGGATATAAGTAAAATAAACAAATTAAGTGAGTATTACTTTCCTCTGCCATGATTTTTTTTTTTAAATTAAGTTGTAATTTAACTACTGGTTTTTGATGTTAACATTTCTGGGAGAGGAACGCTTACATTTGCTATTGTTCTGTATTTCTCCCTTTCTCTATTGTCATAGGAAATATATATTATTTAATTACATGCATAGAAGGACCTTATAAAGAATTGGAGTGATGCTTTGCACTCTTGAACCAATCCTTAAAACTGTTTTCAGTATGCTGCACAAATGAACATTCTACAGAAAAAGGGAAAGCTTTTTTTAGTTAGTTGAGTTAGTTTATCTTTATTTTGGATGATTTTGCAAATTGTTGAAAATAAGGAGGAGGAAAACATTGCAATGGATGGAGGGAAAGTCACCTGTAGTCCTTGACTTACAACCACAATTGAACCCAAGATTTCTGTTGCTAAGTGAGACAAATGTTAAGTGAATTTTGCCCCATTTTACGACCTTTCTTGCCACAATTGTTAAATGAATCACTGCAGTTGTTAAGTTAGTAACACGGTTGTTAAGGGAGTCTAGTTTCCCCATTGACTTTCCTTGTCAGAAAGTCGCAAAAGCGGATTGCATGAGATGGGACACTGCAATGAATGAATTTTGATCATGTGACCATGGGGATGCTGCAACGATCGCAAGGGCCTCTGGTGGCTCAGCAGACTAAGTCTGTCTGTTATTAACACAGCTGCTTGCAATTACTGCAGGTTCAAGTCCCACCAGGCCCAAGGTTGACTCAGCCTTCCATCCTTTATAAGGTAGGTAAAATGAGGACCCAGATTGCTGGAGGCAATAAAGTTGACTTTGTATATAAATATACAAATAGGATGAAGACTATTGCTTAACACAGTGTAAGCCGCCCTGAGTCTTCGGAGAAGGGCGGGATATAAATTCAAATTTTTAAAAAAAGTGTGAAAAAATGGCCATAAGTCACTTTTTTTCAGTGATGTAACTTCTAACAGTCACTAAATGAACTGTTGTAAGTCTAGGACTACCTGTATTAAAAACAAAATCAAAACAAAAATCTTTTCTTGAATAGTTAAAAAGCAGGCAGTAGTCTATTTGGGGGAAAAAACATCTTGGCAAAGGGCAGTCTGCTGGAAAATACCATCATTAATATCTCCAAACATCTCTGCCCTCATAATGTATAAAAGTGCTTAAGGAAAGACAAAAAACAAAACAAAACAATGGATGGGTGGAAATTAATCAAGGAGAGAAGCAACCTAGAACTAAGGACAAATTTCCTAACAGTGAGAAAAAAATAACCACTGGAACCACTTGCCTCCAGAAGTTGTGGGTGCTCCATCAATGGAGGTTTTTAAGAAGAGACTGGATGGCTACTTTTTCTGGAATGGTACAGTCTTCCGCAGGAGCAGGAAGTTGAACTATTAGCCCTCCAAGGTCCCTTCCAACTCTGTTATTCTATTCTGTTCTGAAAGTTGTTTCTCCATTTACTAAACAAAATGCCAAATTGGACGTCCCCATTCTTATGCCTTCAGAAGTACTAGAATTGTATCACAACAATGTCTATACTAAGGCATTCTAGAATTTGAAATTTAGACATCTGGAAGGTGCCAGGTTTTGGAAGACTGGTCTAAAACTATTAAAAATTGTACGAAGAGTAGGGAAAGTTTCCTCTAGGAGCAGAGAAAGCCAAATTTTAGTCTGCCCTCAACTATACATGTTCCAGAGGTGGTATTCATCTACTCATTCTTTCTCATCCCAACCTTCCTTGCAGGATTGTTGGGGGGAAATAGGGAGAAGGAGCAGATACACTATATACTGTACACTGCCTTGAGCCGCTGAATGAAGGATGGGATATACTGTATAAATCAGATGAATGAATAAGGGAATGAATGAATGGGCACTATTTATAAGCTTGAATTTGGCATCCCAAATCAGTACCCTGAGACATTATTGCTTTCTCTGCTGTTGTTATTGTTTTTTAAATTAAAAAAAAAAGAACCCAGGCAAAACTAAATGGTAAAAGGTACAGGTAAAGGTATAAGGGTCCCCTCACAAATATGTGCTAGTCATTCCCAACTCTAGGGGGCAGTGCTCATGTCCGTTTCAAAGCTGAAGAGCCAGCACTGTCCAAAGACGTCTCCGTGGTCATGTGGCCGGCATGACTCAACGCCAAAGGTGCATGGAACACACTGTTACCTTCCCACCAAAGGTGGTCCCTATTTTTCTACTTGCATTTTTTACATGCTTTTGAACTGCTAGGTTGGCAGAAGCTGGGACAAGTAACGGGAGCTCTCCCTGTTAGGCGGCACTAGGGTTTCGAACCGCTGAACTGCCGACCTTTTGATCGACAAGCTCAGCGTCTTAGCCACTGAGCCACCGCGTGCCTGTAAACTAAATGGATTCATACCTAAATACCAAGGGAAAAGTAGGAAAGGTAGCAGAGATGATTAATGGTCTTTTCAAAGCCAAGGAAAGAAGAAAGATAAGACTGCAAGTTCATAACATCTGGAGATTCTTCCATTATCTGGTGAAGGGTTAGTTACATCTCTTCTTCATCAAAGGGTGGTTATCAAGGAAAGAGGGAAAGCTCTACTCAAATGAACTCAATGATGGGGGAGCAGGTTCCTTAGATGTAGAAGACTTGTTATCAAAATGTCTGTAACAGTTTCCCTTTCAATAAAAGGATAAAGTACCCTCTGTCAGAATCTTGCTATTGAGTTGTTGTCAGATGCCAAACATTTAACAGATTGTATAGCATGCCCTGGAAGAGCATTTACCCGATAACCGGTAAATCAGTGTTTTATGATTGCTACCTTAAAATTCCAAGTCTTTCTCTCTCTGACTTTCTCTCATCTCACCTTTATTATTTTTTATAAATAAGATGGTGAACATCCCTGTTATTCCTGCCTCCTTCTATTTTCCCCACAACGATAATTCTGTTGGGCTGAGACAGAGTGACCACGAAATGTGTCCCCCCCCCATCTCAAAAAACAAACAAAAACAAAAAACAAAAAAAACCCCAACCCTCTGGACAGGATCTCCAAATCTGCAAGATTTCTGTGTGTTATGTTCTACTCTGCTTTCCTTGAGACTCCTCAATACTTGTATTCTGGTACAGGGGTCTTCAACCTTGGTCCCTTTAAGACTTGTGGACTTCAACTCCCAGAGTTCCTCAGCCAGCTTTGGTTGGAGACCCCTGTTCTGGTATATTTTAATATTCATTTATTTTACAAATTCAGTACTGAAACACTGAAGAAAACCAGGAACCCTAAAAAAGAGGTTAGGATGTGGTCCATTGATTTTAGAAAAGCCTTCGATTGTATTAACTATATCAAGTGTGGAAGAAAAATTAAAGTTTCAGAACGTTGAATGAACCTTACGAAAAACCAACATGTGAGGGAGCCAGAGTTTACGCACAGCACATAGCAATAGCATTTAGACTTATATACCGCTTCACAGTGCTTTACAGCCCTCTCTAAGTGGCTTGCAGAATCAGCCTATTGCCCCCAACAATCTGGGTCTTCATTTTACCGACCTCGGAAGGATGGAAGGCTGAGTCAACCTTGAGCCAGTGAGATTCAAACTGCTAAATTGCGGGCAGATGGCAGTCAGCAGAAGTAGCCTGCAATACTGATACAGCCTGTATCTTCTCCCCTTGTTTATTCAGCCTATATGTAGAATACAGAGAGAGGTTGGCTAGGTTGGAAGAAGAAGAGCATAGTTTCCAAATTGGGGGAAGAAACATCAACAATTTGATGCTAATATGCTAATAGCGCTACTCTGTTAGCTGAACAGGCAAATGATCTGTCTGTCAAGAGCAGAGTGGGAAAAAAAATGAGACTAGAATTAAATATAAACAGGACCATGCTAATGACAAGAGGAAGGGCAACCAGCCTCAGAATTGACAATGGAAGCATTGAAGTGTTGCCTAGCTTCTGCCTTTTAGGAGCAACTATCAGCAGTAAAGGAACCCGTAGTCAAGAAATATGCTTCAGAATACCAATTGCCAGAGTAGCAATGGAGGCCTTGGAAAAGATGCTCCGATGCCTACAATATTCTATACCTATGATAATTTTAATCACGCAGAGAGCGTTGGTTCCTGTGACACTCTATGGAAGTGAAAATTGGACTGAGATAGAAACTAGAAGCAGGATAGAAATAGTATTGATACTTTTGAAGTTTGGGTTTGGCAAAATGCCTAAGAAAACCATGGATGACCAGGAAAATAAGCAAATGGATCATCAAGCACATCAGGGACGCTAGGCACAAATGACCAGGTTTAAATTACCATGGTTTGGACTCATTATGCAAAGATCTAGCTCCATGGAGAAGTCCATAAAGTTGAGAAAGGTGAAAGAGAAGCCAAATAGGAGATCTGGTTCTGGATAGGGAGACTCTGGGTCCTGGAAATCAGAGAAGAAGCGAGACAATACTGAGATCAAAAAGAATGTAATGGGTTTAGCTTTTAAGACTGCCTGACAACCTGTCTACACTGACTCACCAGCAAAAAAAAAACAAAAAAAAAAACAAGCTGCAAAACTGGTGGTTCTGAAGCCACAGAAGTCTGTTCTTCTGAGAAAGTATATAATTATTTCATGACATTTCCTCTACAAGACATGGAAAGAGTCACTAGTTAGACTGCGTTTAATTTCAAGGAAAACGAAGCTACATGGAATCTCTAGATTTTTCTATAAGCTCCTAAATTCTCATGAAACCACCAAAGGAATGAGTTGATTCTTTCAAATATGGATGAAATGACTTCCCAGAGGTTGCTGTGAGAAGCACAAGTTGCACTAGAAGAATGTGTGATGTATTTCACAAGTTATTGTGATTTTCATAATTACTACTGCAATGTGCTCTACTACATGGGGCAATTCTTAAAAGAGTGTTGAGAAGCTACAATTGATATAAAATAGAATAGATTTTTTTTATTGGCCAAGTGTGATTGGACACATAAGGAATTTGTCTTGGTGCATATGCTCTCAGTGTACATAAAAGAAAAGAGACGTTCATCAAGAATTCTAAGGTACAACACTTAATGATAGTCATAGGGTACAACTAAGCAATTAGGAAACAATATCAATATAAATCATAAGGATACTAGCAACAAACTACAGTCATACAGTCATAAGTGGGAGGAGATGGGTGATGGGAAAGATGAGAAGATTAATAGTAGTGCAGACTTAGAAAATAGTTTGACAGTGTTGAAGGAATTATTTGTTTAGCAGAGTGATGGCGTTTGGGATGAAACTGTTCATAGTATGGTACTCTTACTAGTATTGTAAGAGGTGGAAGTACAGAAGGATTTCTCCTAAAGTCTACCACCATTTCTATGGTTTTGAGTGTGTTCAGTTCCAGATTGTTCTGGTCAGCATTTCACTGAGGCAGCCTTCGGCGGCGCCATCTTGGATCATTCCACAATGATGGAATATAACATAGAACACAATGGTGCAGACAATTCTATAGACCCCTGGGGTGACACATGTAATACCACTGTTTCATAAGCTGCATTGTTGCCTGTTTGCTTCTAGTTCAATCAAGTTGTTAGTTATCACCTTTAAAGCCCTTTGTGGCATGTGGAATACATTATCTGAGGAACTGTCTTGCCCCAATGGGGTTGGTCCACTCCATTTTCTTTAACAGAAGAGATCTGAATACAGAATGATTTGGAAAGGACCTTGGAGGTCTTCTAGTCCAGCCCCCTGCTCAAGCAGGAGACCCTATTGTCAGGCCTGGAAGCCATCTTTTTTGTTGGATCTTCAGGCCTGCCACCTTTACTACTGTGGGAAACTGGGAGGGGGAATTGTATAGAGCCTGGGCGATATATATAGTCATAGTAACATTCCTTTCTCAGAGAGTCAAGGACATCTTGCCCTGTACCTGGATGGCTGAAACTGGGAGGCATCTCCAGTTGGGATGGTGCTTTGATTGGGCCATGTGATGGACTTGTGGGTGTTGGGCAGGGACTTGGACTTTCCTTTGGGTGGGGAAAACCTAGCAGCTTTCAGATTCAGGTTTTCCCAGATGTGCCCATATGACATCTCTAATAAAATGGAACTTTGAGGAAATTCAAGCCTCGGAGTTTTCTTTCATTGGGGGTGTTACTTGGAACCCTGACACCTATACTAATCCAGAAAAGTGCTGTTCAATCTCTTCTTAAAAACCTCCAGTGTTGGTGCACCCACAACTTCTGAAGGCAAGCTGTTCCACTGGTAAATTGTCCTCACTGTTAGGAAGTTTCTCTTTAGTTCTAGGTTGCTTCTCTCCTTGATTAGTTTCCATCCTTTGCAGATTAGATTAGAGTTGCTAGAGAATGCTATGGATCAGGGGTCTCCAACCTTGGCAACTTTAAGACTTGTGGGCTTCAACTCCCAGAGTTCCTCAGCCAGCTGGCTGAGGAACTCTGGGAGTTGAAGCCCACAAGTCTTACAGTTGCCAAGGTTGGAGACCCCTGCTATAGATCTTGTCATTCAAGGACCTTTGACTGGTGGGGTCTACGAGAACAGTCTTTTCTGCCATGGCCATCCACCTTTGGAACTACTTGTGGTTGGAGGCAGTGGTGAAATCCAATTTTTTTTTACTACCGGTTCTGTAGGTGTGGCTTGGTGGGCGTGGTGTGGCTGGGTGGGTGTGGCTTGGTGGGCAGGGCAGGGGAAGGATACTGCAAAATCTCCATTCCCACCCCACTCTGGGGTCAGCCAGAGGTAGTATTTGCCCGTTCTCTGAACTATTCAAAATTTCTGCTACTGGTTGTCCAGAACCTGTCAGAACCTGTTGGATTTCACCCCTGGTTGAAGGTGAGTTCTGCCACCACCCTTTTGGCCTTCAGGAAGAGCCTTAAAATGTGTCTCTACTGGTTGGTTTCGGTCCCTGATGGGAACATGCCATGCCTGGTCCCTGGTGGGAAAGATACTCTTCTTGGTCTTGGTTTAGTTTTTATATGATTCTGATAATGAAATGGGCAGCATATAAATTAAACAAACAAACAAAACAAATGGAAAGACCAGGTATTTGGGCCAAATGCCCTAAAGAACTGGAAGACTTGGCTCCATCCGTAACACTTCCATCTGTTCTCCTAGTTGTGTTTGTATTTTCACTTTTTTATGATTTGCTTGTTTTTAATTTTCTCAGCGGCCTTCCATCCTATCTCCAACAGAGAAGCAAAGATTAAAGCAAACAAATAAATGAAATTAAACAAGCCTGTGAGTGATCCTTAGATCAAAATACAGGCAGGGATTTCTTTACCATTTAAGGGACGATCCTTTTAAAAATAAAACTTTCCCATCTCATTTTATGATTGGTTCCCTTTTCTTTCCAACTCAGAATGACTAAAACCAGAAGATTATCTCTACAAACACCTTTGATTGATTGCCACCTTCTTTGAAAGGCAGTGGCAAGATTGTTTTCCTGACTTTTCTCTCTAGGAGACTTTTAGGATTTACTTTTTTTTTTTTTAAGTTGGATTTCCCTTGTTTCAGAGTCCAGTAGTTACCGGGGTTAACTCTGTTCATCAAGGCTGAACATTTGTGAGTTGTGGGATTTCAGATGTCAGAACAAATAAAGCGCGGCCATAAGTAATGGGAGGTGTTTCTCTTCTTACTTTGAAGTTTCATGAAGGGGAAAAAATATTTTCTCCCCTCCAGGGCCTAGACTTCAAGTGCTTTGGTTCTGCTTTAAAAAACCAAGTTTTTATTTGCCTCAGTTGCTTGCCCTTTTGGTAAGGAAGAACATTTAGTTGACCATGCAAGCAACTAAGAAGATGTTTTCCCTTCAATTGCTTATAAATTATGGAGGGTGGAGGGGGGAAGAGAAGCAGTTTTTTAAGGCTTGGTCTGCTTAGGAAATTCTATGGGGAAGGCCCTATAGAGATGGTGCAAGTAGTATTATAGGCATTTTTCCAACACCGCTCAGCCGTATGTCGTCTCTGAGAAGGTTAAAAAAGGCAAGATTGGGGCAGTCTTGGGTCAAGGGTCAACAGAATATTTCAGTCCCTTATCGTTAAGAGAAGGGAAGTTACTTCCATCTTCCTGAGTTCCAGGGAGTGGGCTGCTGGGGGTTCGCAGGGGTTCGGGAGATCCTCTAGCTAAGATTCTGTGCAGTTTGGAGAACCCCCAAATCCCACTCCTGGCTGGCCCCACCCCACCCCTCCCAGGAGTCCTCATGTGGCCCGTTTTGGATGCAGTTAAGTGCAGGGCACGCGCGGAGGCTTGGGGGGGGTGAAAAACAGGCCTACCGGAAGTTCAGGAAGGCCGGAAATGGGCTCATTTCTGGCCTCCAGAGGGCCTCCCACTCACCTGTCCCGGCTCTATTAGACACGTTTTTGAGGCCGGGCGCATGTGCAGACGGGACGCATGTGTGCATATTTGTGAACCAGTAGGGAAAGTAAGTGAATACCACTGCTGGTCAGGTGGATGTGACCGGCAAGAGATGGTCTCTCAGATAACCCAGTCTCAAGCTGTTGTGACCCAGGCCCAAGTAGGTAATAGGAAACTCAGTCAGTGTAAAAACAAACAAACCTATTTGAACAGCTGAGAATTACTTCATTCTCAGCTTAGTTCAACTAAATTAAAGCACATTCCTCCCAACACAATTCCTCAGTCATATCACCAACCTTGGTCCAATTAGGCAAACTGCCAAAGGCCTTTCTTGGCAAAAGTTCAGAAGATACTGATACAAAATAAATGCAACAAGACGAAGCTAACAATGTTGTTTTCCGGCAAAGAGCCCAAATGCCATTGCTGGTCTTTTATGCTTTATGGGAGGGGCCAATCATCTCTTGGCCCTACTCCTGAGTTGTCCTCTTTGCTTGAGCTGCTCTTGCCTTTTAGTAGTTCTTCTCATGCATGCATTAGGAACAGGCTCCTCCACCTCTGCCTCACTACTGTCAGTCTATGCAGGCTCTGCAGTCGGCACCTCACTCCCCGATGGCCATGGTCCCACCTCAGCAGAGCCCTCATCTGTGCCTTCCCCAGCCTCCAGGACTGGCCCACGCTCTTCCTCAGCCTCATCGCTGTCCAAGTCCGTTGCCAGTTCCGCAGGCTGTTGGCGGACCACAACAGAAGCCATGAAAGCCTTTCAATGCATTTAGATGCTTTAAATGCAGAATCTCAGTGACTTTATCATCCAGAAACGGATACCTAAGCTGTGCTTCTTCTTCTTGTACCCTGACTTGAAAAATCCATCTTCTCCTATCTAGAGCCACTTCTTCTCTACAGAATTGTTTATATATATTTTATGCTATGTCCTGGCTAAGCAAATTTCTATTACTTTAACATAGTTTTGAACTGCTGACTTGCAGAAAGTATTCAGCAGTATGCTTGAGCTGTGAGATCATTCATCTAGCAAAAAGCAAAGATCTACAATTAAATTACACATCTCTGTAGAAAACCAAAACAAAAACTCTCCAGTGTATCCGTGGGGCTTCGTACCATTTTAGGTTTCTCAGAAATGTTATGTAAAACTTTCCTCCCTGTGATAGCTTGTTTGCTCAAGCCTGTAGTTAAGGCACTTAGAGCAGCTGCGGTTGTGATAGAATCACTTGAAAATAGCTTTAAATAGGCACTGAAGGACTTTTACAAGACAGTAAAAAGGCATTAATTTTCCAGTAGTTGCTAGATACCAGGGTGTAGGAGGGCATTGCCAATGTTATTTTCTCAAAGATACTTTGTAGATCTTGTTCAGGTCTCAAGATAACAGGAAGACGGAACCTACAAAGCTGAGACGTACATTAAAGTTTTTCCCAGACTGTCAGATTGGGATGTTGATGAAAGACCTGAAGCAGAAAGCAGAAGGACCTGAGAACTGGGGATCTAGTCCTTTAAAAAAAAATGTTGGGTAACAAAATAACATACATCAGAGGTTGGAGGAGAAGTAAGGTCACCATTCAGCCTGAAGAAGCAAAATTATGAAGGAGCAGAAAAGTGGGGAAATAAGTTTTTTTGACAAGGTAAGCAGACAGGGACAAAGCTCAAATTGTAGATGGTTAAACACTTTAATTTTTAAAAAATAATGGGATTTAAAGGTAAAGGTAAACGTTCCCTTGCACATATATGCTAGTTGTTCCTGACTCTAGGGGGCAGTGCTCATCTCTGCTTCAAAGCCGTAGAGCCAGCACTGTCCGAAAACGTCTCTGTGGTCATGTGGCCGGCATGACTCAATGCCAAAGGCGCACAGAACGCTATTACCTTCCCACCAAAGGTGGTCCTTATTTTTCTACTTGTATTTTTTACGAGTTTTCGAACTGCTAGGTTGGCAGAAGCTGGGACAAGTAAGTGAGGTTCGAACCACTGAACTGCCGACCTTTCGATTGACAAGCTCAGTCTGTCTAAAAACTGTGGTAATTATCTATCATAACCACTAACTGTTTGTTGGAAGTAAGGAGCCAAAGAGCCTATACTTTTTTTTTACTTGGGACAAGTCTGAAAAAGTTTTTTTTTTTTACAACAGACAGTAATCCATAGAAATGGCATGCTATGGTTCAATTTGTTGTTAAGACAATGTTTTGTTTCACAGAGTTTGAATCTGAGAGAGTATCTTCCTCAATGTTAGTGTATAAGGAATTCCCAGATGATGATTTTGGATTATAAAATCAAACATGAAAACTTTAGCTGGGTTTTCCCAAAGATGCTTTTGCAAGAGGCAACTGGGCTTCTGGTTTTTCTTTGAAGACATTTCGCTTCTCATCCAAGAAGCTTCTTCAGCTCTGACTATTTATTGTGGATTTGAGGCAGTGGTGGGATTCAAATTTTTTTACTACCAGTTCTGTGGGCGTGGCTTGGTGGGCGTGGCATGGCATGGCATGGCATGGCTTGGTAGGCATGGCAGGGGAAGGATACTGTAAAATCTCCATTCCCTCCCCACTCCAGGGGAAGGTTACTGCAAAATCCCCATTTCCTCCCGATCAGCTGGGACTTGGGAGGCAGAGAATAGATGGGGGCGGGGCCAGCCAGAGGTGGTATTTACCGGCTCTCTGAACTACTCAAAATTTCTGCTACCGGTTCTCCAGAACTGGTCAGAACCTGCTGAATACCACCTCTGATTTGAGGGGATGTGGTGCTGAAGAAGCTTCTTGGGTGAGAAGCAAAACGTCTTCAAAGAAAAAACAGAAAGTCCTGTTGCCTCTTGAAAAAGCACCTTTGGGATAACCATAACCTGGGTGACTGAGACTCTCCATAGACATTTAGCTGGTTATGTATCTGCAAGGGCTTTTATGAAAGAGTAGCTACAGGTAGTCCTCAACTTACAACGGTTCATTTAGTGACTATTCAAAGTTATGATAGCACTGAAAAATGTGAGTTACAAATGTTACAAATGTAACAGCTACGACCTTTGCATCCCTATGATTGTATGATCAAAATTCAGAAGTTTAACAACTTTATGGCGATATTTATGACAGTTGCTATGTCCCAAGATCTTGTGATCACCTTTTGCAGCCTTCTGACAAGCGAAGTCAATACAGAAACCACATTCACTTAACGACCAGGTTAATAATTTATCCACTGCAGTGGATAACAACTTAACAACTGTGGCAAGAAAGGTCATAAAATGGGGCAAAACTCATGTAACAATTGTTTCACTTAACAACAGAAATGTTGGGCTCAATTGTGATTTTAGATTTTTATTTTTTTTTAGTAAAAAAGTTTTATTTTTACAATCATATCAAACAATTCATTCAATGTACAGTTATATACATTTAGTCGGGCTTGCCCAGTCACCACCTCCCTTTTTAACACTCCCCTCTTCTACCTTCTTTTACTATCCAAACCTTCCTCTCCTTCTCTTATCTACATCCTAATTGTGATTTTAGATTGACGACTACTTATATTGTATGTTAACAAAGATACTTAATTACTGAGTCAAATGACCTGGTTAAGCATGAATATCATGTTTCCCTCAAAATAAGACCGGGTCTTATATTAATTTTTGCTCCAAAAGACGCATTAGGTCTTATTTTCAGGGCACTATAGTACTAAATGTGTCCCTTTGGCTGATGATCTTAACTGCGGCTTATTTTGGGGGCAGGGCTTATATTATGAGGATTCAGTAAAATCACACTAGGCTTATTTTCCGGTTGGGTCTTATTTTTGGGGAAAAGGTGGAAAAACTAACTGACCACTGCAATTTTCCTCACAGGGAGACTATCATAAAGGTATTTGTAGTCTTAAAAGTTGCTGTTTTGTTCATCTGGTAAATGAGCTACTTTCTGAGATAAAGTCAAGGGTTTTTGTTGTAGATTCAATCACTAAAATCAATGTTAAATTTCAGTGTGTGGTATTACACGTTATATTGTTATATTGTTTATTATTATTATATTGAAGTCTGTTGAAACGGGATTTATTTTTTTAAACAATGCAACAAGAAAATGAAGATTATAAATGGTTATCAGAATGAGATTGACTTAATGGTTTTTAAAGTTCAGTGACTGACTATTCTTATCTGGAATAAAGCTGACCGCACCTCTTAAAAATAATTTGACTAAAATCTTTTGGTGTTCTTAAAAGATGTTAATGATGAGCCTGATAATGAGGCTGAAACATCTGAGGAGTTCAGGATTACGCTTTGAATGTTAATTTGGTCAATACACATATTTCTGTACCTTTTTTGTCTGATGCCCTTTTTGTGCGTTAGTGGTGATCATATCTTGCAAAGACTATTTTTCAGAAATAGTCCAACAGGTTTTGAAAAGATCCAGCTCTAAAGAGCTGCATTTTCAGAATTGAAAAGTCAGGTTTCTCTTAAAAGCTTCCCAAATGTGCTGAAAAATCAACATGGCCTTTAGAATAAGCCACAGCAATTTTGTGGCAAGATGGCAAATTAACAAAATTTCTTTGAAAAGGTATCCAGTACTGGGACTTCACCATATAATGAAAATAGACATGGTTAGATCTTCCACAGGAAAGATGCAAAGGACATTTATTAGAAGGGCCTATTCAGAATGTATGTCTCATTTTATTTTGCTTCCTGAATCTGATTTTACAAAAAGTACTTGGTTGGTCAAATTTCCCTTTCTTGAAAGGGTGAAAGCTCTTCAAGAATATTATATCTGTAGCAGAGGTGGTACTCAGAAGGTTCTGACAAGTTCTGGAGAACAGGTAGTGGAAATTTTGAGTAGTTCAGAGAACTGGTAGTAAAAATTCTGACTGGCCCCACCCCCATCTATTCTCTGCCTCCCGAGTCCCAGCTGATCAGGAGGAAATTGAGATTTTACAGTATCTTTCTCCTGGAATGGGGAGGGAATGGAGATTTTACAGTATCCTTCCCCTGCCACACCCACCAAGCCACGCCCACCAAGCCACGCCCACAGAACTGGTAGTAAAAAAAATTGAATCCCATCACTGGGATTATAGAATAAACAGCTGAACTGGAATCACATTTTCCCCTTACTAGTCCTGTGTGAAGTTATCAAAGCTAGAGGCATTCTCTGCATCTTATATGAAAATGCCTGCATTCTTTCCCTGCCCTTAACTGACTGCCAAACCTATCTATGCCTCTTATTTCAGGAAATTAGGGGGAAAAATACTTTTTTTTTAACAGAATAATGCATTAATTTATAAAAGTTACCATTTTATTATTTATATCTTAAACGTAGCATCTGCTTATTAAGGAGAAAAATCCCACTCAGTTGAATTAATCTATCACAGGTTGTTAGCAATGAGATCTAAGTGTATGCAGTACATTCAGAAGTACTGTGGTTTTCAGGTCCTACAATATGACCTTTCTTTTGGATTCCAAGAAGTATCTGATCGTCTCCTATTGCATCTAGCAGTATCTTTTTGCCAGTAAAAGTTGAGGAAGGAGTATCAATTTTATTGCTTGCTTAGAGAGAAAGACCAAGACAGATAGAGACTGGAAAAACTCTATGGCCTTGTAAATATATTATTTGTTCTTAGAAATGAGGTCATTGCATTTATTAGCAATAGCACCTAGATTTATGTACTGCTTCACAGTGCTTTATAGCCCTCTCTAAGCGGTTTACAGAGTCAGCCTATTGCCCCCAACAATCTGAGTCCTCATTTTACCCACCTCAGAAGGATGGAAGCAGGGATGGGTTTTACTTACCTTTACCACTGATTTGCCGCACGTTCGCAAGCTTGCTTCACACATGTCCATGCATGCGCCCGGACTTCCATGCAAGCACTTTGATCACTTGCGTGCTTTCCGCGCATGCGCCCAGCCTCAAAAACATGCCTCAATAGCACAACTTGAAGCCCTCCCGCGATCACCGCTACTGGTTTGCCCGAACAGGTGCAAACCGACTGAATGCCACCAGTCTGGATGGAAGACTGAGTCAACCTTGAGCCAAGTGGGATTCAAACTGCCAAATAGCAGGCAGCCAGCAGGCAGCAGAAGTAGCATGCAGTACTGCACTCTAACCACTGTGCCACCGAGGAGTTATTGTCCTGTGCATGATTTTTTTTTTTAATCTGGAATAGCAATAGCACTTAGACTTAGGTATGTACTGCTTCACAGGGCTTTGCGGCCCCCTCTAAGTTCTTTACAGCCCTCTCTAAGTAGCAGCCCTCTCTACTTTACCAACTACTTTACCAATAAGTCAGCATATTGCCCCCAACAATCTGGGTCCTCAGGACCGAGAATACATGCTCCTAATTGCAACAGAATATATAACGTTTTCTGAAGGGGAATTTTAACACAAAAGTGAATAGAACATTACAATTTTATGCATATCACAACTCCCCTTGTTGCCTCAGTGCTTCATTTTGTTTTATTATTTAAAATAAAATAACATAATTTTGAAGAACAGAAAGCCTGATTTCATCTGGAACAAACAAGACTAGCAAACAGCACTGAAAGGTTTCTTACAAGTTTCAGCTGACAAAATGTTTGTCAAATATAGAGATGCTATCCTTCTAGAGCAGATACTTTTCTTTTCTTTCTTTGACTTTGATTGATTGTCCAAAAAAAAAACAGTGATCTGTTCTGAAAATTCCCAGATTTGTCCTGGAAAACTTCTCTCAGCCATCTGGGCTCTACTGTCATGGTTGAAACAGTGAAAGTAGAAACAGGGAACATAAAAGAGAGCATTGACTTGAACTCGACATCAGTTTGGCAACCAAATGTAGGTCTGCTCTGTTGTGTCCCCCGTAGCTACCTATGGTGTGAAGTTTGGTCCTTAAAAAATCATGACAGGAAGAAAATCTAGTCATTTAGGCTGTGACGCTGGAGAAGGCTCCTGTGTATCACTTAGACAGCAAAGTTGACTAACAAGCAAGTCCTGGAGTGCATAACACCAGACGTGTCACCAGAAGATAAAATCATGAAACTGCATCTCACTTACTTTGGCCATGTCATGTAGGGGAATTCACTGGAGAAAGCCATTATGCTGGGAAGAGTTAGCAGTAAAAGGAAACAGGCTTCCAAAGAATACGGTGCTGGACACCATCAAAGCTGACGTCAGCCAGAGAATTGAAAAACTCAAAGAAGTAGTGCAAGATTGGAAGATATGGGGAGATCTGGTCCATAGACTCACCAAGAGTCAGACACTACTGAATGGATAACATCATCATCATCAACAACAACATCACCACCACCACAATCATCATCAGGGTCCAGCTTCATAGTCAAGACAAAGATGTGACCAAACTGGCATGAAGCCTCAGAAGTATGTTGCCCATTTACACCATCCAGGTTCTTGTCAAGTATCTGGTTTAGCAATCATAGGCTTAAAGTACAGAAGGATCTTGACAGACTTGAACATTGGGGCACTATCTAACAAAATGAAATTCAATGGTGAAAAAAGTAAGGTTCAACGTTTAGGTGAAAAAACCAAAATGTACAGGTACAGTATATGTGGTACCTCGTTCAATAGAAGTAATTGTGAGAGGGATCTTGGAGTGGACAACCATTTAAATATGAGCCAGCTGTGTGCAGCAGCTGCCAAAAAAGCCAACATCATTCTGGGCTGCATAAACAGACGGGTAGAATCAAGATCACGTGAAGTGTTAATACCACTTTATAAGGCCTTGGTAAGGAATACTGCATCCAGTTTTGGTCGTCACGATGTAAAAAAGATGTTGAGACTCTAGAACAGGGGTATCAAATTGGATTTTTTTGAGTGCTGGATCAGCACTGCAGTCCCCTGTAGCGTTGGGGGGGGGGCAAGGTGGGGAGATGCGACAGATGCCTCCTGCAGCACTTTGCCGGCCAAAATGTGGTGGTGGGACATGTGCGGCCTCCCATGGCCCGTTTTCAGCCTGGATGGCTGCCTGCAGCACTGTGCTGGCCAAAACAGGGCACAAGGGGCGCATGTGGCTGGTCTTTTGCTATTTCCAGGCTGGACCTCCAGGCCATATTTAAGCACCCCGTGGGCTGGATCCAATCTGGGGGCCTTGATTTTGACAACCCTGCTCTGGAAAGAGTGCAGAGAAGAGCAACAAGGATGATATGGGGACTGGAGGCTAAAACATATAAAGAATGGTTGATGGAATTGGGTATGTCTAGTTTGATGAAAAGAAGGACTAGGGGAGACATGATAGCAGTGTTCCAAAATCTCAGGGGTTGCCACAAAGAAGAGGGAGTCAAGCTAATCTCCAAAGCACCTGAGGGCAGGACAAGAAGCAATGGATGGAAAGTAACCAAGAAGAGAAGCAACTGAGAACTAAGGAGAAATTTCCTGATGGTTAGAACAATTAATCAGTGGAACAACTTGCTTCCAGAAGTTCTGAATGCTCAACACTGGAAGTGTTTAAGAAGATGTTGGGTAACCATTTATCTGAAGTGGTGTAAGGTTTCCTGCCTAAGCAGGGGGTTGGACTAGAAGAGCTCAAAGGGTCCCTTCCAACTCTGTTATTCCGTTCTGTTCCATTCCATTTTTAGCTGAGAAAGGAAAATAAAGTTGAAGAACTTTTATTAGATAAGAGCAGTAAGAAAGGCTCCATTATCTCTTCCTCCCACCAGATTTTGTTCATTTAACTTGCAAGGATTGATACATGAAAGGTCCCAACTCTGCTTATTTGTAGGAAAACCTCTTTTCTCCCCAGGCGTTAAGAGTCAGTTGAGTGGAATCCCCTTTAGAATGTTTTGTTAATGTGCTTGATTACCACAAGGTGGTGCAGTGGTTAGAATACAGTATTGCAGGCCAATTCTGCCCACGATCCTGAGAGGGCTCAAGGTTGACTCAGCCTTCCATCTTTCTGAGGTCAATAAAATGAGGACCCAAATTGTTGGGGGCAATATGCAAATAATGCTGATGTTGTAAACTGCCCAGAGAGTGCTGTAAAGTCCTAGGGGGCAGTATATAGGTCTAAGTGATCCTGCTATTACATTGCAGATGTTTTAATGTTATATGGCTTGATTGATTGCTTTATCGATTGATTAAAGGTGAAGGTAAAGGTTCCCCTTGCATATATGTGCTAGTCGTCAGACTCTAGGGGGCGGTGCTCATCTCAGTTTCAAAGCCGAAGACCCAGCGCTGTCCAAAGACGTCTCCGTGGTCATGTGGCCAGCATGACTCAATGCCAAAGGCGCACGGAACACTGTTACCTTCCCACCAAAGGTGGTCCCTATTTTTCTACTTGCATTTTTTACGTGCTTTTGAACTGCTAGGTTGGCAGAAGCTGGGACAAGTAACGGGAGCTCACCCCGTTACACAGCACTAGGGATTCAAACCATTGAACTGCCAGACTTTCGATCAACAAGCTCAGCGTCTTAGCTACTAAGCCACTAAGCCCTATTGATTATGTACCATCAAATCAGTGTTGATTCTTAGTGAACAGATAGGTTTTCTCCATGATCGAGCCCATCTGCCTTTTTCCTCATCCTCTTCTTTCCCCCTTTCTGCATTAGAGCCTTCTTCAGAGAGCCAGTTCGTCACATAATGGTCCAAAATAGAACAATGTGAATTGAAACCAGAACTCTTCTTGTTGGGACTTAATGGGTAGATAATTAGAAAAGCATTATGGAAAATTGATTTTATATATGAAAACTGCTACAAGATTATTACATGCACAAAAATGGAAAGACCTGAATCAAAACGGAGGTACGTCTGGTGACGATGATAGAATTAGCAGAGACGGCAAAATTGAGTTGTTTGAAAGGACTCTAACTACAGTTATTAGTGACTGGAAACCCCTTAGGGACTTTCTGCTGAAAAAAGAAAGTGAATTTGTGATTTAGGGATTTGATTATTAGAAAGGGTAGACTATGGAAAGAAGGAAATTATGTTTTAATCTTACAGAGAGAAAGATATAGACATACTTGTAACTGCTGTTAAGAAGGCTGGAAGCCAGTTAGAACTCTTTCTTTTATTCTCTTTTTTCTTTCTCTCTTGTATTGTTTTCTTTGCACTTTTTTTCCACTTATATATTTTCTTTGCTTTCCTTTGTCTTCTCTTTCAAAACTTTGAGCCTCATCATTTGGGCCTCCAGTGAGAAGCCTGGGTTGATTTGTTCGATGATCCCAATGGGGTGTTTTCTTAGCTGTCCATGATACCCCTGGGAATCTCCAATACCAAAGTTCCAAAGCTCTTCTTATCCTGCTTCTTCGAAGTCCGACTTCTGTTTTCATGGAGTGTCACAGGGAATACCATGACTTGCATATTTTGATCTTTGTAGATGCAGACCAGTGGTGAAATCCATTTTTTTTACTACCGGTTCTGTGGGCGTTGCTTGGTGGACGTGATGTGGCTTGGTTGGCATGGCTTGGTGGGCATGGCAGGGGAAGGACACTGCAAAATCCCCATTTCCTCCCCACTCCTGGAGGAAGGATATTGCAAAATCTCCATTCCCACCCCACTCTGGGGCCAGCAAGAGGTAGTATTTGCCGGTTCTCCGAACTACTCAAAATTTCTGCTACCGGTTCCCTGAACCTGTCAGAACTTGCTGGATTTCACCTCTGATGCAGACACATCACAATATCTGAATATCTTTTCTGAGCGTTTCATGTGCTATTGCATGCTAGTCTGTGGTGTGTCTCTTTACCGCTCGTTCTGTTACTGTTAATAAAAAAGGTAAAGGTTTCCTCTTGTCCAGTCATCTTGGACTCTAAGGGATGGTGTTCATCTCTGTTCCCTAAGTGAGAGAGCCAGCTTTGCCTGAAGACGCTTTCATGGTCTTGTGGCCAGCAAGACTATTCAGCTGGTTTGCACCGGTTCAAGCGAACCGGTTGTTAAATTCCCCTTCCCTTGCTATCAAAATGGATCCTGGGCATTGCACTGCAGTGGAGAAATGGGCAATGGAGCGGCCAGCGCGAGGGAAGGAGAAGGCTGCTTTCCCTCTTTCTTCTCCCTGCTCCTCCTCCTTCCCTCATGCCGGCTACTCCATTGCCTGTTTCTTCATTGCAGCGCAGCACCCAGGATCCACTTTGATAGTGGGGTGTGTGGAATTTAACAACCGGTTCACCCAGGGTCAGGTTGCCCATTGCAAGGGGCTCGTCCTGTGTGTGGTGAAGCTGGGGGACGGGGATGGGCCACGCCTCCCGCGACATCTGACCTGACCCTAGACTAAGCAGTTGTTAAATTATTTGAATCCAACCACTGCTATAGTCTAAAGTGCATAGAATGTTGTTACCTCCCCATTGAAGTGGAACCTATTTATCTACTCGTATTTGCCTGTTTTCAAACTGCTAGGTTGGCAGGAGCTGGGACAAAAATGGGAACTGACCCCCCATCATGTGGATCTTGAACTGCCGACCGTCTGATTGACATGTGCAGCATCTTAACCTCTAAGCCACCTTGTATCTCTCGAGTGCCAATTCTATTAAGGGTTGATCCTAAAAAGGCTGAAGCTAACCACCTCTTTAATGTCTTCATTGCAAATTCTAAGGCTGTTTGGCCTTCTTAATATTTAATTTTAGCCCCATTTTCTCATTGTGCTCTCTGACTTCATTACTAGAGCTTGGTAAATCCCATGCATTGTTAGCTATCAGAGTAATGTAATCAGCAAAGTGCAGATTCTTTCTCTAGTTTTAAAGCCATGCTTATCTTCTTTCAATCCAACTTCCCCTAATTCAGCATAACCTGTAATATACAGCCTTCTTGCACTCCTTTGCCAGCCTGGATCCAGTTTGTGTCATCGCATTCTGTCCATATTAGGGCTTTCTTTCCAGTAGATAAATTTCTCACGAGGACAATAAGTTCTTCTATGATTTGCACTTTTCCAAAAACAATCCACTTTGACATGATTGACACAACTGAAGGTCTTTCGCCAATCAATGAAACATGCACTGACCTGTTTTGGGTTGTTGTTTTTTTCCATTCTTTGGGTTTTGCAGCTGTCCATCATATATCATGTAAAGGGATGCGGTGGCTCAGTGGCTAAGACGCTGAGCTTGTCGATTGAAAGTTTGGCAGTTCAGCGATTCGAATCCCTAGTGTTGCGTAATGGGGTGAGCTCCCGTTACTTGTCCCAGCTTCTGCCAAACTAGCAGCTTGAAAGCACGTAAAAAATGCAAGTAGAAAAATAGGGACCACCTTTGGTGGGAAGGTAACCAGTGGTGGGATTGAGCCAGTTCGCACCACTTCGGGAGAACCGGTTGTTAACTTTCTGAGCAGTTTGATGAACTGGTTGTTGGATGAAATCATTAGGGAAGAGAACCGGTTGTTAAATTATTTGAATCCCACCACTGAAGGTAACAGTGTTCTGTGCGCCTTTGGCGTTCAGTCGTGCCGGCCACATGACCACGGAGACGTCTTCAGACAGCTTTGGAATGGAGATGAGCACCACCCCTTAGAGTCGGGAACGACTAGCACATATGTGCGAGGGGAACCTTTACTTTTGCCTTTTATCATGTATCAGTGATACTGTCTCATGTTTCTCAACCTTTTTAAAAGCCAGCTTATAGATCTGGCATCTCTTTTCTAAGTAGGGCTCTAACCTGTATGGATGGATCATTCAAATATTACTTTGCTGCCTTGTGAAATTATAGTTTGCATATTCTGCACACTTCCTTTTAGGATTTGAATGTAGAATATTTCTTCCAAGCTAACTAATAGGTTCAGCAACCTGAAAAGAAATTGAAACTCCTTGATCTTATATATGATACTATTGCTGTCTTTCTCACATTCAATTTTAATAGTGTCTTTAAACCCAACTCATACTCTTGATAGCTGTTTATCAATAACTAGAAGATTTATTTACTTCCTTTCCAACATAGTTATTCCAATAATGAAGAATAACCAATCACTTGCTTCCAGAGCAAATAAAACGGTATTTTATCGCAATGTAAATGCGAGTTCATTTCTTCTAGTACTTGATAATTATTTTCCTCCATAGTCTAGAGCAGTGGTTCTCAACCTTTATAGTGCTGCGACCCCTTTAATCGATGTGGCGACCCCAACCATAAAATTATTTTTTTTTAGGCAGAGATCTCAGCGCGTCAGCAGCCGCAGAAGGGGGGGAAAAGCGGCAAACTGTTTTTTTGAATTTATCGTGCCTGAAGCCGTATTGGCTAGCGATCTGAACTGCTTGCGATTATCTTGAGGACGGAGGCATTAAAGCAGAGACTCCTCCCCTATTAAGTTTATCACACCTAAAGCCAGATTAGGCTAGCGATTGGGAGTGATTGCAGCTGGCTTGAGAGGGAGACATCAGAGCAAAGATTTCTCTCTTTTTTAATTCATCGCGCCTGAAGCCGAATTCGTGATTCTTCGACTTGCAAGTATACTTCCCATATTTCCGATGGTCTTAGGCGACCCCTGGCAAATCGTCATTCGACCCCCAATGGGGTTGTGACCCACAGGTTGAGAACCACTGGTCTAGAGCTATGATGGCGAATCTATGGCACGCGTGCCAAAAGTGGCACGCAGCTCCCACACTGTGAGCACGTGAGCCATCACCCCAGTTCACTCTGCCACACATGCGTATGTTCCTCCCGCCAGCTAGCTGGTCATCGGCTCTCTGCTGTGCATGCATGGCAAGGCGGGGCACATGCAGGAGGCTGCACGTACATGCATGGGGGGCCGTGCATGTGCAAGGGGGATGCATGTGCAGGGGCTGTGTGCGCAAGTGCACAGGGCAGCCCGCACATTGCATTTTGGGGGTTCAGGCATGCACGTGCGCTTTGGGCACTTGGTCTGGAAAAGATTAGCCATTACTGGTCTAGAGCAGGGGTCTCCAACCTTGGCAACTTTAAGACTTGTGGACTTCAACTCCCAGAATACCTCAGCCAGCTCTGCTGGCTGAGGAACTCTGGGAGTTGAAGTCCACAAGTCTTAAAGTTGCCAAGGTTGGAGACTCCTGCTCTAGAGGGCAGAGTTGGGGTTAAATTGTGATTTTTACAAAAATTGTGGACTTTTAATGTTGTATGCCACCAGGCCTCACTATGTGAGTTGTGCAGTTACATAATTTTTTTTAACAAATAAATATTTTGTGGAAATCTTTGGGGGTTTGCTGTTGTTTTTCGCTGGTTGTATATATTACCAGGTTACAGAAATTCATTTTGGCAGATGGGCCTAAAAGAAACGAGGATACCTTATATTAAAGTATTAAAGATTTTTCATGTTTCCGGAATGTGTCTCTTTTTTTTCCCCCCTTTCTTTCTTTCACATCTCACAATCCAGTTGGCAAGCTTCGCTCTTCCCCATTTCATTACTTTTGAAAGGCTGCCTTTATTGTTTATACATAATACCGGATTAACAATGTGCAATTAAGAATACTGCTGAATACCTCTAAGAATACCTAAACTGCTTTAGAATAGATTAGCATTATGTCTATGAATAGAAGATAAAACAAGATGCTATTTTGTTGATCCAGAGCTGAAGGCTTTGTAATTACAATTGTGAGAACTTAATAAGCAGTTTATATTTTTTAATAAAATTGCAAGGCTGATTGAAACCTCTTTACCAGCTGTGGCTTCACGTCTTCCCTATACGTGCCAGTGTAATGTCAATACAAGAGTAGCTTACTTATATGAAACTAGCCAGTGCAATTCTTTAGTTGGTTGTCCATCAACCAAGATTAGCTTGCACAGAGATCCTCAAAAGCTAAACATCATCTTTTAACTTTCACACTATACCTAAATCGGGTGTCTTTCAGACTTCAGTCTCTCTCCCTCTCTCTCTTGGATTTGATGGTATTAGAATGCAGAGGTGACCACACAGGAAAAAGGTCCATCAGATAATCCTGCTGTTAAGCCAATAAGCTTCCTACAGGATCTCTACGGAGAATTAAGGCAATATAGGTTGAAATAGCACAGCTCGCTGTCCGCATTCTTTCCTCCTGTACATATAGTACATTTTAATTTTCCATTTATGTACAGTATAGTACATTTTAATTTTCCATTTATATAACATCAATTATTTCACTTTATAAATATTAACACCATCCACAATTTGACATTCTTAATAATATTTGGTTAAAAAAGAAGATGATGATGTAGGATTTGTAGCAGGGGTGCCATTCAACAGGTTCTGATAGGTTCTGGAGAACCGGTAGCAGAAATTTTGAGTAGTTTGGAGCACTGGCAAATACCACCTCTGGCTGGCCCCAGAGTGGGGTGGGAATGGAGATTTTGCGATATCCTTGCTCCAGGAGTGGGGAGGGAATGGGCATTTTGCAATATCCTTCCCCTGGAGTGGAGTGGGAATGGAGATTTTGCAGTATCTTTTCCCTGCCACACCCACCAAGCCACGCCCATAAAACCGGTAGTACAAAAAAAATTGAATTCCACCACTGATCTGTAGATTTGTGGAGAATTGCACCTTTGTTCAAAACTGAAGGAGTAAAGTAATATTTTCATGAGGATTGGGTCATAGAATTAATTTTGCAGAAAGCTATTGCACGAGGCTTGGTTCATTTCAAGTTATAATTTGTTGACTGCATCCAAACTGCGATCCAGCTGAGATAGTTCCATTCTGCTGAAACATTGCTGCTATTTTTTGGCTCACGGACAGGAGAATTTTCTGTTACCAGTCATAAGACAAGAAAAGTGACCTTTTCTTCTCCAGGCAATAGAGAATAGGAGATAAGAATAGATCTTAACAGTCTATCTAGCTCACTGACTGATAATGGTTCTGCAGTGTTTGAAAGGTTAGATCTTTCCATGCAGTGCTGAGACTTGAACCCAGGTTCAATCCTAAGCATTTGTGCATGCAAGCCACATCCTCTTTCTAATACTTTTAAGAAGCATCAATGATGGCTCTGTCTTTGCCCTCAGGACATATATCATACAAATGAACTTCACGCAGGAAGAAATTGTGAAGCCATTGCTCGCCTCTATTAGGAAAAGAATACAGCAATTCTTTTCGGAGCATAATAACAGCAAAATATATTAGAAAAGGACAGAGCAGGATTTGACAAGAACATTTCTTTAAAAACAATAATAGGGAAAACCAAAGCAAGAAAATAATGTGTGCCTCAGTGCTGATAATATTGGGCAGCGGTGAAATCCTCTGAAGTCTGCTACTGGTTCTGTGAGTCTGCTACCAAGTGTGCATGATCACCTGAGGCACGACCACGCAGCACTAAAAAAGGAACATTTTGAAGCTTTCGGAGTCTGCAAAGGTAAGTAGAACAGTGAGGGCAGGAATCCGCTGTGCCACGCGATTTAGATTAGCTAGCAAGAAGGAAATCCGACAATTCTAGCTAATATAGATCGTGCATCATAGCTGATCGTCACCCAGCTGATTGACAGAAATACCGGTTCGGACAAACCGGTAGCATTTTTTACTACCAGTTTGCCCAAATCGGTCCAAATCGGTAGCATTTCACCCCTGATATTGGGCTATTCCAATGGTAGGCAACTTTTTGGGAATGGTGGATGCACCTAGTTGTTGGAGAAACTGCTGTGGGGTTGACCTCAGAGGATGTTTTATTTATTTATTTGTCAATTAGAATAGAATAGAATAGAATTTTTTATTGGCCAAGTGTGATTGGACACACAAGGAATTTGTCTTGGTGCATATGCTCTCAGTGTACATAAAAGAAAAGATACGTTCATCAAGGTAAAACATTTACAACACAATTGATGGTCAATATATCAATATAAATCGTAAGGATTGCCAGCAACAAGTTATAGTCATACAGTCATAAATGGAAAGAGATTGGTGATGGGAACTATGAGAAGATTAATAGTAGTGCAGATTCAGTAAATAGTTTGACAGTGTTGATGGAATTATTTGTTTAGCAGAGTGATGGCCTTCGGGAAAAAACTGTTCTTGTGTCTAGTTGTTCTGTTGTGCAGTGCTATATAGCGTCGTTTTGAGGGTAGGAGTTGAAACAGTTTATGTCCAGGATGCGAGGGGTCTGTAAATATTTTCACGGCCATCTTCTTGATTCGTGTAGTATACAGGTCCTCAATGGAAGGCATATATATAATATATATATATATATATATATATATATATATATATATATATATATATATATATATATATATATATATATATATATATTATATTTTATATATATATATATATATATATATATATATATATATATATATATATATATATATATATATATATATATAAATATATATATATATATATGTATGTATGTATATATGTATGTATATATATATATATATATATATATATATATTTGTTTTCTGAGGTTTTCACGGGTGTTTGTATATAGGTCTTTGGTTGTTCGGGTTTTCTCCCGGGTAAAATTGGAAGGGTCTTGGCGGCGTTTCGGCGGAGGCTCATTCCTCCTCTTCAGGGTTCTGCTTCCTGCTTCTGGGGTCAATGTGTGATCGCAGCTGTTTCTTCCTTTTAACTGCTAGTGGGGTTTGAACTGATTGGGTGGGAGCTTGGCTGTGCTCTGATTGGATGGGGTTTTCTGTGCTCTGATTGGCTGGGGTGTGTCCTGTGTTGGTGGGGGCTTGGTTGTGCTCAGTCTAGTCTGTGCTGCAGGGGATTTGAGCTGGTGAGCTGCATACGTGTTGTTTGGCTTTGTGGTCGTGCTACATCTTCATAGTGGGTGTCAGTCTGCTGCATGTATGGATTGGAGGGGTTTGAAATGGCTAATGTTGCAGCTGCGGTCTGGCTTCTGGTCCTTGGTCGTGCTTCATGATCAGTGTGGGTTTGGGTCTGCTTTCTGGGTGGATGTGCGGTGGTGACATCCTGTGTGGACCTCGTGAGTGTGGGTCTGGTGTCATTCCTCGTGTTAGGGACTCATTTGTCAATAAGGGCGGGTTTCCAAATGGCTGGTAGGCGGGAGGTGTCATCTCGTTTGTTCATGCTGTGTGGGCGTTTTTCTATCTCAATGGCTTCTCTGATTATTCTGTTGTTAAAGTGTTCAGTTTTGGCGATAGTTCTGGTCTTTTTAAAGTCAATATCATGTCCTGTGACTTTAAAGTGTTGGACCAGGGAAGAAGTTGGTTCCTCTTTTTTGAATGAATTCTTGTGTTCTTCAATGCGTGCACTTATTCTTCTGTTGGTTTGTCCAATGTATGTGGTGGGGCAGGCGGTGCAAGCCCCCACCAACACAGGACACCCCCCCATCCAATCAGAACACAGAAAAACCCCCATCCAATCAGAGCACAGCCAAGCTCCCACCCAATCAGTTCAAATCCCCACTAGCAGTTAAAAGGAAGAAACAGCTGCGATCACACATTGCTCCCAGAAGCACGAAGCTGAAGCCTGAAGATGACGAATGAGACTTCGTCGAAACGTCGCCAAGACACTTCCAATTTTACACGGGAGAAAACCCGAACAACCAAAGACCTATATACAAACACCCGTGAAAACCTCAGAAAACATATATATATATATATATAAGATAACAGGTGAAAGTATAAACATAATTTGGATACATGAAAAGAGTAAGTAAAAAAGGAATATTAGAAGAGGGACTTTAGACACGCTGGTGCACTTATGTACACCCCTTACAGATCTCTTAGGAATGGGATGAGGTCAGCAGTAGACAGTTTAAGCTTAAAGTTTGTTTTTTGTAATGTTTAAAGTTTGTAATGTTTGCTTGTTTACCGTTTTTATTTTTTTATTTTTGCGATGGGCATGGCTGGGAACACATTTACTATCCTATCTTCCTGTTATACTCTCAAGGTGCTCCTTAATCATCCCTAGCATAATATTGCGTATTTTCTTGGCAGTTGGGCACCCCTCCAGACTAAATCCTAGGTGACGGCCATCCACTTCTTTCGATTTTTACTGAATGCCTGTGGGGAAATATGTGGAAATACTAACACAACAATATTGGGCGGGTGTGTGTGTGTGTTGGTGAAAGCAAAAGTATTAAGCAGCTGCGAAACAGCCCTGTTTAGGATTTACTGGCTCCGGGTTTGCTGTATTCATTGGTAAAAGGAAAGCAGGACTGAAAAAGAAGTAAAAGGAATACCTTGCGGATAGTTCTTGGCTTATGACCACAGAATGGTTGTGACTAAGCAAGGTTATTGTTAAGGGAGTCATGTCCAATTTTATAACATCGTTTTTATTTATTTAATTTTGTTTGTCAAACATGTACAAGATAGCTGGTATAGGTATAAACATAAATAAAGGAAATAAGTACAGATAAATGGGGACAGTAAGACATGGACGGGAGGCATGCTGGTGAGCTTATGCACGCCCTCTTTACAAACCTCTTAGAATTGGGGTGAGGTCCATGGTAGACAGTTTGAGGTTGAAGTTGTGGGGGTTTGAGGCTGTAACAATGGAGTCAGGTAGAGCATTCCAGGTATTGACGACTCCGTTGCCAAAGTCGCATTTTCTGCAATCGAGTTTGGAGCGCTTTACCTTAAGTTTGTATTGATTGCTTGCCCATGTATTATTGTGGTTGAAGCTGAAGAAGTCATTGACAGGTAAGAGGTTGTAGCAGACAAATTTGTGTACTATGCTTAGATCAGACCGCAGGCAGTGCAATTTCAGATTATGCCATCAGAATTTCAAGTCTGGTGGCATAAGGGATTCTATTGTGAGTACAGGAGTGGAATACTCTTCTCGTGAAATACCTCTGGACCTGCTCAATCGTGTTAATTATTATTATTATTTATTATTTATTCGATTTCTATACCGCCCTTCTCCCGAAGGACTCAGGGCGGTATACAGCCAAAATAAAAACAAACAATACAATATACAATTAAAACAAGAATTAAAAAACTTATTACACAATTGGCCTAAAACTTTAAAACATTTAAAATTCTAAAAACCCATTAACATTCATAATATAAAGTTAAAACCCACAAAAATTTAAGCTAGCCCCGCGCGAATAAATAAGTGTGTTTTCAATTCGCGGTGGAAGGTCTGAAGGTCAGGTATTTGGCATAAATCAAATGTCTGATATACAGTGTGGATTCCAGGCAAATGAGCTGTATTCAAGAACTGGTCTGGCAAAGGTTTTGTATGCCCTAGTTAGCAATACAACGTTATGGGAGAAGAAGATTTCGCAAGATTAGGTTAACAATTCTTAATGACATTTTGGCAATGCTGTTACAGTGAGCTCTGGGGCTTAGATCATTTGAGATAAGTACTCCTAGGTCCTTGACAAAGTCATCTACAAGACCGTTTCCGCTGAACTTGTAGTTTGCCACAGTTGTTAAGTGAATCATGTGGTCACTGGACTAACCTACAAAAGGCATCCAAATCTGGGATCCATGACTCCTGTTGGGTTGAAATTTGGCAAATTTATGATTGATTCAGTACTGATGTGACTCCACACCTCTGCTTGGAGTTTTAGCAGACCTGTCCAGGCATAACCCTCCAGAGGCCTCGGAAAGCAGCCCCTCTTTTGGTCACTGGAGATGTGGTAGACTGGTCCCATTCTAGCTTTCTGGAGGCTGGGTAGACTGGTCCCACCATCATCTGCTAAAGGCAGTGGTGAAATGTAAAATTTGTTATTACCGGTTCTGTAGGCGTGGCTTGATGGGGAGGGTAATATGACTGGGTAGGCATAGCCAAGTTTTTTTTTCTTTTAAAAGCATTTTTTCTATAACCTCTTTGGCGAAAGAGGTTGTTAAAAAATGCTTTTAAAAGGCTCTGATGATCCCAGCTGAGTTGCTTGATCGTCAGAGGCTTTTCTTTTAAAAGCATTTTTTTGTCTTTAAAAGAAAAAAAGCCTCTGACAATCAGGCAACTCAGCTGGGATCGCCAGAGGAGCCTTTTAAAAGCATTTTGTCTACAACCTCTTTGGCCAAAGAGGTTATAAAAAAATGCTTTTAAAAGCCTCTGACAATCCCAGATGAGCCACGCAATCATCGGAGGCTTTTTTTTACTTTTAAAAATATTTTTTCGGCCAAAGAAAAAATGCTTTTAAAAGTAAAAAAACCCCAAACCTCTGATGATCATGCAATTCAGCTGGGCATGGGGGGGGCCAGGGATTTTTGCTCCCAGTTCTCCGAACTACCTGCCGCCATCGCTACCAGATTGGGAAATCTGGTCCGAACCGGGAACAATTCACCCCTGGCTAAAGGGTGTGTGTGTCAGCCATGGTGAAGCTGGCAGGAAATCAAAACTCACTCCTAGTCCTACTGCTTGTTTTATCCTTGGTCATTCTGTTTCTCTGTTTAGATAAGAGGAACTATCTAGGAAATGATGATCAAACAGGTCATGGTTTGTCTAATTGAAAATAAAATCAATCTATAGCCTTAGCAGCTAGTTGATCTTGGCTAACGTTGGCCAGATGTGGACACTAAGCAGGGTTAAGCATCATTCAAAATTGAATGGGAGACCACTGAGAATTCTAAGAACTTTAGGCTAAATTCAGCAGTCAAAAAACATTTTGGAAGAAAACATCAGTAAATCATCTCCATGCAGATTCCAAGAAAATGGATGTGTCAAGGAAATGGATGTGTCATGGAAGTTACCAAGAGTTGAGCTTACCTCAGAGAGGATGTTACTTACAGCCATATTTATTGAACAGTTAGTGCACCTAGGAAATGAGTTTGTAAATGTACAAGGAACAAGTAATGTAAATTTATATGTCTGTCTGCCAAAGTTTTAGATTTGTATTTAATTTGCCTTGTGGGTCTTTGAGGTTCTTCCTGCAAGTTCTAAAAGTAGCTGTCTTACATTTTACAATGCATTTCCAAAGCAACTTAATATGATTTGTGCTTGAATTTATACTTCAGATGGGAGTTCCAGTTATGATTATTTCTTCCTCTTCAAATCATCAAGACTTCCTGAATAGGTTCAACTTAAAAAAACAGAACTGTCTTAACAGTCTTTTATATCCAAGATTTGTAAACAATCAATATAGTTCCCATCAGGACAATAAATTATTTGCTGAAACACTTCCAGGAATTAAAATGTTCAGTTTTTATTAACTTTTATCTTCTTGAACTAAAAGCTTCTTCATTGTGTTGGATAGCTGGTGTTCGCCCAACGTCACTCAAAAACAATGGCTAGTACACAAACAATTAGCTCAGGGTTAGATTTTAGGATTGCTATTATTTAATAAAGGGGAGCCATACCAAAATAAAATATTTATCCTGATATGGCTATCTAAAGTCTAGTGGTTAAGGTACTGGCCTGAAAACCAGGAGACCATGAGTTCAGTCCCACCTTAGGCACAAAGCCAGTTGGATGAAGTGCTGGAACTTCATAGTCCTCTGTAAGATTGTTCCAGATCAACTTGTTTCCTATTAAGTGATATTTCCATCAGCCCATCACCCAAGCACATTCCTGTTGTATGTGCAAGTTTTGTGTTACAGATCTGTTTCTCCCGTTGCACTTTATTTTTAAAAATCTTTTTGATAGTTTAAGTGATTGTGTTACTCTACTTTTGGCTTCTGTTGTCTACATTGTCTTCTGTTGTGAGGAATGCATCTGATTAACTGGCAGAATAGATATTGTAGATAAGTACAACTACTTTACACTGACCCCATACAAATGAGCCCTCAACAAATACTATTTGTTTCCTACCTATTCAACAAAGATAGCTCCCATTGCTTGCTGGATGTTCCTTCTAAGCACAGAGACCAGGGCTTGAACTTGAGATCTTAAGTATATAAAACTGAGCTATGGTGGCACAGTGGTTAGAATGCAGTATTGCAGGCTAACTCTGCTGACTGCAGCAGTTCGATCCTGACTGGCTTAAAGTTGATTCAGCCTTCCATTCTTCCGAGATTGGTAAAATGAAGACCTAGGTCATTGAGGGCAGTATGATGACACTGTAAACCACTCAGAGAAGGCTGTAAAGTCTTAAGTGGTATGTAAGTCTAAGTGCTATTGCTATTGTTATATGTTCTCCAGAGGTGGGATTCACATAATTTATCTACCGGTTTGCCCAGCACCGAAAATGTGAGAGTGTGTGTGCATGCACCTGGCCTAAAAAATGGGCCTAAATAGGACAGCATAGAGCCGATTTCCACTACCAGTTCGCTTGAACCGGTCCGGTCTGAACCGTCTGAATACCACCTCCTCCTCATGTTCTCCTCCTAAGCAATTGGGCAGTCCTCATAACTTCCTTTTGACCATAGCATATTAAGCACAGCTCCTTTCCTATAACAAGTACAGGCGCTGGAATCGCAATGAGTTATTTCATCTTCCGAACCTGGATCTCCAGTGTGGAATGTAATTAAATCACTGAGCCAACAAATATTTCGGGGCCGCCTATTCCCTCAATCTATCCCATTGTGAATCAGATTGTTTCCGAGAGAATATTTGCGCTACAGGCGGGTTTTGTCTCCTAGAATGAAAGTATTGACAGCATATAGAATTTTTTTTTACTATTCATTAAACGGAAATCCTGGAGTAATCCCTCTTCTTCTTGTCTCTTCCTTTGGATCCAGGCCGTGCACTGCTCAGGCTTACTGACAAAAAGCTTGAGCGAATGGGGATTGCTCAGGAGAGCTTACGTCAGCACATTTTGCAGCAAGTGCTCCAGCTGAAAGTGAGGGAGGAAGTTCGAAATCTGCAGCTACTCACACAAGGTAGGAAACATTCCACTCAAGGAGAATGCAGAAGGTGAGACAGGAAGGTCACCTTCAAGCAGGGAGAGATTAATTTGATGCTCTCCAGCGCGAACTTATGCACAAAGAAGTCTCATGCAACCAGAGTGCTCTCCCTCACACCGAGCAAGAGGAAAATAAGGAAAAACAGGTGATTTATGTATTATGGACTACCTGCCTGTTATGATAAGACCCCTTTTCTGTATTAGAAACAAGCCCTTCTATTGCTTCCTAACACGTATTTGCATACACGAGTTGGTCCTTCTGGAGACAAGTATATTCTGTGTTAATTAATGATAATGAAATAGGGACAATTTGCTTCTATATCACTCGTGCTGCTGAGGAAAGAATCCATTGTTTGACTTCATATGGGCTGATTTTGAAAGCAGAAGCTTTGTGCTTAATTATTTGGATTCTAGTGTTAGTCAATACGGTATTGTTCCATGATGATCTCTTCCATTATCTGAAATCCAGCTGGCCAAGATGAGGAATATACTGTGTGTGTTTTGTTATGCTGTGATATCAGTACTGGCTGTTTTCTGTCACCTTCTGTTATGAATTTATGCTCGCAGGATTGGCAGTGACTGGAACCAACACATCTAAAAGGTGCTAGGTTGGAAAAGCTTGCATAGATGGAAGGAAAAGTCTAGGCAAAGCTATTTTCAGCAGCTGAGTTGTGTAATGCTGAATTCTCTGGATCGTAACGGGGTTAAATCCATGGCCCAAGTGAAAGCTTTTACCACCAGACGCAACATAATTCCAACCTGTTAGTCTACTGTCAAGAAGTTTTAACTTTAAAAAACCGCTATAAAGCCTTATGCCACTAGATAAAGGCAGAATGCACCAATCACCATTGCAAACAGGAGGAAGAGCTGTTACACTCGAAATCCACCTGAGCCTCCTATAACTTGGTAAATGCCAAACTTAAAAACTCGAAAACTATCCCACCCCTAAAAGGGCCTAACAGGGAAGACTGTAACAATGAAGCTGTTAAGGCCAACCTGTTCAATACGTTCTTCAGTTCAGTCTTTGTTGACAGCAATGGCTACTGCCCCACATTTCCTACTCGTACCATAATTAATTGTAACGATTTACTACATATTGTGTTTACAGTAGATAACATTGAAACGGGACTATGTAACCTAAAGCCATCCTCAAACCCTCACAGCTTCAACCTTAAACTGTCTACTGTGGACTTCACCCCATTCCTAAGAGGTCCGTAAAGGGGGCGTGCATAAGCGCACCAGCATGCCTACTGTCCCCATTTATTTGTATCCATTTCCCTCGTTCATGTTCATATTCATACCTGCTATCTTGTACATGTTTAAAAAACAAACAAACAAACAAACAAATAAATAAATAAAAGTTCTTTCAAGGCTCATATCAAAACAGATGAAACTGATTCTGGAAGAAACTGAGTAACAACACAGAACATAGAATAATAGGTCCCAAAGGTGCTTTTTCAAGAGGCAACTGGAATTTCTGGTTTTCTTTGAAGACATTTCACTTCTCATCCAAGAAGCTTCTTCAGCTATTACTGGATGGTGGGGAAGCAATTACTGCAGGTTCGAGCCCGGCCCAAGGTTGACTCAGCCTTCCATCCTTTATAAGGTAGGTAAAATGAGGACCCAGATTGTTGGGGGGGCAATAAGTTGACTTTGTAAAAATATACAAATAGAATGAGACTATTGCCTTATACACTGTAAGCCGCCCTGAGTCTTCGGAGAAGGGCGGGGTATAAATGTAAACAAAACAAAAAAAAAGTCAGAGCTGAAGAAGCTTCTTGGATGAGAAGCGAAACGCCTTCAAAGGAAAACCAGAAAGTCCAGTTGCCTCTTGAAAAAGCAGGTTATCTCTTTGGGATAATCATGACTCGGATGACTGAGAATCTCCATAGACACATAGAATAATAGGGTTGGAAAGGACCTGGGAGGTCTTCTAGTTCAACCCCCTGCCCGTGGCAAGAGATCCTATACTCATGATGGTGAACCTATGGCACGTGTGCCACAGGTGGCACGCAGAGCCATATTGGTGGGCACGCGAGCTCAGCTCTGATGAACATGTGTGTGCTGGCCAGCTGATTTTCAGGCCTTCTGGACCCACCAGAAGTAGGGAAACAGGCTGTTTCCTGCATCTGGAGGGCTGGGTGGGGTGGGGAAGGCCCGCTTTTTGCTCTCCCCAGGCTCCTAGAGAGGCTCTGGAGCCTGTGGAGAGCAAAAAACAGGCCTACCAGGCCCATCGTGCGCCAAAAGCTGGGGGAAGATCACGCACGCATGCACAGGGGTGGGGTGCGTATAATTATGGGTGTGGGCACGTGTACACGTGACACCCCCCACAGTCCCCCGGCTTTTGGCACGCGGTGGCAAAAAGGTTAGCCATCACTGTCCTATACCATTCCAGATGTTCTTTTAGGCTTGATCACATGGATACACATGATCATGGAAAGTTTAACAGAATAACAGAACAGAATAATAGAGTTGGAAGGGATGCCAGAGATCCTCCAGTCCAACCCTCCATCCAATCAGGAGACCTTATACCATTTTAGACAAATGGTTGTCCAATCTCTTCTTAAAAGTATATCCTCATTTTTTCATACTCATACTTTTCATATAAAAGAAAGTAAATACTCATCCAGCGCTATAGAATCTTCTCTCAACTTGGAGTCAAAATTGGAATAGATGTAAGAGATTTGATGAAAAGGGTTTTTGCAATATCTGTCCACTAATGAATCTTATCATCTTGGATTCAAAATACTGTAAAATAACATTTTAACTACTTGGATCAACTCAGCTTAATGGCAGTCTTGTCTTACCTATATCAGGGGTCTCCAACCTTGGTCCCTGTAAGACTTGTGGATTTCAAAGCTGGCTGAGGGACTCTGGGAGTTGAAGTCCACAAGTCTTAAAGGGACAAAGGTTGGAGACCCTTGATCTAGATCTCAACATAAAACTTTAACTGGCTATTAAACAAACATCTCCCTATTGTTCTGAATGAGTAAATTGTAGCTAAGATAGTTGATTTGGACTATCTGTAATCCCTTGATTTCTCCTGCCAAATCAGATTTCTTTCCCTTGATTGAGCTTGATCCAGTCTTGCCTGATTAATCCAAGACGTAATTGGTTTCTCCTCTGAGCCTTATGAAACCTCACGATAGAAATATTACAGCATAGATGTTTAAATGGGCCTTAAACTTTACCTTCTCAAAACAAAACAAAAACAAGCCAAGCCAAAATAGATCAACCAAAATGACCCAAAAAGAATTTAAGTTTTCAAGTTCATCAGGCAAGTTTGTTACCCTGAATGCAGGTCAGAAAAGAAGCCCATAAATTAGATGGGGTGTCATGACTTAAAAGACAAATTCCAAATCGGTTCCAAGATGATGATTGTGGAGCAAATATAGTTGTGTATGAGGTTAGTGAAATAAACCGGTAGGTCCTACACCTGTGAAAATGGAACCAATTATTCCCAGTCTGCTTTTACTGAGTGCAAAGGATTATAGGCTGGAATTTTGGTTGTGGAGTGATGTGGCCATAAAACAAGATGTCAGATGATTGCATCGCTTAGCAACTGCAATCCCCACAATCCCAGTTGCAATTGCTAAGCAAAATTTCAAAATTTACCAGTTGTTAGCTGAGTACCTACCCCAATGCAATCCTCCTTCTTTATAAATAATGCATTACCTTGTTCATTTATCACTCTTCAAGAATCTGAAAAATGAAATTAAAATAGTCTAGTCATTAAATGCAGATGAAAGGAGTGGTGCTGTGGCCTAGAAGTGGAGCTTTTGCCTCACAATCAGGAGGCTGTGAGTTCGATCCTAGGTAGAGGCAGATATTTCTCTCTCTGGGCACAATGAGAATATATCTCCTGAACCAACCAATTGGCATCAGGAAGGGCATCCAGCCACTAAACACTCTGCTGGCTTCATTCGGTTGCCCAGACTCTACCCCGCAAGGGATTATGGGGTCATTAAAAGAAGGTGATTAAGTGCAGATGAAAGAGTAGGGGAATTTACAGAGGTTGCTTGAAGTAGTCTTTCTCCAAATAGCCAGCTACAAAATTTGATGACTTAAATCTCGAGATACCCTATATTCATAGAATACACCTTGGAATTCCAGAGGTTATTGTAGACTTTCTCAGTTGGTTCCAGTCTTTTCCCTTCCTTTTCAAGGCAAGGATTTGAAATGTATTTCTATTTGCCTTGTGAAATCAAGGCTGTGACTTGATTTTTTTTTGTTAACTTTAATATAAGCCTAGGTAGGTTGGGCTGAGAGAGAGTAAGTGGTGGTTGAGTGAGGACTTCAACTTGTCTTAACATCCTAACCATTACAAACAGTCTATTGCAGGGGTCTCCAACCTTGGTCCCTTTAAGACTTGTGGACTTCAACTCCCAGAATCCCTCAGCCAGCAAAGCTCTGGGAGTTGAAGTCCACAAGTCTTAAAAGGACCAAGGTTGGAGACCCCTGGTCTATTGGGCAGAATATTGGGCTAAATTTGTCCATTCTCCTTTGTTTCCTCTTGCTGCCTAGCGCTTTCTTTGTTCAATATTGCTAGAACATAAAATATGGGATCCTTGCTGTTGTTCTTTTGTTCAGAACTCACTCACAGGGTGAAAAGACAAGATCTGATCACAGTGAAAATTAGATCAGATTTGCAGTTATTTTCAAAGTAATATTGCAAATTTGAACCAGCTTCCTCTCTCTAACCGCATATTCGAATCAGCTTTCTTAGGAAATATCCACATTCAAAAAGGAACTTACTGGGAGTCATAACAATTATTTTTTGATATCATTCATAATTTCAGAGTTTCAAGACTCCAGCTCTCTGTGAACATACACCATGAATGGTACTACTGTTGCTAGATCTCCAGAATAGAATAGAATAGAATAGAATAGAAAAGATGTTGAGACTCTAGAAAGAGTGCAGAGAAGAGCAACAAAGATGATTAGGGGACTGGAGGCTAAAACATATGAAGAACGGTTGCAGGAACTCGGTATGTCTAGTTTAATGAAAAAAAGGACTAGGGAAGACATGATAGCAGTGTTCCAATATCTCAGGGGTTGCCACAAAGAAGAGGGAGTCAAACTATTCTCCAAAGCACCTGAGGGGAGGACAAGAAGCAATGGGTGGAAACTAACCAAGGAGAGAAACAACTTAGAACTAAGGAGAAATTTCCTGACAGTTAGAACAATTAATAAGTGGAACAACTTGCCTGCAGAAGTTGTGAATGCTCCAACACTCGAAATTTTTAAGAAAATGTTGGACAGCCATTTGTCTGAAATGGTGTAGGGTTTCCTGCCTGGGCAGGAAGTTGAACTAGAAGACCTCCAAGGTCCCTTCCAACTCTGTTATTATGTTATGTTATGTTATGTTATGTTAAGAATAGAATAGAATAGAATAGAATAGAATAGAATAGAATAGAATAGAATAGAATAGAATAGAATAGAATAGAATAGAATTCTTTATTGGCCAAGTGTGATTGGACACACAAGGAATTTGTCTTTCGTGTATATGCTCTCAGTGTACATAAAAAGACAAGATACGCTCTTGTCAAGAATGGTTTGTTGAGCATGGTTTCATAACTAATATGTCTTGTGGGTGCTAAGGGCTACAGGTGTTTGTATCTAAGTGTAGGGACTTTGCTCTACAAGAGACTTGTGTCAGTCTCACCAAAGTGCCTTCTCCATTGTTGTGGTTTTAGCTTGATTCAAATTCATCTGCCTTTGAGTTTATTTGCTGACCTACTCTTTGGAAAGCATTTGCTGCTGAGATTATGCCAAGTATAAGCACCCTTATATAACACAGTGGTATGTTAGTTAGAATTTTTCTCCCTAATTATTTGCAGGATCAAAAATTAATAATATTATTTTGCCAGGCAGTGCAATGTTTTTCTTTTGTCAAAACGGAAAAGTATGCATGTGGGTAGTATCCTCAACTGTGATGCAGGAAAAGAAAGAAAGAAAATGAACTATGAATAGTTAATATTTTTGCATTAATGGAAAATATCTGGGACAAGTGATGACAATCCGTTTTGGATAGTTGACCTTGAGGGAAGCAATTCCTAAGATTCACCTATTGAGTGAAGTTAATGCTATGACAGCCAAGGTTGTGAACCCTTCACAAGACTTAGATTGGGGTCAATAGTTCTCTGTAGTGCTTTTTGATAGTTTAGAGAGAGCCTTGAATGGAAGATAAGGGCTCGCCTCAGCGGAATGACTTGACCAGGATATTTTGTAGGCCATCCCAATGATCTTACTTCATTGAAACCAAATTATATTATGACCAATGGGATTCATTTTCTCACTTTGCAATACTCCAGTTATATGCCACCCTCTTGAAGTTGTACAGAAAGCCTTGAGGCAAAATGTGCTTAAATTCAAACTGCTGTAACGCGGATGGGATATTATCAAAGGATGTTGACTGTTGTGAATGTGGCAAATCCATGTGGGAGATTAGAAAATTTATTCATAGAAAAAGAATTGTTTAAAAAAAAAGCAAAATATCAAATATTATCCATGCTTTTATACAGCTAAATCAATCGCCTACTTGGAATATTGTGCCCAGTGTTAGTCTTCAAAGTGGACTTCAAAAAGGATATTATACCATAGATCTTCTATGACAGCTTTTATAGAAGGGCTCGGAGATCTGGCTAGGGAGAAACAGGCTTAGATTCAACCCTAATAAGATTGGCTGGCTGTAGGTTTTACAATTCTTCCCCCCATCCTTTAGTACTGTATAGAGCTTTCATCTTGGGGCTGATCTGGGAGACTTTTCAGAATCTGCAACTTGTCCAGAATGCAACATCATTAGCTTTCATTAAGGTTTCCAGGTGCAAATCAATGTGCAGGTCAGCAGCAGTATGCCATAGGGCTGGTTTATTAGTGGGACTGCTTGCTGTTAATTCTGCCTTCTCCACCAGCTCTGATAATATTTGACATGGCATCAGATGGGAGCCAAGAGACAGCAATTCTTTATCACAGCACCTACCGTCACTCCCCTGCCCCCAAATTCATATATTTTAACCCTATTGGCCTTCCAAAAGGCACTAAGATCTGGTTGTTTCAGTGTGCATTAACAATAGCAATAACAATGGTACTTAGACAATGCTTTTGCAGCCCTCTTTAAGCAGTTTGCAGAGTCAGCCTATTGCCCCCAACAATCTGAGTCCTCATTTTACCAATCTCGGAAGGATGGAAGGCTGAGTCAACCTTGAGCCTAGTGAGATTTGAACTGCTAAATTCCAGGCAGCCAGCAGTCAGCAGAATTAGCCTGCAGTACTGCATTCTAGCCACTGCGCCACCGTGGCTTTGGGCATTGGGCCAGGGCATTGACTGAGTCCGTCTCTGAGAATTGATTTATTCAGAAATGTATTTGCTAAAGAATTTTAAAGAATTTATTCATTTAGAAAAAGTATATGACTTATGTTGTGGTCCGCCAGTAGCCTGTGGACCTGGCAGCGGAGTCGGACAGTGAGGAAGCTGGGGAGGACAATGGGCCAGTCCTGGATCAGGGGAAGGCCCAGATGAAGGCTCTGCATCGGAGGCAGAGATGGGACCAGGGCCATCTGGGAGCAATGCACGGATTCCGGAGCTCTAGAGGCGGACAGCAGAGAGGCAGAAGAGCAGGAGGAGCCTGTTCCTAGTGCACGCATGAAAAGAGCTACCAGAAGGCAAGAGCAGCTGAAGCAAAAAAGACGACTTGTGAGTAAGGCCAGAAAATGATTGGCTACTCCCATAAGTCTTAAAAGAGCAGCAATGAGCCATTGGATTCTTTGTAGAAAAGCAACATTGATTCCAGTGCTTCTTGTCAGCGTCTCTTGAACTTTGTGGGGTTTTTGCCAAGAAAAGCCTTTGGCAGGTTGCCAAAGACAACAAAGGTTGGTGATAAGGCCGAATGACTTTTTATGAAAAATTTGTTTTGGACTAAGCTGAGAATAGATTAATTCTCAGCTGTTTTATTAAAATAAGTTTGTTCAGGACTAATTGTGTTTGGTAATCACTACTTGGGCCTCAGTCACAACAGCTTGCCATCTCACTGAAAGTGACTCCGGGCAATGTAAAGTAACAATGAAGACAGTATCACCATCATTACACCACTATATCTTAGTTTTTAAATTTGTTGTGAGCTGCCCAGAGTCTTAGCCAGGCATGCATATCAAATAATAAATTCCCCAGTGGTGTGTCCTTACTAATTCTCAGGAAGGTTCTTTTCTGTCTGGGAAATTCAGAGGCTGTTCAGCATGTTCTCTGAGGGAAGCTAAACAGCATTTAGGATTCCTTAGCTTCAAAGGATGTTTCTGAGTAAGGGTAAAATGAGGCAAACTTTCTCATGTCACGTGTACACTGAAGGCTTCCAAGCTGTTTGTAACCAATGCAAAAAAAAAAGATGTGGGAAACAAAATGGATACTTCAGTAAAGATGTTGAACATGGCTGTGGACTGTCTGGTTGCTATTTTTGAAAAGGTATGCAATAAAGTTGGTGAAAAATCAGAAGAGGGCAACCCAAATAACTCTCAAGGGGCTCATGAGAAATAACTAGAGAATTTGGGTCCCTGACATTAAGAAAAGGTAAGAAAACACATGTATGAAATCAGGTATGACATGAAAGATGCTGCCAAGGGGAAATTTTTTCTCTTTGGTTATCCAACGCAGCCAATGAGAAGATGATTTAAAGCTGATTAATGGTAATGGTGACCTCTGACCTGGGTGTTTTTAAAAGGGGCTTGAAAGAGAGGCTTTAAAAGAAGCTCCTATTCAACTTCCCCAAATCAATATGGCTACCAGTGAATTGCAATAAGTCTGTAGAGATTCTCAGTCATCCAGGTCGTGGTTGTCCCAAAGGTGCTTTTTCAGGAGGCAACTGGAGGACTTCCTTGTTTTTTCTTTTGAAGACGTTTTGCTTCTCATCCAAGAAGCTTCTTCAGCTTTGACTGGATGGTGGGGAATGGAAGGATTTATACCCCTTCCAACCTCCAAGTGCTTCAACGACCCTCAAAAAGGATGCAAATGACCAGCTGTCTGCAAGGAATATAAATCCTTCCATTCCCCACCATCCAGTCAGAGCTGAAAGAGCTTCTTGGATGAAAAGTGAAACGTCTTCAAAAGAAAAAACAAGAAAGTCCGGTTGCCTCCTGAAAAAAGCACCTTTGGGACTAAATTGCAATAGTAGTAGTAGTAGTAGTAGTAGTAATGATAATAATAATAATAATAATTGGAATTGGAAGGGACCTTGGAGGTCTTCTAGTCCAACCCCCTGCCCAGGCAGGAAACCCTATACCATTTCAGACAAATGGCTATCCAACATTTTCTTAAAAATTTCCAGTGTTGGAGCATTCACAACTTCTGGAGGCAAGTTGTTCCACTGATTAATTGTTCTAACTGTCAGGAAATTTCTCCTTAATTCTAGGTTGCTTCTCTCCTTGATTAGTTTCCACCCATTGCTTCTTGTCCTGCCCTCAGGTGCTTTTTGGAGAATAGTTTGACTCCCTCTTCTTTGTGGAAACCCCTGAGATATTGGAACACTGCTATCATGTCTCCCCTAGTCCTTCTTTTCATTAAACTAGACATATCCAGTTCCTGCAACCGTTCTTCATATGTTTTAGCCTCCAGTCCCCTAATCCTCTTTGTTGCTCTTCTCTGCACTCTTTCTAGAGTCTCAACATCTTTTTTACATCGTGGCGACCAAAACTGAATGCAATATTCCAAATATGGCCTTACCAAGACATTATAAAGTGGTATTAACACTTCACACATTCTTGATTCTATCCCTCTGTTTATGCAGCCCAGAACTGTGTTGGCTTTTTTGGCAGCTGCTGCACACTGCTGGCTCATATTTAAAAGTTGTCCACTAGGACTCCAAGATCCCTCTCACAGTTACTACTATTGAGCAAGGTACCACATATACGGTACCTGTGCATTTTATTTTTTAGCATTTGTGAATGACACCAGAGCAAGACAAGATTTTGGTCACTATTTTCTTCTCTCTATAACGTATTTGGCAAAGTATGTATCTTGCCTCTGGTAGTCCTTCTATAGTTGCTGTAGCCCTGCAGTTGAAATTTATTTTTCAAGACCTTGTTTTCTTTTCTTACTGTGTTCCTTCTGATCTTGCTCAAAAAATTATGTATAGGAAGCACATTAATAGGGAGATGGTATTCTGGAAGCCAATAAGCAGCAAGGAAAAATGCATCTATTCGGGTGGAATTTTCGGAACTCTTTAAGCTTCCAAGCCCTGCAGTAGATAATTACTGTATGTATCTACTGGTGCAAAAAAAAAATAGTTTTGCAAGACAGAGACAGTCAAGTGTAAACTGTCTTGCCAGGGCTAGATCTCATGTTGAAAAGACAATTTTTTTTTTAACCTTGTAATCTCTACCATGTTCTGACTGAGCTCTGCCGATGGTTGATCACACATGCTAGAAGTCAGGATGTGTTTCAATCCGAAAGACTCATGAATTTATGTAAATATTGTCACTATTTTCCAAAACACTTAAGGGAATGTGAAAATCAGCAAAAAGAATGGCACTGCATATTATTTAAGCAGAATCTTTTCTGCTGTTGAAAGAAGGAGTGGGGGAATGTAAAACACATTCCCTGTTTGGGGGAGTGAAATATTTTTAGCAGTTTGCTAACACAATAGCAGGAATAGTTCTTGCACATTCACCACTCCTTGGCACACTGATATTTTTCATTTAAGTACCTGTACAGTAAATGTCTCTCCAGGTCATGGATAGTCATCCAAGTCATGGATGTCCCAAAAGTGCTTTTTCAAAAGGCAACTGGACTTTGTTTTTCCTGGAAGATGTTTCGCTTCTCATCCAAGACGCTTCTTCAGTTCTGGAAGAACTTCTGGAGAACTGAAGAAGCTTCTTTGGATGAGAAGCAAAACGTCTTCCAGGAAAAACAAAGTCCAATTGCCTTTTGAAAAAGCACCTTTGGGACTACCTACCCTGTTTCCCCGAAAATAAGACCCAACTGGCAAATAAGCCCTAGCATGATTTTTCAGGATGCTCGTAATATATGCCCTACCCCCCAAATAAGCCCCAGTTAAGATTGTCAGCCAGATGGATGCATTTAGTACCGTATTTCCCCCAAAATAAGACCTAACCAGAAAATAAGCTCTAATGCGTCTTTTGGAGCAAAAATTAATATAAGACCTAGGCTTATTTTCAGGGAAACACGGTATACAGTACTTCTCTTTGTAAGAATTGTTTTACATTTGTTTTACATTTGTTTTACATTTTAAAAGCACCTGCTTACTAATTTTTTTGTTCTTCTGTAAACTTTAAGGAGATTTTCAAATGGGTTCTTATTTAGTTTTAGACCAGTTCAAAACCTACTTCATTTCAGGAACAGTCCATATCAAGCATCTTCAGATCATGACCTAATTTTTTTTTCTTAAACTTATATGTTGAACTTGATGATGACAGCTTTTTGAATGAGATGTAAATGGAAGCTGACCCAGTTTCTTCATTACTGATTATTCCCCGAGGCTCATGAGATTGACACTTATAGGTCACGCTTCTCATTTTATGGAAAACATATCCCAAAGCACCTTTAACTTCCTTGACCTATTGATCCCATTCTATTTTATCCTTACTCTGGCCTCCAGCCTCCTGCTTGGAGCAGTTTTCTTCTGTCATATCACTTGCCTTCTCTCTCTCTCTCTCTCTCTCTCTCTCTCTCTCTCTCTCTCTCTCTCTCTCTCTCTCTCTCCATTTCCCAAAACACTCATGCACACACACACACACACACACACACACACACACACACACACCAGCAACAATCCTTAGGCAGTGGCATATGCTATCCACTAGGCACTACAGTTGGAGGAGAAGCAAACTCTTAGAACCAAAGCAGCAACTGGGAGCAGAGTTACTGGTGCTGCTGATGAGAGTGAAGAAATGTATTTTTTGTTTGTGCCAGAATTATTTCCATAATTGTCAGTCAGAGGAGAAGTGTTCTAGTTTTTGTGTTGTTGTGACAAAGAAATAAAGGGAGACTCCTCATATAAATCTATTTCAAGCTATTTAGCTCTCATCAGCGGAAGCAATATGCTCCATCCCATATTTGGGCAGACCAGGTTGCCCTAATAAAAAATAATCTCTCCCCTGGTATAGCCGACAAAGCCAGGAGAGCCCATGGCTTAGAGGTTAATACATCCACCTATATGTAAGCAGCCCAGGTTCAAATCCCAGAAGGGTATAGCTATCTGACGAGAACTAAATAGCTTGAAATAGATTTATACTAAGTCTCCCTTTACTTCTTTGTCGGTAAATATAAATTTAACACAAAAATAGTTTGTCGCGAAAGCGACTGCTTGCAAAGGCTCCTGGATTGGGGCCGAAAGGCAAAAGCGGAATCAGTATGCTCCATCCCATATTTGGGTAGACCAGGTTGCTGTGATAAAAAACACTTGTTCTGTTTTTTGTTTTTCAGGTAAGGCAAGCCGTTCTATTCTTCTTAAAAGATTGCGCCAGAGTTAGTTTGATTTTGATTTTCAGAGCTGGGGAAATGGTTCATTCTTTGCTCCGTCCTCATCCTAGCAGCTTCATGGGTTTAGCTGGCCATTAAAACACTTGGCCGAGTTGTTTCTGCACCTTCCCATCTTCTAGCTAAACTTAAACCAAGCAGAATTAATAACTTGATTTCATCAACACTGGCCTTTTTTTTTTAAGTTCCTTTCTATTCCCCAAACTGTTTTTTGAAGCATCTTACCTAGGTACGTATTTTCGTGTCCTTTCAATTAGCTTAATATAGGAATTATCTTAAAATGGATTTGAAATCCAGTGTGATAGGGTTCGTTGTTATTCTGGTTTGATGGCTGCATTTTGCACTTCTTTTTCAGTTGACAAAAGCAGTGAAACACACAAAGCTTTTGTGACTCTTTAATGATCATTTCTATTAAGTAAAAATTTGACAACTAGGTCAATTTTCTGAAGAAAAGTTAGACTGGTGTCCTTACCAGTCTTGCTGTCACCTTAATTGAAGGGCAGGATTTTGACCTTCTCATCCTACTGAGCTTGGCTGCAAAAATTCAGTCAGGTCATTGAATTTATTTGACAAAAATATCCATGCTCTCTCTCTCTCTCTCTCTCTCTCTCTCTCTCTCTCTCTCTCTCTCTCTCTCTCTCTCTCTCTGAGAGAGAAGCTTGAGAAGACAAACTTAATTTATTTCTTAAACTTCATTCATACAAACCAGCAACTAGTCTCCTAAAGATTACACAAAACCCACAAATATTGCTCATAGAGCTATCAGTTGGTACATCCTTTAGCTTTGTGTGTGGGCTGCTATGCTATACCTTTGTGGAAACTGTCAGGGATCTGCTGTTTTGGCTCAGAATTAAATCATATTGGGATCATTTTTTAGACAGGTTTTTTTTTATGTAGCATTTTCAACCGGCTTTTAGTAGCATTATCTCTATGAACTATAGATTTGGCAGGGCAAGTGACAAAACTAAAGTTTAATAATACAATAGACATGTTTAGCAAAAATTGATGCAATTTTACATGACATTTATTACAAGTAGTCCTTGACTTACAACCATGCGTTTAGTGACTGTTTGAAGTTACAATGGCACAGAGAAAACTGATTAATGACCATTTTTCACATTGCAGCATCCTCACGGTCGTGTGATCAAAATTCAGACGCTTGGCAACTGGCATGTATTTGTGAAGGTTGTAGTGTCCTGGGGCCATGTGATCATCTTTTGTGACCTTCTGTCATGTAAAGTCAATAGGGAATAGCAGTGCCCCTTAAACTTATATACCATCCCATAGGGCTTTACAGCTCTCTCTGGACTGCTTATAATCTCAGTTTATTGCCCTCAACAATCTGGGTCCTCATTTTATTGTCCTCAAAAGGATGGAAGGCTGAGTCAACCTTGAGTCCCGTCAAGATCCAATTCCAGGCTGTGGGCAGAGTTTGCCTGCAATACTGAACTTTAAATTCACTTAACAACCATGCTACTAACTTAACAACTGCAGTGATTCACTTAACAGCTGTGGCAAGAAAGGTCATAAAATGAACCCAAAGTCACTTAACAACTGTCTTGCTTAGAAATTTTAGGTTCAATTGTGGCCGTAAGTTGAGGGCTATCAGTACTGTATTTAAACCAAGGTCTATGTACCTAAAATGGCTATATTCCTTTTTTTGCTTCCACTTTGACTTCCTTCTCATTCCTCTGTTTCCACTGTCCCCTTGCACATTGCACAATCTAGACCTTCCTATCTATGTGACTTCTTTTTCTAATGGTATTGTTAAAAATACTTCAGATTATATTGCCATTGAAATCAATGTGCTAGGTATATAATTCATCTATATTGTTATTACACGTCACAAGGGCATGTTAGTAGCATGAAAATTCAATCCCTGGAGAGCAATTATGTCTAGGCAGATGAAATTGGGCAAAGAGGTGGAGTCCAATTCAATCAAGGCAAGCAAAGGTTAAAACTCTATTAAGTTAATCATGATTCAAGGTGACTTTATGGATTGCCACATGTTTTCTTGGCAACATTTCAGAAGTATTTTAACCTTGCTTCTTCCCAGTCTAGCCTACAGCCCTGGAATTTCCTGGTGATCATTCATCAATTTTTGCCACTGCTGATGTCAGCACAGCAGGGTGTCTCACGAGAAAACCTGTTTGAATTAAGGGTATTGAATTCAGCACCATGGAGAGCTACAGTTCAGTTTTACGGTTGAGATTAAAGAATTTAGTTACTGTAGAATGGGCCTCAAATCTGGAATTACCGAGAGACGACTTCCGGTATCCGGTGGCAACGGACGTCTGGAAGGCTTCTCCTGCCTCCAGTGTCCGAATCCGGCCGCCGCCGAGGCCCTTAGGGGCCAGGTGTTCCGAAAAGGACACCTGCCGCAGACGGCTCGCCAGGGTCTCCCAGCCGATATACAGGACTGGGGGACCGATGCTGGCGCGTCCTAGGCTCGGCGGGGTTTGGAGGCCCCAGGCGGCGGCCATTATTTTGGTCGCCGCCTGGGCCGCTGTGCTCGGTGACACCGGGGCTTTGGATTTATAATTGCAGCAGCCTGGTGGTGAACAGGAGCGGAGAAGAATTGAGGAATGAAGAAGGAAGGGATATCGGCAAATGTGGTGGAGTACTCCGGTGCGGGGGTTTTCTCCCCTGCGACTGGAAGAATCTGAATCACTTTGGAGAGAGGAGAACTTAAAATAACAAGATTACGGTTTTGTGGAGCTCTGGAGAAAGAGGTGATGGAGAAATTTAGGAGGGAGGGTTTGAGGCCCCCTCCTCTGAGGAACAATGGTGGCGTCCAGCTTCCGCCTTCACTATGAGAATCTTGATGACATCACTTCCCTTGACTTCCTGGTTGACTAACTGTACTCTGGACTCGTTGCTCCTGTGAGTGCCCCTGGTGGATCCGGAGGAAATTATAAGGATACTGTGCTTGCCTGAGGATTTTAAAATTTTTTTAAATGGCAAAGGTCAGAGACCAACTGCTGGAGAAATGGAGAATTCTGGAAAAGTTATCTAATATGGACAAGAAACTGGATGAAATAAGAGCAGAAATTGTGACTATCCAAAAGGATTTAAAGGATACTCAACAAGTCTCAGCAGAAAATAAGCAGAAAGTGGAAGGTCTGGAGGGTGAGATGCGGGCAGTGCAGAAAAGAGGGAGGCGACAAGCAATGCTGTGCTTGGATTACAGATGGATAAAATGTCTTATTTTCTTAGGTTTCAAAATTTGGAAGAAGTGGACCAAGAAGACTTGAGAGATGTTGTGACTAAACTGTTGGGAGAATTTCTTGGGAGAGGTGTTGATTTTATGAATTGGGATGTGGATCGAGTTTATAGAGTTAATTCACAATATGCACGCATGCAGTTCCTAGAGAGGTTCATGTCAAATTTGTGAAAAGAGGCGAGAGATGAAATTCTTAGAAAACATAGGAGTGGGGCACTGACTTATAGGGGCAGGGAGATAGCCATTCTGAGGCAGATTCCCAGACAGGTACGTGAAATGAGAAAGAAATATTATTTTTATCAAGCAAATTGTACCAGAAGGAGTGGGCTTCAGATGGCTGATGCCAGAGGATTGATGATTTTCCGGGAGGGCATTACGAAAAAATTAGTACAATTGCGGAGGCTGCGGCCTCGTGGAGGAACACAAAGCCCTCCTGGATTTAGATGACCCAGGAATTGAAGAAGGGAGGTTATAGACCATGGGCGGAGGCGGCTGCCGCTGTTGCGGCCCTGGAGTTGGGTCAGGCTGAACCCAGAGTTCTGAGATCCAAAACTAGGAAGTGACAAAGATATTTGGTATTGTGTTGGTTTTCCTTATTCTCTTTCGTATGATATTCTGATTATTCTTGACCCTTCCTTATTGTGTAAGATTGAAACTTAGCTACTTCGTATCACCTGCTTGCCATATGGCTGTTGTATGTGTTTAAAATTTTGAGTAAAATTCTTATCATGTATAAGAAAAATGAAAATTTACCATACCTGATATGTATTTGCATAAATTTTTTTTGACCAATAAAAACTTTTTATAATAAAATCTGGAATTACCAACGAAAATTATGCCAGTCATTAAGCAGATGATTATGTCGCTGACCTGATTTTATATTTTTCATGGGATTCTTAAGCAAATCACATGCTCATTAAGCAAACTCATTGTTTGCAATGGTGTTTTTTTGTTGCAAACCAGAAATAAATGCCTGTTTCCAGCAAAAAAATAAATAAATAAATTGTAAATTGTGGTCACATGACTGCATAATGCTGAAAACATCTGTAAATGCAGGCCAGTTGTTGAGAACCCAAAATGGGATCATGTGACTGAAGGGTGGGGGATACCATTGGAACTTTGAATCTGTGTTGTAATTACTGTTGGGGGAGGGGTTCATCATAACTTTAGATGGTTTCAAAGTGAGCAGTTTTAAATGGAGGACTACCTGTACTAGGAAGATGTTGTCTTGGCATCAGCTAAAGCAGGGGTCTCCAACCTTGGTCCCTTTAAAACTTGTGGACTTCAACTCCCAGCCAGCTTTGCTGGTTGAGGGACTCTGGAAGTTGAAGTCCACAAGTCTTAAAGGGACCAAGGTTGGAGACCCCTGAGCTAAAGCCTGATAAGTGATTGGCCATGATGTAATTTTTCTCTATTTCTGGAAGAGCTAGATGGACTGTTTAAAAGCCCTCATCTGCTAGTTACAGTTTTGTAAACATAGGAACATTTGGCAAAGAAATAAACATTTTGCAGGACTTCTAACATCTGGCCAAAAAAACATTATGACAAGTCTAGAAGTACCCTGAATATGGAACTGGATGTCCTTTTCTGGAAAAGTTGTTTAGCCCATATTTTCATCAGAGCTAAGAGTCAGCTTAAGAGACCTATTTCCCCATAAAAATGACATTTTGCAAATTCCGAAAGAATTGTGAAGTAGGTTCATCCACTCTGGGATCTTGGGGTTCAAGGAGCTGCAAATGGCGTGCAGCTAGCTTGCACAAAATTCCTGAAAGAAAATCTTTCTGGTTCTGTGATATATCTATTCTTGAGCTGTTCAGACTCTGAAAGTCAGGGAACTGGAGTGAAAAAACAAGGATGCCATGTACATGGTGTTTTTCTCGCCATCCAAACTAGACTGTGTTATTTCTCTGTGTTATGTAATATAGGATAGGATAGGATAGGATAGGATAGAACTTTTTTATTGGCCAAGTGTGTGTTGTGGTCCACCAGCAGTCTGCAGAACTGGCAGCGGAGTCAGACAGCGATGAGGCTGAGGAACAGCGTGGGCCAGTCCTGGAGTCTGGGAAACGCCTGGATGAGGGCTCTGCGTCGGGGGCAGAAGTGGGACCAGGGCTATCAGGGAGTGATGTGTGGACTCTGGAGCCTCCAGAGGCTGACAGTAGTGAGGCAGAGGAACAAGAGGAGCCTGTTTCTAATGCACGCATGAGAGGAGCTGCCAAAAGGCAAGAGCAGCTAAAGCAAAGAGGACGACTCGGGAGTAGGGCCAAGAGATGATTGGGCCCTTCCATAAGGCTTAAAAGACCAGCAACACCGTTTGGGCTCTTTGCTGGAAAACAACGTTGATAGCTTTGTCTTGTTGCATTTTTTTCGTATCAGCATCTTCTGAACTTTTTCCAAGAAAGGCCTTTGGCAGTTTGCCTAATTAGACCAAGGTTGGTGATAGGACTGAGGAATTGTGTTGGGAGGAATTTGCTTTGATTTTGTTTGGACTACACTGAGAATGACTTAATTTTCAGCTGTTATAATAAAGTTTGTTTGTTTTTAAACTGACTGAGTTTCCTACTACCTACTTGGGTCTGGGTCATAACAGTGTGATTGGACACACAAGGAATTTGTCTTGGTGCATATGCTCTCAGTGTACATAAAAGAAAGATCGTTCATCAAAAATAAATAAATAAATTGTAAATTGTGGTCACATGACTGCATAATGCTGGAAACATCTGTAAATGCAGGACAGTTGTTGAGAACCCAAAATGGGATCATGTGACTGAAGGGTGGGGGATACCATTGGAACTTTGAATCTGTGTTGTAATTACTGTTGGGGGAGGGGTTCATCATAACTTTAGATGGTTTCAAAGTGAGCAGTTTTAAATGGAGGACTACCTGTACTAGGAAGATGTTGTCTTAGCATCAGCTAAAGCAGGGGTCTCCAACCTTGGTCCCTTTAAGACTTGTGGACTTCAACTCCCAGCCAGATTTGCTGGCTGAAGGACTCTGGGAGTTGAAGTCCACAAGTCTTAAAGGGACCAAGGTTGGAGACCCCTGAGCTAAAGCCTGATAAGTGATTGGCCATGATGTAATTTTTCTCTATTTCTGGAAGAGCTAGATGGACTGTTTAAAAGCCCTCATCTGCTTGTTACAGTTATGTAAACATAGGAACATTTGGCAAAGAAATAAACATTTTGCAGGACTTCTAACATCTGGCCAAAAAAACATTATGACAAGTCTAGAAGTACCCTGAATATGGAACTGGATGTCCTTTTCTGGAAAAGTGGTTTAGCCCATATTTTCATCAGAGCTAAGAGTCTAAACAGCTTAAGAGACCTATTTCCCCATAAAAATGACATTTTGCAAATTCCGAAAGAATTGTGAAATAGGTTCATCCACTCTGGGATCTTGGGGTTCAAGGAGCTGCAAAAGGCATGCAGCTAGCTTGCACAAAATTCCTGAAAGAAAATCTTTCTGGTCCTGTGATATATCTATTCATGAGCTGTTCAGACTCTGAAAGTCAGGGAACTGGAGTGAAAAAACAAGGATGCCATGTACATGGTGTTTTTCTCGCCATCCGAACTAGACTGTGTTATTTCTCTGTGTTATGTAATATAGGATACGATAGGATACGATAGGATAGAACTTTTTTATTGGCCAAGTGTGTGTTGTGGTCCACCAGCAGTCTGCAGAGCTGGCAGCAGTCAGACAGCGATGAGGCTGAGGAACAGCGTGGGCCAGTCCTGGAGGCTGGGAAACGCCTGGATGAGGGCTCTGCGTCAGGGGCAGAAGTGGGACCAGGGCTATCAGGGAGTGATGTGTGGAGCCTCCAGAGGCTGACAGTAGTGAGGCAGAGGAACAGGAGGAGCCTGTTTCTAATGCACGCATGAGAGGAGCTGCCAGAAGGCAAGAGCAGCTAAAGCAAAGAGGACGACTCGGGAGTAAGGCCAAGAGATGATTGGGCCCTTCCATAAGGCTTAAAAGACCAGCAACACCGTTTGGGCTCTTTGCTGGAAAACAACGTTGATAGCTTTGTCTTGTTGCATTTTTTTCGTATCAGCATCTTCTGAACTTTTGCCAAGAAAGGCCTTTGGCAGTTTGCCTAATTAGACCAAGGTTGGTGATAGGACTGAGGAATTGTGTTGGGAGGAATTTGCTTTGATTTTGTTTGGACTATACTGAGAATGACTTAATTCTCAGCTGTTATAATAAAGTTTGTTTGTTTTTAAACTGACTGAGTTTCCTACTACCTACTTGGGTCTGGGTCATAACAGTGTGATTGGACATACAAGGAATTTGTCTTGGTGCATATGCTCTCAGTGTACATAAAAGAAAAGATACGTTCATCAAAAAATCATAAGGTACAACACCTAATGATAGTTGTAAGGTACAAATAAGCAATCAGGAAACAATATCAATATAAATCGTAAGGATACAACCAACAAAGTTACAGTCATACATATGTGGGTATATGTAACATTTTGTATATATTTATTTATTTTGTCATGTTTATGTAGTGTATATTGGAGATGGAGGCCCTTTGAGAGCTATATGCAACAAAATTTCATTTTAATGTATGCCGATTAGTGTACATTCAAAGTGATAAACAAAGTTATTCTAAGTCTAATTCTAATATGAATTGCAACAATCCACCTGCCTATTTTGAAGTTAACTACATTACGCCATGGTGGCGCACTGGTTAGAGTGCAGTACTGCAGACTACTTCTGGTGACTGCCTTCAATTTGGCAGTTCAAATCTCACTAGGCTCAAGATTGACTCAGCCTTCCATCCTTCCGAGGTAGGTAAAATGAGGACCCAAATTGGGGGCAATATGCTGACTCTATAAACCGCTTAGAGAGGGCTGTAAAGCACTATAAAGCAGTATATAAGTCTAAGTGCTATTGCTATTGCAACTAGTCACAAATTCAGGAGTGAAAAAGGAAAACATTGACTTCAGAATGAAGTGAAATGTATGCTGTTGAAAATTATAAACAATAATTCTTAGAACAGCCATGTTTTTAGTATTTAGGACCTAGGGAAGGAGGAGGAATTAGTAATAGTTGTGGATTATAATCAACCAAGTGATGGGTTTGATTATTGACTTCTAGTTTAAAACCCTTTGAGACCAAAAATCTCAAAGGCATGGTGCCCAAACTTATAAGCCTAGCCTAACTTTGAGTATTAGGAAGATAATATGTGATAAACACTGTATAATTCTGTTATATTCTTTGAAGAATGAAAGCAATCCACACATTTTAGATACTTTTAAAATGAATACAATGTTGAAATTCTCCATTGGGTTTTCAAATTATGTATTACAAAGGTAATTTGGTCCTTCTTTCCACAGAAGACTGCCCTTTTCATTTTTGTATACCTAGCTACATTATAAATTAAATGTAATTATAAAAATAAAATAAAATAAAACAACAAATGTGATTTGGGGGGAAAGGTATAAAAGTGAAAGAAGATCACTAAGAAACACTGTTTAGAAATATGAAATATTTATATGTTATATGTTGTGTGTTTGTCAGATTGTGTATCACATTAAAACAATAAAAAACAAAAAAATTAAATGTAATTATGAATTGTTTAAGGCTTAGCTAAAATAGCTTTCACTGATGTGCATTTTTGATTTCCTGATCTTTTTTGGGGAGGGGTGTCTAAATTTTAGGATAGTTTAATTCCTATATGCACATTAGCTCATTTCCACACTTTTGCTATTCTTCCCTGTCCTGCTATCCTTCTCCAAATGAAGTCATTTTTAGCAAAGCTAGAGAAGAACTTGTATTGCTCGCTTGTGGCAAGCATTACTATGCAGATATCTCTGATATATCCCATGCCAAAACTGAGAGTTGATTGTTTTCCAGGGATGTGTACTGAATTTCCCAGGAGATTTATTTTGCCCTGGGCTACATCCCCTTGTCAAACCTCTCTCCACTACTTTGCCAGGTAAACCACTTTGAAAGCTTTCAGTAAAGCTTTCAGGGTTAGAGAGATGGGCTCCAGCGTGAATCCAAAAGCTCGGAAGACAAAACCTCAAGTCCCGGTGGTGCAGGACCCAGACTGGATCCTGCAATATTATCCTGGGACACGTAGATCTCCGCCTTAATTTGCTTTCAGTAAAATGTCCAATGCTTCATTCACCTCGAACTGTTGTCAGGGTTCCAAGTAACACCCCCAACGAAAGAAGACCTTGAGACTAGTACTTCCTCAAAGTTCCATTTTACTGAAGATGTCATATTGGCACATCTGGGAAAACCCGAATCTGAAAGTTTCCAGGTTTTCCCCATTCAAAAGAAAGTTCAAGTCCCTGCCCAGCACCCACATGTCCACCACATGATCCAATCAGGCACCATCCAGAAACTGAAGATACCTCCCAGTCACCTCATCGCAGCTGCAGGGCACTGTGGCCTTGACTCTCTGAGAAAAGAACGTTATTTTGACTATATATCACCCATACTCTATACAATCCCCCCTCCCAATTTCCCACAGTAGAAAATGTGGCAGGCCTGAAGGCCCACTATAAAAGATAGCTTCCAAGTCTGACAACTGTTTTATGGGAACAGAGAACCCATAGATTTTGGGTGACATGGCCTTCCTGCCCTAGGGACTTATCCAATAGGTGCTGCTAAATCTAGGCTTGTTGTATGATCTCCCTTCTACAGGCCATTGGGAAGAGATGCCTCATTTTTTTAAAGGTTCGCTGAAACCCCATTGGCCACATGAGAGTGCAACAAACACTTAAAATGATTGTTGCTTCCTGCTTTCTCCTCAGTGTTGCGTGTGATTTCTCCCTTTTGTTTGCTTTGAGGCTGAGTTTCAATGCCAGACCTAAATTCTTGGGTTTGCTCCTCAGAAAGAGAGCCCTCCCCACCGCACTGCTCTGGAGTGTTGTGTTCTTTTGAATCATGGGCTCCACAGTGCCATTGGACAACAATTTTCATCCCTCTAACTATTAGGCATACTGGATAAAGTTAATATGAGTTCTAACCAGGGTGTTATATTTGGAAATAGCTACAATGCAGAGATCAAAGAATTGATGACGAAGCTCAGAAAGAAGAGACCTGATTCCCAATTCACCCATCACAATGCTACGCTGCCAGATGATATCACCATATAGTCTCCTCCTCGTTCCTCCCCCTCTTTCCTTCTCCTGCCTCTTCCTTCCTCTTCTTCTTTCCTCTCTCCTCCCCCTCCTTCTCCTCCCCCTCCTCCCTCTATCCTTACCTTCCCCCTCTCCTCCTCCTTTTACAAAAAATAACAGAGGATATGGAACCCTACATCTCTGACACGGAAGTTAAGAGGAAGGATGCACTCCAGTGGTGGGATTCAATTGGTGTAAAAAACGGTTCGCTGAGCATGCGCTTTGTACATGCACAGTCCATTAGAAAACACCATTAAAAGCAGTGTTAAAAGCACTAAAAACAGCTCAGGTGCGGCCATCTGGCCTGCCGCGCCTATCAGCTGGGCTTCAAACAAACAAAATAAAGGTAGGTATAGCTCAGGGGAGGGCAAGTGGGCCCAGCTGATAGTTGGAGTGAATCGGTTTGTTCTCAGCTGATCATCGGAGCAACCAGTTCGCCTGAACTGGACCGAACAGGCTGAATCCCACCCCCTGATGCACTCCTTAAAAAATAGGTTGTTGAAGTGAAAATGAACAAGTGGCACATCGAGGCCAAAGGTGGAGTTAGTATATATAATAGAGTCAGGGCTTCTCAGAAAGGTGGGTTGAGGCCTCCAACCTTCATTCTGTGCTCTCAGCCTGCCTGCCTGCCTCTGGAGCACTTAACAAGATTTATTCTTGACTGTATTATGAATTACATTGCTTGGATTAAAGAAACTTTGATGAGAAAGCAAAAGATTTTAGAGTGCAAAGGACTCTGAAGTTCAGTTCATAAATTCCTCGAATTTTCCCTTGAACCTAAGCACTTGTTTTCTTTCTCCTTCAACCCACTATTTTGTGCTATACTTAGAAGGATCTGGTAAAAGCCGTTTTATTGCCCCTTGAAAACTTCAGCTGTCTTTTGTGATAGGTAAAAAGAGGAGATCACCCCCTTTTGCCCTAGCCACTTAATAGTCTGCATTCCCTTAATAAACTCATCAAATAGAACTCATTTGAGTTCATGTAGAATAAGCTGCTTTGACTTTTTCTTGTTGACTTTCATTGAACTATACCACTCTGTGATGCTGTTGTTTCGTGCTGTTGTTCAAGTGTACTAAGAGATCAACCTCTTTGAACTGCAGATGCTGGAGATTGCATTGAAGAGCTTCTGATGCTCTGGGGAGAGTTTGAGCTTAGCTTGCTTTAGGATGGTAAACTAGTGGCTTTCATTCGGTATTAGAAAATTAGCTACAATCATTGGCCAGCCTTTGACTGAAGCAAGCTACAATCCCAAATTTGTCAGTGCAAATAAATAAAACCGATGGAGAGTGATATTCGACAGGACCTGTGTTTAACTCATAGAATCATCTATTGCAATGTCCTTCCTGTTAAAGACTACTTCAGCTTCAATCACAACAATACAAGAGCAAACAATAGATTTAAACTTAATGTTAACCGCTTCAATCTTGATTGCAGAAAATATGACTTCTGTAACAGAGTTGTTAATGCTTGGAACCCACTACCTGACTTTGTGGTCTCTTCTCAAAATTCCCAAAGCTTTAACCAAAAACTGTCTACTATTGACCTCACCCCATTCCTAAGAGGTCTGTAAGGGGCGTGTGTAAGAGCACAAATGTGCCTACCGTTCTTGTCCTATTGTTTCCTTTCATTATATCCAATTAATATAGTTATTACATACTTATGCTTATATATATATGCTTATATATTATATAGTTACTTTCATGCTTATGCTTATATATGCTGTTTTGACAAAATAAATAAAAATAAATAAAATAAATATAGACAGATAGAGATAGATAGATAGATCGATCGATCGATCGATCGATAGATAGATAGATAGATAGATCGATAGATCGATCAGTGGTGGGTTTCAAATATTTTTACTACTGGTTCTGTGGGTGTGGCTTGGTGGGCATGGCATGCTTGGTGGGCACTGATGGGCGTGGCAGGGGAGGGATATTGTAAAATCTCCATTCCCTCCCAATCAGCTGGGACTTGGGAGGCAGAGAATAGATGGGGGCAGGGCCAGTCAGAATTTTTACTACTGGTTCTCTGAACTATTCAAAATTTCCACTACCGGTTCTCCAGAACTGATCAGAATCTGCTGAAACACACCTCTGATATAGATCGTATACACGCATACACACTCAAAAGTGTACACATACATAACACACATATACACATCCTATATACATACACACACACACACACACACACACACACACACAATCATGCATATACATACTCAGAGGGAGAAAGAGAGAGAGATCTGTTATATATCTCTGTGTGTATATGTATGGGTGTAGATATATATACGTATGTATGTTTATATATATAGCATGTGTATATGCGTGTTATGTATGTGTACACTTTTGAGAGCAGGCAACAGAATTTCATTTTTAATGTGTGCCAGTGTGCCCACAGTAAAAAATGAGAATAAATGACAATAAATAGATCTATCTATCTATCTATCTATCTATCTATCTATCTATCTATCTATCTATCTATCTATCTATCTATCAATTGGTTCATTAAAATTATCAAATTATATATATTTTAAAAGTTTTAAAATCATTAAGTATAAATTTAAGCTCCATTTGTATCCTTTGTTATAAATCACATATTGATAAGTATTTTCTTGAGAAGGAAACTCTCAGAAAAATGGAAATCCTTTTTTCAGGATCTCTTTTCCGTATCAATGAAGTTTATTTTTGACTTCACAGCTTGTCACAATATATTATTATCCTGAAGGTCACAGTTAAAACATTTCAATATATTTATTTTTAATAAATCAATTCTAGCTACATGTATGCAAACTACTATGGAGGAAAAAAATGAAAAACTATTGATCTGAAAGAGAAATCAATATTGTTTCTTGCTTGACGTTTCTGGATCCATCAAAAGTCCTTTATAGTCATGGCCAAATATAAGAAAATGAATAACAGGGTTGTTTTTTTTCCTTTTATGAAATGCTCCAAATTTTGCCATATCTTGGCACATCTTCTTAACACCATTAAGTGCTAGTATATATATGAATAAATGAAGGATGGATTGTCAGATGAAGCACAAAAACCATTAGCAATACGCTGTGGTCTGAATAAAGCAACATTAATTTTTAAAAAGAACTTATTCAGGGACTTGAGGGAAACACTGAATGGAAGAACATGAAAATACAAGCAGTGCTTTGTGGATGATTATTTGTGGCATCTCTGTCCATAATCGAGGAATATATGTTCAAAATTATTACTGGACAATAAAAGAATTTTCATTAGGGTGGAAATTACATGGATGTCAGCATCTGAAACTTCATTTGTTTGAAGTCATAGCATGAAGAATTGAGCACAAGTTTAACAAAGCATTATGTGCAACTTTTAGCAAGCTCACTTAAAAGAAAGAGTGCAGAGAAGAGCAACAAAGATAATAAGAGGTCTGGAGACTAAACCATGCAATGCATTCAATTCTAAAGGGAATTAGGTATGTTTAGCCTAATGAAGAGAAGACTTAGGGATGACATAATGGTTATCTACCACTACTTGAGGGGCTGTCACAGAGAAGAGGGAATTGACTTACTCTCCAAAGCACCTGAGGACAGGACAAGAAGCAAGGCATGGAAGCTTGTCAGAGGGAGATCCAACTTGGAATTAAAGAGGAATTTCCTGACAGTAAGAACAATTAATCAATGGAACAGCTTGCCTCCAGCATTTGTGGGTGCACCATCAATGGAGGTTTTCAAGAAAAGATTGGAGACCTATTTATCTGGGATGAAATAAAGTCTCCTGCCTTAGAAGACCTCCAAGGTCCCATCCAGCCCTATGATTCTATATAAGATTTTCATTATTGAAGGATTCTCCCTCTATAAGTGTTTGATGCCAAATTCACAATGTTGAACTTAGGCAGATATTCCTGCTATTTTCATCAGAAAGGACAAGCTATTTTCCAGATGGATTTGCCCTAGTTCTCATTCTTGAACCTAAGAGATCAGGTTTAAAAAAAAGGATTAATATTAGCAGCTTTTTCCTGGGATAATCAAGGGAAGAATAAATTCATAGAGACTTCGGAGCAGTTCAGAAGAAGTTGACCCTGGAGAAAAAAGGGACAAGATTAATTGGGAGATGTAGCCAAAGATGCATGAAAAAAAGCCACTATAGTATTACGTTATGTATTACGTGATGTATTATGTTAGTATTACGTGGCTCATTACATAACATCCTGGACATAAACTTTTTCAACTCCTGCCCTCAAGTGCTATAGAGCACTACACACCAGAACAACTAAATACAAGAACAGTTTCTTCCTGAACGCCATCACTCTGCTAAACAAATAATTCCCTCAACACTGTCAAGCTAGTTACTAAGTCTGCACTACTATTAATCTTCTCATCATTCCCATCTCCTTCCACTTATGACTGTATGACTGTAACTTGCTTGTTTCCTTACGATTTATATTGATACTGATGGTTTCCTGATTGCTTATTTGTACCTTATGACTATCATTAAGTGTTGTATCTTATGATTCTTGATGAACCTATCTTTTCTTTTATGTACACGGAGAGCATATGCACCAAGACAAATTCCTTGTGTGTCCAATCACACTTGGCTAATAAAAAATTCTATTTATTTTATTTATTTTATTTTATTTATTTTATTAAATTTTTATACCGCCCTTCTCCCGAAGGACTCAGGGCGGTGTACAGCCAGAATAAAAACAAAATATATACAATTTAAAACAACATTTAAAAAGAGCAAATTTTAAAGGCTGATTATTAAAATTTAGATTTAAAAATTTAAAAATATTAAGAATGCCCAATTTAAAATTCAACACAAATTATGCCAGTCCCGCTTTAATAAATAGATATGTTTTGAGCTCACGACGGAAGGTCCGAAGATCAGGCACTTGACGCAGGCCAGGGGGAAGTTCGTTCCAGAGCGTCACTGCCCCCACAGAGAAGGCCCTACTCCTATTCTATTCTATTCTATTCTATTCTATTCTATTCTATTCTATTCTATTCTATTCTATTCTATTCTATTCTATTCTAATGAGCTGCAGTGGCGCAGTGATTAGAGTGCAGTACTGCAGGCTACTTCTGCTGATTACCGGCTGCCAGCAGTTTGGCAGATCAAATCTCACCAGGCTCAAGGTAAACTCAGCCTTCCATCCTTCCAAGGTGAGTAAAATGAGGACCCAGATTGTTGGGGGCAATATGCTGACTCTGTAAACTGCTTAGAGAGGGCTGTAAAGCACTATGAAGCAGTATATAAGTCTAAGTGCTATTGCTATTATACAGTAACTAGAACCCACCTTTTCTCCGGTAACAAATGACAGCTACAAGAACATTTTAGTTTATCCTATATCTTTACGACAATCCTAAATTGTAGTTTGGGGCTGAGAGATATGACTGTTTGGCTGTTCTATTGAATTCCATGATGGAAAGAGGACTTGAATCTAGATCTCCCAAACTACAGCCCAACACCTTAATCACTATATTACAATGTCTTTTCTCAGAGGAAATTACGGGAGTTTATGTATCTTGTACTTTGAGCTAAGAATTGTAATTTTGGATCCGTTTCAGCATTCTGTTTAATTATTTGCATTTAATTTGACATGTCCCATTATCTACCATTCTGTCAGGTTAAAGATTTGCAGCTAGCCAGCTACATGTTTAACCACTCGCCCTACTTGTACTTGTGCTGGCATGAAGTTTTAGGCATAGGAATGCATTGTTGCCTATTTCTTCCTGATACATATTTATAAAGCCTCTTTTTCCACTTCTTTTGTCTTAAAAGAAGAAGGAAAAAGAGAAGTTTCTCCTATGGAACATTGCCCAGAATTTCTGTATAGAGATAACACATTTTAATGGGGGCGGGGTAGGTAATGAAATCACAGAGGAATAACTTACATTTCTTCATTTGTGACAGTTACGCAGAAGTCAAGGGTGGGTTGGTGTTTTTCTGCTCCATAGTCATTCTTTATCAAAAGACCAACATTTCCACTTTGGTAGCTGGCATTTTGAAAACGAATCTCATTTTGCAGAACACTTAAAGCGTATAAGCAAACACAATTGTTCTGATAGGTCTGAGCGGCTAAAAGAAGCCCCTTAAGGGAACATCACCTGTTCTGAAGCACTTGGAATTGTCAAGGTTCAGTAACAATGTTTTTCTGCCTCTGAGGAAGCCCTGGGAGGTTGCTAATTAGACGTCATCTGCACCTGTTCATTGGAAACTGTAGCCTCTCCAAAGGCCTTCTGCAGGCGGCATTCATCACAAGACCCAAATGCCGTACTGGTGCTGAAGGCAGGCATGAAGTTCCTTGTGAACCGTTCAACCCATCAATTCTAGATGATATTCCTTTAGTTCTCTAGGGTTGGGTGTCTACAAATGACAGTGTCTTCATTCAAAACAGAATTGAGCAACGAAGTATTGGGAATGTGTTAAATCTCTTGTATTACAGCTCACGTGAGCCAAGCAGATTTGTCCTCACTCAATCCATGGGAAAATGTGCCTCCAGAAGTTGTGGGTGCTCCAACGCTGGAGGTTAGAAGAGATTGGACAACCATCTGTCTGCAGTGGCATAGGTCTTCCTGCTCGAGGAGAAGGTTGGACTAGAAGACCTCCAAAGTCGTTTCCAACTCTGTGACTTTTTCAAGAAGCAACTGGACTTGAGCTGAAGAAGCTTCTTGGATGAGAAGCTAAATGTCTTCAGAGATAAACAGGAAAGCCCAGTTGCCTCTTGAAAAAGCGCCTTTGGGACAACCATGACCTGGATGACTGAAAATCTCCATAGACCTCCAACTCTGTTATTCTTCTTCCTCCATCTGTCAGGCTTCCTCATGAGAAGTTAGGAATGAGGCAGATGCTTCTCATAGATATAGGCAAACATGGTTAGAACTAATCTTTGGAAAAGGAAAACATTCCAGGAGTTGACCATCTTTGATTGGAGTGAGTGAGAGGGCAGAACATGTGCATGCTCTGGCTTCAGTTCATGTCCACAAATTTATTTATACTTATTGACTACATTTATAGCCTATCTCTCCATTTATCAACTTGCAAGAGAGTTCCTCACGAGGCCCCTAAAGCCTTGGAGGCAGATTTGAAAGGAACGTTAGAGGGGAAGGGAAAGTGGTACGCTGGCCTTGAGGTGGAACTCTTGCCTCACAATCAGGAGTCTGTGGGTTCAATCCTAGGTAGAGGCAGATATTTCTGCTTAATATATCTGCTGAATAAAATTCCGCATTGGCGACAGGAAAGGCATCTGGCCAGCTCAGCTCCATTCATTTGCCCGGCTTCCACCCCTCAAGAGATTATGGAGCCATTAAAAGGAGATGATTAGAGGGGAAGGGTGTGCCTACTCATCGTACACAATGATATTGTTCCATCAACAGAGGATACCGCTAGATAAACTTTCCCCCCTCAGGTGCTAATAGGCTACATGCAAGGAAATGGGCAAATACGTTAAAATGATCACAGGCTGCCCTCTGTGCAGCACAAATGGAACACAGAACAACACACAAAGATATTTCTTACACTGGAAAAATGCATTTGCTTGCTATTCTAGTTAAAGAGGTTGGAAAGAATGGAAGAATCCTTGATCTGCATGCTTTTTCCAACTTTGTTCTAGATCAGGGGTAAAGTCTCCAACTTTGGCAACTTTACGACTTGTGGACTTCAACTCCCAGAATTCCTCAGACAGCAGCATGGATGGAGGGGAGATCTCCATGGTTTCACCTCCCTTTTTGGGCCGCAGCTTTGGGCTTGGTAGCAGGTTTCGCTGGAGCATTCGGGGTTGCCGGTGACAATTGTGGGCTTCCACAGCATGGCTGGCTGAAGAATTCTGGGAGTTGAAGTCCACAAGTCATAAAGTTGCCAAGGTTGGAGATCCCTGTTCTAGAGCAAGATTGGAAAAGCATGCAGATTATGGATTCTTCCATTCTTTCCCAACCCCTTTAATCAGAATAGCAGGCAAAGGCATTCTTTTTCTAGATCACATGGAATAAATATAGTACCAAGTCCGGGAGAAGATAAATGCATCTACTTCCTTTCCTCTGCTTCCACCCACCTCATTTAAAATAATAAATAAATTCAGTAGGTGCTGATTTTCATCTTGTTTCACATGCCTCTTGTAACATAAGAGAGATTAAACGACAATTTGTGATATGCTGTCTTACTGCCATATGGGACTGCGTGTACAATACTAGATGCTTAAAGTGAATTCATCAGCATACTTGGCACAGATCCAGTATATACGGCCATGAGTTAAAAATGTATAGAGCTGATGGGGTTATTTATTTTTGTTCCTGTTCCAGTAAATATTTTAAAGAAAAAGTAGTCCCTTATACACGGAAAAATACGGTATCAGGTGGATTCAGGGACTTGCTTCGTTTAGAAATGTGTTTGATGTTCGGAAAACAAAACCCTTAAACAGATTAGAAATAGCATAGAAACAACCCCAGTTAATTTATTTGCAGCCCAAAGCCCCCAAAGTATGAAAACAGCCTTCTCAAAAAAGTATGTTTGTGGCTGGTTATGCCACTGTCAGAAAAATCCTGATGCTGGGAAAGATTAAAGACAAAAGTTGAAGGGGACAACAGAGGATGAGACGGTTAAATAGCCTCATGGACACAGTGGGCATGAGTCTGGACGGTGGAGGATGTGGGGGGGGGAGCTGGAGTGCTGGGTCCATGGGGTTGCAAAGAGTTGGACACAACTGAACAAATTTGAAGGCAATTCATTTGCAAACGTCTCCGTTTTATCTTTCCAAGCAGCCATTTTATGAAGGTATTCATAGGCCTTCAGTATTCTAAATAGACCCACTGTTAAGTTCGGGCAATGAGGAAGCAGGAGACCGTCATTGGTGACAACAGCTCTTATGTTTATTGTGAGAACCTAGCGAAAGGAACTGGCAAACATCTGTTGTGCCTCGTCCTCACTCCTCTCCTCAGCTGGGCCCCTCCTGTTGCCTCCTGGGCCTGCTATCAGATTCAGAGTCTGATAATGAAGAGGAACAGCCTGGCATGCCTCCAGCCCCCAGCCCTGGTCCCATGCCCAGCCAGAATGTCAGGAATGAACAAACAAACCTCACTCCTACAGCGTGTGAGCAGGGAGCCAGCCACATGCTGGAATTACTGGCAGATCCAGAGGAAGAGAATTCACAGTGGACGGATCCCCGCTTCTGGAGATCTGAGAGGTGACGTCAGCAGAAGGAAGGGAGGGCCAGGCCTGGATAAGTGCTGAGTCATGGAGCCACACCCCACAGCCTATATAAAGGATCAGCTTGAGTCAAGCAACTTTGAGTCAAGCAAAGTCTCCTTTAATTTGCTGAAGTCACAACTTGGATTTCTGCCTGCCCTGAGAAATCTGAAAGGAATTTGGCAAAGCTGCAGAGGCTTCGTGGCCACGCTTGATATGGACTTCCTAGACCCGGTCGTCGGAGGGGGAGGGGGACACGACAACATCCCTCTTTATATAGTATTTTGGCTGAGGCACCAGCCAATTAGAAACATGCTTTTTCTCGCCCAATTTTCCCTCCAAAAATTCAAATACATAACACCCCCTGTCCTCAAATTGTGTTCCTGTGTAATCTATGGAATTAGGGTTAGATGGTTTCCTAGCCAAGCTTATCAACAGTGCTTAAACTGGAGCTGGAAACCTGAAGAGGTCATAGGCTCGTTAAAAAAAAGCCACTGAGTGATTGTTAACACTGAGCGGAAAACCTCAACTTCCCACCTCAAAAACAAACATTGAAATGCCCCAGAGAGTATAAATCACAGAATGCTTTTTAATTGCCTGAACATGTATATCCATCAGATGGACATATTTACACTTACTCCTGCCTAAGTTAAGGAGGGTGGAAATTTCTCAAAATTTTTTCATGCGTTACATCCTGAAGTTGGACAGGAGCCTCCCTTCCACCTTTTCATTTCTGTAATAACCATAAAAAGTAAAGATAAAGGTTCCCCTCGTACATATGTGCTAGTCTTTCCCGACTCTAGGGGCTGGTGCTCATCTCCGTTTCAAAGCCCAAGACGTCTCTGTGGTCCAAAGACGTCTCTGTGGTCATGTGGCCGGCATGAGTAAACCAGTGGTGAAATCCAAGTTTTTTTACTATCAGTTCTGTGGGTGTGGCTTGGGGGCGTGGCTTGGAGGGCATGGCAGGGGAAGGATACTGCAAAATCTCCATTCCTACCCCACTTCAGGGAAAGGGTACTGCAAAATCCTCATTCCCTCCCCACTCCTGGGGGAAGGATATTGCAAAATCTCAATTCCCACCCTACTCTGGGGTCAGCCAGAGGTGATATTTGCTGGTTCTCCGAACTACTCAACATTTCCGCTGCCGGTTCTCCAGAACCTGTCAGAACCTGCTGGATTTCATCCCTGGACTAACACCAAAGGCGGACGGAACGCTGTTACCTTCCCACCAAAGGTGGTCCCTATTTTTCTACTTGCATTTTTTACGTGCTTTCGAACTGCTAGATTTGGCAGAAGCTGGGACAAGTAACAGGAGCTCACCCCATTACGCAACACTAGGGATTCGAACCGCTGAACTCCTGACCTTTCAGGACAAGCTTAGCCACTGAGCCACCACGCCCCCCTCAGTAATAATAGTAATAACCATAGCAGATTATTATTTCTTTACCAGACTTCATATTAAGTTCTACTGCAGTTTAGTCACTTTGGCTAGAAAGTACAGTCTGAGGGAATGTTCCAGAGCAGGGGTCTCCAACCTTGGTCGCTTTAAGACTTGTGGACTTCAACTTCCAGAGTCCCTCAGCCAGCAAAGCTGGCTGAGGAACTCTGGGAGTTGAGAATCCTAATCTTAAAGGACAAGGTTGAGACTATTCAAAGACATTGTCCAACAAAGATTCCTCCTCATCTTAACTGTGTCACCTAGGACTACAAATCAGTCTAAATCCTCTCATTTTGGAGGGGAAAACAGCAGATTGGGGATCACTGGAAGTGTTCTGCTTGAATATCTCCAACAGAGAGGGCATCCATCACAGAATGTGAGACGGTTAATCACGTCTTGTTAATAGCATTTGTAAGTAGGAAGCATAGTGTTGGGTGCGTAGTCTTAGTGCATTTAACCTATGAAACCCAATCAAATATATGGAGCTTCCAGAGCTGAGGGCCATGCCCAAACAGCAACCTTGGCGAGCAACCAGGCCTCCCATGTTGAACAAAGGAGATGAGCACATAAAATCACTTCCTTTCATTTAAGAGTGTCTGTAGGCCAAGCTGGGTGGAACGGAATTCTTTTCTCTGTCTTTTTGCATATATAATTCTTATTAATGAGCTACTCTGGATTCACCACCGCCTTTTATAAGAATGGGCAAACTGCCCTGGGACTACATATCCCACTAGTTGAGGACAGCGGTGGGCTTCAAAAATATTAGCAAGGGCTTCTCTACCCAGTTGCTGGGTGGGCGTGGCCATGGTGAGCATGGCCTAGTTGATCTCCTGTACCATGGGGGGGGGATTTTTGCCCTCCCTGGGCTCCGGAGGCTTTCCTTAAACCTCCAGGAGGGCGAAAATAGCCTCCCCAGGCTCCCGACCCCCTCTGGAGGCCCAAAATGGGCCCAAACTTCCAGTAGGCCCATTTTTCACCCTCCCCGAGCCTCCATGCGTGCCCTGCATTTACTTGCATCCAAAACGGGCCACGTGGGGACTCCTGGGAGAGGTGGGGCAGGGTGGGTGGGGTGGGCCCAGCCAGGAGTGGGATTTGGGGGTTCTCCGAACAGCACAGAATCTTAGCTAGAGGTTCACCCGAATCCCTGTGAATCCCCAGCAGCTCATCCCTGGTTGAGGGTCTCCTCACGCAGGCAAATTCAGATGTGCTCATGAATCTGAACATGGATGATCATCTCGTGTTCATGCACACAGTCATCTACAGGCAATCCTCGACTTACGACCGCATTAAGACATTTGTTAAGTGAGTTTTGCCCCATTTTGCAACCTTTCTGGCCACAGTTGTTAAGTGAATCACTACAGTTGTTAAGTTAGTAACCCTTTAAGCGACTCTGGCTTCCTCATTGACTTTGCTTGTCAGAAGCAAGCACATGACCTTGGGACACAGCAATGGTCATAAGTATGAGTCAGTTGCCAAGCTTATGAATTTTGATCATGCGATCATGGGGATGCTACAAAGGTCATAAGTGTGAAAAATTGTGATAAGTCTGTTGTAACTTTGAATGGTCACTGAATGCATTGTTGTAAAACGAGAACTACCTGCACATTTTTCACACTCCCAGTTCAGCTTTGTAGCTGAAAACCTCCTTTCCAGCATACTAAAATCATCTCTAATCAGCTGGGCAAATAGGAGGAGCCTAATGTGATTGGAGGAGACATTGCATGGGGAGTCTTCTAATAAGCCTTCTTTCCCATTTATATTAGATTGCTTCAAAGAACTGCTCTACAGGTGAAATGGTAGGGTGAAGAGGCTTTGTGCAACCTACTTGTATAGGGAAGAGAGTATAACACAGGGATGTCGGATACTTACGGGACCTCCTACTGTTACCCCATGCCTCCCACCGACCCGTACGCTCACACAGAGAGGGACTTCTCAGGGTGCTGTCCGCCAAACAATGCCGGCTGGCGGCCCCCAGGGGAAGATCCTTCTCTGTGGGGGCTCCTACCCTCTGGAACGAACTTCCCCCTGGCTTGCACCAAATACCTGATCTTCGGACCTTTTGCCGCGAGTTGAAAACGTATTTATTTACTCGCGCGGGGCTGGCCTAAGTTTTTTGTTAAATTTTTAAATTTTTTAAATTTCTAGATGAATTTTAATGGGTTTTTAGATTTTAAATGTTTTTATAATTTCGGCCAACTGTATAATAAGTTTTTTAATTTTGTTCTTAATTGTATATTGTTTGTGTTTTATTTGGCTGTAAACCGCCCTGAGTCCTTCGGGAGAAGGGCGGTATAGAAATCTAATAAATAATAATAATAAAAATAATAATAATGTCAAACTCAAGGCCTGCAGGCCAGATCGAGCCCATGGGGTATTTAGATCTGGCCCATGGGCCACCCTAGAAATAGTGAAGGACCGGTCCATGGTGCCTCTGCCAGTGAAAATGGAGCTTGGGAGAGCTGAGTGTGGCCGTCCCAGCTCTGTTTTCAGCTGCAATGGCTTCCTGCAGCCCTCCGCCAGTGAAAAGGGAGCTCAGGAGGGTTGAGCGCAGCCATCCCAGGTTCTGTTTTCAGCTGCGAAGGCCTCCTGCAGCCCTCCGCCAGTGAAAATGTAGTTCAGGGAGCCACGTGCGGCCACCACAAGCTCCCTTTTTGCTGGCAGAGGGCTGCAGGAGGCCACCACGACTAAAAACGGGGCCCATGAGTCCATTTTCGCTAGTAAAGCACTCTGGCCACCACAGGCGCCCCAACGTGAGTGATGTCATATGGCCACGCCCACCCTGTCCCCCTGAGGTCAAACACAACCCTGATATGGCCCTCAATGAAGGCGAATTTGACAATTATAAGGGGCGTGCATAAGAGCACAAAAGTGCCTACCGTTCCTGTCCTATTGTTCCCTTTCATTATATCAAATTAATATAGTTGTTGCATACTTTTACTTATATATATGTTTTTATGATGTCTTGTTGTTTTATATCAATGTTTGCGTATACTGTTGTGACAAAATAAATTTTTAAAAAATAAATAAATAAAATAAAAAACTAAAAAACCCATAAGAGTATTACACAACACATTCCTACTTACACTGGCAAGGCAGAATTTAGGATGCAGTAGGAGCAGGGGCGAGGGATCCCATCTAGTATGTAAGTAAGTATTGCGTCCTTTGGGTCACCTTCAATTTTTGGTGATTTCATGCAGCAAATATTAAAAGGTTTTTCCATTGCTTGCTTTCATCCCCTCCCCACCACACTTCCCTGGCTAGCCTCCAGCCACAGGATTCCCTCCTGATCTTCCACCTAAGCATTAACCAGCTCTGACCCTGTTCCATTTTTTTAAGATTAACCGTGGTCAGCCAAGTGCTGTGATTTCACCCTGGAGACTCTGCATTCAGATCCTTTACGTGCCGTACACTCACCATGTTCTGAAAGTCACAAATCAATCTATAGACATATATAATTTATTGTGATTTCCTCCTACTCGTTCCTTATTGCTCCCAAGTAGATATAAATGTTTTAAGTTCTTTCCTAAAATAAGTATTAAGGAACAACCTACCGATAAATTTTGGGAGAGGAACCTTCATAAACTGTTGCAGAGAATTGAGGTAAATAGCCGGGTCTCTTGGCAATTTAAAAACAACTTTTTAAAAACTTGCTTCTGCATACAGTTAGCCTTTCTTTTGGCACGACCATTCCATATTCCTACGGATTTCCTTTAAAACTAACTTATTTTGGATGAAAAGCATTATGGTTATTATTATAAATTAAAGGTTTATTTTTTTTTCCATTGTACTTTAATGACCGATAATCCTGACTTGTATTGGGCCTGTTACAATCAGCACTAGTAAGCAATTACTTTCACATGCTTTCTTGCCCTGGGCATAAACAAGGTCTTAAAATACTGTAACTTAAATCTATTTGTAATACTTTACAGTGGTGCTGTTTTGATTCTATGGACTTTCCTTAACGGGCCTTTTTTCTTACTTTAATTATGCCTCTGTTAACTAACTCAACAGTATGGAGACCGTGAACTTATATAGCTATTGTATAGCAATTATTTCTCTGTTCTATAGAGATTGGCATTAGCTATTTCATTATATATAATAAAGTATATTATTATATATAACGTAACGTAACGTAACATAACATAACATAACATACGGTGACTCAGTGGCTAAGACACTGAGCTTGTCGATCGAAAAGTCGGCAGTTCAGGGCTTTGAATTCCTAGTGCCATTTAATGGGGTGAGCTCCCATTACTTGTCCCAGCTTCTGCCAACCTAGCAGTTCGAAAGCACGTAAAAAATGCAGGTAGAAAAATAGGGACCACCTTTGGTGGGAAGGTAACAGTGTTTCGTGCGTCTTTGGTGTTTAATCATGCCATATGACCATGGAGATGTATTGGCTCTTTGGCTTTGAAATAGAGATGAGCATCTCCCCCTAGAGTTGGAAACGACTAGCACATGTGTGTGAGGGGAACCTTTACCTTTACTTTACCTATATAATTTTTACAGACATGGTACACAAAGGATGCTTTTACACACAGTTGTTCACAATTCAATCCTAATATAGTCAATGAGATTATTTTTAAAAAATGTAACCAAGTCCCACTACTAATGAAATATTTATTCTTTCACAGTAGGAATCTTCTGCTTTGATCATTCATTTCTTCCTTACTATTATATTTCTCAATGCCTTTACCATTTACATTTAATATTCCTTGAATCATCCTCATTGCTTATATTTTATTCTATTGAATTGCCACTGCAGAATTCCAAGTGGTTTCCTTCAACATCTGAATTATATTTTCTATTAACAGTGATTGAGGGTTTTTTTTTTTTTTTGGTATTATATCCTTTTGCCAACATAGGCTGGATCATGGAAAAATCTAGGGAGTTCCAGAAAAACATCTACTTCTGCTTCATTGTCTATGCTAAAGCCTTTGATTGTGTGGATCACAACAAATTGTGGCAATTTCTTAAACAGATAGCAGTACCAGACCATCTTATTTGTCTCTTGAGAAACCTATATGCGGGTCAAGAAGCAACAGTGAGAACTGGACACAGAACCACTGATTGGTTCAAAATTGGGAAAAGAGTTCGACAAGACTGTATGCTGTCATTCTGCCTATTTAACATATGCACTGCACAGCATGAGAAAGGTGGGGCTAGATGAATCACAAGCTGGAATTAATATTGCCAGGAGAAATAGCAACAATCTCAGATATGCAGATGATACCATTCTAATGGCAGAAAGTGAAGAGGAACTAAAGAGCCTCTTGATACGGGTAAAGAAGACGAGTGCAAAAGTTGGCTTGAAACTCAACATTAAGAAAACTAAGATCATGGCATCCGGCCCTCTCAATTCCTGGCTGATAGATGGGGAAGAAATGGAGGTAGTGACAGATTTTATTTTCCTGAGCTCCAAGATCACTGCAGATGGAGTCTGCAGCCAAGAAATTAAAAGATGCTTGCTCCTGGGGAGGAAATCTATGGCAAATCTAGATAGTTTATTAAAAAGCAGAGACATCATCCTGCCAACAAAAGTGTGTATAGTCAAGACTATGGTTTTCTCAGTTGCAATGTCTGGCTGTGAAATTTGGACCATAAGAAAGGCTGAGTGCCAAAGAATTGAGGCCTTTGAACTCTGGTGCTGGAGAAGACTCCTGCAAGTCCCTTGGACTGCAAGGAGATCAAACTGGACAGTCCTAGAGGAGATCAACCCTGACTGCCCTTTATAAGGCCAGATCCTGAAGATGAAACTGAAATACTTTGGCCACCTAATGAGAAGGAAGGACTCACTGGAGAAGAGCCGAATGCTGGGAAAAATTGAGGACAAAAGAAGAACGGAACGACAGAGATCGAGGTGGCTGGATGGAGTCACTGAAGCAGTCGGCGTGAGCTTAAATGGACTCCAGAGGATGGTAGAGGACAGGAAGGCCTGGAGGAACGTTGTCCATTGGTCGGACATGACTTCGCAACTAATAACAACAACAATCTTTTTGCCGTATTTGGCTTAAATGAGATTGCCAAATCAGGCTAATTTAAACTATGCTTTGTTTCCATTTTTCCTTCACTCTTTGAGATTAATATGTAGCATTCAAACTGTAATAACAGAGTTGGAAGGGATCTTGGAGGTTTTCTAGTCCATCCCACTGCTCAAGCAGGAGACCCTATACTATATCATTTCAGGCAAATGGCTGCCCAATCTCTTCTTTAAAATCTCCAGTAATGGAGCACCCACAACAGCAAGCCATTCCATTGGTTAATTGTTAATTGTTCTCACTGCCAGGAAATCTCTCCTTAATTCTAGCGTGTTCTCTCCTTGATTAATTTCCATCCATTGCTTCTTGTCCTGCCTTCAGGTGCTTTTAATAGGTTGACCCCTCCTCTTCCTTGTGGCAGCCTCTTAGATATTGGATCACTGCTATCATGTGTCTCTCCACCCCACCAATCCTTCTTTTCAGTAGACTAATACCCAATTCTTGCAACCGTTCTTCATATGTTTAGCTTTTAGATTTTGATCCTGTGCTTTTAGAGTTTGAACCTATAATCTCTCGGAAATAATTCTAGGACCATAGTAGGGGTGCTATTCAGCAGGTTCTGACAGGTTCTGCAGAACTGGTAGCAGAAATTTTGAGTAGTTCAGAGAACCAGCAAGTACCACATCTGGCTAGTCCCAGAGTGGGGTGGAATGGAGATGTTGCAATATCCTTCCCGCAGGAGTGGAGAGGGAATGGGGATTTTGCAGTATCCTTCCCTTGGAGTGGGGTGGGAATGGAGATTTTGCAATATCCTTCCCACAGGAGTGGGGAGGGAATGGGATTTTGCAGTATCCTTCACCTGGAGTGGGGTGGGAATGGAGATTTTGCAGTATCCTTCCCTGTTATGCCCACCAAGCCACGCCCACAGAACTGGTAGTAAAAAAAATTGAATTCCACTACTAGACCATAGAATTTGCTGTTGGGGTGTGTTCCTCCTTCCAAGGTAAGAAAATGTTTTGTATTATTTGCAGTTGTATGGCATTTGATCCCAATCCATGGAACTGTCATACCTAATGTATGTAACAAGTAAGTACTATGTTGACCAACGTCAACGGAATCACATCAGAATTCACATAAGTTTTCAGGTTGCTTTGGACAAGAATAATAATAAAAAAAGAAGCAAACGCAGACAGACGATTCAAGCATTCGTAATTCATTTCAGCCTTACACCAATACATAATGAAGCATCACACCATCAATTACTGCAGTACAAGTCCAGTATTTTATGTAATGATTTGGAAAAACCTGAAGTTTTAAGCCTAAAACAATAATTAAAGCTGAGCCTCCAACGACTAAAACCTAGATATTATCTCTTTGGAAAGCTATGCAACAGCAAGCTTGAGGTTCTCATTGGCAGTACAGTGCTTGTTATATGTAAGTTAATTAGTACTTATTGATATGATTTCTGCAGGAGTTGTTTTAATTTTTGAATCGTATCTTTAATTTGTCCCATGCTTTTTCTTTTACAGTAGCTGAATGGTGTGGGCATGCATGTCTGAGCATGTATGGCTGCGCTCACCCATTTGCAAACAAACACATTCAAAAAGAGAGAGGAAAAAAATGTGCCAGTGTTTTTGAGAAGGAGCACAGAGTGCCGTGTAGCATCTGTATGCTATAATGCGCTTTTCCTCCCTTTCTCTCCTTTTATGTTTGCCCTTAATTACTCCACAGAAATGGATATGGTATCAGCACATCTGTTTTTTTTAGAAAGGAAAACCAAGGGAGTTTTTACATATGTGTACTGGTTATTTTTAGAACCAGTGCAGATGCTGTTCTTACAGCTTTCCTCTAGGCTAGTCCGAGACCTTTTGCTGTTTGAAAGACAGGGCAGGATAGCGTCTTTTCCCTAATCCACACAAATGCAATTGCATGAATTTGCTTCCAGCTAACAATTAAATTGTGCCTTCCAATGGAAGGCGCTTAAAAGATCCAAAATGATAGTGCTAATCCTAGCTCACCCTCCCTCCCTCTCTGTCTCTCTCTCCCCCCCCCACCTTGTATGTGTGAGAGAGAGTTAGTGCATATATGCACCTTCAAGTCAATTTTTAACTCCTGGTGACTGCCTGGACTAGTTCCTGCATTTTTCTTTGCAAGGTTTATATAATTGTTATTAAGAGTTGTGGCTATAATAGTAAAATCTAATGCAAACTACACAATGGAAGAAAAGAGATTAGAAAAGAGTACAAACTACAAGAAAAAAAATGAGAGGTGGAAGAAAAGTAAGAATGCAATAAAGAAAATGAAAAATAAATATATAAAGAAGTTAATTTTATCACAAGTGGTATAAATGAATTTAGTGACTCTTCACCTCCTTTAAGTTAGAAATATTTATCTCTTCTTTCCCTATCCCATCTCTTATCTATAAATCAATCCATAAAGACATAGGTTTTTCAGTCCTGGTGTCTACAGAAAGTCATAAATGTTGCCAGAAGAAAAAAATATATTTTCTTTTAATCTTGATCAAATAAACCAACTTTATATTTCTTCCTTTTCGCTTCTAACGGTCTTAATCTTTAGTTCGCTCTAATATTGTCATAAAATTTCTCTTCATTTGTCCCATCACACAGAGTTCTTCAAGGCTTTAACACTCTCTTTTATAAATTCAATAGCAAAAAGTATCCAGGTCACTCTCTTGGTTTCTCATTTATATATCCCTTTTTTAAATTTTAAAACATGCCAGTTTCTTTTATAGCTCCAGTTAAATAGTCTCTTTTAAGTCATTCTTTTGATTTTTCATCCTTAAATCCACTTTCCACACTATCTCTATCTTCTCAGATAAAATTTGTTGTACAATCATTTTTAACATCTTTTGGACACAACCAATCCATAGAAGAAGACTATCATTTACATTGCTGAGATTGTGGCTACTGTTTTCTGATTCCGTTCTTCAAAATCTCCTCCAGTATTTTATGTAAAGATTTGGAAAAACCTGAAGTTTTAAGCCTAAAACAATAATTAAAGCTGAGCCTCCAACGACTAAAACCTAGATATTATCTCTTTGGAAAGCTATGCAACAGCAAGCTTGAGGTTCTCATTGGCAGTACAGTGCTTGTTATATGTAAGTTAATTAGTACTTATTGATATGATTTCTGCAGGAGCTGTTTTAATTTTTGAATCGTATCTTTAATTTGTCCCATGCTTTTTCTTTTACAGTAGCTGCATGGTGTGGGCATGCATGTCTGAGCATGTATGGCTGCGCTCACCCATTTGCAAACAAACACATTCAAAAAGAGAGAGGAAAAAAATGTGCCAGTGTTTTTGAGAAGGAGCACAGAGTGCCGTGTAGCATCTGTATGCTATAATGCGCTTTTCCTTCCTTCCCATCCTTTTATGTTTGCCCTTAATTACTCCACAGAAATGGATAGAGTATCAGCACATCTGTTTTTTTAGAAAGGAAAACCAAGGGAGTTTTTACATATGTGTACTGGTTATTTTTAGAACCAGTGCAGATGCTGTTCTTACAGCTTTCCTCTAGGCTAGTCCGAGACCTTTTGCTGTTTGAAAGACAGGGCAGGATAGCGTCTTTTCCCTAATCCACACAAACGCAATTGCATGAATTTGCTTCCAGCTAACAATTAAATTGTGCCTTCCAATGGAAGGCGCTTAAAAGATCCAAAATGATAGTGCTAATCCTAGCTCACCCTCCCTCCCTCTCTGTCTCTCTCTCCCCCCCCCCTTGTATGTGTGAGAGAGAGTTAGTGCATATATAGCACCTTCAAGTCAATTTTTAACTCCTGGTGACTGCCTGGACTAGTTCCTGCATTTTTCTTTGCAAGGTTTATATAATTGTTATTAAGAGTTGTGGCTATAATAGTAAAATCTAATGCAAACTACACAATGGAAGAAAAGAGATTAGAAAAGAGTACAAACTACAAGAAAAAAAATGAGAGGTGGAAGAAAAGTAAGAATGCAATAAAGAAAATGAAAAATAAATATATAAAGAAGTTAATTTTATCACAAGTGGTATAAATGAATTTAGTGACTCTTCACCTCCTTTAAGTTAGAAATATTTATCTCTTCTTTCCCTATCCCATCTCTTATCTATAAATCAATCCATAAAGACATAGGTTTTTTTCAGTCCTGGTGTCTACAGAAAGTCATAAATGTTGCCAGAAGAAAAAAATATATTTTCTTTTAATCTTGATCAAATAAACCAACTTTATATTTCTTCCTTTTCGCTTCTAACGGTCTTAATCTTTAGTTCGCTCTAATATTGTCATAAAATTTCTCTTCATTTGTCCCATCACACAGAGTTCTTCAAGGCTTTAACACTCTCTTTTATAAATTCAATAGCAAAGAAGTATCCAGGTCACTCTCTTGGTTTCTCATTTATATATCCCTTTTTTAAATTTTAAAACATGCCAGTTTCTTTTATAGCTCCAGTTAAATAGTCTCTTTTAAGTCATTCTTTTGATTTTTCATCCTTAAATCCACTTTCCACACTATCTCTATCTTCTCAGATAAAATTTGTTGTACAATCATTTTTAACATCTTTTGGACACAACCAATCCATAGAAGAAGACTATCATTTACATTGCTGAGATTGTGGCTACTGTTTTCTGATTCCGTTCTTCAAAATCTCCTCCAGTATTTTTACTAGTATAATGTTTTGCAACATTTTGTAGGTTTGCAAATCATTTCTCCACCTAAAGTCTATGGTTGTCAGCTCCACTTTCACAAAGCTGATTTCAGTTCCCCATACGTCTCCTGGAGCTAAGTCAGTTTTTAATTATGTAGACAAGTCCCTGCAGTAGTTTTCATGACAGAGTTTTTCAGAAATGGTTTGCCATTGTATCCTTCTGTTGTGACCCAGGTTCCTGGACCCGGACTCCTGGACTCGGATGATTCAGAAAGTGAGGGAGAAGACCTGGCAAGCCCTGCTTCTCTTGAGCCCTTTCCCTCCCTGGCACCCACTCAAAGGGAGGAGGAGGGGCCGGCAAGACCTGATTCCCTGGAGCCTTCTTCTGATTTGGCAATGCCCCAAGAACAGTTTTAGAGTGATGCAAGGCTGCGCAGGCGTGACCGGTGTGCGCAGCAGAAGCAGTGTTGGGATAAAGCCAAGTCATAATTGTCATGCAGTGACATCTGCAGAGACTATAAATAGGAGGCGGGACTTCATGGTTTTTTGTCTTGGACAAAGCAATGAATTGGCGCGGGCAAACTGTATCAATGGAGGGAAGAATATATTCGTGAGTAATTCTGGCCTTATCTATAATTTCCAGAAACTTGGCAGGCCCGTGGGTAGATGTGGCCAGGACATATATCTATGTAAATAAAAGGAGAAAAGAAGGCCCCTGACTGACTCTTTGCTGGGAGTATTGGGGGGAGGGAAACAGAACACCTTCCTTCCTAGAGCTGAGAAAGAATGACTGGCCCAAGGTCACCCAGCTGCCTTAGTGCCTAAGGTGGGACTAGAACTCACACTCTCCCGGTATCTAGGCTGGTGCCTCAACCATTACACCAAACTATCCTCAATCATAGCTTCCCCATAGAAACATCCCTTAACAGGTGTTGCACTTGCACAGGATGAAATATATATAAGGGGTCATAAAAGAAAAGATCTCTGTTTACTTAGAAAGGTTCTGTTCCAGCTAGTTTATTTTCTGCTCCATTCGTAGATAAAGCAAAAGTGTAGCAAACCAATCTCATCCTTTTCTAAGCATAATCTCATTGAGCTCTGTTGCCGTATGAATTTTTATCCAGCCTGGCTTATTTCTAATATTGATACTGAGATGGAAAAATTGCTCAGAGCAATTTACAATTGCAAAGTAAGACAGAAAGTTTTCTGGATACGTATTTCATGTCAGGCAGAAGTCTACAACCTGAGGCCATAGAAATGCATGGCTTCCTGAAAGCATTTAGCACAGACATTAAAGAGCTCCAAAAATGGTTACAAAATCGTCATTTGTAATGAAAGTGGAAATTATTGAATACTTAACTGGAGAATAATCATATTAATGACACAGAATTTAATTTTTCACCTTGGCCTTGCACATTTCATGCTCTGCAAAAACCCAGTTTGGTTCTGGTGCAAGAAAAGTTATATACCTTTCATGTGATAAATTCAGCTCTTAATTCTGGCCTTGCAAGATGGTGGACAGGAGTGTAATGCAAATGTGCTAATCAACCCCAATTTACCTTATATGGTTTTCCAAGAAAATGGGCCACATTCATCAATGGTAAATGTGATGCAAAGCATTTATGGAATTGTTGTGACCCAGGCCCAAGTAGGTAGTAGGAAACTCAGTCAGTGTAAAAACAAACAAACTTTATTCGAGCAGCTGAGAATTACTTCTTTCTCAGCGTAGTTCAACTAAATTAAAGCAAATTCCTCCCAACACAATTCCTCAGTCCTATCACCAACCTTGGTCAATTAGGCAAACTGACCAAGGCCTTTCTTGGCAAAAGTTCAGAAGACATTGATACAAATGCAACAAGACAAAGCTATGAATGTTGTTTTCCAGCAAAGCCCAAACGCTGTTGCTGGTCTTTAAAGCCTTATGGGAGGACCCAATCATCTCTTGGCCCTACTCCTGAGTTGTCCTCTTTGCTTGAGCTGCTCTTGCCTTCTAGCAGCTCTTCTCATGCATGCATTAAGAACAGGCTCCTCCTGTTCCTATGCCTCACTACTGTCAGTCTCTGGAGGCTCTGGAGTCCGCACCTCACTCCCCGATGGCCCTGGCCCCACTTCAGCCTCTGACACAGAGCCCTCATCCAGGTCTTCCCCAGCCTCTAGGACTGGCCCATGCTCTTCCTCAGCCTCATCGCTGTCTGACTCAGTTGCCAGGCTGCTGGTGGACCACAATAGGAATTGTGAGGTCCTTGGAGCTCTGCTGAGCTTGGTTGTTTTCTTGTAGATCTATTTTCATTACCAAACTAGGTGACATCATCAGTGCTAGATGCACCGCCTAGCTCAGAGAGCACTAAGGACCCCACAATTCAACCGTGAGCTACAAATATTCCCTTTAATGGAATCATGGGCTAAAAGGTAGTCAGTCATTGACTATGTGAAAGATCTTAGCTTTCATGTCCTCCTTACTTGCTTCTGAAAGTCTTTGGGTTGCTCACTTTTAGAGCTTCCAAGATCAGTATGTGTATCCTGTTGGTATTTGATTAGTAACTAGGACTTCCGTTGCTTTAAACTAGACTAGAAGCCCCCAAAATAAACATCCAGAAGGCAGTGACAAACCACATCTATACTTTTGCCAAGAAAATAACATGAATTTTTCACATATTATTCACCCAAAGTCAAGTTTGACTTGACAGCATATTGTTATGTTGCATCTAGTTCACTGGCCTAAAGGATTGATGATTACCTTGTATTTATTTTCCATATGAACACAACCACTGATATAAAAAAGAGGGTTTACTGCTTCTCTATCCCCACCCCAATCAACTTGCCAGGTAAATTTCCCAGTGAGTTCATCTTTTTAAAACATGGGATATGTTTAACAAAATTAACCTAAAGCTTTTAAATTCTACATCTGCTCACCATTAGGTATAATGATGTTGCATGTATTGCATTCCACCCTTATCCGAGTTGCTTTCATCACATTTATCTTAGCTATAAGTAGTTCTACATTAGTTGTTTTCCTGTTATCTTGAGTGTAAATCATCCTGCTTTGCCAAGGGTCAGGGCAGTGATCAGATGCTCACGCAATTGTTTCTTTTGGATCCCGAGACAATAAGCATAAAAGGAATTTTAAACATGATTATTAGTTCAAGCAAGCAGATTTAAAAGCATAACATAAAAAGCATTCCTATCAAACAAGATGATACCCAAATCTCTTATAAGTTGCCAGGAGCTCTTTAATGACAACCACAGAGATACACCAAGGGCATGGAATAAATGTCTACCTTGACCTTGACTAAATGTTTTTTTTTAAGGTTGTATTAGTAAAATATTGATTGTTGGACAACCTGTGAGATATCTAAGTTTAGAAGAGAGGAGAGGAGAGGAGAGGAGAGGAGAGGAGAGGAGAGGAGAGGAGAGGAGAGGAGAGGAGAGGAGAGGAGAGGAGAGAAGAGAAGAGAATTCTTTATTGGACAAGTGTGATTGGACACACAAGAAATTTATCTTAGTGCATACATTCTCAGAGTACATAAAAGAAAAGATACATTCATCAAGAATCATAAGGTACAGCACTTAATGATAGTCATAGTGAACAAATAAGCAATCAAATCATATTAGGAACCAGTCAATATAAATCTTAAGGATACCAGCAACAAGGTCACAGTCATGCAGTCATAACTGGGAGGAGATGGGTGATGGGAACAATAAGAAGATTAATAGTAGTGCAGACTTAGTAAATAGTTTGACAGTGTTGAGGGAATTATTTGTTTAGCAGAGTGATGGCATTCGGGAAAAAATTGTTCTTGGGTCTAGTTGTTCTGGTGTGCAGTGCTCTATCGCGTCGTTTTGAGGGTAGGAGTTGAAACAGTTTATGTCCAGCATGCGAGGGGTTGCAAGCGTTTTCTCAAATTCACAACACAGTTTTGAGCTTGGCTGCGTTGTGGAGCTGTGGGATTAGGAACGATTCTTCAACCGATGTGGAACACAACATGCAAATGCGACCTTCACGTCACATCATCCTCCATATGGTGACCTTTCAGATTTTTGAATGCTGCTTTTCATGCGGTTCTTTCTTTGCCATTTTTCCATTTGGTTAAATGTGTCCAATTTCTTTAGCTTTCCCTCTTGGCTTCGTGCCTTTGATAGCGCAGTTTGTAACTAACAGACTCATGATTTTCTGTAGCAGGAACCAACTTTATGTACGAAAGGGTTAAAAGGATAAAACCACAGCGAGCTCCTAAGCTACTTTTAGCTTATTTATTTTAAGGCTCTAACCAGCAAACTCCCCCTCTCCCCCCCCCCCAAAAAAAAACACATTACAGTTTTTAAAATGCAATAAAAAGTATAGGAATGTTAGCAAGCATCCTCATTAATATCATTTGACAACAATGCAGTGCCAAACTGTCTGGGATATATTTATACAATGCATAACCTAGTGTTACAGTAAGTCCTGGGACTTTAACCACATGGTTTTTATAATTAGCTGGTAACAACTGCATGTACAATAGAAAGACCTGTTGCAATGTCGTCAATTAAATCGATGGCAGTTCTTACTCCAGGTTTTGAGAAACCCTTGGGCAAGAGGCATTCGGTGGTCCCCTGAATCAGCTTTGTCCCCCCCCCCCAACTGATATGGTCACTGTCCATTTATTTGAGCTGTCCCTTTGGGCCCAATCAACAGAGTTGACCAGAGAGTTGAACAGCCAACTGTCAAGAAACTGTGGCTTCCTTTCCTTGAACCTTTTTTCCTCTAATCACTTGCATGGAGAAGACAAGCAAAACCAACAACAACAGGAAAGACAAGCAGCAGCTCAAGGGGTGTTCTGAGATTAGCAACCCCTCTGGCACAAGAGTAGATTTCAGCCGATGCCCAATTTTGCACAACAGCTCTGGCGGAGGCGAATATTCTAAATCACTTCCCTTTTGCCTTACACCCATCTGTGGGAGACAGCCTCGGAAAACAAAAGCTCTCCCATCTACCAGGTATAGATTGAACAGGTGGGAAAGACACTTAAAAATACCGGGTGGCAAATATTAATGGATTTTGTTATCCTACGTCATCCTACCTGTCCAAATATAGTTGGCAGACAATACTCAATGCGTCAACAGCTCCTTCCTCCCTGAACTGATTACAACTTACCGCAGTAGCGATGAAACACCCTGTTCTTCCTATTCCAGCACTGTCGAGGGAAACAATTTAACCAAAGCTGTGTAGCTGAGGATGCTTGAATGATAAATTGGCACATTTACAGAAACCAGAATCCTAAAGAGGCAACTGCAGATGGCACTCCTTTGTTAGCCATAAGTCTTGGATCCTTGGACTGGTGCCCATGCAGATATTTGGAAGGGCTAGGAATGGATCTAAAGAAAAGGGAGAGACTGGAAGTCACTATAGGAATAATTTGTACATATAGATAGTCCTCAACTAAAGACCCAGAGGTAGAATTCAGAATGCGGCTGCACGGGTGATAGAGGGAGCACTGCATTACTCCCATATAACACCTATCCTGCGTGGCCTGCACTGGCTGCCGGTAGCCTTCCGGGTGCACTTCAAGGTGTTGGTGACCACCTTTAAAGCGCTCCATGGTTTAAGACCGGGCTACCTACGAGACCGCCTTCTGCCACCAATAGCCTCCCAACGACCTGTGCGCTCCCACAGAGTGGGCCTTCTCAGGGTGCCATCGACCAAACAATGTCGGTTGGCGGCCCCCAGGGGGAGAGCCTTCTCTGTGGCAGCACCGGCCCTTTGGAATGAGTTGCCTCCGGGGTTACGCCAACTCCCCGACCTCCGGACCTTCAAATGGGAACTGAAGACTTTATTATTTCATCGAGTGGGACTAACTTAAGTGTATTTTAATTGTAAATTTTAAGGGGTTTTATGTCGGTCTATGACTGTTTTAGTCGATTGGCCTACTAAATATTTGTTTTTAAATTCTTTTAAATTTGCTATTTATTCTTTGTATTTTAATATGGCTGTAAACCGCCCTGAGTCCTTCGGGAGAAGGGCGGTATAGAAACTAAATTATAAATAAATAAATAAATAAATAAAGAAATAAATAAATAAATAAATAAATAAATAAATAAATAAATAAATAACCGGTAGCTCTAACAATCATCTGGCCCTGCCTACCCTCCCCCACCCTATCCTGTCCTTTATTTCCTGCTTTCTAGCTCATCTCAATCGTGCCCCACAGCTGATTTCCTCCCTCCCCCGCTGTTCTACTTACCGTTGCTGACTTGGAAGGTAAGCAACTAATCTTCTGAATGCTCCATTTTCAGCGTGAAGCGCGCGCTCACCAAACCGGCAGCATTCCACCACTGTAAAGACCACAATCGAGGCCCAAAATTCTGTTGCTAAATGAGACAGTTAAGGGTACAGCTAAGGGAGTTTTGCACCATTTTTCAACCTTTTTTTTTTTGCCACCTTTGTAAGTAAATCAGTGCAATTGTTAAGTTAGTCACGCGGTTGTTAAGTGAATCTCCTTCCCTATGGAACTTGCTTGTCAGAAGGTCACAAAAGGGGATCACATCACCCTGGGACACTGCAACCGTCAAATTGCCAAGCGTCTGAATTTTGATCACACGGCCGCAGGATGCTGTAAGTGTCAAAATGGCCATAAATCACTTTTTTTCAGTGCCATTGTAACTTCAAACAGTCACTAAACGAATGTTGTACACCTGTACAAGTAAGGAAGGAAACCAAAGCAAATGTGAGTCAAGGGGTCCTAAACTCATATTTTTTTCCCCCAAACACCTAAACCAGTTGGGTTGATAAATTCCTGAAACACGCATGACTGGATTAATAAGTTCCTGCAACACTTACGCCCCAGGCATTCCTAGGATGCAGAACAGCAAAAGATTAACTCTCCTTGCCGAAACAAGAAGTGCCCAGGAGCATCACCTATCAAATTCTCAAATGTGTGACCCTTAACATCTTTACACCAGGTGGATAGAAAGTAGAACCTGTCTGATTCAAAGCTGTTGTGCGATCTACCAAATAGGAAGACAGGCCATGCACATCTATGCTCCCTTTGCGTTGAAGGAGGGCCCTGGTATTTTAAGCTCTAAGAATGCCTCATTGCTGCAGGATCCCACTCTCAGCCCACGTGATGTTCAATTCAAAACAGCAGAGCACACAAGGCAAGGATTAGCGCTGCCGCTTTTGTGCTCCCTTTTAAGGGTGGGAGAAAAAGAACAGATGCTATTTTTTTTTGCCCACTAATATGCCATTTTCTTCTCTGTTTATTAAATGCAAAGACGGGTTTGGTAAGTTAATTGCTCTGCTGCTTCTTGAACAATGCCACTCAGGAGCTGAAAGTAACACATTCTGTTACTCCCCACCCCACCCCCAATTTTTTTCCTGTGAGGGGAAAAAAAAAAGTTTTGATCGTAAATATAATTCTCCTTTCCATGAGATAAAAGACATTCTCTTACAGATGGGTATCTAAGTGCTCGAAAAACCAAAAACAGATTACATTTGGTGCTCAGTATAATACCCTAAGATGCAAAACATTTTGTTCTTTTTCAAACATCATCAGAATAGAACAAAAACACGGGTGACTGTTAGCATTGAGGCGTTCCCCCCACCCTTGTTCCACCAGTGTTCATGAATGGGGAACGTGAGCAAGTCTTCATTCAGAATTGCCTAAGGATCTGTTGTTGTCATTGCTATCTTTTCTTTGAGTCTGTTTGCTTTCTGATAAATCTGACAAGATATATTGTCTGGAGGCAGTGTGCAATAGCCAATGTGACTTCTATCCTAGAGGTTCCCTTGTTGGACAAAAAAAACCAAAAAAAAAAACAAACCCAAAAGAAAACCAAACAAAAAAGCAAGACAATTGCTCTCTGTTTGTATCTCTGCATATTACCATGTTTCCCCGAAAATAAGACCCTGTCTTATATTTTTTTGAACCCTGAAATAAGCGCTTGGCATTATTGCCATGCGCTCAAAAGCCGGATTGGGTTTATTATCAGGGGATGTCTTATTTTGGGGAAAACAGGATAGCTGACATGATTGCCATGGTGAAAGCATGTTAGAAGAATTCTGAAGAGTTCTTTTAACAAGCTCTTGGCATTTTTAATACGCAGCTACCAGATCAGAGGTGGGTTTCAGCAGGTTCTGACCAGTTCTGGAGAACCGGTAGCAGAAACTTTGAGTAGTTCGGAGAACCTGTAGTAAAAATTCTGCATGCCCCTGCCCCCATCTATTCTCTGCCTCCCAAGTCCAAGCAGATTGGGAGGAAATGAGGATTTTGCAGTAACCTTCCCCTGCCACACCCACCAAGCCATACCACACCAAGCCATACCACACCCATCAAGCCACACCCACAGAACCAGTACTAAAAAAATTGAAACCACCACTGTACCAGATCATGGCTTACATTACTTACTTCTATATACAACTGCTTTCTGCTTTGAGGCTTTTCTTGTAAACCAGAAGTGCCAGATTTTTAATTTGGAGATTTTCAATGAATTGACACTTTTCATCCTAAAATGGAAATGGTTGCATGATTATCAGAAGATGTGCAGCCGAAGGGAGCGGGGGGGGGGGAATGTCAGCAGAAGTACCAAAGCTTGCCAGGAAGGAGATTGCACAGTCTAAGAGAGGCCCAAGAAAAGAGACTGTGCAGTCCTGAACTGGAAGGGTTTGGAAGGAAAAGGTTCAGGGTAGTTCCAAAGGTGCTTTTTCAAGAGGAAACTGAACTTTCTGGTTTTGCTTTGAAGACGTTTTGCTTCTCATTCAAAACGATGCTCCTGAGCTTTTCTGATATTCTGATAGTCCATAGACATTTAGGTATGCATTTTGGGAGGAATATTGGAAAATCTCAGAAGGATCTTCAGCCAACACAATATATGTGCACACTTCAAACCCAAGAATTCACTAAGTCGGAAGCATGTCCACCCCAAGGACAAAATATCTAGACACAAACTGAGAAATGTGGTATGTGCAGTACAATGCAGTGACCCATTTTGCAGATCTGCACACTTCATAAACACATGGCATAACATAGGAGAACAAACCCATCAGCACTAGATTCAGCAGTCCACCTGCATTTAAAAGACAAAGGCCACTCTTTTGAAGGCAGCAAAGTCCATATTTTGAACAGAGGGGACTGCTGGTTTGAAAGAGGGGTCAAGAAGGCCATCTATGTCAAAATTGAGCAGCCCTCTCTCAACAGAGCGGGAGGGATATGACATCATCTATCTCCAGTCTACAACACAGTCCTTTCAACAGTTCCATTTGCTCTACTCAGGTGACCCTGACGACACAGATAAACCTCCAGGTGGGCTTAATGACTTGCTAAACGAATGCAAATGACCAGCTGTCTTCAAGGAGTATAAATCTTTTATTCTCCACCATACAGTCAGAGTTGAAGAAGCTTTTTTGGATGAGAAGCGAAACATCTTTGAAGAAAAACCTGAAAGTCTGGTTGCCTCTTAAAAAAAAAGCACCTTTGGGACAACTATGACCTGGATACTGAGAATCTCCATAGACGTTCAGGGTAGCCTCACCTTAGAATCTCTCAGGGTATATCCCAAGGGTGTTTTTTCAAAAGGCAACTGGACTTCCTTTGTTTTTCCTTGAAGATGTTTTGCTTCTCATCCAGTAAGTTGAGAATTGAAGAAGCTTCTTGAATGAGAAGCAAAATATCTTCTGCAAAATATCCATAATTACTCCATAGACACTCCCAGGATACCATGTTTTCCCGAAAATAAGACCCTGTCTTATATTTTTTGAACCCCAAAATAAGCGCCTGGCCTTATTTTCGGGGAGGTCTTATTATTTTGGGGTGTGTGGAGCAAGATGAGGTTCCTCTTGCCGTCTTACTTGATTTCCAGTTCTGTCTCTCTAATCCTAATCAGAGGAAATGGTGGGGACTGGCTGCATTTGTGTTTAAATATTTTCAAGGAGGTCTTATTTTCAGGGGAGGACTTATTTTGGGGGATGGTTTGTTTTCAGGGGAGGGCTTATTATCAGGGGAAACACGGTATATCTGTTAGGTTAGAAGCTTTACAGCTTTAATCTGGCAAGATTCTGTCTATTAGGTGCAAGCAAATAAAGAGCTGTGGCTCTCTCTGTATTAATTCTAGGGCTTGGACCTTACAAAGATAATGATACAAAGTAGACAATAAACTACCGAAATAACATGAAATCGAGATACCTCTTTTGAGGCATTCACATGCCTTTCAAGAAAGAAGGGGATGGCATGACTTTCAAGATATTTCTTTGATCATGTGCTTATCTGTGCTCAGCATGACCTTGGACAATGATCTGATTTCTCATTTTTCTTGCATTCAGTTGGGTGTTACACCAAAACTAGAAACGCAGAGACTGTGAGGTTTAGTTATGCCTTAGACACGAAGCCAGGACTTTGTGCCCTTCATTCATCCTCAGTTCTTGGCAGAGGCAAACCACTTTTGAAAATGTTGCCCAAAAGTTGCATGGACTTGTCCAGACAGTTCCTATGAGCTTTTTTTTTTTGCCTTAACTTGAAGGCCAAAATAAAAAATGTAAATAAGAAAATATCGAACTTTAGTTCAAATTTTTGGACTTCTTTTGTGCAAAGCTACGGTCCTTTTTCCCCCCCTTACCTAAGGATGACAAAAATGATAAATGTGGCTCTCCAGTACAGATAAGACTTTTACAGCTTTTAATATGTATAGTGTTGTAAGACATAATTAGCCAAATGGCTGTTGCACCAAGTCAGGGGTCTGCAAACTTGGCTCTTTTAAGACTTGTGGACTTCAACTCCCAGAGTTTCTCAGCCAGCTTTGCTTTGAGTTGAAGTCCACAAGTCTTAAAAGAGCCAAGTTTGCGGAACCCTGCACCAGGTCAAAAAAAAAAAAAGAAACCGATGTTTCCATGTCAAACACTCACTTTACATTTGTTTGGCATCGATGTGAGGATAGTGAAAGAGTTAATTTATTTTGCCATCAGGTGTTTTTTCTTCTTCTCCTCCTTTGTGAAAATGATTTGACACAGTCTGGTAGGGTGCTGCAATTGAAAAATTGAAGCACCAGGTGCAATTAAATCAGATCACACATTTCATTCTGTCTTTAATTTCACATCGGTCTTCAGCAGCTGTATCCTCCAGCTTTCCTGCAGTTAGAGAGCAGCGCTGAATTAAAAGCAGACTTTTCATCACACTGCATGTTCCAACAACTGACTGTTGATCGAATTTGTTCATGGACTGGGCCTGTAAAACTCCCCGTGCACCTGTCCACGTTGAAATTTAAGGCATGAAGTGTTTTATTATCTTAATGAATGATAGCAAGCTGAAGTTGGTATGTTTGGACCTGATGTTCTGACCCAGCTCCCAAACACGACAAACCCTCTGTAGTTAAATCAATTATTCCTTTATTAGGATTGCCAGCAGCCCTGGCAAAATGTCTGTCTCTCTCACACACAGCAGGCTAAAAAGTCTGTCTAGCAGGGAGATGAATAGTTGTCTGTCACACCTATTCATCTCCATCCCCTGCCTTTTATCCCCAGAGCTTGGGTGGGACTTCGCTTGTAGCGGTGGCTCTTCTGTCCCAAGGATCAGCCCATAGATTTCCACTGCTCTCCTCTCCTCTGCCTTCTGCGCATCCATGCATCAGGCACTGGATCCAGCTGTTCTTTCTCTTCCTCATCAACCATCTCCAGACCTGTGGACTGTTGACTCTCCATCTGGGGGCTGATGATGGCCCAGGCTCCGCCTCTCTCTCTCTCTCTCTCTGACAGCTCCATTCCCTCTTCCCCCTTCGGAGCTCTCTGGTTGCCTTGATGCTGGCCCTGGCTCCCATGCCGCCTCCTCATCTGATTCGGCTGCTGGAGGGGCTGGTGGCCCAGAGGCCACAACACCTGAATTCTGTCACTCCTAATTCACTCAAATGATGATGATGATGATGATGATGATATCCATTCAGCCATGTCTGATTTGTAGAGCTTCTATGCGCCTGGTCTCTCCATATCTTTCTTTGAGTTTTTCTATGCTGTGGCTGGTGTCAGCTTTGATGGTGTCCAGCCATTTTGTTCTTTGGTGGCCTGTTTCCTTTTACTGCTAACTCTTCCAAACTTAATTGCTTTCTCCAGTGAATTACCCCGCATGACATGGCCAGAGTGAGTGATATGCAATTTTAGAGCATTGCCCACACAATGGTAAGCATATTGTTATCGCCAGTAAAGAAGGTTGCATTTTAAAAGTGGTGAAAGCGGATGTTTGCTAGATTTAAAAAGTATTCTATTTTGTTCTGTAGTCAATTCTCTTCGTGATCCGGTGGACATAATTTTCTTTTGATTGTCTCTGAGTAAGTGCTTTGAGTTCTTGTAAGCTCATGCTTGTTGTCATCTCTGGAAATATCTAGGTGCCTTGTATTCTGTCAGCCTCTTTTTCAATTTTTAAGTTTTCCCACCACCAGGATGTCAGGCAGAGGTGGGTTTCGGCAGGTTCTGACCAGTTTTGGAGAACCGGTAGCGGAAATTTTGAGTAGTTTGGAGAACTGGTAGTAAAAATTCTGACTGGCCCCGCCCCCATCTATACTCTGCCTCCTAATTCTCAGCTGATTGGGAGGAAATAGGGATTGTTCAGTAACCTTCCCCAGGATTGGGGAGGGAGTGGAGATTTTACAGTATCCTTCCCCTGCCATGCCCACCAAGCCACGCCCACTGAACCAGTAGTAAAAAAAGTTGAAACCCACCACTGATTGTCAGGGCAGTGATCAGGTGATCAGGTGTCTGGGCAATTGGGTTTTTTTGGGATCTAGAGACAATAAGCACAGCAATAAAGAGATTTACAACTTTATTATTAGCTCAAGCAAAGAGACTTAACCTCACAATATAAAAAGCATATGTACTAAGCAAGATGATACCCAAATCCCTTATAATCTGCCAGGAACCCCTTAATACTGCACTGCACTGGTTACCGGTGGTCTTCTGGTATTTTTGGGTATTTGTATTTTATTTATGCTGTACTTGGAGCATAAATCCTTGCTGTACTTATGCTGTACTTGGAGCATAATCCTTGGAGAAGGGTGGTATAAAAATTTGAAAAATAAATAAATAAATAAATAAATAAATAAATAAATAAATAAATAAATAACAACAGCAGGTCTCTCTATGGGTAACCAGTTTCTATAATGATGGATGCCAATGTGGAAGCTCCCAACAACAGCTCCAAGGTTTTATTAAAACTTGGCTCCATGACCTCACGGTTCTGCTATGCTCAGGAGACTGCCAGGCCTTGACTGGGTAGCACATGACTCTGGGATGGGAATCAAAAATATGAGACTTTCACAATGGGAAAAACTTCAATGCTACATGAAGATACTTTCCCTTTTCCCTTTATTTAGTAAACAAGAATTTTTAAAAAAACCAAGCAGGCTAATTCAGAGTGAGCTCTAAACATCTAAATCGAATATGATGGGTTTCATATCAGTAAACAATTCATAATAACAATCACTAAACTCTTCATAATAACCACTGTTATTACTCAGTCTCAACCTCGTGGAAGACCGAGTCGAACTGGGGAGCGCCCGTTCGATGAAGGCGTAGCGATGCTGAGACTCACCATCTGTAACATCTCGGTCTTCTTCAATGACTGCAACTCCCAGAATTCTCTTCAGAATTTCATGCTGGCTAGAATTCTGGGGAACGGAGTCTCAAAGTATCTAAAAGATGCCAGACTGAGAAGGCTGTGGTAGGATAGAAGCTTCTTGGATGAGAAGTGAAACATCTTCAAAGAAAAACCAGAAAGTTTAGCTGCCTCTTGAAAAAAGCGCCTTTGGGAGAGCCATGATCTGGATCACTGAGAAACTCCATACACATTTAGCTATGGTAGGATATGTTCTTCAGTATGATCCTCCAGTTAAAGATCACCCATGTATGAATTAAAAATTGAAAGCCAAAGTAAGCTTTGATGGCCCCTCTTTCTTAGATGGGAACAGTCTCATTATTTATAGCAAACTACACAAATTCTGGAGGAAAAGCCAAAGTCCTTGACTTACAACCATTCGTTTAGTGACTGTTCAAAGTTACAATAGCATCGGGGGAAAAATTGATCTGTGACCATTGTTCACACTTCCGACTGTTGCAGTGATCACATGATCAAAATTAGGATGCTTTGCAATTGGTTCATATTTATGCCGGTCGCAGTGTCACATAATCCCCTTTTGTAACATTCTGACAAGCAAAGTCAATAAGGAAACCAGATTCACTTAACAACCATGTTGCGGTAGCCTAGAGGTAGAGCTCTCGCTTCACAATCAGGAGGCTGTGAGTTCAATCCTAGGTAAAGGCAGATATTTCTCTTTCTCTCTTTTACAGTGAAAATATATCTGCTGAATATGACTCAGTATTGGCGACAGGAAGGACATCCAGCCAGTAAAGACTCAGCTCCATTCAGTTGGCCAGACTCCACCCTGCAAGGGATTATGGGGTCATTAAAAGGAGATGATGATGACTTAACAACCGTATTTCTAATTTAACACCTGCAGTGATTCTCTTATCAGTCGTAAAATGGGGCAAAACTCACTTTAAAAAGTCCCGCTTAGCAAAAGAAAAATTGGGCTGAATTGTGGTCATAAATCGAGGATTACCTGTAGTAGAACTGATTGTTCTGCCTGAATAAAGCTTCCATTCCTAAAGTCTGCATTTCTCACCCTCCGCGCCTGAGATTCCCTATATGAGAAAGACCTTCCACATGACACTGTGTAAGCCATAGCCAATTAATATAGACAATACTGGTCTTATAATAATGTACTCATGCTGTCTGCCAATCTAAGAACCTAATTTCCTTTGTTCGGTTCTATAACTAGAATTAATGAGGTAACTTAGAAGACTTGTTTACTGTAATTTCCCTTCAAGACCCCCTGCCAAAGCAAAGAATTTCTCCATGTGGAGATACTTGTTCTTAAGGTGAGATTCCAGAAAAGGAAAGCCAGCAAGTGACATATATTATTAAATTAGCGGAACCGGTTTCCTTCTCAGGAACAAATAAAACCATTTTGACCTTTCTTTTACTGCATGAGGCAAATTAAGCTCCACAGTTCTATCATAATAGAGCCCTGTACAAAATGTGTAATTTGAGTTTTGGTGAAATACTGTATATATTTTTAAAGGGTCTTTAGGTCTGGATCCTATGCAGCTGGAGCTATTTTCTCTGTTTTGTTTTGTTTTTTAGCAATGAATATCAAATTCATGTATGTTTTGCTGAAGTAAACAGGCAATCGCACCTATGCTCTCTCAGTGAGATTAGACTCAATTTGGGATTGGTTGAATGGAGTGATTGGAATACTCGCTGCAAGTATTTTTAGAGTATCTGCTGGATGAATTGGCTTCTTGAAATGGGAAATACTGTATAGTTTTGAACTTCAGCACATATACTAACTGCTGCAGAAGGTAACAAGTGAAAAGCAGTTCAATCTGGCTCTTGTTTGTGTACTACAGATTAGACCAGGGGTCTCCAACCTTGGCAATTTTAAGACTTGTGGACTTTAACTCCCAGAATTAGAGTTAAAGTCCACAAGTCTTAAAGTTGCCAAGGTTGGAGATTCCTGGATTAGACAAGTAAGGCTGCTTTGTGAGATACCAACTTTATGTGTCAAACATCAGTTCTGGTCAAAGGAGGGCACTATACAGAGAAAGACTCTTAAATGCTCATCGCTGGTTACATGATAGCCATTGGTCCTTCTGACCGATGCTTCTAAATCAAAATTATTTTTGTAAATATGGGTTTCCCCACCACCAACAACCAAGGTACAAACATGTCAACTTGTTTTATTCTGCCATGTCCCTTTCATGCTGCTTTCATCTCCTAGATTAGGGCAGTGGTGGGTTTCTACCACTTTGCCCCGGTTTGGGTGAACTAGTAGTGGCGGTGGTGCGAGGTTCCGCCCACCCACCCGGACGTCATCACAGATGCTCTGCGCATGCGCAGAAGCGCCGCGTGCGAGCGACGTGAGTGCGCACTCTCCTGGTTCCAAACCGGTAGCGAAGGTAAGTAGAACCCACTGCTGAACTAGGGTTTAGATCAGAGTTGGGTTTCAGCAGGTTCTGACCAGTTCTGGAGAACCGGTAGCGGAAATTTTGAGTAGTTCAGAGAACCGGTAGTAAAAATTGTGACTGGCCCCGCCCCCATCTATTCTCTGCCTCCCAATTCTCAGCTGATTGGGAGGAAATGGGGATTTTTGCAGTATCCTTCCCCTGGAGTGGGGTGGGAATGGAGATTTTACAATATCCTTCCCCTGGAGTGGGGTGGGAATGGAGATTTTACAGTATCCTTCCCCTGCCAAGCCCGCCATTTCATACCCACCAAGCCACACCCACAGAACCATTAGTAAAAAAATTTGAAACCCACTATTGGTTTAGATAGGCTTCAGTTGTCATTAGCCACATCAGTGTTAGTATTTCCTCCTCCCTCTCTTTGCTCTGATAACATTGAAGGACAACCTCAAGGTACAAACTCTGTTAGGGGCTCATGTAATGGACTTTGAAAATAACCTTGAAGAACAGGAAGAAGAGCCACAACCGAGGCAGTGGCCAGATAATAGAACCAGCATAATTGCAAGCTCATTCCCAAACACCTGAATCATATTGCATGGGGCTGCAATGCCCAGAACTAAGAGAACTGGTCATAAGTACTCCTTATTTGGTGCTCTTGTAACACGTGGTCACCAAAGGAGTTTACCAGTACTTTTATTAATAACAGAATCTTCAACACAACACAAGTAAAGAGGGTGAAATCTGAGATGCTTTTCCAAATTATATTACTCTTTGCATGTTTTTGAACTGCTAGATGGGCAGGAGCTGGAGCAAATAACAGGAGCTCACCCCGTCATGTGGCACTTGGGTCTCGAATCTTTGCTGTCAGCATCTTTAATCTTTAAATTAATGAGCTATCACATTAAAGTAAGGAACACACACACACACACACACACACACACACACACACACACTTTATTTTATTTTATTTTATTTGTCAAACATGTATAAGATAACAGATACAAGTATAAACATGATTATGAATACAGGAAATGGATACGAATAAAAGGGGACATTAGGACAGGGATGATAGGCACGCTGGCGCGCTTATGTATGCCCCTTACAGACCTCTTAGGAATGGGGCGAGGTCAACAGTAGACAGTCTAAGGTTAAAGTTATGGGGGTTAGAGGATTTAACAACAGAGTCAGGGAGTACATTCCAGGCATTGACCACTCTGTTGCTGAAGTCGTATTTTCTGCAATCGAGTTTGGCGTGGTTTACCTTAAGTTTATATCTATTGTGTGTTCGTGTATTATTGCAGTTGAAGCTGAAGTAGTCATTGACAGGTAGGACGTTGTAGCATCAACTACAATTAAAATTATTAATTAATTATTAATTAAAATTATTAATTGATGTAATTAAAAAAATTACGTCAAGATTTATGCAAGCTCAGCTTAGCAGTGGGTTAGGTTAGGGTCTTTAAAGATACAGATATTGCTGTTGGCTATGGGTTTTGGAGAAAGGAGATTTTTGTCAAAATCCTGGGCAGGAAATCAGAAGTTCTCATTGTTTTGTTTTGTTTTTATATCTTGAAAAATAACATAATCTCTTGCCATTGGTTATGGTGGCAGTTGAAGTCTAAATCCCTTTCTGCTTCAACCCTATTGGAAGCCATGCCTGGCATCATCATTTTGCAAATATATAACAGAAGGATATAGATTACTTAAAGAAATTATTTAGGAGAATGAGAAGAATGTGAAAAAAAGAGGAAAACTTGCTTTATTGAAAAGTATCTATTGGAGAAGAACAGTCTTTTCTTTTACCCTGCAGCAATGATTGTGATAAATCTCTATCAAACACGTCAAGCATCCTTTACCACAAAAATAGATGATCCCTACTGTTACCAAGTGCTGGAAAAGTTCATTTTTCTTAATGTTGTGAGACACAGAGTTGAAAGCTATCGGAAGACCGCAGAGTTGCTCGGACTAATGTTTTAAGCATTGTATTTGGACTGGATTTATTGAGGTTATTATCAGGATGTGATGTTTAAAGGTACGTATGTTACACAGATCTCTGGAAACTTTTGCAGCGTTCACACAGGGGCTAAATGCATTCTTGTTGTTGTTGCCTATTACATAGTTGCATGGAGCATCCTGTGTTGCCGTGCAGACTAGAAGCTGCCTAATTAGAGGAGGATTAAATGCAGTGAGATAGAACAGGATGCTCAAACTTCCGCTGCTGTGAGCCATCTCCAAGTAGTAAAATAAATGACTTGGAGATTTGAGTTTCCCTGAGTGTAACTGTGACAAAACAACAGTTGATGTGGTGTCGAGGGATGAGGCAGTTGTCTGCTTCTGCATGAAAGTCAGCAATCTGACTGTGTTGCTATTTTTTTTTAACGTCTTGCAATAAAACCAAAGCACAGCTGTTATACAAAGCAGCGTAGCGGTGAACTAAGATTGAACAAAGGGAAGTGGTGGCTCAGTGGCTAAGACGCTGACTTGTCCATCGAAAGATCAGCAGTTCAGTGGTTTGAATCCCTAGTGCTGCGTAACCCGGTGAGCTCCCGTTACCTGTCCTAGCTTCGGCCAACCTAGCAGTTTGAAAGCACGCAAAAAATGCAAGTAGAAAAATAGGGACCACCTTTGGTGGGAAGGTAACAGCGTTCCGTGCGCCTTTGGCGTTTAGTCATGCCTGCCACATGACTATGGAGACGTCTTTGGACAGCGCTGGCTCTTCGGCTTTGAAACGGAGTTGAGCATCACTCCCCTAGAGTCGGGAGCAACTAGCACATATGTGCGAGGGGAACCTTTACCTTTAAGATTGAACAATACAACCAATGAAGTTGTGGTTGTATTGCGGAAGCCCACAACTGAATGGCAAAGGGGCACCAAATCTTCCTCTTTCCTGGAAAAGATAGGTGATAGAGGTAGCTGGCATTGTCCATTGTAGGTCCTGTTTAGCAAATCTAGGCTTCAAAATTGTAGAAGTTTACCGGACATTACAGAAAAAAGGATACCAAAGAACATTGGCTGCCATCTCCTGAATGCGGAGAATTTTGCAGCCGAGACTCGGTAAAATTAGTATCAGTCCCTTCTTTAAAAACATGCCATAATTGGAAGCAGACAACAGGTTGTTGGGACAGATCCTTATTATATTATTTTTTACTTTTCATATTTTTCCTTTTGAAAGAAAATGAAAATTACTGTAGGAGATAATCAAGCTGAACCTGAGGGAAGAGTCAAATGTGTCATCAGTCTTGAGTTCCCTTGCACTCACAGGGGATTTAAGTCCAGCCCAACTGGACCCTTTTTACTCTTACCTCCTGCTAATTTCCTTGGCCGCTAGTAGTTGAGATTCTTGTAGAGAGGTTAAAGCGCTTACAATAAATCTATATACCCATTTGAACATTCCGGATCTCCTGATTTTCCTGGAGTTTGACGATTACAACTTTAAAAAGTTCAGCTTTAACTTGAAATACCAAAATATGAATAGGAATGGGGACAATTTACTCCACGTAGTAATAGCAGATCTAAGAGCTATTATTAACCTCATAATTGGGAATGAATTAAGAATGTTCTGTACAGTATAATTGATTGATTATGTGCTAATATGTTGGTACTGACCTTTAGTGATTATACAGACTGAACTTCTCTAGGATGATATGTACTTAGTCTAGTCCTTCATGTCTTCCAATGATGATCATTATTGTAATTGAGTCATCCATCTTCCTGATGGTTGTTCTCCTCTTCTTTTTCTTTCTACCTTTCCCAGCATTATAGACTTCTCCAAAGAGCTAGACTTCATGTAATGTATCCCAAAAATGATAATTTGATCATTTGTGCCTCAAGTGAGAATTTTGGATTGATTTGTTTGCAGCGACATTTGTTTTCTTGGCTACTCATGGTTTTTCTCAGGCGTCTTCTTCAGTACAAAAGTTCAACAACTTTAGTACTTTTGCTATTAAAAAATGCAATATTTGTATCCATTGACTGTCCCAGGGAAAATAGTCGCTGCACAATTCTGACCTTTGAAGGCACAATACAACATCTATGGATTGGTTATTGGTATCCTCAGTAGACACAATACGTTGGTCTTTTTCATTGGTTATTGCTTATTTCATTGGTTGTTTTAATTTTTGCTGGTTGGCTTGGATCATGTTTGGATCCATGTAAACCAGATGATTGGTTGATGGATTGATGGACTGACTGAAGGTCCTAAAGGTGCTTTTTCAAAAGGCTACTGGACTTTCTTTCTTTTTTTCTTGAAGATGTTTCAGTTCTAAATTGAAGAAGCTTCTTGAATGAGAAGCAAAATATCTTCAAGGAAAAATGAAGTCCAGTTGCCTTTTGAAAAAGCACCTTTGGGACAACCATGACCTGGATGACTGCGAATCTCCATAGACGATTGATTGACATCTTTTTTAAGGTCCTCATTGCTACGCTAGAAATGTGGTCTGTGTTGAATTTATTGATTGCTGTTTCCTTTACTGTGGATAGTCAATTTTAAAAAGCAGAAGCCATCCACCACTTCACAAGTTCCATTCACATTTCTAAAGATGGTTGCTTTTTTCTATTGGCAGTGGTGGGAGGTCCTTTATCTAATCTCAGTCCCATTTTTTCACTGTGCTCCTTAATTTTCATTATGAGATCATATCATTTGCATTTTATGCTATCAGAGTAGTACCATATATCAATGAAAATTAACAATTATTTAATGGAACTAAATAGGCAAGAGCTGGGGGTTTTTTATATCAAAAAACTGTGATGCTACAATTGTTGGACACAAGATTTTGGACCCACAGTGGTTCCGGATATACATGATGATCAGTGGTGGGTTTCAAATTTTTTTTATTACCGGTTCTGTTGACACAACACATGGCTTGGAAGGTGCGGCAGGGGAAGGATCCTGTAAAATCTCCATTCCCTCCCTGCTCCAGGGAAGGATCCTATAAAATCTCCATTCCCTCCCTGCTCCAGGGAAGGATCCTGTAAAATCTCCATTCCCTCCCTGCTCCAGGGAAGGATCCTGTAAAATCTCCATTCCCACCCCAATCCAGGGGAAGGTTACTGCAAAATCCCCATTTTCTCCCGATCAGCTGGGACTTGGGAGGCAGAGAATAGATGGGGGCAGGGCCAGTCAGAATTTTTACTACCGGTTCTCTGAACTACTCAAAATTTCCGCTACCGGTTCTCCAGAACTGGTCAGAACCTGCTGAAACCCACTTCTGATGATGATGGATCACTTTGATTAAATCCAGGCTTTCCCTAGTTATATATAAATGGGGAAGTTTCACGCAGAGCTTTAAGGCTGAAACTTGCAGCCTATACTTGCAAAACCCGAGATCCCAGGATTATGCTATGGTAGTAAAAATAAGTTCTTTGAGAACAGATCTTGGGAGGGGACTCTATGATCATGAGGTGGTGAGAAGGTAATGTCCTTTCCTCTCCTGCACTTCTCAGTACTCTGTAGATGGTGTCCCAAGCCCCATAAACAAGAAAGTCTACTCTGATCATATCTGGTTTTGCCGTGAACTTGTTATGAATATTTAACCAGGAGCAAGGAACAGGAAAGTTGTTGGCATGCTCTACATTTTTATTCCTTTCCATATAGAGCAGGGGTGTCAAACTCGATTTCATTGAGGGCCACATCAGGGTTGTGTTTGACCTTGGGGGCTGGAGTGGGCATGGCCGGCTCAATGTGACTCGTGTCGAGGGCGCCTATGGCATCCCAAGCGCTCTGCCAGAGAAAACGGGTTCCTGAGCTCTGTTTTCAGTGGCAACGGCCTCTTGCAACCCTCTGCCAACAAAAACAGAGCTCGGGAGGACTTGCATGCAGCCCTCCCGAGCTCCGTTTTCGCTGGCAGAGGTACCTTCGCTGCTTGCAGGGTGGCCCCACGAGCCAGATCTAGTGTAAGCACCCCACGGGACGGATCTGGCCCAGGGCCTTGAATTTGACACCCCTGATATAGAGCATGTTATCATCCTTTGCAGTTAGTTATAACACTGATTATTACTTATACTGTTGTAAGACTATAAAATTGTTGGAGTGCTGGTGCTCTCTGAACTTGGTTGGTTTTTTTGCAAACATTTCATTACCCAACTGGATGACATCACAAACACTAGATTGGTAACTAAATGTCTGTAAGAAAACAACCAAGGTCACAGAGCACCTCCGAGTTCAACTCTGAGCTACAGAAATTCTCTTCTATTGATATAGCCGCAGTGGTGCAGTGGTTAGAATGCAGTACTGCAGGCTACTTCTGCTAGCTGCCAGCAGTTAGCAATTTGAGTCTCAACAGCTCAAGGTTGATTCAGCCTTCCATCCATCTGAAATCAGTAAAATGAGGATCCAGATTGTTGGGGGCAATATGCTAACACTGTAAACTGCTTAGAGATGACTGTAAAACACTGGAAAATGGCACACAAGTCTAAATTCTATTGATATTCTATTCCTACTTTTTAATAAGTGTCGTTATTAAGTAAGCGTCATTGTTTTAGATTTTCAAGGTTTTAGGGTTTTACTATTCAAACTATAGACAATGTGGGAATGCTAAATTAAGTATGGTCAATGCAGAGGAACTTTTATTATATAGGTAATTCCTAAACTTTCTGCAATACAGCTTTCTGCAGCCTAATATTCTCCAGAGCACGGGTGTAAAACTCACAGCGTCACATTGCCATCACGTAATGTTTTGTAATGTTTTCCGATTCGCGGAGCTGGAGTGGGTGTGGCCTGCGTGTGATGCATCTAGCCCATGGGCCGCCAGTTTGATACCACTGCTCCAGATTATTGAAACACTTCTATATTCTCACACACAACATGTCTGTTGGATGAAGATGATGGGAATTATAATCCTATGCCCCTGGGATAGCTGTTTTAATTAGATTCTTTCTGATAAATAATTTACTAATGCTCTTGTTGGAAACTGGATACCCACCTAGCATTAATATTTTGAATAAACAAACTTATTTGAGCAATAAATAAATATATCACAATTATTTATCAGTACATTATGAATAAATCTCACACTTGATTCTGCCATACCATAACAGATGGGTAAGTTCTGGAGCTAGAAACTGTTTTGATTCTTTGGCAGCATCTATCATAAATTCTTTAAATAAAGATATTTCGCTAAGGCAGGGGTTCTTTCTTCTATATGTTGTATATTGGGCATCTCCCTTCTTGACCACATCAGAGATGGATTTCAGCAGGTACTGACCAGTTCTGGAGAACCGGTAGTGAAAATTTTGAGTAGTTCGGAGAACCGGTAGTAAAAATTCTGACGGGTCCCGCCCCCATCTATTCTCTGCCTCCGGAGTCCCAGCTGATCAGGAGGAAATGGGGATTTTGCAGTAACCTTCTCCTGGCTTGGGGAAGGAATGGAGATTTTACAGTATCCTTCCCCCGCCATGTCCAACAAGCCACACCCACACCCATCAAGCCATTCCACGCCCACAGAACTGGTAGTAAAAGATTTTGAAACCCACCACTGGACCACATCACAAATGACACCATTCGACCACATTTTGGTGTGGCACCAATTATAGAGAAAATGAGAGAAGGCTGGCTCCACTGATATGGACATGTCCTGAGAGCTGCATTTTCTACCGTTGCCAAGACTGTCTACCAACTAGAAGTCAATGGCCAGTGACCTAGCGGGCGTCCAAAACAGAGATGGCAAGACACCATCAACAAAGATATGCAAGCCATGGGCCTGCACCCTGGAGATGCAGCTTACTGTGCAAAGTGGCGTTCAGTGATCCAAAAAGCAGACCCTGCACTTGCGGGAATAAGCTAGGAAGAAGAAGGAGGAGGAGGAGGAGGAGAAGGGGAAGGGGAAGGGGAAGGAGAAGGAGTTGTTGTTCTGTCTCCACCGTGTTTTGATTCCTATTAAAGCATCCTAAAAACAAACAGGTAGTAAGTATATGAACCCTGCAAGGACTGCCCTGTATCCCAGTTTGTAACAGCTGTAACCAACCTTTCCATCCAGACTAATGATTTGCAGGATGAGTTTCCTGCAGCCTGGCTGAGCATGGGCTTTATGGTGTCTGACGTAGCTGATCTTGGCTGGCGGTGCAGTTTTTCTCCAATACGTTCCTCCCTTGCCAGATGTCAGACCTTAGAAGGAAATGTCTTAGAAAGAGGAGGAAGCAACCCATAAACTGAGTTGCACCAGACATAATGAGATTTGAATGGTGTTTTGCCGGCTGGTATTGCCAGGTTGTTTTAATTTACATTCACTTGCTGATTGCAAACTGGGACAGCAGCTTGCGTTAACTGGGAAAACATAATGATAGGGGAGGAGGATGGCTAATTTCCATCTTTTAGTTAATTAAAACAATTTGCACATAGCCAGCATGAACGCAGTGGATACCATGCTAGAAATGTGAGCCTTTATTTTGTTGGGTTTTTTTTAAAAAAACCTCAATCTTTTGTGCTTCATACTTCCAAATAGTGGTGAAATCTAAATTTCTTTCCTACCGGTTCTCTGGGTGTGGCTTGGTGGGAGGTTCATGTGACTGGATGGGCGTGGCTATGTGACTAGGGGATCAAAAGACAGAAACTCACTAACAATGTCCTGCTGGAGCGGCGTTGGACTAGATGACCTCTAGGTCCCTTCCAGCCCTGGATTATCCTCTGAAGCTGCGTCTAGTCTCTAGTGCCACGTTTGTAGTCCTTCCTTCCTCTGCTTTCCCCCCCACTCTCTAATGACCCCCCCCCATTTTTTGCCTAGCAGGCTTCAGCTTTTTTACCTTATAAAAAATCCTTTTAAAAGTTAAAAAAAAAAAGCCTCTGAGGATCAGGCTCCTCAGCTGGGATCATCAGAGCCTTGTTTTAACCCTTTAAAAGCATTTTTTTACAACCTTTTCAGCCGAAGAGATTGTATAAAATATGCTTTTGAAAATAAATTTTTAAAAAAGGCTCTGATGATCGCGTGACTCAGCTGGGCATGGGTGGGGAGGGGGCAGGGATTTTTTGCTACTGGCTCTCTGAACCACCTGCCGCTATTGCTACCGGATCGGCCAATCCGGTCCGAACCGGGAGCATTTCACCCCTGTTCCAAAGGCATACTCCTAGATCAGGGCTGTCAAACTCGATTTCATTGAGGGTCGCATCAGGGTTCTGTCTGACATTAGGGGGTAAGGGGGGGCGTGGCCAGGGTGGTCATGGCCAGCTCAACATCACTCATGTGGGGGTGGGGTTTTTGGTGACTTGAGTGCTCTGCCATGAAAAACAGGCTCCCAAGCTCTGTTTTCACCTGTGACTGCCTCTTGCAACCCACTGCCAGCAAAAACAGACCTTGGGAGGGCCCTCACAAGCTCATTTTCACCGGCAGAGGCACCGCGGGCCAGTCCTTCACTGTTTCCAGGGCAGCCCTGCGGGCCAGATCTAAGCACCCCACGGGCCGGATCCGGATCCCGGGCTTTGAGTTTGACACCCCGTCCTAGATGATTAAGATGGCTGAGATATGTAGTGGCCATGTCCACTTTCCAATGTTTCTGGAAGGGATCCTTGAGGATATACAGAGGTAGCAGTTGCCTTGAGAACTTTAGCCCCCAGCTAAGGCTTTCATTTCTGACATTTAATTGGGGAATGGAGGTAATTTGTGCCCCCTTCTTTTTTCAGATGTATTCAAGCCATAACTTGAAATTCATAGTGAACTACGCTGTTTCCCCGACAATAAGACATCCCCTGATAATAAGGCCAATCTTTTTTTAAGATAAGATAAGGCCAATCTTATTTTAAGCATGCACTAAAATAAGCCTCCCCTGAAAATATTTAAAGGCAGAGCTGGAAATCAGGTAAGACGGCAAGAGAAGCCCCGTCTTGCTCCACGTGCCCCAAAACAATAAGACCTCCCTCAAAATAAGGCCAAGTGCTTATTTCAGGGTTCAAAAAAATATAAGACAGGGTCTTATTTTTGGGGAAAAACAGTATTCCACACCATCATCCATTCCATCTGCAAAAAATTCCCAGGGCATTTTAAACTGAAACTCATAGTATCATCAGCCATGGATTTCTCTTACCTTAGCTAGCAGACAATAAGGTGGCACAGTGGTTAGAATGCAGTATGGATAGTCCTTGACTTACAACAGCTCATTTAGTGACCATTCAAAATTACAGCAGCACTGAAAAAGGTGACTTATGACCGTTTTTATGGTCCTCATGGTCACATGATCAAAATTCAGACGCTTGGAAACTGACTTGTATTTATGACGGTTGCAATGTCCTGGGGACATGGGATCACCTTTTGCGAACTTCTGACAAGCAAAGTCAGTGAAAAAGCCGATTCACTTAACAGCTGTGTTATTAACTTAACCACTGCGGTGATTCATTTAACAACCGTGGCAAGAAAAGTCATAAAATGGGCCAAAATTCACTTTACTGTCTCACTGAGCAACAAAAAATTGGGGCTCAATTATGGTCAAGTTGAGGACTACCTTTATGAGAGGCTAGCTCTGCCCACACCCTGGAGTTTGATCCTGATGAGGGTCAAGGTTGATTCAGCTTTCCATCCTTCTGAGATCAGTAAAATGAGGACCCAGATTGTTGGGAGCAATAGGCTGACATTGTAAACTGCTCAAAGACCATGTTGTGACCCAGGTTCCTGGACCCGGACTCCTGGACTCGGATGATTCAGAAAGTGAGGGAGAAGACCTGGCAAGGCCTGCTTCTCTTGGGCCCTCTCCCTCCCTGGCAACCACCCAAAGGGAGGAGGAGGGGCCAGCAAGGCCTGATTCTCCTGAGCCTTCTTCTGATTTGGCAACGCCCCAAGAACAGTTTTGGAGTGATGCAAGACTGCGCAGACGTGACCGGCGTGCGCAGCAGAGGAAGCGTTGGGACAAAGCCAAAGAATGATGGTCATGCAGTGACATCTGCAGAGACTATAAAAAGGAGGCGGGACTTCCTGGTTTTTTGTCTTGGACAAAGCAGTGAATTTGCGCGGGCAAACTGTATCAATGGAGGGAAGAATATATTCGTGAGTAATTCTGGCCTTATCTATAATTTCCTCATTATCTCCAGAGACTTGGCAGGCCCGTGGGTAGATGTGGCCAGGACTATGTAAATAAATCTATGTAAATATCTATGTAAATAAATTAGAAGACAAGGCCTTTGACTGACTCTTTGTTGGGAGTATTGGGGGAGGGAAACAGAACAGATTTATTTATTTAATTAATTAAACTTTTATACCGCCCTTCTCCCGAAGGACTCAGGGCGGTGTACAGCCTTCATTAAAACAATTAATATACACACTAAAATAACAATTAAAAAACTTATTCAATAAAAGGCCGAAATTAAAACCGTCCAATTGACCATATAAAATACCCAATATAATTACAATTAAAAAATTTAAAATTTAAAATTTAGAATTTAAAAATCAGGCCAGTCCCGCTTGGATAAATAAATAAGTTTTCAGTTCCCGGCGAAAGGTCTGAAGGTCAGGCAATTGGCGTAAACCGGGGGGTTAGGGTTAGGGTTAGGGTTAGGGTTTGTTAAGTTAAGTTCGTTCCAGAGAGTAGGTGCTCCCACAGAGAAGGCCCTTCCCCTGGGGGCCACCAGCCGACACTGCTTGGCGGACGGCACCCTGAGAAGACCCTCTCTGTGAGAGCGTACGGGTCGGTGGGAGGCATGTGGTAACAGCAGGCGGTCCCGTAAGTACCCGGGCCCTAAGCCATGGAGCGCTTTGAAGGTGGTAACCAAAACCTTGAAGCGCACCCAGAAGACCACAGGTAGCCAGTGCAGGCTGCGCAGGAGTGGTGTTACCCGGGAGCAACGTGGTGCTCCCTCAATCACCCGCGCAGCTGCATTCTGGACTAGCTGAAGCCTCCGAGTGCACTTTAGGGGTAGCCCCATGTAGAGAGCATTGCAATAATCCAGACGAGAAGTGACGAGAGCATGAGTGACCGTGCATAAGGCATCCCGGTCAAGAAAGGGGCGCAACTGGCGGACCAGGCGAACCTGGTAAAAGGCTCTCCTGGAGACGGCTGCCAAGTGATCTTCAAACGACAGCCGTCCATCCAGGAGAACGCCCAAGTTGTGCACCCCTTCCGTTGGGGCCAGTGACTGCAGCTGACTGTACCGGGATGCCGGCATCCACAGCCACTCCGTCTTGGATGGATTGAGTCTGAGTCTGTTTCTCCCCATCCAGACCCGTACGGCCTCCAGGCAACGGGACAGCACTTCGACAGCTTCGCTGGGGTGGCCTGTGGTGGAAAAGTACAGCTGGGTATCATCAGCGTACAGCCACAAAGCGAAGGTTGGAGACTGGACGGTAGTTACCCAAAATAGCTGGGTCCAGGGAAGGCTTCTTGAGGAGGGGTCTCACCACCGCCTCTTTCAAGGCGGCGGGAAAGATCCCCTCCATCAGAGAAGCATTTATAATTCCCCGGAGCCAGCCTCGTGTCACCTCCTGAGTGGCCAGCACCAGCCAGGAGGGGCACGGGTCCAGTAAACATGTAGTGGCATGCAGCCTCCCCAGCAGCCTGTCCACGTCCTCGAGAGCCACAGAACAGAGCACTATGCGGGCAGTAAGTGCTCTTGCTATTTGTTTTATTGGCTGCCCATTATTTTTTCAGGCGTCTTTGCCAACGTCAAAGTTTAAAAAACTCAATCCTCTTTCAGTCCTGCTTCTTCAGCATCCAAAACTTGCTTCCATAGAATGCCATAAGGAAAAACCATTGCCTACTCAGCACTGATCTGAGTAGGTATAAACACATTTTGGTATCTGATTATATTTTCTGAAGCTTTCATGGTTACTTTACCCAGCAATACTCTGGATTATAGTCTGAGATTCTATAAAAAAGATGTTGAGACTAGAAAGAATGCAGAGAAGAGCAACCAGGATGATTAGAGTACTGGAGGTTAAAACATACAATGAACGGTTGCAGGAACTGGGCATGGCTAGTCTAGTGAAGAGAAGGACCAGGGGAGACATGAGAGCAGTCTTCCAATATTTGAGGGGCTGCCACAGAGAGGAGCGGGTCAAGCTATTTTCCAAAGCACCTGAAGGCCAGACACTGAATAATGGATGGAAACTGATCAAGGAAAGATTCAACCTGGAAATAAGGAAAATTTTTCTGAGATCAAGTGAGAGCAATCAGCCAATGGAACAGCTTGCCTTTGAAAGTTGTGGGACTTCATCACTGGAAGCTTTCAAAAAGAGACTGGACTGCCATTTGTCAGAGATGGTGTAGGGTCTGCTTGGGCAGGGGGTTGGACTAGATGACCTACAAGATTCCTTCCAACTCTGTTAATCTGTGTCTGTATCTCTGTTTCTTGACAGCTGATTTCTTTGCTGTAGAGAATGCATCCTAAAAGGCAGAAACTATCCATACTTAAGTATCTTCATTGTCAATTGAAGATACACCGGTTGTTATATCTCTTGCCATTAGTTCGGATTGATTTATATTTCATCTCAGCTCCCTCCTCCTTTCTCTTCTGTGTTCCTTTGATTTTCATTGCCAGAGCTTGCAGATCATTTGCATTTTCAACTATCGGAGTATTTTCATCAGCACGGTGCCGGTTTATTGATGTTTCTTCGATCATTTTAAAACCCTGCTTAACTGCTTCCAGTCCCTCAATATATATTCTGTATTGTGGGGGAGAGTTTGCAATCTGGTCCCACTCCTTTATTTCTTCATCTTCTGTCCATACTGTGGCTTCCTGACCTCTGTGTAAGTTTTTCATGAGGAATGATTCTCGTTTTTCTGAACACCTTCCACAGCTTGACATGTTTGACACCATGGAAGGCCTTTCTATAGTAAAGCACATAGTGACTTCTTTTTGATATTTTTTTGGCCTTCTCAATTATTCAGCGTCCATCAGCAGTAATGTTCCTTAGCCTTTTCGAAAGCCAGCATGAATATTGGACATCTCTTTTTCATCTAGACCAGCAGAGCTGGCAGCAGTTTCGGACAGTGAGGAAATTGTGGAGGAACATGGGCCAGGCCTGGAGTCTGGGGAAACTCTGATGAGGGCTCTTTGTCAGAGGCAGAGAGGGGGCCAGGGCCGTATGCCAGTTATCAGCTGCATTCGGAGTCAGACATCAGTGAGGCAGACGAACAGCTGGAGCCTGTTCCCAGTGTGCACATGCGCAGAGTTGCCAGACAAAGGGAACAGCTAAAGAACAAGGGTCGACTTGGGAGTAAGGCCATAGGTGGACGATGAATGGCCCCTTCCAGAGAGAATAAAAGAGGAGCGAAAGAGGAGTGGAGTTTGCAGGAGATAATTAGTTCGCTTAATTAGTTCGTGACTCCTTGCCAAGTTTTGAAGATATCGGCCTGGCAGCTCTCCAAGCCAGCTAAGGTCTGTGACTGTAAATTCTCCCTTGAAGGACTTTGCTGGATGTGAATAGAAGAATTCACAGTAACTTAATAAAAAGGGGTTTTTGTCGGTACAAGGAGTCTGCTTCATGCTCTTGGGAAGCCTAGGTCAAAACACCAGGGATTCCGCCAACCCGCAGTCCGTGGACTGGCACCGGGCCACGGCATGCCGGAAACCAGGTGTCAATTCTGAAGCTGGCCTAACCGAAGCCATCTTAGAGGCTTCAGTGTTGCCACAATGGCTCCAGATACTTTCTAGGAGCCTGGGGAGGATGAAAATGGCTTTCTCCACCCCCCGAGGCCATTTCCTGACTTCTGGTCGGCCTGAAAGTCCCGAAAATCAGCTGGCTGGCGTGCGCATGCATGCTGGAATTGAGCTAGGGCAATGCTTATGTGCCCACAGATATGGCTCCGCATGCCACCTGTGGCATGCATGCCATAGGTTCGCCATCACGGTTCTAGGCAATACCCCATATACTGTTCCCATATTCCTCCTCAAGATCAAAGATGCCCACTTCTTTCAAATATGCAACCTATTTTTAAAAAGGGACACATTGCTTCTTATGTTAAGCCTAAAATGGTTTGGGAAATGCAAACTTAACACTATACACCCTTTTATCCCTCTCTTGTTAGCCGTAAACGAAAGCCCTCTTTGCTGTTTTCTCTTGACAATATTGATGAGGTTGGTGCACAAATGAGGAGCTAAATAAAAAGTCATGTTAATTTCAAGCTCCAGTGAAAACGGTGGCAGGGATAAACAGGAAGGGGAAATCAAAAGTTTCTGAAAAGATACAGAAAACAGCTGGAGCCGAAGCGTTGATCTCCAGGTAAAATACAAAGGATTGATTGAAGCAGGGGTTGCAAATTGGAACATCCCTGAGTTACTTAATGGAGGATTTGTCAAAAAGTGCTAAGAGCCCTTTATAGAAGGGGGGGAAAAAATCTAGAGGTTCCTGCTCGATGGAATGCTGCCATGTATTAGCACTTCTGTCCTTACAAATAAATGTTATGCACAATCCGGTAATGTTAATAGTCTTGACATCACATCCACAAAGAACTATTGTTCTGCAATGGTCAGATTTCATCCTGATGTTTCATTGGCAGAACCTATTACTAGGTGTCCAGTGAGACTTTTAATGTGGTTTTAAACATCTGTTGCCTCTTCAGTATGAAATCTCTGAAATGCATTGTGTCGTTTGATTACCTGATGGAAAAGAAATCGCTTTTGGCAAAATAATGGTTTCCTGCAAATTTCAGGCAAAATGTATTTTATTTTGTATCGAGTTGTTTTCCATGAGTTTCTTGCTCTTAAGATTAAGTGCCTGGATTTTATAATTATTGGTTGATCCAATTTCTCAAACGTAGCTGATGCGTAATAGTTTTATTCATCTGGAATGTTCCCAATTACCTGAATGAGCTTGCATAAGTGAAATTCTATTATTCATGATTAATTGATTGCATGGCTGAAATTTTGTCAATAGTTGCACAGAAAAAAATGTGAAAAATCTATTAAGAGTTGACCACCTAGCTGCTCTTGGATAATCTTGAAAAGAACCAATCAGAATGAGACTTGGTTAGTAGTTGGATGGAAAACACCAGGAAATCTGAGGGTGTGAATTAAACTAGGAAGTTAGAAAATGAAGACAGTGACAAATAATTTCCATGTTTCAAAATATTGCATACACATGAACTTTCCAGAAGATGAATTCCACTTGAAGGAGACTTTGCCTATAGCAGTTGAAGAGAATATTTGTAGGTTGGGGTTGAATTGTGAGATCTTTGGGGTTTTTTCCCCAAGATGTTTCATTACCCAACTAGGTTACTCATCAATGCTAGAAGGGAGTGGGGTTTGTTTTCTGTTTATATAGCCTTTTCCCCAAAATAAGACATTTCTTGATAATAAGCCCAATTGGGCTTTTGATCACATGGCGATAAGGCTAAGCACTTATTTCAGGGTTCAAAAAAATATAAGACAGGGTCTTATTTTCAGGGAAACACAGTACATATAAACAAACTCCTTGTGTGTCGAATCACATTTGGCCACTAAACCTGTCCCGTCCCATCCCATCCCATCCCATCCCATCCCATCCCATCCCATGCAATAGCAATAACACTTAAACTTATTTACCACTTCTCAGTGTTTTACAGCCCTCTCTAAGCAGTTTAAAGAATCAGCATATTGCCGTCAACAGTCTGGCTCTTCATTTTACCCACCTCGGAAGGATGGAAGTTTGAGTCAACCTTGAGCCAGTAAGATTTGAACTGCCAAATTGCAGGCAGCTGGCAGTCACCAGAAGTAGCCTGCAGTACTGCATTCTAACCACTATGCCAACACGGCTTTTATCTATCCTATCCTATCCTATCCTATCCTATCCTATCCTATCCTATCCTATCCTATCCTATCCTATCCTATCCTATCCTTACTTGTTTTAATTTAATTGGTCTCTAATTATCTTCCCAACTTTGCCTTGGCATGATGTGACCATGACATGATTATTTTACTGGAGCTGAACTGTCCTTGTCTAAATCTGTTCATTGGTTTCCTTTAGGATGCATGTGCAGAACAACAATATGCTTCTCTCATTGATTCTAGTGTCAAAAGTACCATTGTATGGATAGTTACAGCACTATCAAGAATCACCGTGTTGTGGAAAGTAGAAGGGAATGGTGGAGTTAGAGGAATAGAAGGAGATCCAGCTAAGGGATAAACAAGGGGAGCAGAAGCATTTCAAGTATATGTACTTAGACTTAATTACAGTAATTAATGTCACTTAATACTGCATACATTTGGCTTATCATGTCTGCTATGTAGTACCCAAATAATGGATGGCATATTAAAATGACTTTAAGAGCCTATCATTTTAGAATTTAGTCTATTGACAGAGCTATGGACCTCTAAATGAGGTGTCCATTAACTAGAGAAAACCTATAATGTTGAAGGCTTAATTGTGTTTCTGGTTCCTGGTGATGAGAATTGTTTCTAAAAATTAAATTGGCCTAATCTTGTATATTAAGAAAAACTGTGAACCGTTAGTGTTTCTAAATCAACATGATAAGTTATCCTAAGCTAGCTTTTCAGGGAGCCTCCAAATTGCAGCAGAATAAAAACATGAAAAATAAATAAAAATGAAATAATATGTCTTCTGGTTCTAGGTTTTACATAGAGCTCGGTGAGGTTGTTTTTGGAATAGCTCCTTCCAACAAATCTATGACCCAAATACACAGTAGACTCATCACCCTCCAGCTATTCTGAGATCAATGGGCCTTAAGTTAGTTATCATCAAATTTAAACACATACATTTAAGTGTAACTTCATTAGCATCACTTTTTTTCAAGTAAACATACACGAATGCAGAGTGTAATTGTTGGCAGAAGAACCACCCATCTTGGATTTCTCCTGTATACAAATAGTGTACAAATAGGCAAGGAAAGGGAGGTAGCCATCTCGGGACCTACTGGTGGCCTCGTATTGCTGTCCATCACTCTATTTGCCCCATGTGGTTTTTAGGAAAACACATCCCTGGTTGCAGGGGTGAAATGCTCCCAGATCAGACCGGATCATGCGATTCCGTAACGATTGTGACCGGTAGCTCGGCAATCAAGTAGCGATGATAGAGCAAAGCTCCGCCCACCTGCCCGGGTGTCATTACTTCCTGGTTTTAACCTTCTGTGGTTAAATGTATTTACCTACTGTGTATGCGTGGTTTTTACCTTCTGTCCATGTGTGCACTTCCGAACCGGTAAGGAAGATAAGTAGATTTCAACCCTGTTTGGTTGTGAAGAGCCAGAAGGTTGGCTGGACCAACAGTAGTAGTTTCAGTTATAACAGAGCCCTCAATCACTCTTGGTCCTGCTTCTTCATGGAGAGGACCTAACTTGATAGCTTCAGGGTATCCTTCCAAATGGTTTCTCCACCAAGGGAAACCTTTTTCTCTTTTAACTCCAGAATCTCATGTATTTGACATCAAAAAGTCTGAATGTCTTTTTGCAGCTCTATAGTAGTGATACAAATGAAAATTACAAGGAAGAAACTCGATTGCAGAAAATACGACTTCAGCAACAGAGTTGTTAATGCACTACCTGACTCTGTGGTTTCATCCCCAAACCCTCCAAAATTTTAACCTAAGGCTGTCTCCTGTTGACCTCACCCCATTCCTAAGAGCTCTGTAAGGGGCGTGCATAAGAGCACCAGCATGCCTACTGTCTCTGTTCTAATGTTTCTTCTATTCGTATCTGTTTTATGTATCCAAATATATAATTATGTATTATACCTATTACCTAATATGTTCTTGACAAATAAAAATAAATAAATAAATAAATTGTTGCTGCCCCAGGGTGTACAGCCAACATTTGCTTTGCAGTGAAATGGGTGACATATAAATTTAATCAATAAATAATAATAATTTTTTTAAAAAAACAGACGACCATTTCCCAAACTGGAATATAGAATCCAAACTAGCATTTTATGGACTCCTGACTCTATTCCTTCCTACTCTGAGTTATGAAAATGTATATATGAGATATATACTCACGATAGTTGTATAGTTGTTACGGGTGCTCTTTGGAAGTCCGTAGGATACCACCTAACAGAACAGCCTAGAAATCAAAAGTATCTTGCCAAATGTTCGCAGCCTTCACCTTCCCCAAATTGAGAAAGGGCTTATTTTGGGGGGACAGCATAATGCATTATCATCAACATTGTACATCATCAATGTTCATTGGGCAGTTGTTCCTAAATCTCAGAATTATTCCTAGCCAAACAAGTTTGCCCTTGTGTTTGAAGGAGATTGAAAGCATGGTTCTGCTGTACTTCAATCTCTTTAGGGAGATAAGGAATTCTCTTATTTCACTTCTTCTGCGACACTAATCCAGGAAGAAAGACTTTTATTATATAAAATAATCTACTTTCCGGTTCTAACACTAGCTTCACCAGCAGCGTGGTTAGGTTCAGCTTTGCTGTGATTAAAGTATGCTATGAAATACCGGATCCCTGATTATTATGTCAGATATATGAACGGATATGAAAAGCAAAGCAAAAATCCCTGTTGAGACAAAAACTTTTTTTTAAAAAAAATATAGAGACCCTGATTGATTTTGCTTGCCTGGTGATTGACACCATTTCAATAAAAGTAAAGTTTTGTTACTAGAATTAGTATTCATAGACCTTGGAATACTGCTGCATATTGTTTTCTTTCGTAAGCTCATGAATTTTTATGCAGGTTAACTGTTTTCAGTGTATTGAAAGATAATTAGCGTTGGGAGAGAGAGCCCCCTGGGAGGTTTGCAGCGGGGCCCAAGTGATTCAACTGACTCCCAACTTCATAAGTGTTTGCGGGATCCATTGCTTTCATCCAAATGACACACATGCAAACGAATATTTGTGTATGTTAGTCAGTCAGCATGTTGCTACTTTCAATATTCCCCCCCTTAGATCAACTGACATTTTGCCATTTGAATTATTTGTAAACACTACAGAAGCTTTAATTGTTGATGTTTAAACCAGAATTTCTAATTACAAATTGAAACATTCCCTGGATAAATGCCGCAAATATTGTTGTACAGAGAAGGCATTTTTCTTAAAGATCCTCCCCTTCATTTACTGCTTTAGCTAATACCAACTCATAAATATATTTCAGACTCTCTGTCAGTTTTCCAAGTAATGCAACCCATAGAAAGCAGAACTCCGAGGCAGGTAAATTCCTCAAAGAATTTTATTGGATACATCATATTGGCACAACTGGTGAAAACCAACTCTGAAAGTTCTCGCTAATTTCACCTAACTGAAAGTTTCCCTCCTTCCCCAAGTCATCAGTCACATGGTCCAGTCAAGGTGCTGGCCAGTTGCTTGGTTACTTCGCTCCTCCTCTCCCAGCCACCTATTGGAATAACCTTGGTTCCCACAGGAAAACTTCTTATTTTGATTACAACACCCCAACTAACTATTTCCCTCCCACTTCCATCTAGTGGCAGCCCTGAAGCCTCAAAGATGGCCCCAGCCAGGTTCACTTCAGGGTTGACACTCCTTATTGTTCTATGTTTTACTATTCTCTTCCTAGAACAATAAATTAACTTTGGCAAAATGCAGGTGGTTCACAAAGAATCTTATTTCAATTAGATAGCACAAGCTCTTGAATTGTATGAATGGAATCTAGTTGTTCCTACCAACAATGGATTTTATCTGTAGACTGGTATAGGAATAATTTTGCTTCGGTCCTCAAAAACTGTTTTGCAGGTGGAGATTTCTGGGAAGGAAGTGGGTAGTTCTATTTTATAACCAGAAGTTCACTCATAAACTTTGGATTTCACTCAATATGCTCCGTGGATTAATTGCAACATTGTTTTATAAAATTCCCAGAAATGGGGTAATGGGGGAAAGGAAATAGATAAAAAAACAGAAGACCCAACACAAGTAGAATGCTCTTGCATTTCTTAAACTTGACTATTTTGAGGCAAACCAGGAGCAAAATACAGTAAACAGAGGTTTGTCTTTCAAATAGTGGTTTATCTACAATGAATATACATACATGTATTAGGCAAAGTCAGGCAATCAATCATCAACTACAGCACGGAAACACACACAGAGAGAGGGACACCCTGACAGGGCCTCTCTTATATATACAGCCTCTTAAAGTCGTATTAGCCCAAAACCCTTGCTGAGTCATTTCCTCCCTTATATCATTGTAGCAGCTGGTCAGCTCTTAAAGTATTTCCCTGACACTCTTAAAAGAAAATACTTTGAAGGCTATTATCATATCACCTATTATAACTAGGTGTTTCAGGTGCATTATTAAGATACTGATAAAATAATTGAAACGTGGAGTTTATTGAAAGTATTCTCAAGAAAGCACTATATTTTAAGGAGTTCACAAATTTATTCCCGAGTCAAATGATTTTCTGTTCAGAAATAAATGCGAATTGGAGATTATAATTGTCCTTGGTCACTGGCATCATCCATGCCACTAGATGGTAGCATTTATTCTTCAAATACAACTGTCAGCCATACCTGACAGAGCCAGGTGAGTGGCACTGGATGGTACTCAACCATTATTTGAAATTGATTTACCACTGGTTCATTGACATAAGAGCTTGACAAACCTCTGTCTAATAGACCTCTATGTTGAGCTGAAAAAAAAGCTAAGCACAGAGTTCCCTTTTCTTTCTTTGCTTTTTTTAAAATTGCTGATCATCTGCCTCATTTACCATTGGAAGACAATTGAATTTTCTTCAAAGTTCTTAGGTTTTCTTAAAGCGTTGCCCCTAATCACAACAGGCGAGAATATTCGTAGCTCAAGAATGAATTGTGGGGTCCTTCAGGTTCTCTGAGCTTGGTTGTTTACTTGCAGGCGTAATGAAACACCTGCAAGAAAGAACGAAGCTCAGCGAGGACCAAGGACTCCACAATTTTGTAACAGCCCCATAAACTTCATTCTTTGTAGTTCAAGACTGTGTGAGTGAACCTTTTGTGCCCAGCCTTGTTCAACCCTTTGATTGATTATATGCCACCAAGTTGGAGTCAACTCTTACAGAATCTGTTCTGTTTCCCTTCCCCCAATACTCCCAGCAAAGAGTCCGTCAGAGGCCTTCCTTTTTTTTTTTTTCCTTTTATTTACATAGATACATGTCCTGGCCACGTCTACCCACGGGCCTGCCAAGTTTCTGGAGATAACGAGGAAATTATAGATAAGGCCAGAATTACTCACGAATATATTCTTCCCTCCATGAATTAGCTCGCGCCAAATTCATTGCTTTGTCCAAGACAAAAAACCAGGAAGTCCCGCCTCCTATTTATAGTCTCTGCAGATGTCACTGCATGACAATTATGACTTGGCTTTGTCCCAACTCTTCCGCTGCTGCGCACGCCGATCAAGCCTTCGTAATCTTGCGTCCCTCCAAAACTGTTCTTGGGGCGTTGCCAAATCAGAAGAAGGCCCGGGAGAATCAGGCCTTGCCGGCCCCTCCCTTTGAGTGGGTGCCAGGGAGGGAGAGGGCTCAAGAGAAGCAGGGCTTGCCAGGTCTTCTCCCTCATTTTCTGAATCATCCGAGTCCAGGAGTCTGGGTCCAGGAACCTGGGTCACAACAGAATCTCACAGGAAATATCATCACATCCAGTATTCTGATTTTTGTAGTAAAAGACACATCACAGCATCTGATTATATTTTCCAAGGCCTTCATTGCAACTCTTATCAAGTGTTAATCTGCAGGGTATTTCTTGACTGCTTGTCCTTTTGATGGTTGATCCCAAAGGGCAGGAGCTTTCTATCACTTTATTGTCTTCATTTTCAGTTCTAAGGCTATACCTATTGTAAATATGGTTACTAGGTTCTTGTGTAGGGGTTTGAATAAATCCTCTATACCAGGGGTCCACAACCTTTCGGAACTCAGGGACCACTAAATTCATAATTTTAAATCCCGCGGACCACTAATATGACCTGCCTAATGACTGTCTGGGTGGGCGTGGCTAGGAGGTCATGGGACTGGGTGGGTGTGGCCAACTCAATGTCACTCGCATAGAGGGGCGCCTTGCCGGCCTCTACTCACCGCTCCCCTCCCAGATTCTCCTCGCCTGCCCATCCAGGCTCCTTAAGGCCCCAACAGGAAGCAGTTGCTTGAGCTAAGCACCCACCATGAGAAAGAGTTGGCAAAACAGCTCAATTCAAATTGGATCTGACCGAGAAGGAGGCTCAGCAGAAGCACCTCACTGAGGACTAGAAGCATAGGCTTTCCAAGCAGAGGGAAGACCTGCAGGAGTGCAAGGCCAGATACTGGCACCTGGGGGCTCAATGGGCTGAGATGGTCAGCCAGTTCCAGGCCATGATGCAGTCCCATTGGAACAAGGCCCTCCGGCTCTTTGCCACCAGTGGCACTTCCCTCCAGCCTTCGCCCAAAGCCCCACATCAGGAGGCTGAAGCAGATCCCATCGGAATTTCTGCTCCCCTCCGACCCTCACAAAAAGACCCTGAAGGGGGAGATTCTCTGCAGTAACACAAGCATTCATTGCACGTATCTGTCCCAGGGGCCATAGTTTGAGGACCCCTGATTTAGTGCAATATAAAAAATGGAAATAATTTTTCTGCGGACCACCAAAATTTCCTCACGGACCACCAGTTGGTGACCGCTGCTCTATACTGCAGCCTAAGTGGGGATCCTGATTCTTTGCACCTGACATATTCCAAGGGGGGCGGGAATCATTTATTTTGGTGGAAAATGGGGCTGTACAATTGTACATGTAAATGAGGCCATTTTGACTCAGAATTCAACCTGTATTCATCTTGTTTTGACTATCTCCACATAGTATTCACAGCATAACATTTCAATCTGTGGGTCCCTTGTTTACAGTCTAGCATCTTACCTTTGACTGTAACTGGAAATTGTTTTTTTGTGGGGGGGTTTTCCGTGTGTGTGTGTGTGTGTGTGTGTGTGTGTAGGAAACATCTGTTTAGTCTCCTCAGGCTTAGCATCTCATTTCCTCTGAATTTGTCCACTCCACACCACTAATTTTAGCAAGCCCATCTGTGCAACAAGCTTGTTACAAGGCATTTAAGCAATTAGCCATGCCACCTATAAAATGCAGCAAACACAGTGACTTTTTCATTTGTTTTAAGACATCCAGACTAACCAAAGAGAAAAGGAAACAATGGATTCCTTCCCTCCCTAATAGAAACATCTGGCCAGGGGTGAAATGCTCCCGGTTCGGACCTGATGGGGGCAGGTAATTCGGAGAACCGGTAGCAAAAGTCCCTGTCCCCCCCACTGCCCACGCCTCACTGTTCCTCTTCTCTGTCCCTGAAGCGCTCGATGGTGATATAGCTGCAAACAGCCTTAAATGACTGCCGCGGCACTTCAAAGGGCCGCACTACAGCTGATCAGCGCTGTAGGCAGCTAGTAGACTGGTGCCTCTATTTTTAAAGAAGGTAGACCGGTGCCTGCCAAAAAAAGGCACTTGGTAGACTGGAGCCTCTCAGTAAAACGCAATTGGTAGACCGGGGCCTCTATTTTTAAAGAAGGTAGACTGGTGCCTGCCAAAAAAAAGGCACTTGGTAGACTGGAGCCTCTCAGTAAAAGGCAATTGGTAGACCGGGGCCTCTATTTTTAAAGAAGGTAGACCGGTGTCTCCCAAGTTTTGTATACTTTATTATTTTTATTATTTATTATTATTGACCATGCCCATTCAGTCACCTGACCACCAAGCCACACCCACCAATTAAGCCACGCCCACAGAGCAGTAGGGAAATTTTTAGATTTCACCCCTGCATCTGGCTCATAAGTTTTGGAGTTTTGGACTGAAGAGAGTCATGCCATGTCACCGGGGAGATCTGAACCCTGACAGGTATTCCTCTCTTGATCAGAACTGAAGATTCTTTGGGAAGCCTATCCTTGAAATGGGAATCTCCCTTTTTTCCTGACATTAAAAAAAAATCTGAATGTTTCAAAATGTCCTTGTCTGTATAATAAATTGTATACATCGATAGGAAACAAGAGTTTCTGAGTGGCTTCTTCCTATGAGGGATGTCCATGCTTTCAACCGCTTCTTCCCCTGCCACACCCACCAAGCCACACCCACAGAACCGGTAGTAAAAAAATTTGAAACCCACCACTTGGTGTAGCTGTTAATTTATGTGCTTCATTTATCCATATCAGCAAAACATTTACTTGTGTAATATTTAACTGAAGATTGATCAATAGTAATGTCTTTTCTAAAATTAAATTACTTTTGGTATAACAGATATGATAACCAAGGTGAGTATGATTAAAGAAGGTAGTAAAATATACTCAAAGTTTGATGAATTCTCCCATAAGGACTTTTCTGGAAGTAGCATCAGGGGAATAATTTCTGTATTTTTCTGCAAAATTTCTCCATCCTACTTTGGATGATAGCTCACACTATGAGTTTAGGCACAAAAGTCAAAACTTATTTCCCACTAACTCAAAAATGAGCTCATGATGTACATTTGGTTAATTATTCTGAGATGTAAAAGCTTGTGAAGTACTGCAGTTCAAACACAACTGCAAAATTGATGTGACTAGAATTTCATAATCTCTTCCTTGTCACCTCTATTAATTTCATATACCATTCTTTAAATGTCATCAGTAGCTTGATGAAATGCCACTGATAGTACTGGCAATGCTTCAGTATGAGAATATTTTGATCATGCCTTCATAAAAATCTAAGATTTAGGAGTGGGAGCAGGGATTATAGGCAATCTAGTCCAATTTCCATTTTCTTTCAGAACAAACCACAGAGTACGTCCAACTGATGGCTACCACAGCTGGTGCTTGAAGATGTCCAAGAAACTGATACCCTTGTTCATTTGCTTTTGGGAGGAGATAGCAATGTTGATCATGCTCTCTAGAGGCAGGAACCAAGGTTAAGAGTTTTTAATGTTAACTATTATATAGCAATGACTAGAATTTCCTTACTGACTTTTCCTATGCATACTCTGTACCCTAGCCATCAGCAATAGTCCTTCTCAAAATTTAAGAACATTTGTCACCTTGGTTGAGTGGTGATCATTGGATGATCACCACTCAACCAAGTGGTGGTATTCAGCCAGTTCGTACCGGTTCGAGCGAACTGGTAGCAGAGATCGCGGGTGGGTCTGCCTGCCTGCCTGCCTGCCTGCCCTGGTGCTATGCTGTCCTATTTATCCACGTTTTCGTGGCTGGGCGCATGCGCAGAAAGCACATGCATGAGCAAAGTGCATGCACGGAAGGCCGGGCTCATGCACAGAAGGCACGTACGTGCATGAAGCGAGTATGCGTGGAAGGCGCATGTGTGAAGCAAACATGTGCACGGGCAGAGAACCAGTAGTAAAAATCTTTGAAACCCATCTCTGATGTACATCTACAGTGTGTTCTTAAACATGAGTTTCTTAAATGGGAGAGGCGCAGCTTTATTGATATAGGCTCTAGAGTCCTTTGGCCTGTGTGTGTGTGTGTGTGAGAGAGAGAGAGAGGGGGGGGGAGGGAGAGAGGGAGGGAGGGAGGGAGGGGGGAGAGAGAGAGAGTCTTGATTTCTGGGCAACATTTCTTGGCAACATTTTCTGAAGCAGTTTGCCACTGTCTTCTTCTTAGGACTGAGAGAGAATGACTGGACCAAAGTCACTCAGTTGGCTCTGGCCCTAAGGCAGTACTACAACTCATGGTCTCTTGGTTGTAAACTGCATCAAACTGTGTATTCTTACTGTTTCTCATTTGTAAGATACAACGGTGTGTGGTCCTTATCATTTTGTGCCTGCCTCTGAGCTCAGCTAAGTTCTTTGTGCATCTAAATGCCTTCACTGATAGGTAATGACTGTCCAGGAATTCCAAACCAAGGTTTTTCTCATTTGCAACCTGTTTTGAAATCTTCAAGCTCTTCTACTGAGCTATATTGTTAACATATGTTGTACCATAAGACCTCTTAGTTTTTAGATGATTTAACTTTCTAACAAAATCCTGTTTCATACTGAAAATTATTTTTGTAGCTCCTTCTCTCAAAGGTTGTCTTATTGAAGTGATTACCCACCGAATTTTGAATACTTCATTCTTTAATATTGCCAAATGTATCTGCTTAATCGTTTGCATAGAGATTGAAAGGTTTATCTAATTAAATGTCAGCATATACCATACCAGAGATAATTAAATACATCCCCCGAAATGTTTCTTGCAGTTGCCAAGACAAAAGTGTCTTATGCTATATATGCTAATTAGACCATCGATGAAACAACATCTGGGTCATATCCTCCTATTACTTTGTGTCTATTACAAATAACATTATCATTTTTGCCAACTCCTCCATCTTTGCCAGTAACACTATGTATACACAGTACAATCCTTACTAAGACCAGGGGTGAAATGCTACCGGTTTAAACTGGTTCGGCCAAACCAGTAGCGATGGCAGCAGATGGTTTGGAGAATTAGTGGTGATGGCAGCTCAAAGCTCCACTCACCTGCCCGGTCATCGTTACTTTTTTTTTTTGTCACAACAGTATACACAAGCATCAACATAAAACAACAACAATCATATGAGCATATATATGAGCAAAAGTATGCAATAACTATATTAATTTGATATAATGAAAGGAAACAGTAGGACAGGAACAGTAGGCACTTTTGTGCTCTTATGCACGCCCCTTATAGTCCACTTAGGAATGGGGTGAGGTCAATAGTAGACAGTTTTTGGTTAAAGCTTTTGGGATTTTGAGAAGAAATCACAGAGTCAGGTAGTGTGTTCCAAGCGTTAACAACTCTGTTACAAAAGTCATATTTTCTGCAATCAAGATTGAAGCGGTTAACATTAAGTTTAAATCTATTGTTTGCTCTTGTATTATTGCGATTGAAGCTGAAGTAGTCTTTAACAGGAAGGACATTGCAATAGATGATTCTATGTGTTAAACACAGGTCTTGTCGGAGTCGGCGGAGTTCTAAGTTTTCTAATCCCAGGATTTCAAGTCTGGTGGTATAAGGTATTCTGTTGTTTTCAGATTCACTTTTCTTGTAAAATATTTCTGGACATGTTCAATTGTATTAATGTCAGAGATGTGATATGGGTTCCAGACAGGTGAGCTGTATTCAGGAATAGAGCTAGCAAATGTTTTGTATGCTCTGGTTAGTAGTGTAGAGTTTTTGGAAAAGAAGCTATGCAAAATTAGGTTTACAACTCTTAGAGCCTTTTTTGCTATGTAGTTGCAGTGGGCTTTGGCACTTAGATCATTTGATATGAAAACTACAAGGTCTTTAACAGGGTGGGGGGTCATCTGTAAGGTAATGTCCATCAAGTTTGTACTTAGTGTTTGGGTTCTTTTTTCCAATATGTAAGACTGAGCATTTGCTGGTTGAGATTTGGAGTTGCCAAGTTTTAGACTAATCGGATACAAAGTCAAGGTCTTTTTGAAGGGTAGTAGTATTGTTGGTGGTGTTAAATAGTTTGACATCGTCAGCAAAGAGAACATAATAACTTGAGATAAGGTCACAGGGATTATTTATGAATAGTATGAAGAGCGTTGGTCCAAGAACGCTGCCTTGAGGTACACCAGTTTTGACAGGAACAGGATTTGATAGAGCATTGCCAATTTTGACCACTTATTGTCTGTTTGACAGGAAAGCAGTTATCCAATTGTGAAGAGGTCCTGAAATGCCATAGGATTTTAGTTTTAGGAGAAGTTTATCATGTACTACTGATTAAAAAGCTTTGCAGAAGTCTATGTAGATTGCATCTGTTGCTTTTCCTTGATCAAGATTAGTAGTCCATATGTTTTTGCAGTGGAGAAGTTGTAAGTTGCATGATAATTTTTTTCTGAAACCAAATTGTTTATTAGAGAGTATGTTGTTTCTTTCGAAGTGGAGGGTAATGGTTTGGTTGATGATAGATTCCATTACTTTGCAGGTGAAGCAGCATAGAGAGATTGGTCTGTAATTTTCAACTAGGCTGGGGTCTCCTTTTTTGAAGATAGGGATGACTGTGGCTAGAGACCAAAGTTTGGGAAGGGAACTAGTCGTGAAAGCTTTATCAAAGATTATGCTTAGGGGTTCTGCTATATTAGTGGAAAGTTTTTTTAAGAAGTACGCACATAGGCCATCAGGCCCAATAGATAAAGATGGTTTCAGTTCGCGAAAAGCTTTTTCAACATTATCTTCTGTGAAGTCTATATGTGTTAAGTTGTTGTACTCATTGTTGGTACGATTGGGGAATGTCGGATATGAGCCATCACTGTTAACAAAGACTGCCAAAGAATGTGTTAAAGAGGTTTGCTTTAACTGTTTCATCATTACATTCTTTGTCATTAGATTCTTTTAGTGGTGGGATGGATCTTGATTCTTTAAGTTTATTGTTCACAAAATTATAAAAAGCACGATTTGAGTTTGTGCGCAGAAGGTCTTCTTCTTGCTTGGTGTGGTAAATGGTGCATTCAGTTTTTATTTGGTTGCAAATATTTCTGTAGCAGGTTTTGAAGTTTGCTACATAGCCCTTTTTGTTTCTTCTCCAGAGGGATTTTTTTTTTTTTTGGATTGAAGCTTTTTTATTGATATGGGTAATTTGCTTTTTTTTATTTTGGTGGTGATTTGTGGTACGTATAGTTTGATGATTCTATTGATTTCAAGTAGGAAAACTCTATAGTGGTCTTCGGCAGTGATGCAGGTTGAGAACAGATTTTTGAGAACAGATTTTTTCCAGTCAAGAGATGAGAGGTCGTCGTCTATAAGGTCATAGTTGGCTTTTTTGAAATTGAAGTTAGGAGTACTATTATTATGACGATTTCTGTGAGGGCGTATGTTGAGACAAAAGTCTATCATACAGTGGTCACTGTTGGAAAAGGGTTCTTTTATTTCTGGTCCATAAATTGAGTTTGTGGAAGAAACCTGTTTTTTACCCTCTGGGCACACGCAGAAGGGTTTGCGCATGTGCGGAGGGTCCAAGCACACACATGACAAGCGTGCAGTGCATGCACTTCTCAACACGGCACGTGCACTTCCGAACTGGTAAAGAAGGTAAGTAGATTTCACCCCTGCTTAAGACTAAGATGTTAAGTTAAGGCTATATTTCATGGATTTGATAAAATCAATAGCAATAGCACTTAGATCTATATACCGCTTCATAGTGCTTTACAGCTCTCTCTAAGCCAGGCGTCTCCAACCTTGGCAACTTTAAGACTTGTGGACTTCAACTCCCAGAATCCAAGGTTTGCTGGCTGAGGAATTCTGGGAGTTTTTTTTTTAATTTGAATTTATATCCCGCCCTTCTCCGAAGACTCAGGGTGGCTTACAATGTGTTAAGCAATAGTCTTCATCCATTTGTATATTATATACAAAGTCAACTTTTATTGCCCCCAACAATCTGGGTCCTCATTTTACCTACCTTATAAAGGATGGAAGGCTGAGTCAACCTTGAGCCTGGTGGGACTTGAACTTGCAGTAATTGCAAGCAGCTGTGTTAATAACAGACAGACTTAGTCCGTTGAGTCACCAGAGGCCCCTGGTTGACTTGAAGTCCACAAGTCTTAAAGTTGCCAAGGTTGGAGACCCCTGCTCTAAGCAGTTTACAGAATCAGCATATTGCCCCCAACCATCTGGCTCCTCATTTTACCAACCTCGGAAGGATGGCAGACTCGAGCCAGTCACGATCGAACTCCTGGCAGTTGGCAGAATTAGCCTGCAATATTGCATTCTAACCACTGCACCACCATGGCACTGTGATCCAAGCAAGCTTCAGTAATGAATTAGTTATAAATTAGTAAACGTAAGCACAGGACTCTTCGTTATATTCACTACCAAACCAACAGCAGAATGGAAGGAATCTATTTATAAGCCTTTTCCACCATTGGTAAATGTCCGCTCATCACCATCATCATCATAAAAAATAAAATTAAAAAAAAAAAGGCTGGCTAGAACATTCTGATTCATGGTCCTTTGGCTGGAACTTTAAAACTTTTTCCCTTCCATATAAAGAGAAATGTATTTAAAATCTCCAAGAGTAATTTTTTCCTCGGTGCTCAAGAGAGATTTCTTTGCTGGGAAACAATTAGCCTGTGGATTTACTTCTACAGTGTTTTCTATTTTCTCCCTGCCTGCACGATACCATGGTTGCTTTACAAAAGAGCTAGGGATTAGCAAATACAGCAACATAGGAAGTGCAGAGCAAACTAGCTATAATATGAACTGTTTCTGCTGCTCCAAGCCTCTCACCTAGCATTTACCTTTCAGCTATTTCACCTTTCCTTGGATGAAAGAGTAGGTGATTTACCAAAGAGCATTCATGAACCCTTGCGATGTGCAGTAATTTTCTCTGCTGTGCGTGTTGCTATAAAACCAATCTATTTTTATGGCTGTCTATATCTGAGATATTTCTGGCTAATGAAACCGTTCCATTTGTTATATTTATATTTTTTTCCCCCCTCGGTTTCTTTTTCTTTTCTTTTCCTTAACTGAAGGAGTTACGATAATAGAAAGCCGGTCTAAAGTCCCAGGCACAGTGTTTCAGCCAAATTATTTTTAAAAGCCATATAATTCCAACAGAAAATCTATGCCCTGGAAATGAAAAGAAAGTGATGAGCATGACAGCATTTTCTCAGTGGAAAAAGGCAGCAGAGTAATACCAGAAGATCATTTGCTATTGAAACCATTCCAAAGCTGGATAATGTGACTTCAAACCAAACCAGGCGAAAACCTTCACCTACTATAGGTAGTCCTCGACTTACGACCACAGTTGAGCCCAAAATTTATGTTGCTAAGAGAGACAGACGTTAAGTTAATTTTGCCCCATTTTACGACCTTTTTTGCCATGGTTGTTAAGTGAAGCACTGCAGTTAAGTGACTCACTGCAGGAATTGGATATGGCTAGAGGAAAGAAGGACTAGGGGTGATGACAGCAGTGTCCCAATTTTTAAGGGGCTGCCACAAAGAAGGGGTCAACCTATTTTCCAAAGCACCAGAGGCTCAGGACAAGGAACAATGAATGCAAACTAATCAAAAAGAGAAGCAACCTAGAACTAAGGAGAAACTTCCTAACAGTGAGAACAATTAATCAGTGGAACGGCTTGCCTTCAATGGTTGTGGGTGCTTCAACACTGCAGATGTTAAAGAAGAGACTGGACAGCCACTTGTCTAAAAGGGTCTAGAGTCTTCTGCTTGAGCAGGGGGCTGGACTAGAACAGGGGTCCCCAACCTCACAGACCACTAAATTCATAATTTTAAATCCCACGGACCCACCAATATGACCTGCTGGGTGGGTGTGGCCAACTCGAGGTCCAACTTGATGTCACTCATGGTGAGGGGTGCCTTACCAGCCACTACTCATCCCTCCCCTCCCAGCCTGCCCGCCCAGGCTCCTTAGGGCCCCAACAGGAAGCAGTTGTTGGAGCTAAGCACCCACCATGAGAATAAGTTGGCAAAACAGCTGGCTCAGTTCAAATTGGATCTGGCTAAGAAGGAGGCTCAGCAGAAGCACCTCACTCAGGACTATGAGCATAGGCTTTCCAAGCAGAGGGAAGGCCTGCAGGAGTGCAAGTCTAGGTACAGGTGCCTGGAGGCTCAGCAGGCTGAGATGGTTAGCCAGTTCCAGGCCATGATGCAGCCCCACTGGAACGAGGTGCTCCAGCTCTTCACCACCACTGGCACTGGAATGAGGTGCTCCAGCCTTCACCCAAAGCCCCACCCAGGAGGCTTAAGCAGACTCCAAGTCAGAATTGCTGTCCCCCTCTCACCTACACAAAAAGACCCCGAAGGGGGAGACGCTCTGCAGCAACACAAACATTCATTGTACGTATCTGTCCCAGGGACCGTAGTTTGAGGACCCCTGATTTAGTGCAATATAAAAAATGCAAATAATTTTTCTGCGGACCACCAAAATTTTCTCACAGACCACCAGTGGTCCAGGGACCACCAGTTGGTGACCGCTGGACTAGAAGACTTCCAAATCCCTTCCAATGCTATTATTCTCTAGTTACTAAGTTAGTAACAGTTGTTAAGCACTGGTGGTATTCAGCCAGTTCGCACCAGTTTGGGAAAACCAGTTGTTAAATTATACCCTCCCCCCCCCCGGCTATCAAAGTAGATCCTGGGTGCTGCGCTGCAATGGAGAAACAGGCAACGGAGTGGCCAGTGCTTTACCTCTTTCTTAGCCCTGCTTCCCCTCCTTCCCTCGTGTCAGCTGTTCTGTTTACCGTTCCTCCATTTCAGCGCAGCATCCAGGATCCACTTTGATAGTGTGTGTGTGTGGGGGGGGTGTAATTTAACAACTGGTTTGTCCAGAGTCAGGTTGGCCATTTTGAGAGGCTCGTCCCATATGTGTTGCAGAGCTGGAGGATGGGGATGGACCATGGCTCCCGTGACAGCCAACCTAACTCTGGCCAAACCGCTTGTTAAATTATTTGAATCCTATCACTGTTGTTAAGTGAATATGACTTCCCCATCGACTTGCTTGTCAGAAGGTTGCACAAGGTGTTGTGACCCAGGCCCAAGTAGGTAGTAGGAAACTCAGTCCGTTCAAACAGCTGAGAATTACTTCATTCCAGCATCCTTCAACTCAAATTAAAACAAATTCCTCCCAACACAAATTCCTCAGTCCTATCACAAACCTTGGTCCAATTAGGCAAACTGCTAAAGGCCTTTCTTGGCAAATGTTCAGAAGTCACAAAAATAAATGCAAGACATAGACGAAGCAGAAGATGAAGTTACCAACGTTGTTTTCCGGCAAAGCCCAAACGCTGTTGCTGGTCTGTTTTAAGCCTTATGGGAGGGGCCAATCATCTCTTGGCCTTTTTGCTTGAGCTGCTCTTGCCTTCTGGCAGCTCTTTTTTTTTTTTTTTGCATTTATATCCCGCCCTTCTCTGAAGACTCAGGGCGGCTTACACTATGTTAGCAATAGTCTTCATCCTATTTGTATGTAGGAGAAATGTATTAGGTGTGTCTAGCAACAATTTTCCTGGAAATAATAATAATAATAATAATAATAACAACAACAACAACAACAACAACAACAACAACAACAACAACAACAACAGAGTTGGAAGGGACCTTGGAAGTCTTCTAGTTCAACACCCTGCCCAGGCAGGAAACCCTACACCATTTCAAACAAATTATTATTATTATTATTATTATTTACATTTATATCCCGCCCTTCTCCGAAGACTCAGGGCAGCTTACAGTGTATAAGGCAATAGTCTCATTCTATTTGTATATTTACAAAGTCAACTTATTGCCCCCCCAACAATCTGGGTCCTCATTTTACCTACCTTATAAAGGATGGAAGGCTGAGTCAACCTTGGGCCTGATGGGACTACAACCTGCAGTAATTGCAGGCAGCTGTGTTAATAACAGACTGTCTTACCAGTCTGAGCCACAGAGGCCCTTCTCATGAGTGCTTTAGGAACAGGCTCCTCCTGTTCCTCTGCCTCACTACTATCAGCCTCTGGAGGTTCTGGAGTCCGCACCTCACTTCCCGATGGCCCTGGCCTCACCTCAGCCTCATCGCTGTCCGACTCTGTTGCCAGCTCCATAGGCTGCTGACAGACCACAACACAAGGTGATCACATGACCTCAGGACACCACACAACCATCATAAATACATGCCAGTTACCAAGTGTCTGAATTTTGATCACATGCTGCAATATAAATGCGAAAAGTGATCATAAGCCAGGTTTTTTTCAGTGCCATTGTAGCTTCAAACAGTCACTAAACGAACTGTTGTAAGTGGAGCACTACCTGTATTTTAGCAGGAAGCAGTGAATACTAGTTAAAATCCCCTTGTTCCTGCTATCCGTGCTGCACGAGAAGCCTAAGTAGGAAGCATTATCTATACAGTTCAGCATTCATATATAGGCTGAGGTCATCGGGCAAACTGACAAGCTAGGCAGACTGCTTGAGATTTATCTCCATTTGTCTTTTAACATCAAGGCTGGAATAAAGTATTGTGCTGCCTTGGGCCAAGCATAAAACAATGCTCTCCCCCATAACCAGTCATTCCTGGTCTTTTAAAAAGGAAAAATTACCGCCACATTCGCACAGTCTCTGCACTGTAAGAATGAACCAAAGTGCACCGAGATTGGTGTTTGAACTGAACAAAGAAAGAAAATGCTGTTTTGCACTTTCTCTAGAAGGTCAGTAAAGAGGGGAAGTTATGGGCTTCTAAAGAAATTAATTCATAAACTCTGAGCAATTGATATAAATACCCTGTTTTCCCCCACTGTGGTACTTTCTTTCTCTCTCTCTCTCTCCCTCTCTCTCCCCTCTTTCTCCAGTACAACGTCTTAAAAATACACATATATATCACCTTTTATAGATCCCTAGAGCAGGGGAATTATTTCAGAGGCCTTTGCTAATTATTTAATTTACTGCTATATTTTGCTGTATTCAGCACCCAATACATCTTGGACCGTCTTTGCTAAGCAAAGCATCTTTATCAAAGAAAAACACTTTGCAAATTCTGCTTATTGTAAGCTTTGTGGGGGGGAAATATCATTGGTAGGTTGCTACCGGTTTGCACCTGATCGGACAAACCCCAATGCTCCGCCTACCCACCCCAATGCTTCTGCACATGTGCAGAAGTGTTGTGCACGAGCACCCACGAGTGAACCGGAAGCGACGGGTTTTGAAACCCGCCCCTGGGAAATATCTCCTTGTGGAATTCTCTGTCTTGGAAAATATTGCACCTGGGTGACAAAAATCCAGATGCCCACTAGATAGCAGCAAAGAGAAAAAGTAACCTGACACTGCCATCTAGTGGACCATGCTATTTTGCAGTCCAAATTTGGTAGGTTTAAATTTTGGTTCTTCCTCTGGTTCCTTTTTACTAATGTACTGATTCTGGAGCATAGAATTATATTTTTATATAAAATATAAATGTCTTCATATATGTAGGTCTTGGCATATTTGGGTCTTTTCCCATGTAAGGTTGAAAGTATCTTGACGACGTTTCAATGAGGTCTCACTCATCATCTTCAGGCTGGTGCTTTCGGTTTTGTGCTTGTGCGAGCAAAGCGTGGTCGGAGCTGCCGTCTCTCTATAAATACTGGTGGGGAGGTGGGGAGTGTTGCTGTAAGCCGGTTGGTTGGCTGTGTGGTTGCATCTTGATTGATAGATGGAGTGGGTGTTTGCAGATTAGTCGGCTGTTTCATAGCATCCTGTGTGGGTGTGGTCCTGGTTGTGTGCCCATTAGTCTTTTGTGTTGTAATGACCTGGTTAATGGGCTTCCTGTAAACATCCTGAGTTCTGGGAATGTGACCTCCTGAGCCATGTGCTGTAACATCCTGGGTGATAGATTGTGTTGTAATGTCTTGAGCTTTGGTGTTGTGGCCTCTGGAGTTCTATGATGTGATGTCCTGAGCAGGTGGCTGTGATGCAGCATCTCAAGTTTTGGTTTGGCTCAAGTCTGAGGTCTTGTCATGTGTTCCTGGTGTGTGTCAGCTTGCCTTGTGTGGGGATCGGAGTGGGGCACAGCACCCGGTGGTGCCAGCATGGTCTGGCTTCTGGATGGTGGTTGTGTTTCGTCTGTGGGATGAGTTTGGGTTTGAATCTGGTGAGGATGATTGGTGGTGGCATCGTGTGTTATCCTGGGTCCGGTGTCAATTTTTGTGGCTGGGACTCGTTTGTTGCCTAAGGCTAATTTCCAGATGTCTGGTAGGTGGGAGGTGTCATCATGTTTGTTCATGTTGTGGGGGTGTTTCTCTATTTCGATGGCTTCCATAATTATTCTCTTGTTGTAGTGTTCAGTTTTGGAGATTAATATCTATATCTATATATCTATATCTATCTATCTATCTATCTATCTATCTATCTATCTATCTATCTATCTATCTATCTATCTATCTATCTATCTATCTAATTTATTAAATTTACATATTGCCCATCTCACTATCAAATGACTCTGGGTCACTTAGAAATTTCCTGCCTTCTGGTTTTTTAATTGCTGGGAATGAAGTTTGGATTTTAAAAACGTTTTTAATGTTTTTTAAAACTATGTTTCTAATTTTATAGGCCAACTTGAGAGGCTTCAAGCCAAAAGAGTTGTCTTTAATAATAGACTAAAAAAAGATTTAAACAGATGCATTTTTTTAAAAAAAGACACTACCTTATTTTTTTCATGCTTGAAGTAGCAAGGATAGTTTTGATACATATTTAAGGGTTCCCTCGTACCCCATCAAATTTCTTCATCAAAATCATGTATAGAATCACATCTTCTCATTACAGATAACCTTCATTAAAATTATTTCTTCCACATATTTTGTTTAGATATTCTCTGTCTCCTTTTACACACAAACACACGTACACACAGTCTCCAATCTACTGAAAATCCCAATAATGTAAATCAGAATTATTACCTTCATTTTGTAGAGGATGTTTTTTTTTTAGAATATGGGAGATGTACCCTATTTGCATAATAACTGACTCTGAGCTTCTGCATATTTTTATTCTGATCTCAACATGGAATTGAATATTTAAAAAACAAATCTAACACCACCACCAAATGGCTTTTTCTCTTGTCACATATTTCAAATGCCTCCTCCTCCTTTGGACTGTTCAAAATATACAGTGTCAGCTGTCATAGTCTTTCCTTTCTTCTTTCCCAAACCATTTCTAAGAGAAATGTAAAGCAATAATTTACAAACTTTCTCTGTATACCATATTAAATAGAAGGAGGAGCTCAGCTGAACAGAGAATGAGAAGGAATGAGAAAGAGAAAGTATCTGCCCTCAGTAACAAGCAATAATGTGCAAATCCTTCAGCTTAAATCAGAATAAACAGGACTTATTCTTCCTTGACCTAACCGATCAAGAAGAAAAGAGCCTCAGAAGTTTATACATTGTGGATCTGTTTTGCAATGGAGCAGGGAACAATTATTATTGCTGAAATATATTAGTGCTCAACCAGGCGGGCTATTTTATATGTATGCTTGATACTTTGATCTATGCACTTTTCCCCTTTGATTTAGTCTTGCATTTCTTTTTTCTTTGATCTTATATTTTAACTTTGGAAATAAATAAAAATTTATAAAGAAAAAGGAGAGAAGAGCCACAGTCGATGTCTATCTGTGTCCGGATGGTCAGCATTTAATGAAAAGGACTCTCGGCTAGCTCAGCCACAGTGGTGCCAGACACCGTAAAAGAAAAAAACAAGCCAACTTGGTTTTCTTTTCCACCCGTGACTTTGTTTATTGGGTCTGCTACAAACCGGGTCTCAGTAATAGTCAATAGTAATATTAGTAATATTACTGAGTAATAATACTCAGTAATAGTCGAGGTCGCTCTGTACAAAGTCGGCGCTGAGCGCTTCCACCTCTCAGCGCCTTTTTAAACATCTCACGCCCCACCCTTGGCTGAACTGCTCAGTTGATTGGACACCCAGCTGCTCTCTCCCTCCATGTCCGATGGCCTCAGCTGCCACGTCATCTGCCAGATCCCGGAACCGTGGCAGTTATTCACGATGCCCAAGCCTCATCTCCCGCTATCCCGGTCACAGGTGTGATGATCCCCCTCCCCATGCAACCCAGAAGTTGATCCCCACTCCACTTGAACGAGTCCTCAATAATTCGTCTTTTCAAATCTTTGATTAGGTGCTGCTCCCATGATCCAGATCCCCGTAGTGTAGTGTCATGTGTCGAGCCAGAGCTGGGCTCGTCAGGACTATACAAAGTCTTCAAAAGAGAAGCATATGGGAATGTGAGCAGGTACCTCTCTTTGAATCGTTAAGTAGCCTTAATGCATCTGCTCCTGTCTCCATATGTACATATGTAACATCTTCATTTCATTGGGAAATGATGTCTCTTCCAAGCAAGATGGCAGCTTTATGATGTTTGACAAGCTTGTGGTGGACTTCAGAGCTTGAAAGAGCAACCTCATGAATGAGTGCTGTGATTTGGTCTCACGAGATAGCTGAGCCTTTTATGAGCCTTTTTGTGTTTTTAGAAGAGAATACCAATAGTTCTTCTGCGCAGTTGAAGCAGCACAGCGCAGAGAAGTACAAAGCCTTGGGTTTGATACAGGTGACAGAAATAATAAGACCCAACGCATTTTCTGTGTCCTAGGCATTAGGAAGCCCTGTCTTCTACCTGTTATTCTTTAGACATCTGTTTAAGTCCCAAATTCCAACAATATGACAGCTCCCTGAAGGATTCAGCTTGACATGTTCAGATCGGCAATATCCACACTTGTTCAGATGCACGCAGTGAGTCAAGTATGACTTAGTTCCATTCCTGTTCACACATGGTTCCATCTAGTTGAGGAAAGATGGGCAAGACACGAAACACAGTCATGGCAAATAACTCAAACCCTACAGAAAGGTTGCCCCAACATCTTAGTTACCCTGGTGTGTGAGAGAGTACCTTTGAATCAGTGTTGAGTCATGCTGACTGCCTGGACAAATTCCTGCAGTTTCTTGGCAACTTTTCAGAAGTAGTTGGCCATTGCCTTTTTCCTAGGGCTGAGAGAGAGTGACTGACCCAAGATCACCCAGTTAGATGTAAGGTGGAACGAGAACTCACAGTCTTCTGCTTTCTTGCCTGGTACCAGAGTGGTTCTGATTCCCCAGGACATGGTGTTAAATCCCTTAGCCTTCACGCAAACATAGCTGATGCCATGTTGATCCTGATTGCAAAGTTTCCGTTCTGCAAAGTTTTGGTGTCAAACTTCTCTTAGCAAATGCTAGATCTGGAAACCAGATATACCAGGTTAATTATATAGAGGGAAGCAGACAAAAATTAATTTCTTAAGAAAGAATTCCAGCAACTGCTGTATATTAAAAGCAAGCCCTATTTGTAATGAAACCAAGGTTCAAATGTTTGCATTTTCTTCCTTCGTTTGCATCTTTCCTTTGTTACGTTAATGACTGGTCTCCTTTGGTTTGAGGGTACCAGTGTTAGCCTGAACTGGCTCTCAGACCCAACGGACACTCAGATTTCCATGCATCGAAGTGCTCCTCTGTCAGCATCCTTCTGGTCCTTTGTTCATAGAAACCTGGTGATTGAGGCCGAGTATCCAGCACTGGTATTGGCAGGTCTCAGATTCATCTCCCTGTAGAGGGAATGGGACAACTTGCCACAGCCATCTTGCTGCAGCCAATTCAACCATGACCAACTCACCACAGCCAACTCGCCACGGGACAACTCGCCGTCAGACAATTTAACAATTCTATTTAATTATTTACAATAAATAAAAAATATTGTAATTTTTGCCATTCACATTTCATTCTGTACCTCCTTTTGCATCTTTTCTGTAACAATTCTATTTCACTATTTCTTTGATATTAGTGTAACTGTTGTCCCACAGTGAGTTGTCCTGTGGCGAGATGGCCATGGCAATTTGTCCTGTAGTGGGTTGGCTCTAGCAAGTTAGCTGTGGTGAATTGACCATGGCGCATTGGCCAGAGAACCACCACCCCCCGTAGATGCTGGGGTGTGACTCCTAAGTCACATGCCCCTGTTGGAGTTTGAATCTGAAGGGGAAGAGGAACAGCTGACAGAGAGTGAGAGAGTGGATCCGTTGGCTGTGGAAGAAACTGGGGAAGTGCAAAGTCAGGCTGGGCAGAGCAGAGGAGAGGTAGAACAAGGGAGTGGGGGTTCAGCTGAAGACCAAGGCCCACCCCATCCTCATCCTAGGCAGCTCAGGGAGGAACGGAGAATAGAGCAATGTGAGTTGTATGGCTTACGAGGGAAGAAAGGGACCCAATCCTCTTTACAAGGCACAGCTGCTGATGGAATTCAAAAGGAGAGGCAAATGGGAGGGGTGGTTGTTGGGAACCAACACTGAGTTCATGTTCGTGTTGACTGTTTTATCTGACATCCTGGCATCCTCCCAACTGGTTTGATTTACTGACATCTTACTTCATTCTGGAATTCCCTATTTTGCTTGCCCTGCCGGATTAATTACCTTTTCTTGCCCTGTTGGATTTTTTGTTGGAAGTTTTCTGCTTACAACATTTGGGACTGAAGTATTGCCAGCCAAAGACTATTACAGGTTGGTGGAAGAGCTCTCTCCAGGCCGGAGAGTTGAAAGGGACATTGGGGGAAACAATTGGTGATAATAAAGGGACTCATATCGGTTCTCTGGCTGTGTTGCCTTTGTGTCACACCCCGGATCATCACATTGAGGTTCTAAAGCATCCAAGACCTCCCTCTGTATTTTCTTGGTTAAGGGCCTCTGGTGGCTCAACAGACTATGACAGTCTGTTATTAACACAGCTGCTTGCAATTACTGCAAGTTCAAGTCCCACCAGGCCCAAGGTTGACTCAGCCTTCCATCCTTTATAAAGTAGGTAAAATGAGGACCCAGATTGTTGGGGGCAATAAGCTGATTTTGTATATAATATACAAATGGATGAAGACTATTGCTTAACATAGTGTAAGCCGCCCTGAGTCTTCGGAGAAGGGCGGGATATAAATGCAAAAAAAAAAAAAAAGATGAAAGGAATATCTGTGTAATTCTGGCTTGAAATTACCCAGATGCCTTTTCAGGTTGCATTAGGACTCAGCAGCCTGGAGCTCCAGGTTCTACTAGCAAGTTTCATTCAGGTAATTTGAATGAAACTTTGACACTTGTTAATACAATGATGACCAGGAGTTAAAATAATTGCAAAGAGAGGAATGGCTACCAAGGGACAAGAAACATTTAAAATCAACATAGCATACAAGTTCCCAACCAGCTCCATCCCTAACATTCTTCCAGAAGTCCTTTAAACATGATTGAACATGGTAGGATCATATATGTGTACAGGTAGTCCTCAACTCACAACAATCCATTTAGTGACAGTTCAAAGTTACAATGGCACTGAAAAAGATATGATCAATTTTCACAGTTACGACCTTTGTAGCATCCCCATGATCATGGCATCAAAATTCAGATGCTTAGCAACTGGTTCATATTTATGACCACTGCTGTGATCCAAGGTCATGTGTTCCCATTTTACGACCTTCTGACAAGCAAAGTCAATGGGGAAGCCAGATTCACTTAACAACCGGGTTACTAGTTTATCAGCTACAGTGATTCACTTAACAACTATGGCAAGAAAAGTCCTAAAAGGGAGCAAAATTCACTTTATAAATGTCTCACTTTACAAATGTCTCACTTAGCAACAGAAATTTTGGGCTCAATTGTGGTTGTAATTCGAGGACTACCTGTACTTATAACTGTGGTGAAGAATATTGGAAGTCACTACTTTCTGTATATTTTTTTCTTTCTTTTATGTTTTTCTTCAACTTTTTTCTCTTCTTGTATGTTTTGCTTTCCCCCCCTTTTTTTCTTTCTTAACAGAATAACAGTTACAAGGGAACTTAGAGGTCCTATAGTCCAACCCCCTGTTCAAGCAGGAAACCCTATACTATTTCAGATAATTTGCCATCCAGTTCTGTTCTTAAAAACTTCCAGGGATGGAAGACCCACAACTTCTAAATGCAAGCCATTCTACTGAATTAATTCTTCTAACTGTCAGGAAAACCCTCCTTAGTTCTAAGTTGCTTCTCTGCTTGATTAATTCCCACCCATTGCTTCTTGTCCTGCCCTCAGGTGCTTTGGAGAATAGCTTGACTCCCTCCTCTTTGTGGCAGCCCCTGAGATATTGGAACACTGCTATCATGTCACCCCTGGTCCTTCTTTTCACTAGACTAGACATACCTGATTCCTTAGTTACTTAGCTAGTTTTTAGGCCCGAGGTTACATCTGCCACCATTTCAAGCACCAAATCAGGATAACCCTGCCCTTCCTGATAGAATGCTCTATCCTGCTGTGATCCCAGTTATCATTGTAGAACTTTAATCAGCTCATTTTAATTACTGTTGTTATTTAGTATGCAGTGTGAAGATGGTCTCTTTTGCCTAGTGGCCATTCTTTGCTTTGATTATCTTTTGCAGTAATTTCAATGTGCTGTTGGCATTAAAAGGAGGTTAAACAGATTCATGAAGGATAGAGCTATTAGTAACTGCTGGTGATGAGTGCTCTACGCTACCTCCAGCATCTTCAGTGGTAGTTGCTAGGGAATATAAGCGGGGCGGGGGGGGTGCTTTGTCATAGTTGCTCCCCCCTGCTTATGCATTTGATAGCCCCTGGTGGGAGCAGAATCCTGGTCAGGCGAGCTGGATGTTGGTCTGATGCAACACAGTTATTCTTAGAACAATACAAAATGTTCTGTTTTTAATGAACCAGGCTATGTATGGTCTTCTGCAAAGCAAATTTAAAAAAAAAAAATCTGAAAAAACCAAACGTGCCATCAAGATTCCAAATACCAGTCTTAACTGCTTTCTTGTGCTGGTTGCAATTATTTTCTATTAATGTCAATCCCAGCCATTGATGACAAGATGGTAACTTGTAATTAATACCCACAAACACTGTGTCAGCTTGCTGACTAACACTATGCAAAGCAGGAAACTAAACGAGCACATAATTATACATGGCGCTACCCAAAGTGCAAAAAAATTAATTTGGCAAGGACTAAATTGTACAGAGGTCCTTGCCACATTGACGCCGAACGCTTTCTGAAAGTATAGCTGTCCATTTCAGTTCATTAATAATGCATTATTTAAAGCAATATTCTGAAATGTTTTTGTCATTCATTTCACATGGAAGCTTATCTGAAGTGGGGGAGGGTTGCTCTCAAGGGACGGAAGAACTGACAACTTTACAGGCTGAATGACAGAAGTAAAGGCTTAGCAACCTTTAGACCTAAGGATTTGGCAACAAGGTTGAGTGTGCAACAGTGGTGGGTTGCCCCCGGTTCGGACCGGTTCTTGCGAACCGGTAGTAAAACTGAGGGGAAGCTCTGCCCACAGACCCTGACAGGCTGCTGCAAACCAGTAGTAAAAGTAAGTAGAACCTACCCCAGTGTGCAACCAAATAAGATAGAAAGCTAGACCAAATCTTCCTGCCATAATGTGTTACCACGTGAACCTGCATATAGATATCCATGAACACAACCTGATGTTAGCAGTAAAGAAAAGTGCAGGGGGTCAGTCCTGAAGGAAGATATCCTGCAAAAGAAATACAATTGGTTCTCCTATGACACAAAGACATCTCTGTTGGAAGAATGGATGGTGAAGCTGATGGAATTGGCAGAGATGGCAAAATCAACAGCATTGATTAAAGAAAAGACTTCAATCTATGTAGAGGAGGAGGAGGGAAGAAAGGAAAGAAGGAAGGGGGGAGGGACTTTATTTCTTCTTGGAAATCACTTTTGGATTTTTTTGGTGAGAAATGGAAAGAAATTAAATGTTGATTTTTGAGAGTTGATAATTAAGACTATACAGGTTTATAGAAATAATGTAGACAAATGTTAACCTTGGAGCAAGAATTTAATGCAGTTTTTAAATCCTTATCTGTATCTGTACCAAAGAAAGTGGGAAATCATTCCTTTTCTATTTGTCTTACTTTTTCTTCTTGCACCTCTATCTTTCTCTTTCTCAATCTTCTTTTCTTTTTCCAAAGCTTTTTTTCCTTATCTTTTAATCTTGTGTTCTTGAAAATCAATAAAGTTATATATTTTTTCAAAAAAAAAATACAAGGAAGATCCTGGCTTTTGGAGACAAATTGGAAACAGCAAGAAGTCCACGTGTCTCACCCATAGTCAGCCCAGTCTTCAAATCAAGGTATTGAAGCACTCTTGGAATAAGAATTAGCAGCACAACATTCACAGAGATTGTGTCATCTCAAGGGCTCCAATAATTCTGGGATCCTTTCCTTTGAAACACACACAAATGTGTACACATAAAAACATAGAGTGGGATTTTCATATCGTAGCCAACAAAGTCATCCAACCATGCAAATCTCAGATTTTTGTCTGAAAATGATTGGATGGTTGATTTAGAGCACGAGTGTCAAACTCCCAGTGTCACATTGCAACTTTTCCCCCTTCATGGAGCTGGGGTGGGCGTGGCCTGCATATGATGCATCCAGCCTGTGGGCCACCAGTTTGACTGTTTGATTTAGAGCAACTAAATCAAGGCTGTTTCAATGCAACAAATACCTGACTGTATTTAATCCTTTGGCCAAAGAAGGCATTGTGGTGGTGGAGAGCAGAATTCTTCTGTCAGAATTCATTTGCCTACAACATTTTGTTCCATTGAAGGATTCCACAGAATCGTCATTGAATGATAAAGATAGGTATGATTCACGGGGTAACATGCACTTACTTTCGCTACCGGATCTGAAATGTGAGCGTGCAACCTCTTCTGTGCATGCGAGAGCCTTCTGCGCATGCACAGAAGGACAAAAATGAAATGTGATGACATCCCGGCGGGTGGACAGAGCCTCACGCCACCAGCCCTGCCGGATCACGCGAGCCGGATAGATCCTGCCGGATTTCACTGCTGGTATGATTCCTGATTGGGTGATCACACTATAGAAAAGACTAATGTGGAAGAAGAGGGAGAAGAAGTAGTAATATCTTGTTTGAGCCCTAGACCCCGATCTTTGGGTCCAGAAAGAACAATAGCTATTTTTCCCTTTTCTTTTGCCTCCAGGGCTCCATTTCTTTAAAAAAAAATGATACAAGTGGCCAGGGATGTCATAATACCATCACCTGAGTGGAAAAAAACAATTACATTATCAACCCAACCTCCCAAAAGGAGGAATTATGGGTGGAAATCTGTTGCTAATTCCTGTTTTAGGTGTAAATATGTGTAAATAGAGGGACATGGTGGCTCAGTGGATAAGATGCTGAGTTTGTCGATCGAAAGGTCGGCAGTTCAGTGGTTCGAATCCCTAGTGCCATGTAACGGGGTGAGTTCCTGTTACTTGTCCCACTGTTACTGCCAACCTAGCAGTTGGAAAACATGTAAAAAAATGCAAGTAGAAAAATAGGGACCACCTTTGGTGGGAAGGTAACAGCGTTCTGTGCGCTTTTGGTGCACATTTTTAGTCATGCCGGCCACATGACCACGGAGACATCTTTGGACAGTGCTGGCTCTTTGGCTTTGAAACAGAGATGAGCACCACCCCCTAGAGTCTGGAACGACTAGCACATATGTGCCAGCAGGGAACCTTTACCTTTACCTTATGTGTAAATTATTAAAATAAAGAAATAATCAGGTTTCTCATTGGCTGCAATCTAGTCAACCCCAAATCCTATCATTTTTCCTACATGATATAATTCAGGCACACAGACCCACATTGGCTACCATACATTGCAAAAATTTCCCAGTTTGCACAAACAGAAGACCACTACATGAAGAGCCAACTTTACAAATATTATGCCATCAGGAGTGGCTACTCCAGCTTTATCCTGAGCTTATTGTCCTTCTTGCTATACATGGGCATTTATTAAAAAGTGGTGGATTTTGAATAGATTGAATACATTGTGTCCTGTCAAATGTTCTATCTGAGCATTTTGGCAAGGTACAAGAAAAACACCTTATTGTTTCACGTTGGTTAAATAAAGTTTGATCACTGTTTAATGTGTTCCTATTTCTACCGATCTGATCTAGTTCCAGTTTCTTTTATCTAGAGTTATAATATTTAGTTACTAAATTATACTAATCAGTCCAGATAATTGCTCAGTTTATCTTTATTATCTTTGCTCTAGAGCTGCTGCATATTCATCTCAGTTGCTCAAATCATTATGATTATATCTGCCCAATTACAGGACTCAGTATAAAGTAGTATCTACAGTTGAGTTTCTTTGGGTTACCTAATACCATTCCCTTGAGAATAGAATAGAATAGAATAGAATAGAATAGAATAGAATAGAATAGAATAGAATAGAATAGAATAGAATAGAATAGAATAGAATAGAGAACAACAATATTTTACACTGCAGGATTCATTATACCAGGGGTCTCCAACCTTAGTAACTTTAAGGCTTGTGGACTTCAACTCCCAGAGTTCCTCGGCCAGCTTTCCTGGCTGAGGAACTCTAGGAGTTGAAGTCCACAAACCTTAATGTTTGGAGACTCCTGCATTATACTATCCACATTTTTTATTTTTTCTTCCTGCTAAGTATCAGTCACTCTTCTAGCTTTGTATCATCCATAAATTTAGTAAGATTCTTTCAACTTCCATATTTGTATTAATATAAGAATATCATACAGCACTAGGCCCAAAACAGAACTTGGTGGCACCTACTTGAGATGTCTTCTCCAGGTTTCACACCATTTATAACTACCCTTTGAATATCATCTTTTAGCCAACTGTGGCTCTACCTAATGGTTGAGTTGTAAAACCCACATTTCACCATTTTGTTAATAAGGGTGCAGTGAGAGATGTTGTCAAAATCCCTACTGAAGTCAGGATAGACTTCCTACAGGACATTTCCCCAATCAACCAGGCTAATATTTTCTCATAAAAGAAGATCAAGTTAGTCTGTACTGACTTGTTCATCGAAAATCCAGGTTAGCCCCTGTTAATTAAAATTCTGATCTAAGTGCTTACAGACATACTATTTGATTGGGCCTTGCCCAGTGGTGATATCAGTCAAGCTCATTGCTTCTTTCCTTTTATGAAAAAAAGGAACAATATTAATCCTCCTCCAGTCTTCTGGGATTCACCTGTTCTCCAGGACTTCTCAAAGATTACAAACAGTGGTTCTGCAATTACCTCTGCTAATTCCTTTAATACCCTAGGGTATAATTCAGTTGACTCTAGAGACTTTAACCCATTTAGATTAGCTAGAAATTACCTCACGTGCTCCTTGTTTATCTTCCACTTTGCCTTCTCTTTCCCCTTATTGACACAGTGAGGGCTAAATGAGGATTTCTTTCCTTTGTGAGAGAAAACCAATGCAAAATAGGAATTGGAACATTCTTACTTCTCACCCTCCTTAACCATATCACCATTCTCTCTCTGCAGGAGATTCACTGTCAGATATGAACAACCAGTTCCACATGTGAAGAGCTCACTTATTTCTTTTATTGCTCAAGCCTATAACATAGGAATCTTCTCAAACTGGCCATTTGCACCTGGGTCAGACTGGATAAGATTCAGGAGCATTCAAGGTGGGGAGTTAGACTTCACCCTCTTATTGTGACCTAGGCTCACTTAGGCATAAAAGACACATTTGGTCTTAAACGAACCTATTTTATTATAACAGCTGGGAATTACTTCATTCCCAACTTAGTCCAAATTAATTCCAAAACAAGTCCTTCAGAAAAAGTCCTTCGGCCTTATCACAAACCTTTATCTTCTTTCGCAACTTGCCAAAGGCTTTTGTTGGCAAAGCCTCACGAAGTTCAGAAACAAGAGACGCCGAATAGAAACAGATGTAGCAACGTTGCTTTCCTACAAAGAGCCCAAGAGCCTTTGCTGATCTTTTAAGCCTTATGGGAGGGGCCAATCATCTCCTGACCTTATTCCTGAATCATCCTTTTTGCTTTAGCTGCTCTTGCGTTCTGGCAGCTCTTCGCATGTGTGTAGACAAATAGGTACCACTTTGATGAGACGATAACAGAATTCTGCGTGCCACAACAAATAGCCATGCTGACCACATGACCATTTAAGTGCCTTTAGACAATGTTGGTTTCCTCGGCTAAGAAACAGAGATGAGTACCACCTCCCCACCCCTAGAATCGGAAATGATTGGACAGGGGAAACTTTTAACTTTACCTTTATCATCATGAAGCAAGCTCCATCTCCTCTGTGTGTGTGTGTGTGTGTGTGTGTGTGTGTGTGTGTGTGTGTGTGTGTTGTGACATTGCAGACATGAATAGTAGCAGTGAAACTTACATTGCAGCACCTTAATGATGGCGCCTTTGGCATTTTGGTGAAACTCTCTGCTCTTGTGGCAGCCTCTGAATGGAGTGTGGTTTGGTTAGTGTTATGTTTCAGGATATATTGTAAATGCAAAGTTTTGTGTTTCAGGGAGTTTTGCAGCTCTCAAACATGACACAATGATGGTTCTGTTGCAAATGGTTGGGCAGAAGGAGGGAGGATTAACAATACCATTTTATATTTTTTTTGCCAGCTTCATGATAGTACTTTTAAATTGCCTCTCTGTTTTCTTTGATAACTTTGGTACTAAAGTTGTAAGTGAGTTGGTTCCCATAACCTTTGTGGCTTGACACAAGCAGTTCTTAGTGGTTCCTTTTCAGCCTCCGAAAAGGTGGACAATATGTTAGGAGAACAGCGATGTAAATAAAGAGATGGCAACATAGAGGCATTCGCCTTGAGGCCTGAAGGAATAGAAACCCTGCTGGAGTTGTTTATTGATCAATTGGTTTGCTGGTGCTTATGTGCTGCTCCAGTCCAGAGGGACTCTGAATACCTTAAGATTTCCTTCTTGCAGTAAGAAGATTAAAATAGTAAAAAGACTCTAACTGAAGAGCAAATAATCAGGTGTAAAAAGAATGCAAAGAGAAGCTTAGCTACCAAGGGATGAGAAGCATTTAAAAATCAACATTGTGTAGAAGTTCCCAACTGGCTCCACCGCTAACAACCTTCCAGAAGTCCTTTAAACATGATTGAACATGGTTGGGTCAAATATTTGTACTTGCAATTGCAATGAAGAATATCGGAAGCCACTAATTTCTATCTTTTTCTCTTTCTTTTCTGTTTTTCTTCTACTTTTTCTCTCTTGCAGCTTTTTGTTTGATTTCTTTTCTTTTGCAGTTTACCTTAGTTTGTGTTAGCTTTTATGTGCTTGTTTAAAAGTTGTAATTATACACACATATACACAAACAGAGGCGTGGTGGCACAGTGGTTAGAATGCAATACTGCAGACTACTTCTGCTGATTGCCAGCAGTTCAATTCTCACCAGGCTCAAGGTTGACTCAGCCTTCCATCCTTCCGAGGTTGGTAAAATGAAGACCCAGCATAATGGGGGCATTATGCTGACTCTGTGAACCACTGAACTCTCTTTTGCTCTGTTACTAATAATCCCGATTGGTGTTTTTCTTTGTGAACTTTTTTTTAATTGTAATGTTTTTACGATATGTATTATGGTATGCTGCTCAGAATCACATTCTACAAAATGGGCAGCTATATAAACATGATAAATAAACAAACAAACATTGATCAGCTTTTCTAAAGCTTTTGCAATTCTTCCTATTGTCATCCCATGTTTGCCCCATGACTTCATCAAATAGGATAGGAAGGAATAGCATTATTGTAGTAGGACGTCAGAAATCTGGATGATTTGAGATGAGATGGCAGCAAATAATTAGGAGTTCATCTTTGTTGCTTTGTACCTTGTAGTCATCTAGGGCAGGGGCCTGTAACCTTGGCAACTTTTTGACTTGTGGACTTCAACTCCCAGAATTCATGCTGCTGCTGCTACTGAGTCATCTACCTCAAGGTGGAAAAAGTCTAAAGGCTGAGTAGGACGAATAAGGAAGAAGCTCCTCTTCTATTCTTTCCTTGGTCTGCTCTCAGTTGCCTCAATCTTGGCAGTGGGCTTAATATGTTATCATTGGATAGGTCCAATTATGGAAATATTGGTGTCAGCCAAGCATGCTTGGAGATTTTGGGGGCAAGCCATTCAGAATTCATGCTTAACTGCTTAACAGCTTCTCCCAGGAAGGGTGTCACCTAGAGTCTAAAACCAGGAGCCTCCTTAAAACTACCTGTCCTCTAAAGCTGGGCTGTCAAACTCATGGCCCATGGCCCAGATGCGTCACACACTGGCCACGTCCATGCCCAGTTTAGTGTAGGGGGAAGAAGTCACGATACATCACGTGACGATGCTGTGATGATGCGAGTTTTGAAACCCCTGCTCTAAAGGAGAGGTAGATAGATCTATGCAGTTGCTCAGCTTATAATATCTGAGGATCCGTCTTATCCCAATAGGATTGGCTCATCCAATGTGCTGGTAGAAGAGCCAGGCTGTGGACCCCATCAGCCAAGGAATTCCAGCTGGTGGGTTCCAGGAAAAGGGACATTTGTGCCGTGGCTCCTGCCCTCTGACCATCATGCCATTTAAGATGAGGTCCGTCTCACCCTCTGTTCTGACCTAGGCTCCCTTAACAAGCAGGAGGCAGGAACTGGTCCCAGCAAAACCTCTTTTATTTACACAACTGTGAATTCACAGTCAGCAAGATTTGTCCAAACAGTTTTGCAAAGGAATATTTCTCAACACTCCTTATCCCGTTTGGCAAGCTGCCACGTAACTTGTTTCCAACCGCAGTACAAGGCAAAACCCGGCACAGAGTCTCTCAGAGTCACGGAACAAACGAATTGTTTCCTGTGAAAGCCCACTCCCTGGTTGCTTCTCTTTCATTTCCTATGGGAGGGGCCAATCACATCCAAGGTGTGGCTTTACTCCCGAGTCGACTCTTCCTTTCTGACTTGTTCTTGTCTTCTGGCAGCTCTGCGCATGTGAACACTGGGAACGGGCTCCAGCTGCTCCTCTGCCTCGCTGCTGTCTAACTCCCTCTCTGCCTCTGATGCAGAGCCCTCATCTGAGCTTTCCCCAGCCCCCAGGACTGGCCCAAGTTCCTCCCCAATCTCCTCACTGCCCAACTTTTCTGCCAGCTCCACTGGCCACCGGCGGCCCACAACACCCTCTTGGCCTTCTGAAAGGATCTTAAAACCTGGCTCTGTGATTAACCTGGGGTCCCAATGGGGCCGTTCCATACTGGAGATGGTTAATTGATTAAAAGAATACACCCTATTGTATTTTGGCTCCTTCCTGTGCTATCTTTGTTCATTTTAATATTAATATCATTTTAACGTTTTCTGTTGTCATTTTTACCTTGTTTATAATCTGCTTAGAGTTGCTTGATGGCGAGATGAGCAGCCAATAGCAAGATCCAATTTGAGCCCAGAGGTTTAGTCTTCCAAGCTTTCGGATTCATGCAGGTTCTGTTGACTGACTCAGATTGGATCCTGCAACCTTATCCAGGGACGTGTATATCTGCCTAACTTGTGGGCAGTATGAAAAATAAATAAATAAATAAATAAATAAATAATTAATTAATTAATTAATTAATTAATTAATTAAAAAAACAACAACACAGAGTTTCATTCAAGGTAAGAAAGTTGAGATGTACCTGACCAAATACATATTCTTAGCCAGCCTTTGAGAGAGCAGGATGGAGTGTACAGTATGACCAAAGATGCCAAGTAACTGTTCTAACAGACCAGTAGTGAAATGTAAAATTTGTTACTAGTGGTTCTGTGGGCGTGGCTTCTTGGTGGGGGGTAATGTGACTGGGTGGGTGTGACCAACTTTTTTTTTCTTTTAAAAGCATTTTTTTCTACAACCTCTTCACCCGAAGAGGTTGTAGAAAAAATGCTTTTAAAAGGCTCCTCTGACGATCCCAGCTGAGCCGCACGATCATCAGAGGCTTTTTTTTTTACTTTTAAAAGCATTTTTTCGGCCGAAGAAAAAATGCTTTTAAAAGTTAAAAAAAAAAAACCTCAGATGATCACACAGCTCAGCTGGGCATGGGGGTGAGGCAGGGATTTTTGCTACCAGTTCTCCAAACCACCCACCGCCATCACTACCAGATCAGGTGATCCGGTTCGAACCGGGAGCATTTCACCCTGTAACAGACCCAAATTCAATTACTGCGATCCTCTTATATATTATCTTTCGCCTAGTCTCTGCTTTCTGAAGGGTGAGCGCCTTCTCTTCTGGTTTCATTAGCATGTGAGAGCTTTATGGGAGATTGTGGAACATGGATGCAGAGAGGTTAGCTACAAGGAAAGAAGCTGTCTAGCCAAGATTATGAAGATGTCAGAATGGGGAAGAAATAGCCCGTGTCCCTCTTTCCCAACTGGCGCTTTGCAGAGAAACTTGGGATTATAACCCGTCATATCTTTGCTGCCTGGAAATTCTGGAAGTTGCCACTGTCAGTACCTTGGTGCTGGCGGAAAATCAGGGACTTGACAGTTCTTGAAATTTGGACAGAGGCAGGCAGGACATGAGAGGCATGGCAAAGAGCAATGGGTAGACATTGAGACCTGCAGACCTTTGAATTTCATAAAAGCGTCTATGCAACCATCTGTTTATAACTCTCAGCAACTTAGGAAGAATAGCAGCTTGAGGAATATTTACTTTCTGCTGAATAATCTCAAGGAGGATCGAGGCAATGAGTTCAAAACGTTAAAGACACACAGCAAAGAGTCTCTTGACAATGTGAGTTTTGATAAGGGTTGCAGCAGAGACACCCAGATTTTCTGTAACTTTGTTATCCACCCCACCCCCACTCCATAGAGTCCTACAACTTTTAAATAGCAATAGCACTTAGCAATAGCACTTAACTTATAGACCGTCCCAAGGGTGAAATCTAAAAATTTTCCCTACCGGTTCTGTGGGCGTGGCTTAATTGGTGGGCGTGGCATGGTGGTCAGATGGCTTGGTGGGCGTGGCCAATAACAATAAATAATAAAAATAATAAGCAAAGTATAAAAAGCAATAAGAGGTACCAAAAACCAACTTTCACACTTTACACACACACAACACAACACAACTGACTCACACACAATGTAAAAGCAGCTGCACTTCACACTTCACACAGCCACAAAAAGCTCAAAAACCAACTTTCACACTTTACACACACACAACTAACACACACAAACACACACACACACACACACACACAATATGTCACATACAGCTTTCTGAGATTTTGTGTGTTTGTGTAGTTAGAGTGAAACACTACAGAAACACACCAAATCTCAGAAAGCTGCACTTTTATTTTATTTTATTTTATTTTATTTTATTTTATTTTATTTTATTTTATTTTATTTTATTTTATTTTATTATTTTATTTTATTTTATTTTATTTTATTTTATTTTATTTTATTTTATTTTATTTTATTTTATTTTATTTTATTTTATTTTATTTTATTTTATTTTATTGTGGACTTCAAATCCCAGAGTTACTCAGCTAGCAAAGCCAGCCAGTTGATCACCGAGGAAATAGATTAGCTGAGCGATTGATTCTGTCTGGTTGAAACTGAAACTGCTTTTGGGCTGGAAAAAGAGCCATGCGTTCCTCAGTAATCAGGCCTTAGAATCTCTACTCTTACTTGTAGAAAACATGTTTTCTACAAGTAAGAGTACAAGTAAGGTTCTACTGTTTTTTACTTTTAAAGGCCTGTTTCGGCTGAAGCAAAACCGGCTTTTAAAAATAAAAAAAAAACTCTGCAGATGGTGCGGCTCAGCAGAGGCAGGGGGGGCGGGGCCAGGGATTTTTGCTACCGGTCCTCCGAACCAGCAGCCACCATCGCTACCGGATCGCGTGATCCCGTCCAATTCAGGAGCATTTCACCCCTGGACCGTCCCATAGTGCTTTACAACACTCTCTGGGCAGCGTTATAATGTCAGCATATTTCCCCTAACAATCTGTCTCCTCGTTTTACTGACTTCAGAAGGATGGTAGGTTGAGTCAACCTTGAGCCCCTGGTTGTGACCCAGGCCCAAGTAGGTAGTAGGAAACTCAGTCAGTGTAAAAACAAACAAACTTTATTATAACAGCTGAGAATTAACTCATTCTCAGCATAGTTAAACTAAACTAAAGCAAATTTCTCCCAACACAATTCCTCAGTCCTATCACCAACCTTGGTCCAATTAGGCAAACTGCCAAAGGCCTTTCTTGGCAAAAGTTCAGAAGACACCGATACAAATGCAACAAGATAAAGCTAGCAATGTTGTTTTCCAGCAAAGAGCCCAAACGCTGTTGCTGGTCTTTTAAGCCTTATCGGAGGGGCCAATCATCTCTTGGCCTTACTCCCGAGTCGTCTTCTTTGCTTGAACTGCTCTTGCCTTCTGGCAGCTCTTCTCATGCGTGCATTAGGAACAGGTTCCTCCTGTTCCTCTGCCTCACTACTGACAGCCTCTGCAGGTTCTGGAATCTACACCTCACTCCTCGCTGGCCCTGGCCCCACCTCAACCGCTGACACAGAACCCTCATCCAGGCCTTCCCCAGCCTCCAGGACTGGTCCATGTTCTTCCTCAGCCTCATCACTGTCTGACTCCGTTGCCAGATCCGCAGGCTGCTGGCAGAACACAACACCTGTCAGGATCGAACTCCTGACTGTGGGCAGATTTTGCCTGCAAATACTGCACTCTAACCAGTGGGCCACCAGGGTTCTTAAAGTTGTTTTCCCTTTAAGAGAAGGGAATATACTAGAGTGACGGTGGGCATCAGAGTTCCTGCAGGCAGATTCCTTGCGTCAACAGTTATTAAAGAAGCAGCAAGGTAGCTCTAAGTAATTCCTTGCCTTACCTAGCTGCAGTTGTATTTTTTTTAAAAAAAATATTTTAATTAAAAAGAACAATGGAAAGCACTATGTTATGAAGAAAGCACCAGCCTCCAGCATGTTCTCTATTTACAGAGTCTCTGTCAACCCCCAAGGCATTCTTAGAAAATAAAAATGAAGGGAGGATGCATCCACGTTGGCTGGGAATCTTGGAAGCTGCCATCTCAGCTTGCGGAAGAGTGCCAGGTTCAGAAAGCCTATACCTAGCCCAAACAAAACAAGCTACAATAAGGGTTACTGTAATGAGTCAGCTTAGTCATTGTGTTCATATTGCAACAAAGCTAGCAAAGATCATTCTCCCTCCCTCCAACTCCAGTCAAAAATAGATTCTTTTCTAATTGGGGGATGGCATTGAGTAACTTGGATGAACAGGTTCATTTGCAAGTATGAGAATCCCTTGTGCTTAGGAAGATGCTCCAATCTGTTGCCGCTCCACACCCAACGGATGTGCCGTAAAGCTTGGTTCTTAGAAATGTTTGGATGCATTGTGCTGATTGACAGGGTTTATTTCCCTTCCCAAGTGCTGGAGGTACAAACGAAATGCCTCTGTCTGTTTGGCATCTTGTGGCCTACTATCCACAAGGGAGGCAGTAGAGTTATGGATTGGCCCAATTTTTTGTTACCGGTTCTCCGAACCACCCACCGCCATCGCTATCGGATCAGCTGATCTGGTCCGAACCAGGAACATTTCACCCCTGGATATAGGGTCTCCTGCTTGAGAAGGGGGTTGGGCTAGAATAGTGGCCTCCGACCTTTTGAGCACCAGGGACCCTTCTCCATTCCATGGAGAAAAGTTTTTTCACAGACCGGAGGGGGTATGGTTTTGCATGCTGCCTGCGTCCTGCAGGTGGGGCTTTGCTTGTTTGCATGGCCTGGTTGCTGGCATGCCACAGACCTGTGCTAGTCCCTAGACTCAGGGTTGTGACCCCTGGACTAGAAGACCTCCAAGGTCTCTATTCCAACTCTGTTATTCTGTAATGTACACAGACAGCATGTGCTGTTGTGGCTCTCTTCGGGGTGGGCTGTAGTTAGTTAGATTGCCTATCCCAGGGGTCTGCAAACTTGGCTCTTTTAAGAGGAACTCTGGGAGTTGAAGTCCACAAGTCTTAAAAGAGCCAAGTTTGCAGACCCCTGGCCTATCCTAATGGTCCATTCCTGTTAATAAAATATTTGAAAAAAGATTTTTTTTCCACAAATTTTTGCCCAGGTTAAATTCCTACTTTCAGGAATGTTCTCTCCTCCCTCCCTCCCTCCTTCCCTCTCTCTCTCTTTTCCCTCTGTCTGTCTGTCTCTCACTCACTCACTTTCTCTTTCTGTCAAATACAGAATGCACAAACACAGAATTCCTCATTCCCCCAACAGGGTTATGGGTTCAGCATGCTTCTTCTGCAACACCAAGATCATCAGTACCATTGATATAGTGCAGGGGTGAAATCTACTTACCTTCCTTACCATTTTGGAAGTGCACACGCCCTGCGTGCGCACATGCTTTGCTCGCGCACGTCACATGTACACACAGACCTTTGGCACATGTGCAAAACCTTCTGCACATGCACAGAAGGTAAAGGTGGGCAGGTGGATCACCGCTAACGGATCGCTGAACTACCAGGCACGATCACTACCGGATCACACAATCTGATCTGGGAACATTTCACCCCTGGTATAGTGTGTGTGTGTATGCATGAGAGAGAGGGAGACAGAGAGAGAGAGAGAAAGAGAGACAGAGACAGAGACAGGGAGAAAGAGAGAGAGAGAAGAATGAAAGAGAGAGATGGACAGAGGGCACTTCTGGAATGACATGGATCTCTAAACCTCCATCTTTCAAATTCCCAAAGTCCTTTTAATAGTAAATTTTGCTCATTTTAATGAGCCTCATTATATCTAATTTGTTTGGCTCTCTTGTGCGCTGCCATATGGCTCCATTGGATGCCTAGTGAAAATGTATTTATTATCTCATAAAACATATATAAAGATGTCAAATGCATGTAATTAAAGGAATTGTCTTTTGAGATATATATTTTATCAATTAACCACCTGGAGCTTCCTTGCCAAATCTTAATCAGCTAGCTGATGTAGGACAATATGAAAATACGTCTGGTGAGAGTCAAAAAAAAACAGAGACATGCGCTGTGTATGTAAATTGGATTGAGGGGGGTGGGGGAAAGGCATCTGATTGAATCTTGAGTTTTTCAAGCATGAATACTTTCTTGCCTTCTTCAATTCAAGCCCGGTTTAGAAATTTGGGTTTCCTGATGCTAGATGCATGGCCACTGCCATGACTTAAAAATCAAATTTAAGATGTATCTGGTTAATCACAACAGAAAATAGAATGTTTAATTAGATCCAGAGAGCTTGTTTCTAAACTCTATGGAAGGGTCATCTCTGGCAACCCTAAATAAACATCTATCTGCTAAGGATACAGGTAGTCCTTGACTTACAACCATTCTGTCAACCACCATTCCAAACTTCGTATCTCTTTGTACTCCTTATATTCAGTTGTTAGATAGAATGGGATTGTATTTCAGTTGTTAGATAGAATGGGATTGTATTTCTAATGTAAATAGCTATTGGATTCAAGTTAAGAAGAGAGGGGCCTTTAAGAGTGTCGGTCTGACATAATTAAGGTGGGAGGGGAGATTAATGTTTTGAATTCAACAGGAATGTTTGAGCGCGAACGCTAACTGACATTGCATTCCTGATTTGATTGACAATCAGAGACCTGCGGAAGAAGATTATCATGGGACCCCGGGAAGGAGCTGGCATTGGACCAGACCTGATGACCTTTTGGGAAAGAGGAGGGAGGAATAGGGTGATACAGATTGTCAGCCATATTCTGTCTCAGATTCAACTTAAACCCTGCTGCTATCCAGATGTAATTAGTAAAAGTACTTTTCTTTATTTGCAAATGAAGTCAAGGTGTATTCTTTCCTAGTTATAATCAGAGGCAGCCTGACACATTCGCTTAGTGACCATTCAAAATTACAACAGCACTGAAAAAAGTGACCTATGACCACTTTCACCCTTACAACTATTGCAGCGTCCCCAGGGTCAAATACTCAGAATTTGGACACTTGGCAACTGACTCATATTGGTGACATTTGCAGTGCCCTGAGATCACGTGATCACCCTTTGTGACCTTCTGAGAAGCAAAGTCAGTGGGAAGCCAGATTCACTTAACAACCGTGTTACTAACTTAACAACTGCAGAGATTCACTTTTAACAACTGTGGCAAGGAATGTCGTAAAAGGGGGGCAAAACTCACTTAATGGTCTTGCTTAGCAAAATAAAGGATGGGCTCAATTGTGGTCGTAAGTCGAGGACTACCTGTACAAGGTTCTCTGATTCTGACTAGTTGAAATGGTTAGGCTTCAAATATCAGTATTCTTAATTAGGTCCTGAGGGTTTTTGTATGTTTTTGTTTCTAAATTCTATGGAAGGGTCATCTCTGGTGACCCTTGATAGACATCTACCTGCTAAGGTGATTAGCTGCCTGGGAAAGCAAAGGGAAATAATCAAAACCATAAAAAAGCAAAAGTTAGAATATTTCAGACATGTGGTGTGAAACCCAGAAAAAAATATGCCATACTTCACTTAATCTTCCAAGGAAAGAAGGCAAACGAGATCCAGGCAGAAGAAGAACATCATGGCTTCAAAATCTAAGGGATTCATTTGGACAAAACTCGGCAGCACTTTTTCATGTCGCTGTTGATAAAAATAGGATCACCAACATGATCGCCAATGTCCAATGATGGGTATGGCACAAGAAGAAGAAAACCTGCTAAGGATACAGGCAGTGGTGGAATTCAGCAGTTCGGGCCGGTTCAGACGAACTGGTTGTGAAATTGCTGGCTGGCCCCACCCCTTCCTGCCCTGCCCCTTCCAGGAGTCCCCACATGTCCGTTTGGCTCCCAGGTAAGTGCCGGGAGGCCTACTAGGCCCAGAACGGGCCCCGGTGGGGTGCAGCTTGCCCCCCCCCCACAGCCCGTTTTTGCTCCCAGGAGGCTGCAGGAAGCCTACTAGGCCCAAAATGGGGCACGTCCCCACCCATGGCACATTTTTGCTCCCAGGGGGATGCAGGAGCCCAAGTGCTACCTGTCACACCCACTATGGCCATGCCCACCCAGCCGGTCATTAGGGCAGAGAATTGGTTGTTAAATTATTTTAATCCCACCAAGGGATACAGGTTGTTTTGAGTTACAACCAGTAGTGGGATTCAGCCAGTTCGCACCACTTCGGGAGAACCGGTTGTTAACTTACTGAGCAGTTTGGCAAAGTGGTTGTTGGAAGAAATTATTAGGGCAGAGAACCGGTTGTTAAATAACTGGAATCCTACCACTGGTTACAACCATTAGTTTAGTACCATGAAAATTAAAACAGCCCTGAAAAAAGTGACTTTTGACCATTTTTTACAGTTACAACTGTTTCTTCAAATATCAGGAGGGAGGTTTATTACATCTCTAGTTTTCAACTGCAAAAAATTCTCCTTTCCTTTCCTCTTATTATCCTTCCTAGTGTTCAGTATTGTTCTTATTTTTTTTTTTCGCTTACCCAATGCAGTTTCTTTGCAGTCATGCCCTATTCAGCAGTAGCAGTTAACTTTTCAGACACAAAACATTATCTTGCACATTCCAGTCTCCTCCCTGTGAGCTGGCTCTTGCCAACATTGTAATAATGGGGCATTTTTGTGGTTGCTTTGATTTTAAGTACAAGAAAGACAATGCATCAATAGAAGTAAATTTCATGGGATTTTTCCACCAACTGCCCATCAGGTGATATCTTGGCAGAACCAAACCTTCAGGAAATAAGCATGAATGCAATGTAAGTTTGATTAATAGCAATAGCATGTAGACTTATATAGCACATCACAGTGCTTTACAGCCCTCTCTAAGCGGTTTACAGAATCAGCCTATTACCCCCAACAATCTGGGTCCTCATTTTACCCACCTCAGAAGGATGGAAGACCGAGTCAACCTTGAGAGAGTGAGATTTGAACTGCCAAACTGCAGCCAGCAGTTAACTGAAGTAGCCTGCAGTAGTACAATCTAACCACTGCACTCTAACCACTTATTAACCATTAAATGGTTAATATGCTGCTCATATGGTTAATAAGCTGCTTGGATAAGCAGTCAAATGTTCCAAAAATTTTTTTAAAAATGTTCAGTTGCCATAACTCAACTTCCAGACAACTCTACCTGGATGACTGAAAATTTTCATTGACATACCTGTACCTATGTTGTTGCATTGTTGCATATACTGATGGACAAAGCTATAGACAACATACATTAGAATGACTCTTTCTGTCTGGATCACAGGAGATAAAGCACAACTGAGTCTCTTGAGGGTGTTTATCCAATAATAATATTCAGTACTAATTAAAGTTCATTCTTTACAATACCACATGTCCATAAATCATGTCTTAATTTGACTTTGCATAGATTATTGTCTCCATGTTCCTATTACATACAATCCTGACGTACGTAATTGTTACCAACCTTCCATTGACAACCTGTATACTGCACAAGTCAAAAAGTGGGCTGTGAAAATATTTACAGACCCCTCACATCCTGGACATAAACAGTTTCAACTCCTACCCTCAAAATGATGCTACAGAGCACTGCACATCAGAACAACTAGACACAAGCACAGTTTTTCCCCGAATGCCATCACTCTGCTAAATAAATAATTCCCTCAACACTGTCAAACTATTACTAAATCTGCACTACTATTAATCTTCTCATCGTTCCCATCACCCATCATTCCTTCCACTTATGACTGTAACTTTGTTGCTTGTATCCTTAAGATTTATTTTGATATTGATTGTGTCCTGATTGCTTATTTGTACCTATGACTATCATTAAGTGTTTTAAGTGTTGTACCTTGATGAAGGTATCTTTTTTTTTTATGTACGCTGAGAGCATATGCACCAAGACAAATTCCTTGTGTGTCCAATCACACTTTTTTTTTTATTTGCATTTATATCCCGCCCTTCTCCGAAGACTCAGGGCAGCTTACACTATGTTAAGCAATAGTCTTCATCCATTTGTATATTATATACAAAGTCAACTTATTGCCCCCAACAATCTGGGTCCTCATTTTACCTACCTTATAAAGGATGGAAGGCTGAGTCAACCTTGGGCCTGGTGGGACTAGAACCTGCAGTAATTGCAAGCAGCTGTGTTAATAACAGACTGTCTTAGCAGTCTGAGCCACCACTTGGCTAATAAAAAATTATATTCTTGTATAAGAATATATATTACTGTATAAGAAATTCAAGTCCTCTTCATTCCTCTTCCAGCTATAGAATATAGAATAATGGACGACAGGAAGGAAGACTTCAACTGAGTGTTAAAAAAGTAAAAGAAAATCCTTAGTAAGAACTGTTCAACAATGGAATTAATAGTTGAAAGAGGTAGTTATTTCATTGGACATGTTCAAGTAGAAATTCGACAGTCAACTATCTGAGATGCTTTAATGTGGATTCCTGCAGTGAATGGAGTGCTGGGTTTGAAGAGCCCTTTCTGATTCTAGGATTCATGTTTCTAGGAAGAATTGCATTGGGACTTGCTTGAATAGAAAAGCAGCACAATTTTGTGCTAAACCAAAGACCTCTGGGATTAGCTGTCACACTGAGAACAACTTGTTAGGCTAAACATATGCTCGCATAAACACCTTGATCATGAAGTCAAAGACTGACTCTCTTGCTTATGACAAAAGAATAAAGAGGAAGGGCTATAGGGAAAACAATGATTGTTCATTGTTCATTGATCACTGGAGGTGGTCATGCTTGATGTCTAAAAATGTTGTGGCTTATTACTATAGGAGGTATACAAACCTTTATTAATTCTGCTCCTCATTTTGTAAGTTGGCATGAATGGTGGATGCAGGCTGCAGTTGCTTATTACGACTTAGAGGCAAAACATTTTGCGGAATAGTTTTGTCAATTCCTGGTAACTTCATGGACTTTCAACTTCCCTGTGTAGCCTACAATTAGGATTTCCTGTGGTTTCTCATTGAAATACTGAGCTGGTTTATTGAGGTCAGCAAGGGCTGGCTAGATGCTGCCACCCGATGTTAGCACTTTGTTCATATTGTTTCTTAATTTAAAAGGTAGGAAAGGATCTATTAAAGAAGCATCTCCAGGCTTCATCCTCCAGATCATTCTCCCTCTCCTGTTTATTTATGTATTTATTCTATTCAATTTGTTAAGGCTGCTCACTCCAGTTTAAGATTGCTCTTCATTCTTACCTGTCAGTCTCTCTCAATGTATAGTTCGTATATACGCATTTCCATTCTTGCTTATCTCCCACCGCATGGACTTCTACTTCTGAGAATCTCCTAATTTGTACGTGCATATATAAACCATACTTTTACAAGGCTATAGATTAGTGTTTCTCAACCTGGATGACTTGAGGATGTGTGGACTTCAACTCCCAGAATTCCCCAGCCAGAATGGCTCTGGGAGTTGAAGTCCACCCATCTTCAAGTTGTGGGGGTCGAGAGACACTGCTGTAGAAAATGAACTCCATCTTACGAGTAATAACTTACTATTGAGCTTTCTTACTAGATTTTTGTAGTTTTATACAAATACAAAACATTTCCTGAAAAACTAAGGGCTGTCCAAGCTTAAAAAGATAAAAGATTCCCCTCACACATACATATGTGCTAGTCGTTCCCGACTCTAGGGGCCAGTGCTCATCTCCGTTTCAAAGCCGAAGAGCCAGCACTGTCCAAAGACGTCTTCGTGGTCATGTGTCCAGCATGACTAAATGCCAAAGATGCATGGAACGCTGTTACATTCCCACCAAAGGTGGTCCCTATTTTTCTATTTGCATTTCAACCTACTCTCTAATAAACAATTTGGTTTTGGAAAAAAATTATCCTGTAATCTACAACTTCTACACTGCAAAAATATATGGACTACTAATCTTGATCAGGGCAAAGCAATAGATGCAATTTACATAGACTTCTGTAAAGCCTTTGATTCAGTAGTACATGACAAACTACTTCTAAAACTAAAATCCTATGGCATCTCCGGACCCCTCCCTAATTGGATAACTGTGTTCCTATCAAACAGGCAACAAGTCAAAAAGACCTTGACTTTGTGTCAGAATGATCAAAAAATTGGCAACTCCAAATCTCAACCAACAAGTGCTCTGTCTTACACATTGGCAAAAAGAATCAGAACACGAAATACAAGCTAGGTGGACGTGATCTTGTAGATGACCCTCACTCTGTCAATGACCTTGGAATACTCATATCAAATGATCTAAGTGCCAAAGCCCACTGTAACAACATCACCAAAAAGGCATTAAGGGTTGTAAACCTAATCTTGCGTAGCTTCTTCTCCAGTAAGATTACACTACTAACCAGAGCATACAAAACATTTGCTAGACCAATTCTCGAATACAGCTCATCTGTCTGGAACCCACACTACTTATCAGACATTAATACAATTGTGCATGTCCAGAAATATTTTACAAGAAGAGTCCTCCCCACCCCTGCTTGCAAAAAAATACCTTATGCCACCAGACTTGAAATTCTGGGTTTAGAAAATTTAGAACTACGCCGCCTGCGGTATGACCTGAGCATAGCTCATAAAATCATCTGCTACAATGTCCTTCCTGTCAATGACTACTTCAGCTTCAACCACAACAATACAGGAGCACATAATAGATTCAAATTTAAAGTGAACCACTCCAATCTGGATTGCAGAAAATATGACTTCAGTAACAGAGTTGTTAATGCCTGGAATGCACTACCAGACTCTGTGGTCTCATCCCAAAATCCCCAAAACTTTAATTTAAGACTGTCTACTGTTGACCTTACCCCATTCCTAAGAGATCTGTAAGGGGCGTGCATAAGAGCACCAGCATGCCTACCATCCCTGTCCTAATATTCCTTTTAATTGTATTCACTTTATGTATTCAATTCATGCTTATACTTATATATATATTTTTAATATGTATTCAACAAAATAAAAAAATAGAAATAAATAAAATAAAAATAATTTTTTTACGTGCTTTCGAACTGCTAGGTTGGCAGAAGCTGAGACAAGTAACGGGAGCTCACCCCATTACGTGGCACTAGGGAGTCAAACCGCTGAACTGCCAACCTTTTGATCGAAAAGCTCAATGTCTTAGCCACTGAGCCACCGCGTACCTTATTCAACCTTAGACAGGGAATAATTGCTAGAAATATAGAGAATTTACATTTCTATTAGGTAAAAAGGAAATCAAGAAGTTCAAATATAAGCCATTGCTTCCATAATCCCTTCTCCTTGACGCTGTGCCTAAAGGAGGATAATGTAATGACCTGGAGCGTTACACAAAAGCAACACAGCCAGAGAACCGATATGAATCCCTTTATTATCACCAACTGTTCCCCCAATGTCCCTTTCAACTCTCCAGCCTGGAGAGAGCTCTTCCACCAACCTGTAATAGCCTTTGGCTGACAATACCTCAGTCCCAAACATTGTTAAAAGAAAAGTTCCAACTATAAATCTAAAAAGGCAAGATAAGGTAATTAATCCGGCAGGGCAAGAAAGATAAGGAGTTCCAGAAGCGAAGTAGCACGGCAGTAAATCAAACCAGTTGGAAAGATGCCAGGAACTCAGATAAACAGTGAACACAAAATGAACTTGACGTTTGTTCCCGACAACCGCCCCTCACATTTGCCTCTCCTTTAAACTCCATCCCTAGGTGAAGGGAATTGGGGCCCTTTCCTCCCTTGTAAGCCACACAACCCACATTGCTCTCTTCTCCGTTCCTGCCTGAGCTGCCTAGGATGAGGAGAGGGTGGGCCTTGGTCTTCATCTGAACCGCCTCTCCCTTGTTCTACCTCTCCCCTGCTCTGCCCAGCCTGACTTTGCACTTTCCCAGTTTCTTCCACAGCCAACAGAGCCACTCTCTCGCTCTCTGTCAGCTGTTCATCTTCCCCTTCGGATTCAGATTCTGACAGAGGCATGACAGAGAATTATGAGACCAGGTTATACTTACCAAGAAGAGATACTTAATGTTCATTACCTAGGCACTATTAATCTAAAGTTAAAAATGTACAAAAATGCTGAGCACTTTGCTCCAATGTACTGGATCCACCACAGGGAACAGAGGCATTTTTTCCTGCAGTCTCCTGGAGTATGCTGAAAAGGGAGCAGGGAGAAGAAAAAAAGATGCTTCCGTTGAGCCTTCCTTTCCTTACCACAGACTTTGTTTACAGAGTTTTTCAGGTAGAATAGAATAGAATAGAATAGAATTTTATTGGCCAAGTGTGATTGGACACACAAGGAATTTGTCTTGGTGCATATGCTCTCAGTGTACATAAAAGAAAAGATACGTTCATCAAGGTACAACATTTACAACACAATTGATGATAATATATCAATATAAATCATAAGGATTGCCAGCAACAAGTTATAGTCATACAGTCATAAGTGGAAAGAGATTGGTGATGGGAACTATGAAACGATTAATTAAATTAATTAAATTAAATTAATTACTGCAGATTCAGTAAATAGTCTGACAGTGTTGAGGGAATTATTTGTTTAGCAGAGTGATGGCCTTCGGGAAAAAACTGTTCTTGTGTCTAGTTGTTCTGGTGTGCAGTGCTCTATAGCGTCGTTTTGAGGGTAGGAGTTGAAACAGTTTATGTCCAGGATGCGAGGGATCTGCAAATATTTTCACGGCCCTCTTCTTGATTCGTGCAGTATACAGGTCCTCAATGGAAGGCAAGTTGGTAGCAATTATTTTTTCTGCAGTTCTAATTATCCTCTGAAGTCTGTGTTTTTCTTGTTGGGTTGCAGAACCGAACCAGACAGTTATAGAGGTGCAAATGACAGACTCAATAATTCCTCTGTAGAATTGGATCAGCAGCTCCTTGGGCAGTTTGAGCTTACTGAGTTGGCGCAGAAAGAACATTCTTTGTTGTCCTTTTTTAATGATGTTTTTGATGTTAGCTGTCCATTTGAGATCTTGCGATATGATAGAACCCAGAAATTTGAAGGTTTCTACTGTTGATACTGTGTTGTCAAGTATTGTGAGAGGTGGAAGTATGGAAGGGTTTTTCCTAAAATCTACCACCATTTCTACGGTTTTGAGTGTGTTCAGTTCCAGATTGTTTTGGTTGCACCACAAGGCTAGTCGTTCGACCTCTCGTCTATATGCGGATCAAGAGGCCTTATTATTATTATTATTACAGTTGATACATTCTACAGCCATGGCCATTTCATTGACGCAGGAGAAGGACCAAGCCTGTGCTGTGCCTCGTCCTCCCTCCTCTCCTCAGCTGGGCCCCTCCCGTCTACACCCGGGCCTGCTATCAGACTCCGAGTCTGATAATGAAGATGAACGGCCTGTCATGCCTCCAGCCCCGGCCCTGGCCCCATGCCCGGACAGGATGTCAGGAATGAACAAACAAACCTCACTCATACGGCGTGTGTTCCTTTGGCTCAGCCATCAGAGGAAGTCAGCCAGGTATTGGAATTACTCGGCCCTACTCCTTCTGACCCCTCCCAAACAGCAGAAGCCAATTCAAAGTGGGAGGATCCTCGCTTCCAGAGATCTGAGAGGCAACGCCAGCAGAAGAAAGGGAGGGGCAGGCCTGGATAAATGCTGAGTCATGGAGCCACACCCCACAGCCTATATAAAGGACCTGCTTGTGGCATTCCAACCTTGAGTCAAGCAAAGTCTCATCTAGTTTTCTGAAGTCACAACTTGGACCCCTGTCTGCCCTGAGAAACCTGGAAGGAATTTGGCAAAGCTGCAGAGGCTTCGTTGCCACGCTTGATACGGACTTCCTAGACCCGGTCGTCGGAGGGGGACACGACAGCCTGTGTGAATCATTTAGCAAGCAAGTAAAGGTAAAGGTTCCCCTCACACATATGGGCTAGTCGTTGCCCGGTCTCTTTGTAAAGAGATTTGTTTTCAAAATCTCCAGCAAGGTGTGCTTCTGCAGCAGCCTGAGGAAACAGAACCAGAGACTAAGTCAGAAGGGCCCCTCAGGATAAGACTGCAGTTCTTCCTGCATGGGTTGGACATTGAGCAGAACTGCTACTGGGGTACAGGTAGTACCTCGACTTACACCAGTTCATTTAGCGACCTAATCAAAGTTGAATAAAGTGACTTATTACCATTTTTCACAGTTACAACCTTTGTAGCATTCCCATGGTCATGTGATGGTTGGTTCCTGGTTCATAGTTATGACAGTTTCAGAGTCCCGGGGTCATATGGTCACCTTTTGTGATATTCACACAAGTGAGACAATGGGGAAGCCAGATACACTTAATAAATGGGTTACTAACTTAATAACTGTGGCAAGAAATGTCATAAAATGGGGCAAAACTCACTTAACAAAAAGTCTTGCCTAACAACGGAAATTTTGGGCTTAATCGTGGTTGTAAGTCGAGTTATACATATCTTTAGTGCCAGGCCAGCTCGTAGTTAGAGGAAATAAGCGCCTGAATTGGACCTACGGTATATAGTTCAGGGTTCACTAGATGTCCTTCTTGAAATCTTTAGGAAGCTTCAGAACATGACTGAGGGTGTATGTAATTCTTGCTGTTAAACAGCTGATGACTAAAATAGATGTCCTCTACATCTGACGGACTTGATTTTTCAACCTACTTCCAGTGCATTCCTAATCATTTTGCCAAGACAGGAAGATTGCACAACAGGCACTAAACTAGTCTAGATTAGTAGGTGTCGGATGGTAGTTGTGATTCAATTCCTGGTGTGAAATCAACTATTTTCCAAGCGTGTTACAGGTTCCAAGCCAAAACGTTCCATAATGATTAATTTGAGGAAGTATAAAATGCAATGTGGGCGCAGCAAAAGTTTTGTTATCCTAGGTCTGGGATTTAACTTATTGTATGAACTCAGTTAAAGAGTTTTGCTCATAATTTGAATCAATGTTTTGGTTTGGACTTAAAGCAAGATTGTCTCCACTGTAGAAAACATTGCTAGAGTTACTAGTAGTTACTGGAGTTTTTGTCTGCTGACTGTAGAGTTTGAGAGATAGATTGCATGCTAGGATGAGTGAGTGGAAGTGAGGATCATAAATAAAATTTAGTTATCTATTTTATCACATTTATTGGGGCTGCCCACTGCGGAAGACTTTGAACTTTGAATTAAAACAACCTCCATATTCCAGAATGTCCCTGTTTAGAAAGTCAGAATATGAGGAGTATACTCTCTAATTGACTAACTGATTGGATACATGCCACATTTTCTGAAACATAGCTTATTTTGATGTCCCACAAGTAGGTCACCTTTTCTTTTTATATTCATCTATATTAGCAATAAAGCTTGCTGATTGCACATGGTCCTCTCTTCAGGGCTGCTGTGGGAAATATCTCTCATCAGACGTCGAGATCAATTACTTAATGCTTCAGAGTGAACTAATGAAAACCCAGGCATTTCCTATTTCACCAAATGCACTGAAACGGCATAGCCCTCGTAAAATTATTTTTATGATATCAGTCCCTGTGGAAATTTATGGTGTTTGAATAATCCTCAAGGTACAAGAATTTAAGGATCAGCTTGCGTTTCAATCACTCCCCCCCCCCTGGCAGTTTGTCATCCTCCTGAATTTATGAGTTGGTCCTTACAAATATTAAAAAAACCAAAAATATGGATGTCTGGATCAGGGCAACTCCATATTCTTTTACTGACACTGGGCATGACCTTATTCCAACTGTCTCTGATTATGTTGGAATGAAAACCAAGGAGCTTCCCACCACCTTGGCAAAGTTATCTGACTTTACTGTAACATCATTTTGATATATGCTTCAATAGCACTAGGCCAAAGCTTAGTAACAATCTACATGTGTTCCATCCAGAAGGTCTTAGAGGTTGCTTCCTGGCAATCCCAATTGAAAAAAGAAAATATGATCAGTGTCAAAGCCTTGATCGGTGTCATGGCTGAAAAAATTTAATAACCAAGTCACTATCTGATCCTTTATATAAACCAGCTCCTTATCGCTGAGTACCCAACAGGAATAGTGAAAAACGAGCCATAATTATTGCTAGAAGCTCTCTACATAGCAATTGCACTCATATTTTCTGTCTGATGTAATCTTGTCTCTAGGGGGGACTTTCAGATAACTTTGCTTTCTATTAAGACTCCAAACACATTTTCTGGCACACTCACCTATGTCATGCTATGCCTGTGGGACCTCTGGTATAGAATACCTCACTCTTCCTTCAAACTACTTACTGCGGAGAAAGAGGAATCATGACAGTTAATCTTTAGGGAAGGTTATTTACTAATTGAAGAAAATTGGTAAGTCTTGGAAGTTCCCTCAGTTTGAATATCATTGTTAGAGAAAAGGTGAGATATTTGGTTGGAATATAACTGTGATGGCGAACCTATGGGATGCGTACAGGAAGTGGCACGCAGAGCCATCTCTCTGGGCACGGAAGCTGTCACCCATTGCTCTTGTTCCGGTGTGCTGGCCAGCTGGTCTTTGCACGCAGAGTGCCAGAAACTGGAAGAGCAGCCGCCTGGGGCGCATGCACATGCCGGGAAGATGATCTTCCAGTTTCCAGTGCACATATGTGCATCGACCAGCTGGTCTTCGCGTGTGCATTGCGTGCCAGAAACCAGAAGACCAGGCGGCCAGTGTACATGCGTGCGCTGAAAACCAGAAGATCATATTCTCAGCACGCGCATGCGCTCAAGGTGGCTGCTCTTCTGGTTTCCGGCACATGCATGCGCACCGGTCAGCTGGTCTTCACGCTCACATGCACACCAGAAAGCAGAAGACCAGGTGCGCATGCTGGTGCATACGCGTGCCAGAAACCGGAAGACCATCTTCCCGGCGCGTGCATGCGCACCAGAGGGCTGCTCTTCTGGTTTTGGCAGGTGCGCACATACCACACATGTACTCCTGTTTTAGCACTCAGGGCTGAAAAGCTTTGCCAATACTGCAATATAACAATATGAACCATTGTTGCAATATACAATACGAACTTGAAAATAAGTTATCTATTTCCACCAGCATAAAGTGTTTTTTTCTTGTAGAGCTTTTGTATAAGGCACTCCTTGATTTATGATCACAACTAAGCCCAATATTTATGTTGCTAAGTGAAATATTTGTTATGTGAGCTTTGCCCCATTTTACGACTTTCCTTGCCATAGCTGTTAAATGAATCATTGCATTTGTTAAGTTAGTAACAGGGTGGTTAAGTGAATGTCGGTTCCCCATTGACTTTGCTTGTCAGAAGGTCACAAAAGCTGATCACATAACTCCGTGACTCTGCAACCGTCGTAAATATGAACCAATTCAGTTGCCAAGCCTCTGAATTTTGATCACGTGACCATGGGGATGCGGCAATTGTAAGTGTGAAAAACGGTCATGACCCTTTTTTCAGTGCCATTGTAACTTTGAACCACTACATGAATTGTTGTAAGTCAAGGACTACCTATATTCTAGATGGCTAGGCTAAGGGACTCTTAGATGTTCAGGTGAAGACCAAACCCACCCCTCTCCTTAACCCTACAATACACCAACTACACTTAGAGATATGGTGGGAAGGCAAATCTTACTTTCATTGTTGGCATAAACCACAACGTCACAAGAGATCTATGTCTTAAACAGGGAAGGAAGTTTGTGGGCTATTTTAAAGCCATGGAAAACATTCAACATTTCTTCATCAGTCTAGCAAATAACATCAAAATAATTATGTTTACTCACTTGAAAGTTTGTGTTGTGGAGATGGTGACGTGAGAGGACAGACAAGGTCACAGCTTGAGATCGCTTGGTCCTTCTGTAAATTATTTACCCATCACGCACATTGTCAGGTTTATTATCACTGCATCTAATTTAGGGTTGGATCTTGGTTTTAAATAACTGACGGCATATCATACATAGCTGTCAGAAATAGTGGTAGCTTTTGTATGACCTTTCTCAGCGTGGATTATTGCAGTTTCAAACCATGTACTCCAAACTTAGCAAAATTCTTTATATCCCGGTTTTTATGTGCTCACATCACAATGGATAACCTTGGTGGGATTTTTCAGTAGCACCATTTTTGGCCAGAGACAAAGCCAGGTAACTTCCAATGGGTCAGACTAGCTAGGTGAAGCACAAATGGGAAGAAAAACAGACTGTGAATTTCAAGAAATTAAGGCCATGGCTGGTATCAGACGCCTACATTATTATGCATTGTTAAGGTCAGGCGCTCAGCAAAAAGGGCATGGCTGGAAGCAGAGGTGATAGACAGGTTCTGGAGAAACCGATAGCAGAAATTTTGAATAGTTTGGAGAACTGGCAAATACCACCTCTGACTGGCCCCGCCCCCATCTATTCGCTGCTTTCCGAGTCCAAGCTGATCTGCTGGGTCTTCTTTTATTGCCCTGCACAGGAGGACAGAGCTGGAAAGCAGGTTAGTGGGGTGGAGAGGGAATGGGGATTTTGCAGTAACCTTCCTCCAGGAATGGGGTCGGAATGGAGATTTTACAGTATCCTTCCCCTGCCACGCCCACCAAGCCACGCCCACAGAACCGGTAGTAAAAAAAAATTGAATCCCACCACTGGCTGGAAGGAAGTTCCTTGCCCTGCTGTTTCTCCTAAATGTAGATGGAACCTGAATGAATGAGTGACAAGAATTTTGAGAGTGACTATGGAGATTCTCAAGGGACACGGTAGCTCAGGGGCTAGGATGTTGAGCTTGTCGATCGAAAGGTCTGCAGTTCGGCAGTTCAAATCCCTAGTGCTGCTGTGTAATGGGGTGAGCTCCCATTACTTGTCCCAGCTTCTGCCAACCTAGCAGTTTCGGAAGCACGTAAAAAAAATGCAAGTAGCAAAAATAGAGACCACCTTTGGTGGGAAGGTAACAGCGTTCCGTGCGCCTTTGGCGTTGAGTCATGCCGGCCACATGACCACGGAGACGTCTTCGGACAGCGCTGGCTCTTCGGCTTTGAAACGGAGATGAGCACTGCCCCCTAGAGTCGGCAACGACTAGCACGTATGTGCGAGGGGAACCTTTACCTTTACCTATGGAGGTTCTCAGACATCCAGATCATGGTTGTCTCAAAGGTGCTTTTTCAAGAGGCAATTGGACTTTTTCTGTTTTTCCTTTTGCTTCTCATCCAAGAAGCTTCTTCTGAGAACTGAAAAAGCACCTTTGGGGATTCTGAGAAGGGACTGTAACTTCCACTGCATTCTCACTCATCTTCCCTTCTCCTTTAGTTGTCAGGAGAAAACTTGGGGAATTACTAGACAGTGGCTTCACATATATGTGGGGAGCAAATGGAATACATTGCAGCCCTGCTTTCTGTTTGCACAAAACCACCCCATTACCGGACAGAACATGGGGCCTTGTGCAATGGAAAACTTCTGTCCTTTAAGCTGGCAAATAAAACTGCTTTGTTTTGCCAGGTTTTTTTTAAAGAGTTTGTTTTTATCTGTTTATCTGACTTATTGGGGCTTGAATGTTCTTTTAATTGCACTGATGTTTATTGTTGTTAAAAAAAAAAAACAACCCTTGGGGGCTAATTTTGGAGCCAAAACATAATATGGAAATATTTTATGAACAAACAAATGAATAAAACTAAGTGGGAAATATGGGACTCTGGAGATATAGAAGATCAAATGCTTTATGTAAGCCCTGATGAATACATTTTCCCTTCCTTCTCCAATATCATAGCTCCCAAGTTTAATGCACTGTTTATCTGTCATTATCACTTACATACCAGAAATGAGATCAAAAAGAACTTCAGTGCACTGGCATTCCAGTATCGGAATAAAAGTTAATACTAAATATTTTAAAATACTGCAGGAAGCTTTCAGGAGTTCAATGCAGCCTGCATTGGTTTTCTAAGGTATTACTTCTGCACGAATGACATCTTGGTAACTTTTCTCTGACCACCATGAATTAATTTTTAAAAACATATTCTGGATGTTGCATGTCCTTGGTGGAGCACCATTTACATGGTGACATAAATAATGGATTGCCAATCTTGATAAAATGTCAAGGAATTAATCACAGAATAGGTAGCCTTCCTCTAAGTTTGGTGCAGGCAGATAAATGAAAGCTTTTTGTCAGGGTCCGAAATTAATGCTTTCATTCTCCAAATGTTATATGATCTTGTTTGAAAAAAAACACTGGCTTTGTCATCATCTTTAGGGCTTTGTTTTCACAAAGGGTAACCTAACTCAGTATCTCATATAGCAAGTGAATGGTCCTAATCTGAATTCTGAAGAATAGAAACAAAGGTACCATTGGTAGTTTGCTTTGACAGTCAGTTGGCAATGCAGATTTCAGATTGTTTGACGTCTGCTGTAAGAAATATAGTTTATACGGCAAAACATGTCTCTGCAACATATCACTCCAATAACCTCTGTAAATAGGGGTGCATTAGGAGCGTGATCGTGGATATTTGTGTGTGGAGGAGAAGGGAGGAAAATAATACATGCATAATTGCATAAACATCATGACTTCTGTATTTGCATCAGATATCCTGATGCAAAGGCATAGTTGTAGGATTCGGGTAATTATATCATCATATGAATGTTGTCACTTAGGCGTCATTGCAGTTAAATATAAATGTGGTTGTATGCGATATGTACAAGATCAGTTTACAAATTTCATCAGGCAGATGTAGACTGAACCAGATAGAAGCTGTTCCCATGCCAGTCCGATAATGAATTAAAATGTTGAGCTCTTTCATGCAGAACTCCTGGCTGACAACTCCTGTGGAAATAAGAAACACAGGGTAGGATGCAAAACAAGTGAAACCTTGATTTAATGGACCTTGATTTAACAGACTGGGGAAGCAATTAAGCAAATTTGTGTTCAGACGTCATTCTAGAAATAATGAGAAAGCCCACTATATTTAAATCAGTCGATTGACATAATTTGTGTCTGTTACATAATTGATAAGTGTATGTCATTGGTGTTAATGTCAATTATGTGCTTATGAAAATGACACAAATTATATCTGTTTGGATTTAATGAATGTTCAGATTTAATGGACATGCTTTCTCTCCAAATGCTCCAGGTAAACTATTTGAGGTTCACATAAACTCTTCTTCCAGATTAAAAAAAAAATAGGTATATTGACTCTATCTATGCATGGATGCCTTCACGGGTGTGGAAAAGGGCATATAAAACTTTGTATGAAATGTGTGGTCAAGAAGCACAGCAGCATTAGGTGTAGGACTATGATGTGAATATTTCTTTCATCTACTTCAAATGTTAGATATTACATGTTGGATATTCTACTGACATTAGGCCTGTGTAATTTCTTTATAAACCTGTCCTAAATATTACTTAATATACAACATGAGCAAGCTTTTAGTAATTAAAGGAATGGCTGTAGTTTGGTTATAGTGCATAAATGATATACAGAAGACCCCAAGTTGATCCTTGGTATCCTCAATTAATGTATCAGGAGCAGATCTATGAAACCTTGGAGACTCCATGTCAGCCAGTAGATAATCCTGGGACAAATGGACTAGTTATACTATTGGCTTTGCTAATCTCTCAATCTCTCTCTCTCTCTCTCTCTCTCTCTATCTCTCCCTCCCTCCCTCCCTCTTTCTCTCTCCCCCCCACTGTGTGTGGCAGACAGACAGAGAGAAAGAGAGACCTTCCTTCATGTTGGCTTGTTATATGTATTTAACAATGAAGTTTTGTGTGCTGTCAATTGGCATAATGAAACCATCTACTGCAGATTGTTCAATGAGCTTTGACTTAGGGTGAAGTGGGATGCCAGCCACTGTAAAGCATGCTTTCAATAATCAATGCATCTCTATTGATTGAGCCAATAATTTTGCATACAATTATTTTTTTCAGTGCTCTCGCCTGACAAAGATTTATTTATTCAAATAAAGGTTTGCAACTGGATCAGGGCAGGCTGTAGGGTCAGCTTTTCAAGAATGTTTCCTGAGTCCTTGGTTGTGAATACATTCATCATATCTGAAGGACACTTGCTTAGTCAGTGATAAGATGCTTTCCCAATGAGCATGTCCACTGTTCAGTCACTGGCACTCTGATTTCTACATCCAGGTAAGGTATTAGAGTTCCTTGTGCTCTCCTCCCAGTCAGAGTACATTACTCTAGTTCAAGGGTGTCCAAACTTGGCAACTTTAAGACTTGTGGACTTCAAATCCCAGAAAGCTCCCAGAAAGTTTCCAGAATTCCTCAGCAAAGCTGGCTGAGGAATTCTGGGAGTTGAAGTCCACAAGTCTTAAAGTTGCCAAGTTTGGACACCCCTGCTCTAGTTAATAGGAAAAGAACTATATATTTACTGGAATGCAGCAGTTGGGTAAAGCTTTGAAGATGCAGGATTTTGCTATCTTAGACGACCCTCACTCTGTCAAGAACCTTGGAGTTCTCATCTCAAACAACCTAAGCGCCAGAGCTCACTGTAACAGCATTGCCAAAAAGACAATAAGAGTTGTTAACCTAATCTTGAGAAACTTCTTCTCCAGTAATATTGTACTGCAAACTAGGGCATAATAATCAAGAAGAGAAGCAACCTAGAACTAAGGAGAAATTTCCTGATAGTCCAATCAGTGGGACGACTTGCCTCTAGAAGTTGTGAGTGCTCCAACACTGGAAGTTTTTAAGAAGACATTGGACAACCATTTGTCTGAAATGGTATAGGATTTCCTGCTTGGACAAGGGGTTGGACTAGAAGACCTCCAAGGTCCCTTCCAACTCTGTTATTCTGTTATTCTGCTCTATTCTCAAAGAATAGTGTTTATATGGCATCAAGTTTTTGACTCCTAGTGACCAGATAGATAACATTTTATATTTTTTATCCAGGTAATTTTCTTGGTAAAATATAGGAGTGGTTTTTTCTTGCCTTTCCCATTGTCACTAAAGCCATCATCTGCTTCCGGCGTCTTCCTATATTGTTGCTGCCCAATATAGATGCTGGCAGCTGGGATGACCCTCACACCTTGGATGACCAAGAAATAGGAGTCCCAGGATGCTGAGAATATATTTAGCATACATTCCCAATGTTGTTTGTTTTTTACTTCCAGAAATGCCCTCTCTACCACAGGGAAGCAGCACAGTAGGACTTGGGCATGCAAAGAATATACCATCTGATATAGTCATTGAAACCAATAAGCCTATTTTATTTTTAAAAAATCGATGAAATACAAATATGGTTTAAACGCATACAATTTTTTTCACTGTGCAAATGCTTATTTTGAGTTTTCTAAGGGTAAAATACAAAGCACGTTTGAAAATATCTTTGTAAGCTGCCCTGAGCCACTGAGAGTCAATTGGGTAGTCATATAAATTGACTTAAATAAATAAATTAATATTATTTTGAATTATTTTATGTGTTTTCATCTACTGTGGAAACAAAACATGCTGTATTGTTCCCAGCGTAAAACAAACCCCAGCTGTTTTCAGTTGCCTAATTTGGATAGTTCTGACTTTTCAAGCATTGCAACTAGTAATTTTGATTGTTTTACTTTTCTGGGTTTTTTTTTTCCAGCCAAGCAATACAGCAGCAAAACCAATTGTTAAGATATTTAAATTTAATAGCTGGAGCAGTGGGCTTATGGCAGTGAGCCATAACATGCAGTTATAGTTGATTGGTTGAAGAGTGCTGGCGTGAGGTAGTCTGCATTGTGATTGGTTGCTGTAGGTGTGGAGTGGGAGTTTCCCTTTTTCCCCGCCTTTTACTTATGTGTGCCCTCGATGCTCTGTGATTTACCTCACGATGTTCCTGTTTGCCTGACTGTCTAGTCTGCTGTATATATAGATGTAAAATACATTTATTTATGTAAAACTTGAAGTTTGTGTCAGTGTCTCTGACTTCATTTGGACACCTGCCTTGACGCCAATTAACGCTGCTGCAAAGACACCTAATATAGTTGCTTTGATTGGTTTCTATAAGACTTTGTGCGACAATGAAAAATGTTGACTGGGGGGGGGGAAGAGTTTGTAGGCTTCTACATTCTGTGCGAGAGGGATGCAGTGGCTCAATGGCTAAGATGCTGAGCTTGTCGATCAAAAGGTTGGCAGTTCAGTGATTCGAATCCCTAATGCTGCGTAACGGGGTGAGCTCCCATTACTTGTCCCAGCTTCTGCCAACCTAGCAGTTCGAAAGCATGTTAAAAATGCAAGTAGAAAAATAGGGACCACCTTCAGAGGGAAAGTAACAGCGTTCTGTGCACCTTTGGCATTGAGTCATGCTGGCCACATGAACACGGAGACGTCTTTGGACAGCGAAGACTCTTTGGCTCTCTTTGACTCTCTTTGGCTTTAAAATGGAGATGAGCACCACCCCCTAGAGATGGGAACGACTAGCACATATGTGCCAGGGGAACCTTTACCTTTACCTTTAAATTCTGTGCAGGTTCTTGTGTTGATGTTGAGCTTCAGAAAGCATGAGAAAACGCAAAGAATGTATCTTGGTGTGGCCAGTTTTGTTGAGCTCTAGCATGCATGCACACAATCTACACCTGCTCTTAGGCCTCATTGTTATTTTAGTGTCATTTGCAGCATTACAAAGCATTAGTAGCTCTTCTTTGCAGCCAACAGATACCTCTGTGAACAAATAAGTACATCCTGAAAGAACAGTCGTTCTCAAGTCTGGCAAGTAGGTTGCAGGAAAAAAATGGCAAGGAAAAAAAAGTATGTCAGCTCTATTGTTTGATCTTGCTAAATAAGTGGTTTGTCGATGCCTACGGAAAAATTGGCGAAGGAGAATTCCCCCCCCTCTTCAAATACAAAGATTAAAAAGAAAAATGATAAAGGACAAGTTCTAATTGAAAGGAATGTTATAAGATTAGCAGCTGTCTTTGTCCTGCTATCTGAGTAATCCAGGGAGTTTATTTCAATTGAAAAGACTTCTGTTATCACAAACTTGGAGTAAGTGGCTTTGTTGGTCTACACAGATTTATTTATTTTTTTTAAATGGGCGTGATAACAGAGCATTGTTTTCTCCCCGGTTATTATTTAAATCTTTGAAAAACTGAAACATTTAAGTAAATCTATGTGTAACATCCAGCAAATTGGATAATACCGCTTGGGATGGATTACATCCCTATCTTCTGTTATGGCTTTGGGGGAGAAAAACAAGGGTAGGGTCTTACGTTTCTTGAGGCTATTTCAAGTGTTGCTTCTCTGGAACAAAGCCAACTTAAAACATTCCACTGGGATTTGTTTCAAAAGCAGATGTTTATCCTGACTTGAAACAAACCTCTTTTTCCCCCCTGTTTGAAGCATCCCCCATGTCATTCATCTGTGGATCGGAACTAGACGTAGTACTTCCTGAAAATGGTTATGTCACATCAAGTTGGTATTGACTCTTACAGGCTATATAGAGCTTTCAAGCAAGGTAGGTCTTTACATAATGTGTCTAAATGATGATAATCTGAGCATGGTCATTTATATCTCGAAGAACTCTGAATTGATTTGTCTGCGATGCTTTTATGTTTTCTAGGCTGTACATGTATTCATGGGTATTCTCTTCAACACCAAAGTTCAGAAGCATAAATACTCTTTCAATCTGGCTTCTTCAAAGTTCAACTTTCCCTTCTACGAAGTGTCACAGGAAATACCATAGCTTGCACTATTCTGATCTTTGTAGATAAAGACACGTCATGTTATCCAAAAATCTTTTCCGAAGTCTTTATTGCTTCAAATACTAGCCTGCCATGTATTTAAAAAGTTCATCCACTAAAATCAGTGAGTCTTAATCCTGAAAAACTTCAGGCCTCTTGATTTCAACAGAACTTTGTAGTAACGCCAAACCAGGATCCAATCTCATTTCTTTTAATTTTGGGGAAACAATTGCATTAAATGAAATTAAATCAGCCTTCATAACACTTCCTATAATTATAATTCTGACTGTAAGGTGTTTGTTTTCTTTCTGATCCTAATTAATCACCTTATTTCTGAGTTAAAATAATTAAAATTAAATCCCCTCACTTTCTTATAATCCCTCCCATGCTAAGCTGTACACCGCTAACATTTCATGCTTTGGATTGAAGTACAGGTTCCTCAGAGTTATTTTCGGGCCTTCTGGAAAATTCTAAACTCAGAGATGAACATTTTTTTTCTCAAGAGACAAAGCTATTACACAGTTGCCTAATCACATCAAATATATATATTTAGTCCTATGATCACAGGAGACAAAATGGTAGACTTCTTTGGTGCAACAAGTACTGAAAGTCAAAGGTGTTATTTACCCTTGAAACGGGGGTAAAACCTGAAATAATACATTGAGTTAAAAATTATATGGCGCATGCTAGCAAAAAGTCATACACAGAGATTTTTAAGTACCGTATATACTCGAATATAAGCCGATCCGAGTATAAGCTGAGGTCCCCAATTTTACCCCAAAAACTGGGGTAAACTGGGGACTCGAGTATGCGAGGTGGAAATGAGGCACCCACCGGTTGGGGAAACCTCCCTCCTCAGCTGAGAAGGCTGGCGGCTCCCCGCCCGCCTCTCACTGCACCGCAGGGCTTCCGCGCCGTCCGGTAAAATGTGAAAAAAGAAACAAAACTCGAGTATAAGCCGTATATACTCGAGTATAAGCCGAGGGGCTTAAAAAAAAAACAACTCGAGTATAAGCCGTATAGACCCGAGTATAAGCCGAGGGGACGTTTTTCAGCACAAAAAACGTGCTGAAAAACTCGGCTTATACTCGAGTATATACGGTAATTCAATTCAGGGACTGCCTGCTTGTTAATAACTTTTTAACTGTTAATCAAACTGAGTAGATCAAATAAGTCTACTTTATATTCAGCTGAACTGCCAGCATTTCCTTTGAAATTCTTGCACCATTCAGATTTCATCATTAAGTTAGTTCTTTTATCAGGCTGGTGCTTACTCCTAGTTGATGTAAATTCACCAAGAAAATCCTGCATGAGACAATGATGACATTGTGTCTTGTTAAATAAAAAGAGAGAAATGATGGCATGAGATCAGAGAGAGAGAGAAGTAGCTTAGAATCTTTACTAGTTTTCTTATTCGACCAAGATAAAACAAAGATGTTAGATTAAGAGTCTGTTTCACTGTGCACTGATGATGGTAGACAATGAAAGGCAAAACAAAACAAGACGAGACAAAAACTAGAAAGATTGAAATCTTACTATTGTTTGGACCAAAAGTTGATGAAGATTCTCAGACATCCAGGTAGAGTTATCTGGAAGTTAAATCATAGCAACGAGACTTATTTTCTTGTTGGATCAAAACATTTCAAATACTTGCTTCAGTCTGAGCAATTAGTTATGGGAACCCTATATATGACCCTATATACGAAATGAAACCTCCCTAGAGGACATATATGCCCCACCAACAACAACTTGCTTAGATTTGAAGAAGCTATTTGGATAAGCAGTGAAACATTTCGAATCAACAAGAAAATAAATCCAGTTGCCCTGATTCAACATTTGGACAGAAGGTTTCTCAATATATTTTACTGCTGAAGTTGGTGGAACAATGATAGTCAAAAGGACTTGGAACTGTGGAGAGGATTGTTTGATTGCAGAGCAGCTGATTTCAGTCTGAAATAGTTGGACTTGACTTGCTTTGGAAATCTGCCCATAATTTTTCAATGACTAGGTAAGTAATTTCTGTAAAATAATTGCGTTGGAAGCCAACAATATGGAATAGACATGATAGCCTTCTGCAATTTTCCTACACTCTCTAATTATTGCCTTCTGTTGGAAGACAATACCATTACTGTCACTCTTCCCCTTACTCCCCAATCCCAACCCCCTCCAGGCTACAATCTCAGGTATGCTAGTGATTTCCATTCCTTCTGAAGGTTTGAAAACAAATTCAACATGCAGTTCAGTCACTTTCTATACATGGACAGGAAGTCATCCATCTAGTTGCTTATCTCAGGTAGCAAAATGGATGTGGCAGTCCACAGTTAACACCTTCTGCACTTGTCATGTAGGAGGTGAATAAAGGCAGTGACATTTTTGGAATGTGTGAGCAGAATCTTCCGTAAAATGTAAGGGAAATCATCTGGCCTGTAGTCAACAACTAATGCAGCGTGTGAACCCGAGAGATAGATAGATAGATAGATTGATAGATAGATAGATAGACAGACAGACAGACAGACAGACAGATGGTGGATGGATGATAGAGAGATTGAAGATAGATGATAGAAAGACAGACAGAGATGGAAGGATGGATGGATAGATGGATGGACAGACGGATGGATGGATGGATGGATGGACGGATGGACAGATGATGGATGGATGATAGAGAGATGGAAGATAGATGATAGATAAACAGAAAGACAGACAGACAGGGATAAATAGATGGATAGATGAATGGATGGATAGATAGATGGATAGATAGATAGATGTGTTGTATAAACATATAAAGGAATATGTTTCCTATTGCCCAAATACCATATGGTAAAGGTAAAGGTTCCCCTCGCACATATGTGCTAGTCGTTCCCGACTCTAGGGGGTGGTGCTCATCTCGTTTTCAAAGCCGAAGAGCCAGCGCTGTCCAAAGATGTCTCCGTGGTCATGTGGCCGGCATGACTAAATGCCAAAGGCGCATGGAATGCTGTTACCTTCCCACCAAAGGTGGTCCCTATTTTTTCTACTTGCATTTTTACGTGCTTTCGAACTGCTAGGTTTGCAGAAGCTGGGAAAAGTAACAGGAGCTCACCCCATTATGCGGCACTAGGGATTTGAACCACTGAACTGCCGACCTTCGTGACAAGATCAGCATCTTAGCCACTGAGCCACTGCATCCTTCCTATATACCATACAACAGGTTAAAGTTCCCATTCTATGAATATTTGTATCACTCATTCACTCAATGTGTTCTGTGCATTATAAAGGGCTGGTTGAAGAGAAAATGCAAGGATCCCTGGAGTCATTCCAGGTTAACTCCCAGGAAAATAATGGATGAACAGAACCAGAATGTTCTTATTAATTGTTTTTGAATGCTGCAGTTGGCATTTTATGCTTTAGGTAGTGCTGGGATAATTGAAACAGCTGGGGGAGAAGGAATGTTGTAGAACTGAAGGTGATCTGCAAGGCTCCAGAGATAGACGTGAATATAAATGCATTTTTTTTTTTAAAAAAAAGAAGAAAGCCAAATAAATACATGCAAAATTGCTTTCTCTTATTTATTTGTTGAGATCCATTGGGATGGAACTCCTTTCCCCAAGCTTAGATTTCTGCATTTTATGGGGGTGGTAAAATCTTTTTAGAAAAATCCTTTATCTACAGCTTATTCGATGTTTCAAAGTACAGAGATGAGGACAATTTGCATAATAAAATCACAAAAATGGAATGCATGCAACATTTTATATTTAAAATAGTCACATCTAAAGCTTTGAATCCAGGTATAAAAGGTTAATAAAAAACCCATCCATCGAGCATATAAATTATGCCAAAATTTAAAATGAAAAACAAAATTATGTTCAATTCACGTTGCTGACTTAACATACAAATATATGTCATCTTGTTAAACCTCGGTATTTTAACAGACACCAGGAAAAGATTGAAAGAAAACTCATTATAATTTGAGCTATCACTTTTTCCCCCCCTGAATGGGAACAAAAAGTAAGTTGAAGATGTGTGGAGTTGAAGATGTGAGTTGACACAACTTGAAGATGTGTGGACTTCAACTCAAATACTCCAGACTCCAGATGGCTGGAGAATGCTGGAGGTGACGTCCACACATCTTCAAGGTTGCCAAGGTTGACAAACACAAAAGGAATTGTGAGAAAGAGGCACTGGTCACGTACAGATTGTCTTTCCTACCACTGTGTACCTGCAATCAAGTTTTCTGTAGCCTACATTGAATGAATGGAAGAAACCTCTAGGCTGGCAGGCACTCCATCATAGAAGAAAAGCATTGAAGGATGAGGTTGAACAGGATGTTCAGTGAAGTATAGTATTCAGTCAAGACTCCATGAACCAATGAATGCATCAATATGATTTATACCTATTATTTATTTTGCAATATGAAAAAAGAGATATACCTTAGAGAAAGAAAACAAGCCCAAGTTATACTGATGACAGTGTTTTCATCTTAATAAATATATAGTCCTAGATTAAATTTAAAAGAAGGAAAGGCATTTTTCTTCTTTTTCAACTGGGGTTTGTTTGTAACAAAAGTTTAATATGGATTTCCTTGAAAGCAATATTTGGCACGTGTGTCAATTTTTCATGTTAAAGCCCCAAGTCATTTCCCAACGAGCATCTTATACAGTCTAGAATCATCTCACCATGACTGTGCCAAAATAACTGCAATGAAGGCAGACTGTATATATAATTTCAGCTGTGACTGGGTGATGCAGTACAGATGCTTTAAGTTACATGTGGGGAATTGGTCAAAGGTTGGAGCTCTAAGGTTTTAGCTGGTTCCTTTATCGTAATCCTATTTACTCTTGAGCCAGATTGGTATGTTTTAATGAATGACGCCCTCGTCACCCAAGTGAGATAAGAACTACATTAATTCAGTGACAGAAACAAATGTAACAGTTCAATGACAAAGGGACAAATAACAACTTGACTGTTCTCTCTAATACAAGCTGCATTCCACAGAAAAATCCAGAGAATCTTATTCTTCAAAGGCTACAATCAGAGCTTCAAATGTAATGTTAGCATCCAGATTAAGATATCTTAGTCAACAAGTACAATGAGCTGGAATCAGCTATTACATTTAAGCCTTTGCAATACAGTACATTTTCACAATAGTATTAAAATCTCCTTGCTAGTATGAAAAAGCTTCTACACCTTGCTAGCCCACACCAAGCAGATCCTTGGTATGTGCATGTATCAATAGGGATCTGATAGGTTTGTTTTTTTTTTTTTTTTTTTTTTTTATTCAAAAAGTTTTTATTAGTCAAAAAAGGTTTATACAAATACATATCAGGTATGGTAAATTTTCATTTTTCTTATCTAAAATAAGAATTTTACTCAAATTTTTTAACACATACAACAGCCATAAGGCAAGCAGGTGACACGAAGTAGCTAAGTTTGCAAATTTTAAATACGTAATAAAGAAGAGTCAAGAATAAACAGAATATCGTACAAAAGAGAATAAGGAAAACCAACACAATCCCAAATATCTTTATCACTTCCTAGTTTTGGATCTCAGAACTCTGGGTTCAGCCTGACCCAACTCCAGGGCGCAACAGCGGCAGCCGCTCAGCCCCATGATCTATAACCTCCCTTCTTCAATTCCTGGGTCATCTGATTCCAGGAAGGCTTTGTGTTCCTCCACATAGGCCGTAGCCTCCATAATTGTACTGATTTTTTCGTAATGCCCTCCCGGAAAATCATCAATCCTCTGGCATCAGCCATCTGAAGCCCACTCCTTCTGGTACAATTTGCTTGACAAAAATAATATTTCTTTCTTTTTCACGTACCTGTCTGGGAATCTGCCTCAGAATGGCTATCTCCTGCCCCTGTAAATCAGTGCCCCACTCCTATGTTTTCTAAGAATTTCATCTCTCGCCTCTTCTCACAAATTTGACATGAACCTCTCTGGGAACTGCATGCGTGCGTGCATATTGCTAATTAACTCTATAAACTCGATCCACATCCCAATTCATGAAATCAACACCTCTCCCAAGAAATTCTCCCAACAATTTAGTCACAACATCTCTCAAGTCTTCTTGGTCCACTTCTTCCAAATTTTGAAACCTAAGGAAATAAGACATTTTATCCATCTGTAGTCCAAGCACAGCATTGCCTGTCGCCTCCTCTCTTTTCTGCACTGCCCGCATCTCACCCTCCAAACCTTCCACTTTCTGCTTGTTTTCTGCTGAAACTTGTTGAGTATCCTTTAAATCCTTTTGGATAGTCACAATTTCTGCTCTTATTTCATCCAATTTCTTGTCCATATTAGATAACTTTTCCAAAATTCTTCCATCTCTCCAGCAGTTGGTCTCTGACCTTTTGCCATTAAGGAAAAAAAATACAAAATCCTCAGGCAGGCACAGTATCCTTGTAATTTCCTCCGGATCCACCAGGGGCACTCACAGGAGCAACGAGTCCAGAGTACAGTTAGTCAACCAGGAAGTCAAGGGAAGTGATGTCATCAAAATTCTCATAGTGAAGGCGGAAGCTGGACGCCACCACTGTTCCCCAGAAGGAGGGGGCCTCAAACCTTCCCTCCTAAATTTCTCCATCACCTCTTCTCCAGAGCTCCACAAAACCGTAATCTTCTTATTTTAAGTTCTCCTCTCCAGAATAACTCGTGCTCCTTCCAACCGCAGGGGAGAAAAAACCCCCGCACTCCGGAGCAGTCCACCACGCCACCGATATTCCCTTCCTTCTCCTCCTCAATTCTTCTCCGTGCCCTGTTCACCACCAGGCTGCTGCAGTTATAAATCCAATGCCCCGGTGTCACCGGGCACAGCGGCCCAGGCGACGACCAAAATAATGGCCGCGGCCTGTGGCCTCCGAACCCCGCCGAGCCTAGGACGCGCCAGCATCGGTCCCCACAGTCCTGTATGTCGGCTGGGAGACCCCTGGCGAGCCGTCCGTGCGGCAGGTGTCCTTTTCGGAACACCTGGCCCCTGAGGGCCTCGGCGGCGGCCGGATTCGGGCGCTGGAGGCAGGAGAAGCCTTCCAGACGTCCGTTGCCGCTGGATACCGGAAGTCGTCTCCGATCTGATAGGTTTGTTCATAAACACATATATGTGCTGGTCTGCAGATCCTGATTTAGCGTGTGCATTTTGGATCCACAAAATGGCCACCTAGGACTTAAATGGATTTAGGCTTCAAATCATCTGACCAAACCTTTGAAAATATTACAATTGATCACCAGGACTGAAAACTAGATCCAGACATATAGAATTTTCTATTCTAGGATAACCGTTTTCTGATGTAATGAATTCCTTTTCTTTACTTTCAGTCAATAAATCCAAGTACTATTACCAGCATCTTCTTAAAAGACGCATTCCTTCCTATTGAGAAAGAGAATGAGGGATGACTCTTTCAACTCATTGTTTGCCACCTGCCATTTTATAGCAGAATAACAGAGTTGGAAGGGACCTTGGAGGACTTTTAGTCCAGGGGTTTCCAACCTTAGCAATTTTAAGACTTGTGGACTTCAACTCCCAGAATTCCCCAGCCAGCAAAGCTGGCTGAGGAATTCTGAGAGTTGAAGTCCACAAGTCTTAAAGTTACCAAGGTTGGAGACCCCTGTTCTAGTCCAATCCCCTGCTCAAGCAGGAGACCCTATACCATTTCAGACAAATGGTTGTCCAATCTCTTCATAAAAACCTCCAATGTTGGAGCATACACAACTTCTGGAGGCAATTTGTTCCACTGATTGTTTTAACTGTCAGGAAATTCCTCTTTAGTTCTAGATTGGCTCCCTCCTTGATTAGTTTCCATCCATTGCTTCTTGTTCTACCTTCAGGTGCTTGTCCATAATAGCAGTAGTATTTAGAAGAAGCAGTTATGTTATTTTCAATTTAATTAAACACAGATTAAAATTTGCAGACCTCTGCAAAAAAGTAGGCCTCTACCTTCTACCTATAAATCTCCAGAACTGAGTGTCTGCTTGTTAAAGTGAAGAGCATTAATAGTATCTTGTCTGGCATATATGCCATGTTCTTAGTGATGAACGTCTGAGGATGAACTGTCTCTATCAAGAACTGATGTGTGCAGGAATACTGAGGAACAGGGACACTTGCTAAAGAACAGATTGTAGCTCAGACATTAATAGTGGAAGGTGGTGACAGGAACTCATCCACCCTTCAGTAGCTCTTTTAGGCAGATGACTGGAAATATTTGCATCAGGGAGTCAGTTTGGTGAACTGGTTAAAGGCACCAGGGTAGACTGAGTTCCAATCTTTTCTTAATTTTCTTAAAGTTGAATTACCGTATATACTCGAGTATAAGCCGAGTTTTTCAGCACGTTTTTTGTGCTGAAAAACGTCCCCTCGGCTTATACTCGAGTATATACGGCTTATACTCGAGTTGTTTTTTTTTTCGTTTTTTTCACATTATACCGGCCGGCGCGAACTTGGCGGGCTTTTGCTTTAGCGCGGGGAAGCCCTGCCGGTGCAGTGAGAGGGCGGGCGGGGAGCCAGCCTTCTCGGCCGAGGGAGGGAGGGTTTCGCCGACCGGTAGGTGCCTCATTTCCCACCCTCGGCTTATACTCGAGTCCCCAGTTTACCCCAGTTTTTGGGGTAAAATTGGGGACCTCGGCTTATACTCGGATCGGCTTATATTCGAGTATATACGGTACTTTGAACCAGTCATTCTTTCTCAATTCAAGGAAGAAGGAAATGACAAGACACTTCTGCAAGTGTTTCCAAGAAGATTGGAGAGACTTGTTTAGGTTGTTGCCAGGAATCATAAGTGATTTAAAGGCACAGGTTATTATTAATTAGATTTTTTTAAAAAAATCATTGCAGGAACCAGCATTATAAAATATCCCTAGGCCTTATGGCAGACTTTCCCTAGTATGTCTCAACTAGCTCAGCCACAGTTGTGTCAGATGCCGTGAGAAGAAACAAGCCAACTTGGTTTTCTTTCCAATAGTGACTTCGTTTATTGGGTCTGCTACAAACCGGGTTTTAGTACAAGTTGAGGTCTCTCTGTATAAAGTCAGCACTGAGAGCTTCTGCCTCTCAGCCCCTTTTAAACATCCCACACTGCTCATGCCCTGCCCCATGGCTGAATTGTTCCATTGATTGGATACTCAGCCACTCTCTCCTTCCTCATCTGACAGCCTCAGCTGCCACATCATCTGCTAAATCCCAGAACTCAAGCAGCTCTTCCTAACGCCCAGCCCTCATCTCCCTCTATTCTGGTCACCAATGTGCTGATTCCTTTCTCATGCTTGCCAGACGCAGATCCCTGCAGCCCTCAAACAAGTCCTTGATATGTCATCCCTTTGGATCTTTGATTAGGGCTGTCCCATGATCCTTATCCCTGTAGCGTCATGTGTCGAGCTGGAGCTGGGCTCGACAGTATGTTTCATTTGTACTGGATTTCAAGTCCTGTAATCACCAAGTTAGGATTAAAATTACCTATTATGCAGATTGATTTTTAAGCCCAACTAGAAGCCCAACATCTTAAGGAATGGGGAGAGTAACTTTAGACAGAAGATGTTCATTGATAAACATCATTACAGACTATATTTGATAAGATTCTTGGAAGAATGCTGGCCATGCTTTGTCTACATCAGCACATTTGCAGGTGTATGCACCAGCCAACTTCTACGTAATAGATTTCTTAGTGTAGTCAGTGTAGCAGAATGTTGTTGTGGTCTGCCAGCAGCCTGCGGAGCTGGCAATGGAGTCGGACAGCAATGAAGCTGAGGTGAGGCCAGGGCCATCGGGGAGAGAGGTGCGGACTCCAGAGCTTCCAGAGACTGATAGTAGTGAGGCAGAGGAACAGGAGGAGCCCGTTCCTAATGCACGCATGACAAGAGCTGCCAAAAGGCAAGAGCAGCTTAAGCAAAAAGGACAACTCGGGAGTGGGGCCAAGAGATGATTGGCCCTCCCATAAGGCTTAAAACAGACCAGCAATGGTGTTTGGGCTTTGTCGGAAAACAACGTTGATAGCTTCATCTTCTGCTTCGTCTACGTCTTGCATTTATTTTTGTGACTTCTGAATGTTTGCCAAGAAATGCCTTTGGCAGTTTGCCTAATTGGACCAAGGTTTGTGATAGGACTGAAGAATTTGTGTTGGGAGGAATTTATAATAATAATAATAACAACAGAGTTGGAAGGGACCTTGGAGGCCTTCTAGTCCAACCCCCTGCCCAGGCAGGAAACCCTACACCATCTCAGACAGATGGTTATCCAACATTTTCTTAAAAATTTTCAGTGTTGGAACATTCACAACTTCTGCAGGCAAGTCGTTCCACTTATTAATTGTTCTAACTGTCAGGAAATTTCTCCTTAGTTCTAAATTTCTTCTTTCCTTGATCAGTTTCCACCCATTGCTTCTTGTTCTACCCTCAGGTGCTTTGGAGAACAGCCCGACTCCCTCTTCTTTGTGGTAACCCCTGAGATATTGGAACACTGCTATCATGTCTCCCCTAGTTCTTCTTTTTATTAAACTAGACATACCCAGTTCCTGCAACCGTTCTTCATAAGTTTTTGTTTTAATTTAGTTGAACTACGCTGGGAATGAAGTAATTCTCAGCTGTTCGAATAAAGTTTGTTTGTTTCTTCATGGACTGAGTTTCTTACTACCTACTTGGGCCTGGGTCACAACAAATGTAAGAAACTTGCCATCAGTGGTGGGTTGCTACCGGTTTGCCCCAGTTCGGGAGAGCTGGTAGTGGCGATGGTGAGGTGAGAGCGAACCAGTTCACTCCGACCATCAGATGGGGCCTTCTGCCCACCCCTGCACTATACCTACCTATATTCGTTCATTTTTAGCCCACTGATAGTCGTGGCAGAGCGGATTGCCGCACCTCAGCTGTTCTGAAATGCAATGCGCTTGCGCGGAGTGAACTGGGGCAACACCGGTTGAAACCCATCACCGCTTGACATGGTAGTTCATACTCACATGGCACAAGAAGGCAACACAAACACAGAGAGGAACTAATCTGAGTGGGCCTTGCCAGTATTCAGGAGTATGGCAAGTTGCCATTGGCAATCCCTTAAAAATGCTGGATCCTGATGTTCAACCTATCATGGGGGTTTTCTGCTCCAGATTCTCCTGCATAATTGCCTGTTGATTTTCCTTCACATGGGGAAGATGGACAAAGAGAGGAAGCAGCACCTTTCCCTCACTGTGGAAAGGAAAAGGCCACTGAATGTGTAGAAAAACATCCATAAAAGTCTGTTGGGCCCCTTCCTTCTTTATAATACAAGATTATTAATTTTTCTTTTCAGGTGTAAATATCTCCTTCTTAAGCTCTTCAGCACGTTTTGTGTGTTCCTTTATTCCCCAACCTGTTGTTGAGTGAATGATGCCGGTATAGCATGTAATAGGTTCTTCTTACAATTGGTCCACAGACATGAATTAGAAGCGTCATTTTAATTTTGACAATTGTGCCGTTAAAAATGGAGTTAAAACTGCAACAAGCTCCCTCTATCTATACTGCATACATTAAGTGTGTCAATGCATTAAATCCCATAGAGGTATCTCCTTCCCCATTAAGTTATTGAGTGAGTGGTATGAGTATTTACCATTTCCTGTACATTTACACCAGAATGGATTAATTCTCCAACTTGGGTTATTGAGAAAGGCATAGGAATCTCCCCACCCTACTAGAAATCATGCAATTTACTTTATATTATTATTGTTTTGCTGCTTTAATAATAAAAATAAAAAATCGTTCAGCTAGACATTTTGCAAGCTCAAAAGCATTTTTCTGTTTCTCGTTGATGATACGGAGGTGTTTGTTCTGCAGGTTGAAGCTACCACATCTCAAACTGAATCAGCATGCAGAAGAATTGATTCTGCCTGTTAAATTGCTAGCTTCCCTCATCCCTATCCAGCTTGACAGATGTCCCACTTCAATTAACAGCCAGATGCAGCTAAATTCCTGTATTCCCAAGATGTCCCGATGCTAAATAACCAGCAGTTTGTTTTGTAAATGAAAATATGGCTGTTATTCTCCTTTTTGAGGAGCCATCAGATGCTGGTTAGTACGTGTCAGGTTAGCCACTTAACAAACTCGAGCCTTTAGATATTTCTAAAATTCTTCTACTCCTCTCCTTTTGCTTCAGTTGTCTAATTCTGTTTTGCTTCATGCCCCATTTGAATTGATGCTCCAAGTTACAGTACCTAGTGCCAGAAGCATGAGACCTATAAATACATGCTATTGCACTTATTCCATATTAGAGAGAGTGATTCTTGGCCTGTGCTGAAAGCAAGCCGCCAAGAGCAATACAACTTCTCTATTGTATACTAAACTTAGTGATGGATGTATTGAGCTGGTCGTCTGTACCTATCTGTTTCTCCCTGTTTTCATTAATGTGAATGTCCCAAGTAGCCTCTGCATTCTTCCTAAAATGGAATCTGACAGTACCATTTACTTTCCAAGTCCTGCTCATGCAGTCAGATATGAAAAATCATCAATCACTCCAGAGAACATTCACCAGAGCACTTGCTACAACAAACAAGAGCAGGCAGTGAGACTAGTGGAAATCCACTCATCAGGTATGTTGTGGTCCACAAGCTGCGGAGGTGGAGAGTGTGGAGGCTGGGGAGGAACATGGGCCAGTCTTGGAGTCTGGGGAAGGCCCAGACGAGGACTTTGTGTTGGAGGCAGAGATGGGGCCAGGGCCATTTGGGAGCGATGCACGTACTCCGGAGCCTCCAGAGTCAGACAGCAGAGAGGCAGAGCAACAGGAGGAGCCTGTTCCTAGTGCACATATGCACAGAGCTGCCAGAAGGCACAAATAGTTAAAACAAAAGGGACGACTCGGGAGTAAGGTCTGGAGATGATTGGTCCCTCCCATAAGGCTTAAAAGAGGAGCAAAGGTAGGTGGACACTTTGCAGGACAGCAATGTTGTTAATTCTGTTCCCAGTAGGCATCTCTGTTTGATTCTGGAATCTGTGTGGCTTTGCCAAGCAGGTCTTTGGCAGAGTGTCAAGGGAGATAATGGTTGGTGATTATCCCAAAGGACTTCTCCTGAAGGACTTTTTGCAACTAATTGAGACTCAGCTGTGAATGACTGTAATTCACAGCTGTTGCAATAAAAGAGGTTTTTGGGACTACATGTGTGTTCCCAACTTTACAACCTCCAGTTTCTGTTGTTTAGTGAGACAGTCATTAAGGGAATTTTGCCCTATTTTTACGACCTTTCTTGCCACCATTGTTAAATGAATCGCTGCAGTTGTTAAGTCAACCACACGGTTGTTAAGTGAATCTGGCTTCCCCATCGAGTTTGCTTGTCAGGATCTTGCAAAAGCTGACCCCAGGACACTGCAACCGTCGTAAATATGAGTCAGTCAGTTGCCAAGCATCTCAATTTTGATCCCGTGACCATGGGGCTAATGCAATGGTCGTAAGTGTGAAAAATGATAATAAGTCGCTTTGTTCAGTGCCGTTGTAACTTTGAATGGTCACTAAACGAATGGTTGTAATTGAAGGACTACCTGTCTTCAACCTTGTTCTTTTCAAATAAAGAATCTACAGTTTCATCTTATCCAACCACCATAGCCAACGATTCATTGAATTCTTGGATGGTTTCTTGGTCTAAGTATACAAAAATCACCTTCCCTTTCATAAGATCACATTCCTATCATTCCTGCTGTGCATTCTTAGGGATATTCCTTAAATTAATTTCACAGTATACTGTATATAATCCCCTCTAATCCCCAAGAGCCCCGGACAGCTTTAGTGGGGCATATTTCAAAAGTGTCATTTTAATTACGACCCTTTTAGTCCAATCATTTTAATATTGGCAGCGGTTTTAAAAACCATTTTTTTCTCAAGTCAAAAATCCCAAACAACCTTTCTTTTATAGTTTCCTCTTAGAGAAGTTTACACAGCTGCTTTCATATATCCTGAAACTTCTTTCAGATTAAAAAAGGAATATATATATATATATATATATATATATATATATATATATATATATATATATATATATATATATATATATATATATATATATATATATATATATATATATATATATATATATATATATATTTGTTTTCTGAGGTTTTCACGGTGTTTGTATATAGGTCTTTGGTTGTTGGGTTTTCTCCGTAAAATGGGAAGTGTCTTGGCGACGTTTCGACGAAGTCTCATTCGTCATCTTCAGGCTTCAGCTTCGTGCTTCTGGGAGCAATGTGTGATCGCAGCTGTTTCTTCCTTTTAACTGCTAGTGGGGGTTTGAACTGATTGGGTGGGAGCTTGGCTGTGCTCTGATTGGATGGGGGTTTTTGTGCTCTGATTGGCTGGGGGTGTGTCCTGTGTTGGTGGGGGCTTGTTTGTGCTCAGTTTAGTCTGTGTTGCAGGGGGATTTGAGCTGGTGAGCTGCATAGCTGTTGTTTGGCTTTGTGGTCGTGCTACATCTTCATAGTGGGTGTCAGTCTGCTGCATGTATGGATTGGAGGGGTTTGAAATGGCTAATGTTGCAGCTGCGGTCTGGCTTCTGGTCCTTGGTCGTGCTTCATGATCAGTGTGGGTTTGGGTCTGCTTTCTGGGTGGATGTGCGGTGGTGACATCCTGTGTGGACCTCGTGAGTGTGGGTTTGGTGTCATTCCTCGTGTTAGGGACTCGTTTGTCAATAAGGGCAGGTTTGCAAATGTCTGGTAGGCGGAGGTGTCATCTCGTTTGTTCATGCTGTGTGGCGTTTTCTATCTCAATGGCTTCTCTGATTATTCTGTTGTTAAAGTGTTCAGTTTTGGCGATAGTTCTGGTCTTTTAAAGTCAATATCATGTCCTGTGACTTTAAAGTGTTGGACCAGGAAGAAGTTGGTTCCTCTTTTTGAATGAGTTCTTGTGTTCTTCAGTGCGTGCACTTATTCTTCTGTTGGTTTGTCCAATGTATGTGGTGGGGCAGGCGGTGCATGGGATTTCATATATTCCTTGATTTTCTAACTCAATTTTGTCTTTGGGGTTTCTTAGGATGGTGGATATTTTTTGGTTTGTGCAGAATGCTGTCTTGATGTTATGTTTGTGGAGGATCTTGCTGATTCTGTCTGTGGTGCCTTTTATATATGGGAGGAGGGCTGTGCCGTTTTCTTGTTCTCTGTCTTGGGTTTTAGTGGGGGGTTCTTTTTGGATTAGCTTGGGAATCCTTTTTGTTTTGGAATCCATAGGATGTTAGTACGTTAGTGAGAGTGTCTAGTTCGGGTTTTAGGTGTTGTTCATCAGCTAAGCATTTTGTTCTGGAGATGAGTGTCTTGGCTCGGAGTTGATCTGTGCTGGGTGGTGGTGTGAGAGTGCATGCAGATAGCGGTTTGTGTGTGTTTTCTTCTGGTAGATGGTGTGTCCTAGGGAGCCATTGGGTTTTCTGTAGACTAAGACATCCAGGAAGGGAAGTTGGTTATTAACTTCTGTTTCCATGGTGAACTGTATTTTGGGGTGTAGGCTATTGAGGTGTGTGAGGAAGTTGTCAAGTTTTTCTTTCCCGTGTGGCCAGATTATGAAGGTGTCGTCTACATATCTGAGCCAGAGTTTGGGTTTGTGATCAGATTTTTCTAGAGCTTGGGTTTCAAAGTGTTCCATGTAGAGATTGGCAATGACAGGTGAGAGGGGTGATCCCATGGGTGCTCCTTCTACTTGTTTGTATTTTTGTCCATTATAGATGAAGTATGTGTTGGATAGGCAGTGGTTGGTCAGATCTAGGATGTGCTTGGGGGGGTTATATTTGTTTTGGATAGCTGTCAAGGCTTCTTTGATTGGCACTTGGGTGAAGAGGGATATGACATCACCTACCAGCCATTTGGAAACCTGCCCTTATTGACAAACGAGTCCCTAACACGAGGAATGACACCAAACCCACACTCACGAGGTCCACACAGGATGTCACCACCGCACATCCACCCAGAAAGCAGACCCAAACCCACACTGATCATGAAGCACGACCAAGGACCAGAAGCCAGACCGCAGCTGCAACATTAGCCATTTCAAACCCCTCCAATCTATACATGCAGCAGACTGACACCCACTATGAAGATGTAGCACGACCACAAAGCCAAACAACAGCTATGCAGCTCAACAGCTCAAATCCCCCTGCAACACAGACTAAACTGAGCACAAACAAGCCCCCACCAACACAGGACACACCCCCAGCCAATCAGAGCACAAAAACCCCCCCATCCAATCAGAGCACAGCCAAGCTCCCACCCAATCAGTTCAAATCCCCACTAGCAGTTAAAAGGAAGAAACAACTGCGATCACACATTGCTCCCAGAAGCACGAAGCTGAAGCCTGAAGATGACGAATGAGACTTCGTCGAAGCGTTGCCAAGACATTTCCAATTTTACGGAGAAAACCGAACAACCAAAGACCTATATATATATATATATATATATATATATATATATATATATATATATATATATATATATATATATATATATATATATATATATATATATATGTATGTATGTCTTGGCATATTCAGGTCTTTTCCGTGTAAGGTTGAGAGTATCTTGGTGACGTTTTGACACGGTCTCACTCACCATCTTCAGGCTTCATACCATTTCCAAGCACGAGCTGAAGCCTGAAGATGACGAATGAGACTTCGTCAAACGTTGCCAAGACATTTCCAATTTTACACGGGAGAAAACCCGAACAACCAAAGACCTACATACAAACACCCGTGAAAACCTCAGAAAACAAATATATATATATATATATATATATATATATATATATATATATATATGTATGTATGTATGTATGTATGTATGTATGTATGTATGTATGTATGTCTTGGCATATTCAGGTCTTTTCCCGTGTAAGGTTGAGAGTATCTTGGTGACGTTTTGACACGGTCTCACTCACCATCTTCAGGCTGATGCTTTCGGCTTCGTGCTTGTGTGAGCAAAGTGTGCTCGGAACTGCCGTCTCTCTATAAATACTGGTGGGGAGGTGGGGAGTGTTGCTGTAAGTGGGTTGGTTGGCTGTTTGGTTGCATCTTGATTGGTAGATGGAGTGGGTGTTTGCAGATTGAATTCTCCACTCCTCCAAATACAACAAAATACCTTATGCCACCAGACTTGAAATCCTGGGTTTAGAAAATTTAGAACTCCGTCACTTTCGGAGTTCTTCCTGTTCTTCCTGTTGAAAACTTCTTCAGCTTCAATCACAACAATACAAGAGCAAACAATAGATTTAAACTTAATGTTAACCACTTCAATCTTGATTGCAGAAATTATGACTTCTGTAACAGAGTTGTTAATGCTTGGAACACACTACTAGACTCTGTGGTCTCTTCACAAAATCCCGAAAGCTTTAACCAAAAACTATCTACTATTGACCTCACCCCATTCCTAAGAGGTCTATAAGGGGCGTGCATAAGAGCACAAACATTCCCTATCCTATTGTTCCTCTTCATTACATCCAATTAATACAGTTATTACATACTTATGTTCATATATATGCTTATATGTTATATAGTTATTTCATGTTAATGCTTATATACACCGTTATGACAAAAATAAATAAATAAATAAATAAAATAAAAAATAAAGATTGGTCGAGGTGGGGAGTATTGCTGTGAGCGGGTTGGTTGGCTGTGTGGTTGCATCTTGATTGGTAGATGGAGTGGGTGTTTGCAGATTGGTCGGCTGTTTCATAGCATCCTGTGTGGGTGGGGTCCTAGTCTTTTGTTCCTGGGCTTTGGTGTTGTGGCCTCTGGAACAAGCAAAGCTCGCACAAGCACAAAGCCGAAAGCACCAGCCTGAAGATGATGAGTGAGACCTCGTCGAAACATCGCCAAGATACTCTCAACCTTACACGGGAAAAGACCTGAATATGCCAAGACCTACATACCTATACCCGTGAAAACCTACAAATATATATATATATATATATATGTAGGTCTTTGGTTATTCGGGTTTTCTCAGAAACCTCAGAATATATGAAATATATGAAATGTCTTGGCGACATTTCAACGAAATCCCATTCGTCATCATCAGGCTAGGTGCTTACAGCTTCCTATTTGTAGGAGAAAAACGTCACCAAGACATTTCAAATTTTACGCTGGAGAAAACCCGAATAACCAAAGACCTACATACAAACACCCGCGAAAACCTCAGAAAACATATATATATATATATATATATATATATATATATATATATATATATATATATATATATATATATATATATATATATATATATATCCATCCCCAAGTTAAGGGGGAGAAACCTATTTTCTGTAACTTGTTGGTACATTTGCATAATTTATTCAAGATTTTAAAATTTAATTTTGTATAATTCATTCTAGTTTCATTAGGCCTACGAGGTGCAAGGAGCTGCTGACACTCAGTTGAAATAATTGGAAATCTTGTTTCTAAACCATCTCACTCACATACGTGTATTTGTATATGTGATTTTACAGCCATAATAGTGAAAAAAACTATAATTTAAAATGAAAATACAAATATTTGATTTGCAATACAGGTAATTCTGGACTTACAAACGTTCGTTTAGTGACCGTTCAAAGTTGCAATGGCACTAAAAAAAAAAGTGAGTTTTCACATTAACGGCCATTGCAGCGGCCCCATGGTCAGGTGATCAAACTTCAAATACTTGGCAATTGACTCGTATTTATGACGGTTGCAGTGATCCTGATCACCTGATAAGCAAAGTCAATGGGGAAGCCAGATTCCGTTAAGAACTGTGTTACTAACTTAACAACAGCAGTGATTCACTTAACAACTTTGGCAAAAAGGATGTAAAATGGGGCAAAACTCACTTAACAAATGTCTCAGCAACATAAATTTGGGGCTCAATTGTGGTCGTCAATCGAGGACTACCTGTATTTCTTGTTTATTGGTTTGTCTGGAATTACAATATAGCAATAGCACTTAGACTTATATACCACTTCACAGCCCTCACTAAGTGGTTTACAGAGTCAGCAAATGGCCCCCAACAATCTGGATCCTCATTTTACCGACCTTGGAAGGATGGAAAGCTGAGTCAACCTTGAGCCTGGTGAGGAATAAGAATGCAGTCTGATGATTTATGGGCAGTGGTGAGTTGCTACCAGTTCGCCCTGCATCGGGCGAACCTGTAGCGGCGGCAGCGGGAGACTCCCCCCACCTGCCCAGACGCTTCTGTGCATGGGCAGAAGCATCGCGTGCCTGCGTGCCCACGAGCAAACCAGTAGCGACGGGTTTTGCAACACACTACTGATTATGTGCTATCAAGTGACTTTTGATGAACACATACATTGGCATTTTTCCCTGGCTTGTAATGTTTCGGTGATACCATCTAAAAGTTTAATAAAAGCTGCTGATTGGGATAAAATGCCCTGAATCTTGGTATGTGTGAAGCTTGAAATGACTCAGAGTTCTGGATATGCATGGATATCACTACCGTGGTGGAACTCTGTTTAAGAACAAAATTAAATAACATTCTGGCTCAAATTGGATGCTAAATGGTCTGGCCCAGCATGGCAGGCCAGTTATACCAAAAAGACAAAATACATGAACTAAGAGGAAATATCTCACCTAGGGACCTGCAGTGTCCCACTTGAAAGGGTTGAATTAGAGAATGTGAAGTATGCTTCTAGTTAGTAATAAAGGATTGTCCCAGAAAATATAAAAGCCACGGAGGATGTGTGCAAAAGAAGGGACCTTAAATCACCAGGGGTTATGGAAAAGAACAGTTGACACTGAAACAGCTAATAACTTATTGTGCAAAGACTGACTGGAATCTCTCCCTCTTTCTTTTTTTCCTCTCATGAAAGAGCTGAACAGAATGCTAAGTTTTTTCGCCCCAGTGACTGGCTTTAATTCTGCTGCGAGGGAAAAGTAGTGTAGGCATTTGAAACTTCACATAAAAACCTAACCCTCATGAAGAGGGAAAGATTGAAGTGCCTTATGAAAGCATAATGGACACTGTACCTTTAGTACTGTATTTGACATGCTGGAACATGGTGGCAAGCAAGTTGTCAGAGAACAAAAGCTGACTTTGTCTCTTTAGCTGCAAAATGATGAGATCTCTGGTAGGAAGCCTTCCCACACTCCTGAGCAAGATGTTTTATTAAAGCGAACCGGTTCAATTACAATAATACAAATAAACACTGGGTGGCAGCAAAGAGATTACAGAAGAGGCAAACTCTTTGCTGACACACAGAGGTCACTTGGGTTTTTACAACCCAGATCTGATAGCTCTAGTAAAGCTTTGCTTGAAAGGACTAAGATCCTTGTTTCCCTGATGTAAACATGTCTTAACTTGGAGGTGCCTGGAGGCTGTGTGTGTCTGGATAGGGAATAACAGACTTCACCTGAACTCTAGCAAGTGTGAGTGGGTTTGGGTTTGGGGCGCTGCCAGTTCTAGGCTATGCCATCTTTGGTATTGGATGGGATGCCACTGCCACTGATTCTCTGGAATCTGGAGATCCTCCTGGACTCAACTTTGGTTCAAAGAGCAGTGGCAATCGTGGCTTGGAAGGCCTTTGCACAGTTTCACGTTATGCACCAGTTGTGCCCATTCCTAGATCAGAACCTAGGAATGGCTGCTCACAGTCAGTCACACCAAAGTCACCTCCAGGTTGGATTACTGTAATGAGCCCTACGTGGGGCTGTCATTGAAGAGAATGTTCTAACAGACAACAAGTGGTCAAAATTGGCAATGCTTTATCAAATCCTGTTCCTGTCAAGAGTGGCGTTCCTCAAGGCAGCATCCTTGGACCAACACTCTTTATTCTATACATTAATGATCTTTGTGACCATATCTCAAGTAATTGTGTTCTCTTTGCTGACGATGTCAAACTATTTAACACCACAGACAACACTTCTATCATTCAAAACGACCTTGACCATCTAACCGCTTGGTCTAAAAATTGGCAGCTCCAAATTTCAACCAGCAAATGCTCAGTCTTACATATAGGAAAAAAGAACCCTAAAACTAAGTACATACTAGATGGACATTATGACCCCCATCCCGTTAAAGACCTTGGAGTTTTCATGTCAAATGATCTAAGTGCCAAAGCCCGCTGCAACTACATAGCAAAAAAAGCTCTAAGAGTTGTAAACCTAATTTTGCGTAGCTTCTTTTCCAAAAACACCACACTACTAACCAGAGCATATAAAACATTTGCTAGACCAATTCTAGAATACAGCTCACCTGTTTGGAACCCTCACCACATCTCTGACATCAATACAATTGAACGTGTCCAGAAATATTTTACAAGAAGAGTTCTCCATTCCTCTGAAAACAACAAAATACCTTATCCCACCAGACTTGAAATCCTAGGCTTAGAAAACTTGGAACTCCGTCGCCTTCGACAAGACCTAAGTTTAACTCACAGAATCATCTATTGTAATGTCCTTCCTGTCAAAGACTACTTCAGCTTTAATTGCAATAATACAAGGGCAACCAATAGATTTAAACTTAATGTAAACCGCTTTAATCTAGATTGCAGAAAATATGACTTCTGCAACAGAATCATCAGTGCTTGGAATACTTTACCTGACTCTGTGGTCTCTTCCCATAATCCTAAAAGCTTTAACCAAAAACTTTCTACTATTGACCTCACCCCATTCCTAAGAGGACCATAAGGGGCGTGCATAAGCGCACAAACATGCCTACCATTCCTGTCCTATTGTTTTTCTTTTCTTCTTCCTATATATGTTTATATGTGTATATACTATATAATCTTTTTGTATGATGTTGTGACAAAATAAATAAATAAATAAATAAATAAGAATCCAGAAGCTTCAGTTGGTACAGAATACAGTGCATATGTACTTCCAGAACAGCACATGCCATACCTCTGCTCTGTCACCTGTATTGGTTGCAATACAGCCAGAGCCAACTCAAGGTGCTGGTTTTACAACCTTTTAAGCAATGGTGGGTTTCAAAAAAATTTACTACCGGTTCTTTGGGTGTGGCTGGTGGACGTGGCATGGCTTGGTGGGTGTGGCAGGGTAAGGATCCTGTAAAATCTCCATTCCCTCCCCAATCCAGGGAAGGATCCTATAAAATCTCCATTTCCTCCTCACTCCAGGGGAAGGTTACTACAAAATCCCCATTTCCTCCCAATCAGTTGAGATTTGGGAGGCAGAGAATAGATGGGGGCAGGGCCAGTCAGAATTTTTACTACCGGTTTTCCGAACTACTCAAAATTTCCGCTATCAGTTCTCCAGAACTAATAATAATAATAATAATAACAGAGTTGGAAGGTACCTTGGAGGTCTGCCCAGCAGGAACTGGTCAGAACCTGCTGAAACCCACCTCTGCTTTTAAGCCCATTGCATGGAATTGAGTTATCTGGAGGACCTCGTCTCCCCAATTACATTTGCTGTCTCATTGGAACTGACAGATCCTATCTGCTAGTGGCTTAGATCTGATAGGTCACAAGAGATGAGTCTTCTCAGCAGTGGCACCTGCTTTATGGAACCTTCCCTTACTGAAATGAGGTTAGCTCCATCCACATTAATGTTCCATAAATCCAGTAAGACTTGACTTTGTTTTCAGACCTGGAGGTCCCAGGGAATCAGGAGTATTCTAAGATGTCTCCATCATTGTGTTTAATATATTTTCTTCTGTAACTGATGGTTGTATTCTATATTTCTGAAGTCCACTTTGGACCAGTCACAATTTCTCAGCCTATCTACACAGCCTTATTTTTTCAGCCATAAAATGAAGGGAGGTGCCTATGCAAGCTGCCTCGCGCTTCTCTGGGAAAAGACCGTATTAATCTAATAAATGAAGCAAAACAGCATATATTTGCTATTTGTTCTCCTCTTCTCCTACGCCTAAGAAATCTCCCAAATTCTACATACCAGGTTAAATGGTTGAAGGAGACTCTCTCCAATTATAAACTTTGTTGTGTAGCAGAGACCTCATCTGTATTCTCAGACGCTCACATATGAGACACAAAGAGGAAAGTTTCTCTTGAGTTACTCCTCAGATGTAAAATGCAGTCTTTCAAGTGTTAAGTTTGTCTGCCCCTCCTTTAACCATTATTATATTTTAATGATGTCAATTAACTTTGGAGTTTTTTTAAAAAATTGTGGTGGGAGAAGCCTGAATGTGTTTTGAATAGAAAATTTGAGTTTTTTTCTCAACCATATTGGGATAATATGGTTCATCACACAGTCAACCAGATGTTTAGACATTTAGGATTTAGCATTTATATTGATCTATTGAGTCTTTGTCAAGGACCTGGGATAGACAAATGTTGTTTGATGGTATTAAAAGTATTGTTGCAGGATATAAGCTGTTGCAAGTAAAGCTGCCTCTTGCAATTTACTGATGGTGATTTTTGTCAATGCCGATGGTGTTCAAGTGATAATCTGGATGCTTTCGGATTGCACCGCAGGCTCCCTATTCCTATTGATGCTATCTTTGCTTCCTTTTCCCACACTCGTTCTATATCCATTTGCAAATCTTTGTATTTTGCCATTTTTCTCCGGTTGTTTCTATTCGGCAGTGAAGAAGAAATTGTGGATGTGACAATGCTATGGGATCCCAAAGGTGCTTTTTCAAGAAGCTGCTGGACTTTCTGTTTTTTCTTTGAAGACATTTTGTTTCAAAGCGAACCGTCTTCAAAGAAAAGCCAGAGGGTCCAGTTGCCTCTTGAACAGGCACCTTCAGGACAACCATGACCTGGAGAATCTCCACAGACAATATTAGGGAATAATAGCATGGAAAACAAAGGGACACGGTGGCTCAGAGGCTAGGACGTTGAGCTTGTCGATCGAAAGGTTGGCAGCTCGGCGGTTCGAATCCCTAGTGCTGCCGTGGAATGGGGTGAGTTCCTGTTACTAGTCCCAGCTTCTGCCAACCTAGCAGTTTCGAAAGTACGTAAAAATGAAAGTAGAAAAAATAGGGACCACCTTTGGTGGGAAAGTAACAGCTTTCCGTGCGCCTTTGGCGTTGAGTCATGCCAGCCATATGACCTAGGAGACGTCTTCGGACAGCGCTGGCTCTTCAGCTTTGAAACAGAGATGAGCACCGCCCCCTAGAATCGGCAATGACTAGCACGTATGTGCGAGGGGAACCTTTACCTTTACCTTAGCATAGAAAACAAAGAATTGGAGATGACAGCAAAATATCAAGGTCTGAAATTTGAAGTCGAAAGATTATGATATAAAGTGGTAATGGTAATCCCAATGGTTATTAGCACATTAGATGCCATATCAAAAAACCTTGGATGATATTTAGACAATCTGCATGCTGACAAAATTTCCATCTGTCGGTTACAAAAGGCCACGTTTTTGATCCTGCACGCTTACTCCATCGATGCAAGTTACAGTCAGGCAGAGCAAAAGAGCAAGCAATATTTGCATCTCTTCATCCACACTCAGGATTCTTTCCTGTTCTAGCAATCTACAGAATTATTTACAACAGTTTACAGGTAATCCTCAATTTACAGCACTTCATTTAGTGACCATTCAAAGTTACAACGGGACTGAAAAAAGTGACGTACAACGACCATTTGTTAACACAGCGGTCACCAACTGGTGGTCCATGGACCACTGGTGGTCCACGAGAAAATTTTGGTGGTCCACAGAAAAATTATTTGCATTTTTATATTGCACTAAATCAGTGATCCTCAAACTGGGACAGATACGTGCAATGAATGTTTGTGTTGCTGCAGAGAGTCTCCCCCTTCAGGGTCTTTTTGTATGGGGCAGAATGGGGCCAGAAATTCCAACTTGGGGTCTGCTTCAGCCTCCTGGTGTGGGGCTTTGGGCGAAGGCTGGTGGTGAAGAGCCGGAGGGCCTCGTTCCAGTGGGACTGCCTCATGGCCTGGAACTGGCTCACCATCTCAGCCTTCTAAGCCTCCAGGCGCCAGTACCTGGCCTTGCACTCCTGCAGGTCTTCCCTCTCCTTGGAAAGCCTATGCTTGTAGTCCTGAGTGAGGTGCTTCTGCTGAGCCTCCTTCTCGGTCACATCCAATTTGAACTGAGCTGTTTTGCCAACTCTTTCTCATTGTGGCTGCTTAGCTCCAGCAACTGCTTCCTGTTGGGGCCCTAAGGAGCCCGGGCGGGGAGGCAAGGAGTGGCTGGGAGGGGAGGGGTGAGTAGAGGCTGGCGAGGCACCCCTCGATGTGAGTGACATTGAGTTGGCCACACCCACCCGGTCACATGACCATCTAGCCACACCCACCCAGTCAGTCATTAGGCAGATCATATTAGTGGTGCGCGGGATTTAATATTATGAATTTAGTGGTCCCTGAGGTCCAAAACGTTGGTGACCCCTGTGTTAACACATGACCTTTTTAGCAGCCCCATGAACAGAATTCAGATGCTGGGTATCTGAATTCAGATGCTAGGTTCATACTTGCTTGTCCCAAAGTCATGTGATCATCTTTTGCAACCTTCTGACAAGCAAAGTTGATCGGGAAGCCAAATTCAATTAACAGCCATGTTACTAACTTAGCAACTGCAGTGATTCACTTAATAACTGTGGCAAGAAAGCTGCTAAAATTGGGCAAAACTCACTTAACAAATGTCTCCCTTAACAACAGAAATTTTGGGCTCAATTGTGGTTGTAAGTTGAGGACTATTTGTACTATCTCTTTTATTTTTCCTGATCCTAGGGACATGGAACAATGCACCGAAAATGCGTTATTCAATAGATGTAGACTTAGAATTTAGAATTACAGAGTTGGAAAGGACCTTGGAGGTCTTCTAGTCCAACCCCCTGCTTAGTCAGGAAACCCTACACCATTTCAGACAAATGGTTGTCTAACATCCTCTCAAAAACTTCCAGTGTTGGAGCATTCACAACCTCTGGAGGCAAGTTATTCCACTGATTAATTGCTCTCACTGTCAGGAAATTTCTCCTTAGTTCTAAGTTGCTTCTCTCCTTGATTAGTTTCCACCCATTGCTTCCTGTTCTACCCTCAGGTGCTTTGGAGAATAGCTTGACTCCTTGATGAAATCCATTTTTTTTTACTACTGGTTCTGTGGGGGTGGCTTGGTGGGCATGGTGTGGCTTGGTGGGCGTGGCTTGGTGGACATGGCAGGGGAAGGATATTGCAAAATCTCCATTCCCTGCCCACTCTGGGGCCAGCCAGAGGTGGTATTTGCCGGTTCTCTGAACTACTCAAAATTTCTGCTACCGGTTCTCCAGAACCTGTCAGAACCTGCTGGATTTCACCCCTGGCTTGACTCCCTCTTCTTTGTGGCAACTCCTGAGATATTGCAACACTGCTATTGTGTCATCCCTACTCCTTCTTTTCATTAAACTAGACAAATGTTATGTTCTCTTAATTCATGCACTTTAATTTGAGAAACATTGATGGGTTGATTTTTTTGGGAAAGGGCAGCATTGTCCACAGGAATGGATAAAAGTTGACAGCTACAACTGTGAGATCAAACCCCTCCCATTTTTTACATGAATCAAAAAAGTCAAGACAGTGGCCACAATACAAATCCCCATCATTGTCACCTTGTTTTTACATCCACATCCACCTCTTTCGATCCCTAAGAAGGGGAATTCCAACCGTGAGACAAAATTATACTCTGTTAAATCTACCTAAATATTTGCTTAAATAGGAAATTAAATAGGAAATTAGGGTAATTAAATATTTTCAATTGATTAAACAAGTTAGCAGGGCAGTCTCAGGGGACGGTAAAAAAGGGGGGACAAAGCTAGATGGGACCCGTGATTAAAGGCCTAGGACTTAAAAGAGACCGTTTGTTCACTCAGTGCATCAAATAATGGGTTCATGATAAGTCACTGTAGGAATTTAGCACCCACCCCCCTCCTAGAAGAATGAAATTTTTAGAAAATATTTAAAAGGCAGAATATATTTCCCTGGATGAGAAATGGAGAAACATGTTTTAAAGACAAAGCAGCTTCCTGACTCCCCCCCCCCCTTTGTCAATGGGCCATTAAAGCCTCAGCTAAGCTCACTCATTTCCCCCCACCTTTGTCAACCATCATCTGCATCATAATAGAACCCATCTAGCAACTGAAACTCACCACATGGCACCTGGGAAGATTACATCAGCCAGCAAGGCTAGCTAAGACCCCCACCCCCTGGGAGTCTGACAGCCAATCAGGGTACTCTTCCTGTGCCCCAGAAAGTTCAAAGCTCAGAAAAAGCATAAAACCAGGGAGCACACAGGATCTCAGCCCTTTTCTGTTCAGGAACTCAAGCCATGTGATCCTGACCACCATTAAACCATCTTTCCAAGCAGCCTTCATGTTTCTAGTGTCTTTGTCCCCACTTGGAACTGAACCCAGATGGATATTTCTTCCAACACCACCAAGTAAACATTTTCATTTTAACCTATTATAGACTGTGGTGTGAATCAACTCAGTGAATGGTGCTTGTTTGACCCTGCTGTTCCTGGGAACAAATCAATTGCAGGACCAAATCCATGGCTCATTTACTGTACTGTGTGAACTCAGTCACCAAGTTGCTTCTCTATTTGAAGGCCACTTTAGATGAAGTGGAAGGAAGCAGAACTGCCCAAGGAGATCAGAGTAAATTCAGATCTGGGAGGAAAGGAAAAATAAGGTGTGTTTAGCCTTTCTAATCTGTTATTTCCTACAGGTTTTTATGATGCAATGCCCTTTTGATACTACAGACAGTCTGGTTGCATTTAGACTATTACTCTACAGCTAGGAAATAACAGTACTGGGCAAGGATATAATTATATATGTAATAAACCACTTCTATATTTCATCAAGGGTAGGAGAACACCCATCAGCTCAGAACTAGCAATCTACCATTTTAAAATATCCCAGAGCAAGTTAATTTTAGAGTTAGTACTTTGTAATTTTGACTGAGCTGCTGCATCTTTGGAGGATTTCTTTGTCCCCAAATTTGATGAGACGCTGTCTAACTTGCAGTATTTTTTTATGAACGTATATATCTAACCCCTCTCTAATTCTGGCAAAAGACCATCACCCGGAATGGAAAGGAGCCTCAGATCAAAGCTGCGAGGAACAAATATGTCCAAATCCCCAAATATGCAAAATAAAGTTATGCTTTAGTCTTTATGCTGTATAGGGTGATTAACTATATTTTCAAATCCTGCTCTGGCAGACAGTACTAATGGCTAATGTTTTGTCTAGAGGCATTGGTGGGGGGGGAGATCAAGAATTTGAATTATTTTCCCTGTTTTGATGAACTGATCCAATAGCCTTGGAGATAATGGCTGCATCTACCTTTGACTACCTGAAAATGATCCCAGAATTAAATGGTGTTGAACCACAATAATCGAGTTCAAAGCAATCCAGCACGTTTTTACTAGGGAGCATTAAATTACATTACCTCTGGCCAGGATGGATGCATCTTGAAAATGCTAAGCAGGGTTGGAACTGGTTAGCATTTGGATGGGAGACATAGCAAAAAAAAAAAAAGTAGCAGGGCTGCAATCTTTGAAGCTAAACAACAAAAACAATTCAGGAGAAAGGGTATCAAATGAAAAGAAATCAAATGAAAAGAAAGGATATCAAATAATAAATAAGGGCCGTGGTGGCTCAAGGCTGTAAGAAGCCTGTTATTAAAACCAGCTGCCTGCAATTACTGCAGGTTCAAGCCCCACCAGGTCCAAGGTTGACTCAGCCTTCCATCCTTTATAAGGTAGGTAAAATGAGGACCCAGATTGTTGGGGGGCAATAAGTTGACTTTGTAAATATACAAATAGAATGAGACTATTGCCTTACACACTGTAAGCCGCCCTGAGTCTTCGGAGAAGGGCGGGATATAAATGTAAACAAATATATATATATATATCAGTATTCCTACTAGGTGAAATGTAAGCCAGTTTAATGTTGTGGCTAAGACATCAGGCTAGAAACCAGGTGACTGTGAGTTCTAGTTCTGCCTTAGGCACAAAGCCAGATGGGTGACCTTGGGCCAGTCACTCTCTGTCCACCTTAGGAAGGAGACAATGGCAAATCATTTCTGAATAACCTTGCCAAGGAAACTGCAGGAACTTGTCCAGGCAGGTTCTGAGAATCAAACATGAATAAACAGAAAGATAAAACACATGTTAACTATACATCATCACCATGTCTTCAACTGCCCAGACCTGGGATTTCCTGAGGATCATATACTAACACAAAGAGCTTGTAAAGATAGATTCCCATCCTAGTTCACTCAAAGTCGTTCTTCAAGTCCTGAGTTCCTTCTCTCCTTCAAGCAACAGTAGGAAATGTCTGGTTTTCCCACAGTGGGTGATCTTTAGCTTCCACTGGATGCACCCAGTTGCACTAAGGATGCTGGGAGTTATAGTTAAACATTTCCTCCGAGATGCTCATTGCCCTCACTTGTATTAAGGTGCTTGGTGTTTTCAACTTCTTATTCTTTGCCATCTCCTCAGAACGCTCTTTGGTGAACCATTATTCTTTGTTAAAGGTGCCTGGCTATGTGTTAATCGAAAGAATTGCCAATAAGGTTTGTTTCTGTTCCTTGAGAGAAGAACAAGCAATATCTAACTTTTTTTTTTTTTGAGGTGAATATGGACAGGCACAAAAGATCAGTGGTGAGATTCAAAAGATTTTTACTACCAGTTCTGTGGGTGTGGCTTGGCTTGGTGGGCTTGGCTTGGTGGGCGTGACAGGGGAAGGATACTGCAAAATCTCCATTTCCACCTCACTCCAGGGGAAGGATACTGTAACATCTCCATTCCCTCCCCATCCCACTAACCTGCTTTCCAGCTCTGTGTGCAGGGCAACAAAAGAAGACCCAGCCGATCAGCTGGGACTCGGTCAGCTGGGACTCGAGAGGCAGCAAATAGATGGGCACGGGGCCAGTTAGAGGTGGTATTTGCTGGTTCTCTGAACTATTCAAAATTTCTGCTACCGGTTCTCCAGAACTGGTCAGAACCGGCTGAATACCACCTCTGATCAGGTCCACAATGAAGGTCCAATTAAATTGATTTATTGCTACCCATGCCTATCTGCAGGAATCTTCTTAACTAACAGTACCTGTTTGGGCTTAGATAACAGAATTCAAGGGAGGTTGAATTTAGTTTGCTTGTGGTTACATAAGAATTCTAGGCTGATTCCTCTTTTAACCTGGCACCCAGATTCTGCCGCTTCTCCTCCTACAAAAATTTTATTTCCATTTTACCTTTCATATCAGAAACAAATTGCTTCAAGAAAGTGCAACATTAATTGTTAATTTTGTGGCTTTAGAAGCAGTGGTGGGATTCAGCTAGTTCGCACCACTTCGGGAGAACCGGTTGTTAACTTTCTGAGCAGTTTGGTGAACTGGTTGTTGAAAGAAATCATTAGGGCAGAGAACCAGTTGTTAAATTATTTGAATCCCACCACTGCTTAGAAGTAGCCCTCACTGATTAATAAACAGAAACATTTCTTTGTTAGGCTTTAACCCCCCTTTTCATAAAAGACACAGTGGTTCCTTGTCTCAATTTTCTTCATGCAAGGACTTGTAATGTTAATTAATATTGATTGTAATATTAATTAATATTGACTTATTCAAAGTCACCCAATAAGCCTGGGTGGATTTTAACCTGCATCACTCTGGTACATCTTAACCATATTACATTGTTTCTCACAATAAATTAATGTGTATTAATATACTTACTAGTTTGATTAACAATTTGGGATACTTTGATCTACAAATTAAACTTTCAGTTACAGGTATAATAGCAATTTCTTGGCAGATTCTAAATCGTAGCAACTCAGTTGTGCTTAGCTATACATCACAACAAAAGTGATGGTTAGCTGAAAAGATAACTTGATTTCTTTTTTTTACAATGCAACCAAGATACAGTCATTATATCAAATCGTTTCATTCTGTTAAAAGTCTTGTCATAACCATAAGTTCTAAGAAACTTCAATTCCGCAGAGAGCAAGAGAGTGAAAAAACATCTATCTGTGGTATAATCAAAACTCTGTACAACTCCATTGTTACAGCACATCTCTTTCAATAATCCCTGTATCAAACCTGAAGGATGCGGTGGCTCAGTGGCTAAGACGCTGAGGTTGTCGATCGAAACGTCGGCAGTTCAGCAGTTCGAATCCCTAGTGCCGTGTAAAGGGGTGAGCTCCCGTTACTTGTCCCAGCTTCTGCCAACCTAGCAGTTCAAAAGCACATAAAAAATGCAAGTAGAAAAATAGGGGACCACCTTTGGTGGGAAGGTAACAGCGTTCCGTGCAGCTTTGGCGTTTAGTCATGCTGGCCATGTGACCACCGAGACATCTTCAGACAGTGCTGGCTCTTCGGCTTTGAAACAAGATGAGCACTGGCCCTTAGATTGGAACACATATGTGCGACGGGAACCTTTATCTTTAAAACATGAAATTATTACAACATGCATCTAACTGTCCCCTCTCTGGACAAAAAGCCACAATGATAATAATAAAAAAAGATAAATAGTAGTAGTGAAAGAAAAGAATCCTATTCTCTGCGCAAGAAATCACAGGCAGGTGATCAGCTAATTGACATTTCTAAATATCTTTTTTTGTTTGTTTGTTTAGAGAAATGTGCCCAATACTGGTAAATGCGATCAAAGGCATCCTGATGCTGCTCCATAAAATGTATTTGTTCACCCAAGCCTTATTTGGGCCTACGTGTCCATTTTCATGACATAGAGTAGTTCTTGACTTACAACCACAATAAAACCCAGAATTTGTGTCATAAAGTCATGGCAGTTGTAAGTAGGGGCACCCAAGTGATTGCACCCAATTTTACATTTATTTATTTTTTTGCAGCAGTTGTTCAATGAACAATACTATCATTAAATGAATATGATAGTTGTTAAGTAAATCCATATATTCCCATGGGTTCTGTGCCTAAAACCATTCATTTTGCAGGCTGGAAACCTGCAAAAAAACCTCCCATAAATTACTGTCATATGACCATGGGATGCTGCAACCAGCTGTAAAGGTGAGCATGGCAGGGTGAGGATATCTCCATTCCCTCCCCATTCCTGGGGGAAGGATATTGCAAAATCTCCATTCCCACTCCACTCTGGGGCCAGCCAGAGGTAGTATTTGCCAGTTCTCTGAACTACTCAAAATTTCCGCTACCGGTTCTCCAGGACCTGTCAGAACCTGCTGAATTTCACCCCTGCTTCAGGTGTAATAAAAAGGAACCTATGTCCATTACTGCAGCTTCTGCATTATCGTTTCTCTGAATAACTACTTGCGTTTTTTTAAAAAAAATTCTGAATTTATATATTTTTTTACCATTTCATTTGATCAGCGCTATATCTGGGGTCTACAGATACAGAGAATCAGAATATACAAATTATAGCATAGTTTGGTCCTTATTTCATTGATTTCTAGCAAGAATGACATGTCTTCTGGAAAAAGTTAGTACAACCAGTCTTTCCACAAAAGAGAGTTGGGGTTTAAAATAGGAGCATCCAACTTTGGCAATTTTAACCCTGTGGACTTCAACTCCCAGAATTCCTGCTTTACACCCTCACTCTCTTTTGTGAAAAGACTGGTTATAGTCTGCCTGGAGAATTCTGGGAGTTAAAGTCTACAAATCTTTAAGTTGCCAAGGTTGGACATCCCTAGCTTCAAGATTCAAATAGGTGTATTTGCAGAGTAGAGAGGATTGTTGATCAGGACATCAGGACTAGTCTGTTGGCCAACAGTTGGGGATGATTCTCAGCTTTTATCAATACTTTCAGCAAAGAATTAACATACAAGTTAAAAATGCAGGGGAGCCAAAACCTATCCTTGCTTCACTTGTTTTTAATGAGGATTCGATTTCCAAAATGTCACAGTAGATTTGGATTGTGTATTCTTTCCATGCAGTTTCATAATCAGTATCAAAAGTCATCACTGATAGAGAAAGCATCCAATTTCTCTCATAACCTAGCTGTAGAGATCAAATCAAAAGTTGCCTTAAAGTCAATGAAGGCAAGAAAGACGATATCCTGAGAGGGATTAATGCATTTTGCTGTTAAATCTTGAGGAATAAGACACTGATCTAGTGTCAACTCCTCCTAAAATATTGCTCTCAGCTTCTTCTTCCACTGAGATATTGTCCTGCTTCATCCAATATCTACTATTTTTGCCTCCTGTGCTCAGCCAGCTGATAGAGTGAATACTCATCAGATTCCTCCTATCTCGTTTTTATCTACTATGATGGATCTACATCAGTTCTCAAAAAAAGAGGTGTCAAAGACCTTGGAGTACTCATCTCGAATGATCTAAGTGCCAGGGCTCACTGTAAGAGCATTGCCAAAAAGGCATTAAGAGTTGTTAACCTAATTTTATGAAGCTTCTTCTCCAGTAATATTGTACTGCAAACTAGGGCATACAAAACCTTTGCTAGACCAATTCTCGAATACAGCTCATCTGCCTGGAACCCACACTGTATATCGGACATTAATACAACTGAGCAAGTCCAGAGGTATTTCACAAGAAGAGTATTCCACTCCTCATCTTACAACCTTATGCCACCATATTTGAAATTTTGGGATTAGACAATTTAGAACTACGCCGCCTTCGGTCTGACCTAAGAATAGTACACAAAATTATCTGCTACAACATTCTACCTGTCAATGACTACTTCAGCTTCTTTTTTTTTAATTGAAAAAGTTTTACAAAGTTTTTCCCCCCCTTTCCCCCCTCCCCCCACCCCCTTCACAAACCCCTCCCTCCCCCCCGACTTCCCGGAACAAACAGAAGGTATAGTTAAAAATAAAACAAACATATGCTAAAAAAATTTCCTTCCTCACTCAATTATACTCCTACAATTCTCATCAAATCCTAACCTCCCCCAAAACAATCAGAAATAGTACATCCTAATCATTCAAAGGCAGTCTGATAACTTTTAGTCTGATATCTGATTTGAATATAATCAATCCATTTTTTCCATTCATTTAAATATCTTTCTTGTGTATTGTCTTTCAAAAAGGCTGAGATTTTTGCCATCTCAGCCAAATTGGCATCTTTCAATATCCATTCTTCTATTGTGGGTACTTCTTTTTTCTTCCAATACTGTCCTATCAGTAATCTTGCTGCTGTTATTATTATTTATTTATTTATTTTATTTATTTTTTTACATTTATACCCCGCCCTTCTCCGAAGACTCAGGGCGGTTTACAATGTATAAGGCAATAGTCTCATTCTATTTGTATATTTTTTACAAAGTCAACTTATTGCCCCCCCCAACAATCTGGGTCCTCATTTTACCTACCTTATAAAGGGTGGAAGGCTGAGTCAACCTTGGGCCGGGCTCGAACCTGCAGTAATTGCAGGCTTTGTGTTCTAATAACAGGCTTCTCTATTGCCTGAGCTATCCCGGCCCCTAGCCGGGATTTAATAATTCAGTTATTAGATTTAAAATCAATTTAGTCTCAATTACTGTAGAGTCTGTAACAATTCCCAGCAGAAAAAATTGCGGCAGGAACTTTATCTTCTTTTTCAAAACATTTTGTAAAATCCACCAAATTTTTATCCAAAAAGCCTTAATATTCTTACAAGTCCACCAAATATGGAAATATGTAGCATCATCACAATTACATCTCCAACATTTTGTTTGCATATCTGGATACATACATGATAGTTTCTTAGGATCTAAATGCCATCTATAAAATATTTTGTAAAAATTTTCCCTTAAATTCTGTGCCTGCGTAAATGTAACATTTCTAACCCAAAGTTTTTCCCAAGTTTCCAACAATATTGGCTCCTTCAACTTCAACCGCAATAATACACAAGCACACAATAGATACAAACTTAAGGTAAACTGCTCCAAACTCGATTGCAGAAAATACGACTTTAGCAACAGTCAATGCCTGGAATGCACTACCTGACTCAGTGGTTTCTTCCCCAAACCCCCAAAACTTTAATCTTAGACTGTCTACTGTGGACCTCACCCCATTCCTAAGAGGTCTGTAAGGGGTGTGCATAAGCGCACCAGCGTGCCTACCATCCCTGTCCTACTGTTCCCATTCATTTGAATCATTATCCTGTATTCATAATCATGTTTAGACTTACTTCTGTAATCTTATACATGTTTGACAAATAAATAAAAAAATAAAATTAAATAAATAAATAAATAAATAAAGAGCAGTCACCTCTACCTTGAACAGTTCTGCTGAAGTCAGATCACCATCAATTGCTTTGCCTTGGGATTTTTCAATTGTAAAATAAGTTTAATCATCTCAGAAGAAGGAACAGGTCTCTTGACTTCAGAGTGACATTATGTGAAAACTGGGCCATTTGGAGCATCGCTGAGCAAGGTATGAATAGAATAGAATAGAATAGAATAGAAGAATAGAATAGAATAGAATAGAATAGAATAGAATAGAATAGAATAGAATAGAATAGAATTTTTTATTGGCCAAGTGTGATTGGACACATAAGGAATTTGTCTTGGTGCATGTGGTCTCAGTGTACATAAAAGAAAAGGATACCTTCATCAAGGTACAACACTTACAACACTTAATGATAGTCATAGGGTACAAATGTAACACTAAATGGTACAACACTTAATGATAATCATAGGCTATAAATAAGCAATCAGGAAACAATCAATATAAATATAAATCGTAAGGATACAAGTAACAAAGTTACAGTCATACAGTCATAAGTGGAAGGAGATGGGTGATGGGAACGATGAGAAGATTAATAGTAGTGCGAAAGAAGACCACTAAGAAACGCTGTTTAGAAATAGGAAATATTTATATGTTATGTGTTTGTCAAATTGTGTATCACATTAAAACAATAAAAACATTTTAAAAAATAGTAGTGCAGATTTAGTAAATAGTTTGACAGTGTTGAGGGAATTATTTATTTAGCAGAGTGATGGCATTCGGGAAAAAACTGTTCTTGTGTCTAGTTGTTCTGGTGTGCAGTGCTCTATAGCGTCGTTTTGAGGGTAGGAGTTGAAACAGTTTATATGTCCAGGATGTGAGGGGTCTGTAAATATTTTCACAGCCCTCTTATTCAACCCAAGCCTGCACATTTTTGTTGTCTAATCCTTTCTCTGCCTTCAGGTAAGACTACCAAGACCACAGTGTAGTGAGGAACAGCAGGCTGCTTGAGAAAATTACAGAAGCCCATGTTGCTTCATTTCTCTTCCCATTTGAGCCTTTTCTCCAGCATCAGCACGGCCAGAATTGCCAATAAAAGAACAACCTTAAACCAGTTGACTGCTCCTTAGCGAGCACAGCAAGCATAAAATTGCTGTCCAAGCATCCTGCAGGTATCTTAACCAAGGTCAAAATGAAGTGAAAAGGCATCGGCATTATCACCCCACTTTCTTTTAACTGAGATAGGGCAAGATGATATGATGACTTCTCAGGCTTCACATTAATTGAATCAGGTCTCTCAACTACCATTAAGATACTTTGGGCAATCCTGAACTTGGATAAAACTTCCCAGCATGGGTTGGTTAAAAGCGAACGTCATCATCACTATCCCGACAGGTTATGGCCATGGACAGTTAAGACTGATGCCATGTCTTGCAGTAACTTTCCCCCACATTTTCTGTGGTGGAATGGTAAACTTGCCTTAAATTTCCCACAATCAATTCTAAGTGGCAACTTCTCATTTACATTCGCTACCTCCCAGCCTGTCTAGTTCCTAATATAATTGACAGCAATATCAAAGGATTGCCTTTGGTAAAATGGAGATTGAGGAGTGAATGAGCCTGTCTTTTTCCTAATATTCCACAATCAAAGCACATTCTTGTAAACATAGCACAGAAAGGGCATATCTCACCATCTCATCACATTTTATGAGATATCTTGGTATATCTGCAGGTCATATTCAGCAGTGATCCCCCATGGACCAATGGCGTGTGGGGGGGAGGGCACGGTTTGATACTCGCTCCTACTGCTTGTGCAAATGGAACTTCACACGTTCATCCGCTGCTTACACAAACCGGTTCCCAATTGTCCGTGGATCATTACCAGCCATGGACCAGGAGTTGCGACTCCGATATGCAGTATTTCCATCTTCGGGAAATTATTGTTTGTTCTGTTAGTACAGTAGACTTACAGTAACACCACTGTGCTTTGAAACTGTATGGCCATAATGTCCCAAAGATGCTTTTCAAAAGGCAACTGGACTTTTTTGTTCCCCCCACCCCTCAAAGATATTTCACTTCTCATCCAAGAAGCTTCTTCAGTTCTGGCTGAATGGTGAGCAATGGAAGTACTTATGTTCCTTAGGAGGAATCTGGCTATTAGCACTCTGAAGGTCGATCATGGGAGAACCATGACCTGGATAATTGAGAATCTTCATAGTCATGCATGGCCATAATTTTTATTCAACTGTTTCTGGAAAACTCTTGACTTCTTTCTATTCCAGCACTCCGATGTCCAAATTGATATAGGTAGGGTCCTGGTCTTTCAACCTATAAAGACAGGTCATTGGATGCTTTAACAAGGCCCATTCTCTCATATCCTCAACATATGTCAATCATAATAATGATTATTCATTTTACTCATCTGCATACATATTTGTTTCAGTGCTGGTACCTTTAGTACCATCCATGGAGATCCATGAATACCTCTTCCTGAGATGATATGACAATTTCTAGAGAGAAGGTGGTCTCAGACAAATTTTTCACATTTTTTTCAGTGGTATCTTTTGCTCTATTGATATGAAGGCTCAAAGTAATTGTAGATGCTTCCTTAAAGGAGCAGTGCCCATGTTTAGAGAGTCTTGCAGCACTAAGAACCTTCCAGCAAGGTTATATAGGAACAAAAATGCAGGTGGAATAAAGTTTTATTTTCTGGTGTCTATAGCAGACTTTTGGAGTTGGCTGTATTCAAAAGAACTATCTGCCTATATATTTCTCAGGCAACTACATGTCTTTTGCGCAGTTGCTTGAATTGACACAACAATGTGGACATGGAATGAATAGAAATCGGATACATTTTATTTTTGGTGTCTCTTTTTAAGAGTGAAGACAAATTTACATAAAGCTATTTGCATTCCCATATATCACTTATTGCACAATCTCTGCAATCATGACTTTCTGTGGATTGTCTTTGTAATTCCTATGGACAGAAATATTATTCATTTTAAAAACATTTTTCTCATGCCATGTTGGGCAAAATTATCATAGTTTGCTCCATCTCTCCAGTTAGCAAGGGGTATTTTACTACTTTCTTTCGCCAAAGGAAATCTAAATTGTATGCTTTCTGCTTCATATTATCCTTTTTCTTTAAAAAAAAAACACATTAAAATTTAAAATCTTCCTTTACATGTTTACTTGTCAGTCATCTCAATTTATTTAACCAGCCAATGGTTAAAAACTTTCTAAAAACCGTACTTAATTTGTATCCTCGAGTATCAAACCTGGTCTCTGATTGGATTTATCTTTGCCTTATTGATTTAATGAATAAATAGCTTGATCGGTTGGCAGCGTGTGCCATAGATATATTATATTAGAAGTAAGTGCTTTGAATTGCTAAGGCTCATGGGAACAGTGAGTTATGTTCTTTAAGAACAGATACCCCATATGTAACAGAAAAGAAAAGAAAGGTTGCCATATAACTAGAGCTAATCTTTTTATTGTTTTACAAGTGAGAATATTGTCCTTTCCATCTTTTGTCAGAATACTTCTTGCCAATTGGAGTCTTCCTCAGGAAAGTTGGTATATCATCTCAATTTTTTCCCTCCAAATTTTTTCCCATCTACTCTTGGTTTGTTAGCTAAGCATTTCTTCTGGCACATATCTGCTACTTTTCTGAAATACGTTTCTTTGCCAAATCTCTGTGATTTAGGTAAAAAAATGATGAACCTCCATTAGACTATTGGAGAAATGTTTAAGCAGAGAAGGATGCAATTTAGGAAAACAGACACATTTTAGGAAAACAGATCCCTCACATCCAGGACATAAACTGTTTCAACTCCTACCCTCAAAACGGTGCTATAGAGCACTGCACACCAGAACAACTAGACACAAGAACAGTTTTTTCCCGAAGGCCATCACTCTGCTAAACAAATAATTCCCTCAACACTGTCAAACTATTTACTAAATCTGCACTACTATTAATCATCTCATCGTTCCCATCACCAATCTCTTTCCACTTATGACTGTATGACTGTAACTTTGCTGCTGGCAATCCTTATGATTTATATTGATATATTGACCATCATTTGTGTTGTAAATGTTGTACCTTGATGAATGTATCTTTTCTTTTATGCACACTGAGAGCATATGCACCAAGACAAATTCCTTGTGTGTCCAATCACACTTGGCCAATAAAAAATTCTATTCTATTCTATTCTATTCTATCTGCCTCTGGACATTCAGTTTTCTTTTCTCTATCAATGTGAATCATAAGAGACCACAGTCAAAAAGAATTTATCATCTACAATAACTGAGATTTTTTGAGTGGCTATCTGTATAGAAAACATTTTGATGTTTTGTTCAATCCAATTTTTTTTACTACCGGTTCTGTGGCCGTGGCTTGGTGGACGTGGTCTGGCTTGGTGGGTGTGGCAGGGGAAGGATACTGCAAAATCTCCATTCCCACCCCATTCCAGGGGAAAGATACTGCAAAATCCCCATTCCCTCTCCACTTCTGGGGGAAGGATATTACAAAATCTCCATTCCCACCCCACTTTGGGGCCAGCCAGAGGTGGTTTTTGCCGATTCTCCAAACTGCTAAAAATTTCCGCTACCGGTTCTCCAGAACCTTTCAGAACATGCTGGATTTCACCCCTGGTTTTGCTGGGTTATTTTTCACTAAGGAAAACAGGTGTGCACTTGCTGAGTTCCACCAAATTTTTCAGTTTTTAGAAGGTTGCTACTGAAGTACAGATAGTTCTTGACTTACGACCAGAATGGAGCCCAAAACGTATGTGGCTAAACGAGACATTTGTTAAGTGAGTTTTGCCCCATTTAACGACTTTTCTTGCCACAGTTCTTAAGTGAATCACAGCAGTTATTAAGTGAATGACAGGGTTGTTAAATGAATCTAGAGTCCTCATTGACTTTACTTGTCAGAAGGTCGCAAAATTTGATCACATGACCCCAGGATGCTGCAACTGTCACGTTGACAAGCATCCAAATTTGGATTGCATGACTTTGGGAATGCTGCAATGATTCTGAGTGTAAAAAATGGTCATGTGTCACTCTACTCAGTGCCGTTGTAACTTTGAACAGTCACTAAACCAATGGTTGTAAGTTGAGGGCTACCTTTAGTGTGAAGATACACATTTTCATCGGTGTGGATATACAGATCACCACTGATACCTCAGTTACAGGTAAGTAACCATACTTATCTCTATCAAATTTTTCTATGCATCCTTCAGAATCCTTCAGCTGATGATGTTACCTAGTCTGGTAATGAAACGCCCAGAAGCTAAATTGAAACAAGCTTGGAGAACAGAGCCACTGCCAAAATCTAAAACCCGAGCTACAAGTATTTTCTATTATTTCATCCTTCAGAATTTTCTAAATCCCCTGACTGGAAGCTGGCAAAGGCAGAGCAACACCTTGTACAGAGACCAAACTTGCAACCACTTCAGAAGGTGAGTAATTGTGTGCCTTTGCTCACTCTCTATCTCCCCTCAGTGTTCATTGGATAACCTCTTCAAAGCTGAGGCAGGTAGAATTACTCACTGATTAGAAATCATTGAGAATATTCATAGTTTGGGTTGTAGGTTTTGGCAGGGGGGAAGTTCTGTCCCCTCCCAACCACAACCAAAAAGACATGTGAGATGACTATATTTGCCAGCAATTTACTCCGATGACAGATAACATTTCTGCCAACAAACCTGCGATTGCCTGCCACATTCTCCTCAGATCAGCGTAATTGCAGTTCAGGAATAAACAGAAGCCAAAGTCTTAATTACAAAGTAGCATAGCCAAAGCTCCCAAAAGTCTGTTTTCGTCTGTCATGGAGCCCAAAGGCAGCTCCACCCACTTTTATACCCTGTGGAGTGTGGCTCTGTGACTCAGCACTCCCTGGGCTGGCCCCTTCCTTCCTTTTGCTACGCACACTTCACTCGGCGTCACTGCCTTGCATCTAGCCACAATTGATTCTCCTCAGCTGATTCTTGGAGCTCTGCCAGGGAGGAGGAGGAGGGGTCGGGGGAAAGAGGCCGTGTCAGCTCCTCCTCCTCCACCTGGCCTCCCTCTGGGACCTGGAGCGGTGCCAGAGAGGAAGGTTCCGCAGAGGGAAGCCCTGTCGGCTCTTCCCCCTCACTCTCAGAGTCACTCTCAGCCAGGAGGCCCAGCTCAGGGGCTGCAGCAGACACAACAGGGGGTCTGTTCTCCAAGCTTGCTGTTTCGTTCCGAGACATTTCGTTACCAAACTAGTAACATCTTCACCGGGGTTCTGGATGAAGTGTCTCATTCAGTTTCTTCTCTGCTTATCTAGGCCCTGTGTAGTGTTGTGGTAAGTTGGTCACGTGACCAGCTGATTGTGGGGCACTCAACAGGGGTGGGTTTCACTTCCCTTTACCATAGCTTCACATGCGCGTGCTTTCCGCACATGCGCCCATCCTTCTGCGCATGTACTTTGCACACTCGTGCACCTTCCATGCATGTGCCCAGCCTCGAAAATGTGCCTAAATAGCACGGCTTGGAGCCGGGGTAGGCCCACCCGCAATCGCCGCTACCAGTTCTCCTGAACCGGTGTGAACTGACTCAATACCACCTCTGGCACTCACTGATTTCTCTGTGGGAAGAACTGAAAGGAAGTGAACAAGATTTGTTGTAAGGAAGCAACCTGCTCCCTTAATAGGTTACCTGAGGTTCCATGACTTTTAACACAATCGTAGGCAATCTCTACCCTTCCAGCAACCTGTCCACGTCCTCGAGAGCCACAGAATCAAACTCATCCCAAACAACATCAACAAGACACGTCTCCGTCATCTCACCTGCATCATTGCAATTTTGGTCCAAACTATCCCGAAGCTGAGCGATTTTATCGTATAGATAACCACTAAACTCCTTGGCACGTCCCTGCAAAGGGTCATCCCGCCCCCCCTGATGTAGGAGAGAGCGGGTCACCCGAAACAGGGCGGCCGGGTGGTTATCTGCCGACGCAATGAGGGTGGAAACGTAGGAACGCTTCGCCACCCTCAGTGCCACTAGGTAGGTCTTCGAAAAAGACCTAACTAGTGTCCGATCAGCCTTGGAACAGCTGGACCTCCATATGAGCCAATAGTGTGCAACGGCAGCAAAAAGTCAATGCAATCCTAGGTTGCATTAACAGAGATTCAATCACGATCGAGTGAGGTACCAATACCACTCTATAAAGCCTTAGTAAGACCACGCCTAGAATATTGCATCCAGTCTTGATCACCACACTATAAAAAAGACATTGAGACTCTAGAAAGAATGCAGAGAAGAGTAATCAAGATGATTAGGGGACTGGAGGCTCAAACATACAATGAATGAATGGTTGCAGGAACTGGGCATGGCTAGTCTAGTGAAGAGAAGGACCAGGGAAGACATGATAGCAGTCTTCCAATATTTGAGGGAGTTGCCACAGAGAGGAGGGGGTCAACATATTTTCCAAGGCACCTTGGAAAAGAAATAATGGATGGAAACTGAACAATGAGAGATTCTACCTGAATATAAGGAGAAATTTTCTGACAGTGAGAGCAATCAACCAATGAAACAACTTGCCTTCAGAAGTTGTGGGAGCTTCATCACTGGAAGCTTTCAAGAAGAGACTGGACTGCCATGTGTCAGAAATGGTGTAGGGTTTCCTGCTTGGGCAGGGAGTTTGACTAGATGACCTACAAGGTCCCTTCCAATTCTGTTAATCTGTTAAATCTGTTAACTTCCTGCATAAATTTTACGAATTCCAGCACTGCTTTTTTGGAATCAACAAGATGGAAATGTTCTATGGATGGATTCTAGTTGAAGGCCATTCAATCAAAGTTCATCATATATAAGGATATGAACTTTGATTGAATGGCCTTCAACTAGAATCCATCAACTAGAATCCATCAACTAGAATCCTTCAACTAGAATCCATAAGGTGTTTTTTTTTTTAAGTGCCATAGACAAGAAAATTCTTATTTCCAAGCAAGCCCAGTCAAAAAGTTTTCGAACACTACTCTTCATGGAACACATCACACAATTTTGATGAGCCATGATTGACAAATGTATTCTCAGTAAAGGAGAGATTTTTTTTCCTATTTTTGTCACTTAGCCATTCTATCTGCTGTGCAGGTAGGAGATATAATTCATCACAGTTGAAGGAACATGCATGTGTGTGTGATTGGAGGCAGAAGAAAGGATATTGCATCCGTAGATGGAGTCAATCATTTATTTCGCCCTACTAGAGACTTCTTTTTATAGCGTCATTCTGGGTCCAGCTAAAAGAATGAATGACAAAGCAGATGGTGGAACAGAAATAAGGACTTACTTAATTCAAATTCCTAGTCTGTGGCATTCTTGGGATTGAGGGGGAGCTGAATAAGCCCATTTGGACCAGACATAATGTTACCCTTCAATCATGTCTGACTCTTGGCGATTTTATGGGCTGGGTCTCTCTTCATCTTCCAATCTTGCACTACTTCTTTGAATTGTTCTATGCTCTGCTGGTGTCTGATGCATAAGGAACGTGGTGGCTCAGTGGCTAAGATGCTGAGCTTGTCAATAGAAAGGTCGGCAGTTCAGTGGTTCAAATCCCTAGTGCCACATAACGGGGTGAGCTCCTATTACTTTCCCCAGCTTCTGCCAGCCTAGCAGTTCGAACATAACAATGGTTATGTTGGATAACCATTTGTCTGAAGTGGTGTAGGGTTTCCTGCCTAAGCAGGAGGTTGGACTAGAAGGCCTCCAAGGTCCCTTCCAACTCTGTTATTCTATTCTATTCTATTCTATTCTATTCTCTGAATTTTGATCACATGATCATGGGGATGCTACAAAGGTTGTGTGACAAATGGTCCCAAGTCACTTTTTTCAAAGTTGCCATTGCAATTTTGAACGGTCATGAAATGAATTGTTATAAGTCAAGGACTACCTGTAATCTACATCTACAAAATTCTTAGGAAGGCTCTTAACGTGGAGGAGGAAGAAAAAACCAGGGTTAATGCTAGCCTAGGATAGCTTTAAACAATTCCAGCGTTTCCAAATATCAAGCAGGTTTTCTGAAGCATTCCTTCCTTTTCCAAAATAAATAAATAAAACTGTTTCAAAAAGAGGCGCAGTTGGGCGCGTCCACAAGTGCAGGCAAGTCAGCTGTATTTTTCCGTCCAAGAGGGCCAACTTTTTTAAGTACAAGATGTTCAGTTCAGTGTCGGTATATGGTACAATGTAAGCCAACACCCATTTGTGTATTTTTCAGTAATCTAGAAGTGTCTCCCCATTCAAAGAAGGAATTGTTTCGATTCCTCTCCCCAACTGCCTGTTATTTCCTTTTCTTTCTTCTCTCCACTTCCTTTATTGTACTTCGAGCTTTTTTTTTTTTTCAGTTTAACATTTCTGGTGATGATTCAATGATGGGAGTTAAAGCTAGACTTGGTGCTGCTTGAAGGCAAGGTGTGATCCGCAGTCTTGGCAGTTGACACTAAGTTCTGTTCTGTAAGAGTTCTGTATCACTGGGACTCATCCAGTTTAGGGATTAGAGCTATAAATTAACTCCTCGGTCTAATTTCAAAATCTCTTTGTGAGCCGTCAGTTTAGATCACTGTCCTTTTCCTAACAACCCAGTGGGAATGGTGAGAAAGAACAGAGGGAAAGAGATGGGAAGTGAGTTGGCAGAGGAGATTAACCTGTTCATATTTTGCTTTGGATTCATCAAAATTGACTTTGACTCAAGTCATTAGCGTGAGACCCACAACTGATTCTCTTGAAGGAATTTAGTTATTAATAACCCCTCCCCCCCAAAAAAATGGGTTTCATGTCTGGCCGTGATTTACCTTATGCTTTTAATTCAGATTGAAATAACTGACCTTCTGAACTGAATTGACCTTCGAGATAAGAATTAGCTGTGTTTTTGAACACATCCACAATGTTGTCATAGGGAGTGCTTTGGTTTAACCAAGGCCACCTCTAAGATATTTCATTCCATTTCTTTTTATAATTGTCCCATGTTCCAATTATGTAATGCAGAAAACACTTAAAACGTCTTTCAGAGTGGGGAGAAAAAGAGAAAGAGCATTAAATGAACTAGTGAGAAATAGGTTGAGTGAAAGGTAAGTAAACACAGAATGTGATAATGGTAATGCAGGTGAACTTCAGAATTCTGAAGTCTATCATCTATCTATCTACCTGCCTACCTATCATCCATCCATCCATCTATCTATCTATCTATTTATCAGGGGTGGGTTCTACTTACCTTTACTACTGATTCACAATGGGGCCGCATGCACAGAAGCTTCCTGATGATGTCTGGGTCAGTGGGCGGAGCCTCCCGCTGGTTTTACTACCGGTCCTTGGGAACCGGTCCGAACCGGGGGCAACCCACCACTTCTATCTACCTACCTACCTACCTATCATCCACCCATTCACACACACACCCATCTATCATCTATCTACCTACCTACCTACCTATCTATCTATCTATCTATCTGGCTGGCTGGCTGGCTGGCTGTCTACCATCATCTATCTTAATAATATTGAGTGAAAGAAGCTACTTAGGAGGTAGTAAAGAACACAGTGTTTCATTTTGCAAATTAAGGTTCTGCTTAGGACTCTCTGTGTTGACTACAAAGCTTCAGGCTTCCTCTAGGCTGCCTGGCACAGCACCCAGCTTACATTAGGATGAAAAGCCAACACATTTTTAATGCTCCTAAAAGACCTAAGCACTACACAGTTGATATAACAAGGTAATATGTTTTGACTGCACTGATTGGAATATTTTTAAAGATACCTCTGCAGACCTGGATGAACTCACAGATACTGTAACATCATATGTCAGCTTCTGTGAAGACCTATGTGTACCTACAAGGAACTTGCGAATACACAGTAATAACAAACCTTGGTTTACACCTAAACTTAAGCAGCTACGACATTCCAAAGAGGAAGCCTACAGAAAAGGTGATAAAATGCTGTACAATCAGGCCAGAAATGCACTAACAAGGGAGATAAGAGCAGCAAAAAGAAGCTACTCTGAAAAGCTAAAGAATCAATTTTCAGCAAATGAACCAGCAAACATGTGGAAAACTCTTAAAAATATCACCGGCTATGGCAAACCTCCTTCCCAGGCTGAAGGTAATCAACAACTGGCAGATGACCTGAATGAGTTTTACTGCAGGTTTGAAAGGAAACTACAGCCACCTATCTCCACAACCCCCATCTCGGACACACCAACAACAGCCAAGCCTCCTACAACTGACCCCATTTCATTGGGTTCACAACCCCTAGTGATCACAGAAAAGGAAGTGCAGGACCTATTTCACAGACAAAAGCCAGGAAAAGCTCCAGGCCCAGACAAGATAACTCCTTCTTGCTTAAAAGTCTGTGCTGACCAATTGGCCCCATCTTCACCCATATTTTCAATAAATCACTAGAGATGTGCTATGTTCCTTCTTGCTTCAAACGCTCTACCATCATCCCAGTGCCGAAGAAGCCCACCATCAAGGAACTGAATGACTACAGACCAGTTGCTCTAACATCTGTAGTCATGAAAACCTTTGAAAGGCTAGTGCTTTCCTACCTGAAAACCATCACGAATCCGCTCTTAGACCCTTGCAATTTGCATACCGAGCAAATAGATCAACAGATGATGCTGTTAATATGGCTCTGCACTACATCCTACAACATCTTGAGTCTCCAAAGACCTATGCAAGGGTCCTTTTGTAGACTTTAGTTCAGCATTCAATACCATCATTCCAGACATTCTTCTAACTAAGCTAAACCAGCTACAGGTACCGGAACAGACTTGTAAGTGGATCACAAGCTTCCTAACAAACAGGAAGCAGCAGGTGAAGCTAAGCAAGATCACATCAAATACCTGTACAATTAGCACAGGGGCCCCCAAGGCTGTGTGCTCTCCACTTCTCTCTGTATACCAATGACTGCATCTCCAATGATCCATCTGTTAAGCTACTGAAGTTCGCAGATGACACAACAGTGATTGGTCTCATTCGAGACAATGACGAATCCGCATATAGACGAGAGGTCGAACGACTAGCCTTGTGGTGCAACCAAAACAATCTGGAACTGAACACACTCAAAACCGTAGAAATGGTGGTAGACTTTAGGAAAAACCCTTCCATACTTCCACCTCTCACAATACTTGACAACACAGTATCAACAGTAGAAACCTTCAAATTTCTGGGTTCTATCATATCGCAAGATCTCAAATGGACAGCTAACATCAAAACATCATTAAAAAGGACAACAAAGAATGTTCTTTCTGCGCCAACTCAGTAAGCTCAAACTGCCCAAGGAGCTGCTGATCCAATTCTACAGAGGAATTATTGAGTCTGTCATTTGCACCTCTATAACTGTCTGGTTCGGTTCTGCAACCCAACAAGAAAAACACAGACTTCAGAGGATAATTAGAACTGCAGAAAAAATAATTGCTACCAACTTGCCTTCCATTGAGGACCTGTATACTGCACGAATCAAGAAGAGGGCCGTGAAAATATTTGCAGATCCCTCGCATCCTGGACATAAACTGTTTCAACTCCTACCCTCAAAACGACGCTATAGAGCACTGCACACCAGAACAACTAGACACAAGAACAGGTTTTTTCCCGAAGGCCATCACTCTGCTAAACAAATAATTCTCTCAACACTGTCAGACTATTTACTGAATCTGCACTACTATTAATCGTTTCATAGTTCCCATCACCAATCTCTTTCCACTTATGACTGTATGACTATAACTTGTTCCTGGCAATCCTTATGATTTATATTGATATATGATCATCAATTGTGTTGTAAATGTTGTACCTTGATGAACGTATCTTTTCTTTTATGTACACTGAGAGCATCTGCACCAAGACAAATTCCTTGTGTGTCCAATCACACTTGGCCAATAAAATTCTATTCTATTCTAAATTCTATTCTAATATGCCTACAGGCATATTAATCTATTAGAAAGAGCAAAAGAAGTTGGAAAGAAGGACAGGGGAGAGGACGACTAGAAAGTAGGATCACAAATCTAGCTTAGAAACTTTCAAGTCTGAGCAAAGTGAAATTTATAAGCTAACAATCTTATGACTATAAACGGGGAAGAAGGGAAGGCATAGAAAGGATAATCTTAAGAATATCCATGCTCTTTCTGAATCCACATACCTACTTCTGGAACCAGCTCCTGCAATGTGGGAGTTAATTCATAAATTGTGACCTACAATTTCTCAAAGCAGGAATGCCAGTTAGGTTACCCACCCACTGCTTCTAGTATCAAGTCTAAGAAGTGCAAAACAAGATGTCTGTTCAGCTGCAGGAAAGGTAGGACAAAGAGCTGGATATTGAAGTGGGCAATTGAGCAGAGGGCAATTGACAGCTTGAAGTGACTTCAGCCTAGTATTTCTCTTGTTGAGTTTCTGGTAGCTTCTGTTGAGATCAGGCTGTGTAGTCTGACTAAGTTCCAGACAATGATGATTCTTTTGTCCATCGGTTTCCTTTTTGGGCATCACAACCGAGCATTTCAAATTATAAATATATTTCATAATCTCGCCAGTCTGGTTTTTCAAATAACATACTCAATATCTCTCCCAAAGTCCTTCAGAAATGGAACAACAATGGTGAATCCACGTGGAGACTGATGTAATGATGGCATTTTTTTTACAATTCTATTATTACACAACCATTACAAAAGGTTTCAGGTTAATGGTTCTAGACAAATTGCCAGACATTTACAATGTATTTTAAGATCCAATTTGAGTCCACCATGTCTTCTTCTAAAAGCCAAAGGATCTATTCGTCATTTTTCTGTTATATTTACACCACCAATTAGTTCTTTAACCACCATGGCCCAGTCCTAAAATCTTCCCAGCCCTTAACAATGTCTATTCATCAGGCATTGGGAAATTATTATTGCATCTTTAAGGAGTTCTTGCTGCTCTTTGAACTTGCTTGTTTTGTTGCAGAAGTTTCATTATCCAAACTAGGTAACATCATCAGTTCTGGATCAGCATTGATGACGTTACCTAATTTGGGTAATAAAACATCTGCAAGAAAACAAGCAAACTTAGAGAGAGCACCAAGGACCCATCTCCATTTAAACCCTGAGCTACAAATATTCTCCTTTATTGGTATTGCATTTTTCTTTATCTAATGTTAATAGTTGGTCCAGGAAGAAATGTATCAATTATAAGGGGGGAAAAAACATTTAACTTAATCTGGCATGAATTCTGAGTTTATTATGGCTTCAGGAGGGATCAGAAGCCAAGGAAAAACAATTGAGTCATTATTATTTCAGCATAAAGGTAAAGGTTCCCCTCGCACATACGTGCTAGTCGTTCCCAGCTCTAAGGGGCGATGGTCATCTCCATTTCAAAGCCAAAGAGCCAGTGCTGTCCGAAGACATCTCCGTGGTCATGTGGCCGGCATGACTAAATACTAAAGGCACACAGAACACTTTTACATGGGGATACTTGGGGTTATTACAGCATACATGGGCTGCAAAACTCATACATGGGGTTATTACAGCATATATGGGTTGCAAAACTCCAGGTGATCACCAGATGGCAGGAAAGAGAGACAGAAAACGCTAAGAGCACCAATCTGGCAATCCTCTGGATTTTGGCAGCCCAGGTAGAGTAACTCTGTGCATTAAACTTGGATCTCAAAGGTTTTCAGCACATTATCTTGCCCAGTGGCTTCAGTGTAATTGGAGGAACTGAATTCAGTGGCACTAAGGCAGCCTTTTAGCAGCGGATCAAGCAAGATCAGGATCCAATTTTGATAAGCTCATCCTTTTCACACCACAATAACTTTCACTTACCTGCTTCTGAGTGAAGAGAGAATATCAATTTAAGGCTGGCTCTGATCCCATTTAATTGCTGTTGCAACAGTGTAGATTATGGGATACCATTTGCGGCTCTTGTACTATGATTCAAACTACAGCTGTCAAAACAGCCGAACAAAACTCTCTTTTGTGATGCATTAGCCCTCCTTTGTTTGCTCATTCTGGAGTTCAGCAATTGATAATGAGCATTTGTAGCCATTAGTAGAAATGAAAGAGGCTCTACTTAATGAGCCATATCAAACTGCGATTCCTTTCCTTCTTGGAAAAGAAAAGCTTAGCGGTGTCTACTGATATTATTTTGAGTGATATATCTGACACTGCTACATTTCTGTGGATGCAGGGTGGGAAAAATTGGACTCTCACGCGAATGCAGTGTTTCTCAACCTTAGCAACTTGAAAATGGGTGGACTTCAACTCCCAGAGGCTAGCTGGCTGGCTGGGGAATTTTGGGAATTGAAGTCCACCCGTCTTCATATTGCTGAGGTTGCTAAGCAGAAATACCGCTCTAGATAATGAAATGGACAACAAAAAAGCTGAAAATAAAAATAACCACTCCAAGCAGAAATGAAACGAGGGAAATTTGCAAATTAAAAACAGTCTAAACTGCTTCTCCAATCAACTTTGTGTATTTAAAGTTAAAGCAGGGTGGTTTTGAATATCTTTCACAATATAAGAACAGATCTAGAACGGCCTGTTATGTACTCTTTTCTTTTCTTTTCTTTTCTTTTCTTTTCTTTTCTTTTCTTTTCTTTTCTTTTCTTTTCTTGAAAAGGGTATGCATTATTCACAGAGTGGCTTAGAGTGGCTTTCAAAAGATGAAAAACATAAAAACAAGAACCAGTCATTAAATGCCCATTTACGAGCTAAAAACAAAGACAAAAATCCAGAGTGCCAAAACTAACAGTCAGTGAATAAAATTAAGCCCCAACAGGGCTTGTTTAAAGAGAATTGTTTTACATGCAGTAGAATTCAGGGTTTTTTTTAAGATGTCCTAACATTTAAGGGAAAATAATACCTCAGATGGATCACTGCCACCACCTCTCTTCCATTGCTATCAACCATAACATTCTGTTCAAGTCCTAACAATATTTAAGCAAACTTTCTTGCTGTATAAATTGAATTTCTGAAGCTGAGATATATGCACACCTGTTAAATCTGAACTCCTGGTAAACATTAATATTTGCCCGTTTCATTTTTAGCCAGAAAACTTCCATTGAATCTCCATTGACAAAATGCAAGAGGATGAAACAATTTAAAGGGGGTTGTAGAGCTTCTCACTCATCCAAGTCATGGTTGTCCCAAAGGTGCTTTTTCGAGAGGCAACCGGACTTTCTTTTTTCTTTTGAAGACGTTTCGCTTCTCATCCAAGAAGCTTCTTCAGCTCCATTCCCCACTGTCCTGTCAGAGCTGAAGAAGCTTCTTGGATGAGAAGTGAAACATCTTCAAAAGTAAAAAACAAGGAAGTCCAGTTGCCACCTGAAAAAGCACCTTTGGGACAATTTAAGGGTATGCATCTGGTTTGTACAAAGGAATACACATTTGGGACCGAATCAAGGCACAGGAACCTGTATTTTTCTACCTAGTCCTTGTTTAGCAACTGCCTGGTTTAGCAATCAAATTTAGCACTAACATCATCAGTGCTAGTAGGGAGTGGGTTGTATTCTCATTTTATACACTAACGGCTTCCTCTGTCAGTGTAGGTAAGAGTAGTCATGGTGGTTCCTTGATTGGGCTGTTGTTTTCTCTCAGCTCATTTGGCAGTTCCTTGATTGGGCTATTGTTTGCCGCTTGATTGTTAGTCTAATATTAATCTTGGTGTTAATCTCTGTTCATCTAGGTGTTGATTGTTGGTGAGGTGATATTTTGGTCTTTTTCTTCCTTTTTGGCTTTTGGATTGTCTGCTTTGAATGGAAGTTGAGTAGATGTTGTTTATCTCTATGTGCCTGTTGATGGCTGATTTGTCTAAGTGTCTGGCTTCCAGGAATTCTCTAGCATTTTGGCTTGATCTGTATAGCATTCCAAGTGCTATTGAAGTACAGGTCCCCAGGCATACGTCACCAGTGGCCATTGTTCCCATATCATTGCTAAGTCTTAATGAATGGGACCATACACCAAACCGCATTATGACCTAGTATATTAATTCTCAAACTATGGTCTGTGGACCACCTGCAACAGGGGTGTCAAACTGGCAGCCCGCAGACCGGATGCATCACACGCAGGCCACACCCAACCCAGCTCCGCGAAGGGGGAAAACATTGCGATACGTCACGTGACTACAATGTGACGCCGCAAGTTTGACACACGTGACCTACAATATGGTTAATGGATTGCATTACTTCAAATGGTTGTGGATGCAAGAAAGAATAAACCACCATTTGCACAGTATAAAAGCCCTAAAGGAACAACTTTGATCTTGGTTTACATAACATACCCTGCAAAATTCATTCCCACGATTCAGCATGTTGATGAAACCAAGGTCATTATTTTCTTTGCAAGTGCTTGAGCTCGGCAAAGCAATAAAAATCTGAGCATGGAAGTTGTGAGGATTGGGTATTTTGTGCTGGTGTGTAGTCAGCTCATTGTGGGAGTGAAGATAATTCAACTTGCTTCACCCCCTTACCTGCCAGTGATGAGATCTGCCACCAGTGCTCTCATCACCCTGAGCCATTTTCGTGCCCCCGCCACACAAATAATAACCGCATTAAGAAATATAAGGAGGCTTTGCACTTCTGTAATTTTGGAGTTTGATTTGTTTTTAATATAAAAAATCTCAGAACAGCTTAAAGGAATCCGATAGTTTCGAAAATCAGTATCCCGCTGGTGTTATGGAGGTGGTGTGAAATTGACTGAGGATAAACGGCACAGCTAGCAGATCGCAAGCATTTAAACCATTGCTCTTTGTTCTTTGTCATGCACATAAAAGTTAAAACAGAGTGAAAGCCTTAACATGTGCAATAAAGTAATGCTCTTCCTTAAAGATTGCCCAACCCATTGTCTGTGCCAGAAAATGCTGTTTGCTGCAATGTGTTTGCTGAGACACAAAGGCCTTTAACCGTGTGATGGCAAAGTCAGCAGGTTTCTTTTTCCCCAGAAGCCTTCTGGGGAATTAAACATCTCATACCGAAGATCCAGCTATTTTCATAAATACAAAGCACCCAGGCAAAATTCTTTCCTACGTTCCTGATTGTTCATCATCAACAAAAAGCAATAAGATTTGAGTTTCATCTTCGTAGATGGAATGCTGTTAAATAACTTTGCATAGAATAGAATATTTTATTGATAGCATATCAATAGAACATTCTAGTCATACCAATCAGATGCTATCAAATATTCTAGTGATAACATCTCATAGCAGTATTCCAGTATTTGAGGGGCTGCGACAAAGAAGAGGGGGTTGACTTATTTTCCAGAAGAATAGAATAGAATAGAATAGAATAGAATAGAATAGAATAGAATAGAATAGAATAGAATAGAATAGAATTTTTTTATTGGCCAAGTGTGAGTGGACACACAAGGAATTTGTCTTGGTGCATATGCTCTCAGTGTACGTTCATGCACATGAAGATACGTTCATGAAGAATCATAAGGTACAACACTTAATGATAGTCATGGGGTACAAATAAGTAATCAGGAAACAATCAATATCAATATAGATTATAAGGATACAAGCAACAAAATTACAGTCATACAGTCATATGTGGAAGGAGATGAGTGATGGGAACGATGAGAAGATTAATAGTAGTGCAGATTTAGTAATAGTTTGACAGTGTTGAGGGAATTATTTGTTTAGCAGAATAATGGCTAAACAAATAATGGCTTCGGGAAGGAACTGTTCTTGTGTCTAGTTGTTCTGGTGTGCAGTGCTCTATAGAGACCTTTTCAGGGTAGGAGTTGAAACAGTTTATGTCCTGGATGTGAGGGGTCTGTAAATATTTTCACAGCCCTCTTTTTGACTCATGCAGTATACAGGTCCTCAATGGAAGGCAGGTTGGTAGCAACTGTTTTTTCTGCAGTTCTAATTATCCTCTGAAATCTATGTCTGTCTTGTTGGGTTGCAGAACCAAACCAGACAGTTATAAACATGGAGATGACAGACTCAATAATAAGGTAAGACAAGAAATAATGGATGGAAACTAATCCAGGAGACAAGCAACTTGGAATTAAGGAGAAACTTCCTAACAGGGAGAACAATTAACCAGTGGAACTGCTTGCCTTCAGAAGTTGTGGGTGTTCCATCCCTGAAGTTTTTAAGAAGAGACTGGGCAGCCCCTTGTCTGAAATGGTATAGTGCAGGGGTGAAATCCAGCAGGTTTTGACAGGTTCTGGAGAACCGGTAGCAGAAATTTTGAGCAGTTCTGAGAACCAGCAACGGAAATTTTGAGTACTTTGGAGAACCGGCAAATACCACCTGTGGCTGGCCCCAGAGTGGGGAGGGAATGAAGATTTTGCAGTATCCTTTCCCTGGAGTGGGGTGAGAATGGAGATTTTGCAGTATCCTTCCCCTGCCATGCCCATCAGGCCACACCATGCCCACAAAGCCACGCCCACAGAACTGGTAGTAAAAAAAAATTGGATTTTACCACTGGTATAGGGACTCCTGCTTGAGCAGGGGGTTGGACTAGAAGACCTCCAAGGTCCCTTCCAGCTCTATTCTGCATTTGAGATCCCCAATTTAAGAATATTTTATTTGACCAAGCGTGACTGGACACACAAGATAATTGGTCTCCGGTGCAGAAGCTCTCGATATGCATGGAAAGCAACAAGGTACTAATAATCATAATAATGATACCAATAAGATGGGGTGGTAGAGAAGATGAGAAGGATAATAATAGCGTAATACTACGGCTATACAATATGGTAAATATATTTAAAAATAAAGCAATACTGTGAGGATTAGGTATATAGCAAAGTGATGGCATGAGGGGAAAATCTGTTGATGTCTCTAGTTGTTTTGGCATGCAGTGTAGTGACATCTTCAGGGAAGAAGTTGAAACAATTTATGTCCAGGTATGAGAGGGTCTGCAGATACCTTCTCAGTCCTTCTTCTGACCTGCGCAGTATGCAGGTCTTCTATGGAAGACAGGCTGGTTGCAACTGTTGTTGTTTTTTTGCAGTTGTAACTATCCATTGGATTCTCTACCTGTCCTGTTTAGCTGCTGTACCAAACTAGACAGTTATCAAAGTATAGATGAGAGGCTCAATAATTCCTGGATGTTGTGATTCAAATCGATTTTACATGCCAATGTTGCATTCAGTACGATTGTGCCCTGTGCGTTCTCAAGAGCATTCCCAGGACATTCCTGCTAGGATGAAGACCTGACCAGAGTCTCTGCTATAAGGATGACTTTCAAAAAGTGTGAAATAATTGTGGTGCTTTGTTTAACATGCAGAGTTCATTTGAACAATATACTCTCCTGTCTGCAGTTACTCTGCTTCCCACCATTTAATAAAGAATCAATCCATCTAAGTAATAAATAAAATTAAATAATAATAAATGACATGGTGGCTCAGTGGCTAAGACCCTCAGCTTGTCGATCGAAAGGTTGGCAGTTCAGCGGTTTGAATTTCTAGTGTCTCCTAACGCGGTGAGCTCCCTTTACTTGTCCCTGCTTCTGCCAACCTAGCAGTTCGAAAGCAGGTAAAAAATGCAAGTAGAAAAATAGGGGCCACCTTTGTTGGGAAGGTAACAGCGTTCCATGCGCCTTTGGTATTGAGTCATGCCAGCCACATGACCACAGAGACGTCTTCGGACAGCGCTGGCTCTTCGGCTTTAAAACAGAGATGAGCACCAGCCCCTAGAGTCAGGAACGACTAGCATATATGTGCAAGGGGAACCTTTACCTCTACTTTTAAGTAATAAAGAGTAGATAAGGAACTGGTGCAAGCATTGATTAACATGTTAGTCTGGGAACAGGGAGATCAGGTTGAAGTCCACCCACAATCAATCCATTTCAATCCATCTAGGCATTTGACTTGCACGTAGTCATTTCTATCAGGAATTTTCCATTTTTACTTCTTGTTATGTAAATGGACTTCAATACTTAATAATTTAATTGAATGCATATTTAATATATATAATCATTTACTGGCATTACTAGGTCATTATATGTCTGAAAGACAAGTTTTATCACAGTGAAAGAAGTATGTTTTATTTTCTACCATGGTTACCATTCATTTTCTCCACCCACCCTACTGAGGACTATTACCAACAAGGAAAATAGGAGGAGAAAGTATTATGTAGGCTGCTTGAAGCTCCCTGGGGAAAGATGAGATATGAATCTAACAAATAAGTAAATTGAGTGGGAACATCCTACACACAGTCCTTCTCAACCACACCTTTCCTGGAAGAGTTTTCTAAAGGGAGGCAATTCTTGACTACCAACCTCTCTTCTCGAATTGTAGACAGTCCCCATTTTCAGATGCATCACAGGTCTGGCAGCCTGTTTTTTGCAGGATAGCATTTCATGCAAGCTACTCATTAAGATACAATCGTCGGTACAATTGCACTGTGTGCTGGCACACCCACTATGCTAAGCTGTGGTTTGCTGAACCGTAGTTTGTTGGATAAAGCATAATTAGTTGGGCTCACATCACCACGCATGAAGTCATTGACTGTGTTTTTTTGAAAAACAATGGTTGGTTTGATGTTACATCTTAGATATGTAATGTGAATTAAAATCAAACAATCCATAACATTCACATAGTAGGATGATGTCAATGTTCTCAAGAAGATCCTGAGTTGAGAAGAACACGGATCTTCCTAAGACAGCGGCGGTTGGCAGTGATTCAACCTCAAAAGCTGATGCTGATCTTTTGAGAGAAACATATTGGCTGCCATTTGCACTGAACTGCTATTTCTTTGAACATCTGCTGTTTCCTACGGTAGAAATGGGTAAAAGGAATTGTGTGGCTAGGGCCAAGTCTTCCTCTTCTCTGGAGCTCTTTGTTCTCCTCTATTATTCCGCCAATTCATTTCTCTATTCTTCAGTTTGATCCAAAGAAGTAACACCAGCCTCTTCAGGCTATGGAATTTGAACACTAACAGGAAAATTTGCACATTGCATTTGATTTGTATCATAGAATATCTGCCTTTTGAAAATGGCTTCCCATCTCTTCCCAAAAAAAATATTTTAGCATTTTAGTTTGGCACTGTAATGAGTTCATTTACTAGAGCAGGGGTCTTCAACTTTGGTCCCTTTAAGACAAAGCTGGCTGAGGAACTCTGGGAGTTGAAGTCCACAAGTCTTAAAGGGACCAAGGTTGGAGACCCCTGTACTAGAGTGTAGGCCCAAATAACATTGTGGGAGGCAATTCTGGTTGCACCCACCACGTTACAAAAAATATGTTATGACTTTGGAAAAAGTGCAAAGAAGAGCTTCCTATAAATGGTGATAGGAGGGGAGAGATCCAGCCTTCGCCCACTGTTTACTGGGTTCCGCGGGGCTCGGTATTCTCTCCGCTCCTGTTCAACGTTTATATGAAGATGCTGGGTGAGATCATCCGTCACCATGGACTGATGTATCACCAATATGCTGGTGATACTCAGCTGTATGTCTCAGCCTGTGGTGAGTTAAGTGATGCCGTGTCCTCCTTCTTGCAGTGCCTGGAGACTGTTAGGGGCTGGATGGGGAGCAACAGGTTGAAACTAAATGCTTGCAAGACCGAGTGGCTCTGGGTTTGGGGTTCTTTGACTCTCAGGGAGAATTGCCAACTTTGGTCTTGGATGGGGTGGCACTATCCCAAACAGACCCTTGTGGTTCTCCTGGATTCACGACTCCTGCTCGAAGAGTAGCAGGAGTGGCAGTTGTGGCCAGGAGGGCTTTGTGCAACTGCAGGTTGTGCACCAGTTACGCCCTTTCCTGGACCAACAGTGCCTACACACAGTCACTTATGCCCTAGCCACTTCCAGTCTTAACTATTGCAACGCGCTCTACATGGGGCTGCCCTTGAAGAGCATCCAGAAGCTCCAGTTGGTGCAAAATGCAGCGACCAGCATGGTTTTGTGCAGACCCCAGTGTGCACATGTATCACCTCTCCTGCATTGGTTGCCGATTTGCTTCCAAGTGCAATTTAAGCAGTGGTGGGATTCAAACAATTTAACAACCGGTTTTTTGCCCTAATGATTTCTGCCAACAACCAGTTCACCAAACTGCTCAGAAAGTTAACAACCGGTTCTCCCGAAGTGGTGCGAACTGGATGAATCCCACCACTGAATTCAAGGTGCTGGTTGTCACCTTTAAAGCCCTTCATGGCTTGGGACCAGGTTATTTGAGGGACCATCTCTTGCCGGTCACACCTACCCAACCCATCAGAACAGAGAGGCAAGGAATGTTGCAGGTCCTGTCTCTGAGGGAGACACAACTGGTGGGACCCAGAAGAAGGGCCTTCTCCATGGTGGCTCCATCTATCTGGAACATCATTCCCCAGATATTAGAATGGTCCCCACTCTAACACTCTTCTGGAAGGTGCTGAAGACCTGAATCTGCCAGTGGGCATGGGAAACCCAGAGCAGGATGGAGCCCATTAAATGGCTTGTGTGATCTGCTATCACCGGGGGGGGGGTGATTATGTTATATTGGTATTATATTAATTTATTTGATTCTTTTTGTTAGTTTTTATTGTTTTAGGTGTGGTTTTATATTCTGTAAGCTGCCTTGAGTCGCCATAGGTGAATAGGCGGCACTATAAATTAAATAAATAAATAAATAAAACTAAGATGATTAAGGGCCTGGAGACAAAAACATATTGTTCTGTCCCCCTTGCCTCAGTCCGAGCGATGACTTAATTAGACGGCACAATCAGCTCTGGCAGCAAGCGTCTGCCAAGTGTTTCTGTTATCTCTCTTGATGAGTCAACCAGGAACAAACAGTACTTCAGCTCTAGTTAAGCAGTTGATTTGCTTGCTACGAAAAGGTATGGTAGCCCTTGCTGCTTTTATATCCTGTGGGGTGTGGCTCCATGACTCAGCACTTCCTAGGCCTGCCCCACCCCTGCTTCTGTTGTTCCCGCCTCTCCTGCCTATGAAACCTAGGGTCCAGCCAGGCCTGATTGCCATCAGCAGGTCATCTACTCCACCTGGCCTGCCTCTGGCTTCTGGAGCTGAGCCAGGGAAGCCGGTGCTCTCGAGGTAAGTCCTGATGGCCCTTCCCCCTCACTTTCCGAGTCACTTTCTGGCAGGGGGCCAGCTCGGGGGGCGCAGACACAACACATATGAAGAAAGTTGCAGGAATTGGGTATGGCTGATCTAGAGAAAAGGACTGGGGTGACGTGATAGTCATATTCCAATATTTGAGGGGCTGCCACAAAACAGAGCGGGGTCAACTTACCCGTATTTTTCAGAATATAAGACCGGAGTATAAGACGCACCTTAGTTTTTGGGGAGGAAAATAAGAAAAAAGCTGATTGGCAGGTGGATTGGCCTCCCGGAATACCCTCAATCAGCTGTTCCCAGAGGTGAATTTTAGCAACACGTTCCTTGGTTGTGAGTTCTGTGCCTTGCTTTTTTTGGCTTTTTTTTTCTGCCTCTGAAAGCCTCCAAAACAGAACTCCAGAAAAAAAGCCTCTGAAGCTCTATTTGGGAGCTTTTTTTCTGAAGCTCTGTTTGGGGGCTTCTTTTCTGAAGCTTCTTTCAGCCTCTGAAACCTCTGTTTGAGAAACTGGGTGGGGCTACATTCGGAGTGTAAGACACACCCTGATTTTCACTCTCTTTTTTTGGGGGAAAAGTGCGTCCAGTATTATTTTTGGTATTTTCCAAAGCACCAAAAGACAAGTCAAGAAACAATGGATGGAAACTAATCAAGGAGAAAAACAATCTGGAATTAAGGAGACGTTTCTTAACAGTTCTGATTGATGAATAAAATTTAAGTGCCCATGTTCTAAGAAGCATATCATGCTGGCACAGGCTTTGGTAGAGGTGATGCCACAGCATCGGTTGCATACATCACCATAAGCTGAAATAAACATTGCAATATTTTGATGCACCGTGAACATTGTATCTAAGTAATTAATTTTGGGTGGCAGCATAAATAAAGACGGCATCCGGATGCATTCTAATACCAGTAGCCTATTAAACCATAAATCTCCCTTTTCTTCATTCCATAGCCATCAGAGTACGTTAAAATTAAATTTTAATTTGCATCCTGGTTATGAATACAAAAAAATGTAATTCGTAGAATAGCAATCTCAAAGTCAGGGACTGGAAAAAGCAGACAGTGGTCTCTGCAAAAGGGTACAAGCTATTCTTTCTTTGTCTCCTGCCTCTCCCCTTCCATCTCTCTTAGTTTTATCTTGATAAAATCATCAAAGCTTCCTCTTTTGACACAAACTCAGCAAAAAGGGTTTTTCATCAGGAAAGTGAGAATTCTGAGTCGTGTGTTGCTCTATTTTACTATTTAAAGGGCTGCCGCAAAGACGAGGGGGGGGGGGTCAACCTATTCTCCAAAGCACCTGAAGGCAGGACAAAGAAGCAACGGATGGAAACTAATCAAGGAGCGAAGCAGCCAAGAATTATGGAAAAATTTCCTGACAGTTAAGAGCAATTAATCAGTGGAAGAACTTGCCTCTGGAAGCTGTGGGTGCTCCAACACTGGAGGTTTTTAAGAAGGGATTGGACAACCATTTGTCCGAAATGGTATAGGGTTTCCTGGTTGATCAGGGGATTGGACTAGAAGACCTCCAAGGTCCTTTCCAAGTCTGTTATTCTGTTATTGAGGATCGGGCATAGAGAATATAGTTTGTATTAGTTGTGGATCATAGAACAATAAACTTCAACTGATCGTATTTGGAAAAGGCAATTTGTTGAGAGCATCTGCCAGGACTTTCATACAGCCCAAAGAACTTCAACTCAGAATTTAAGGCTGTGGGGTTAGATTGCTTGGCATTTGCATACAAGAAAGTCCTGCTAGATAGAGGGATGCCAATGGCTTATGGACACTGGTTTGTAGAATCATAAGGGAGCTCGGAGGTCTTTTAATTCAACCCCCTGCCCAAGTTAGGAGACCTTATTACATCTCTAAGAAATGGCTCTCCAATGTTTTCTTGAAGATCTCCAGCATTAGAGTATCCACAACTCCAGTAAACAAGCAGTTTCATTGATTAATTGTTCTTAACTGTCAGGACATCCTTCCTTAGTTCAATATTCTGTCAGCACCACATGCAAAATAGGCAACCATTTTCAAAGGTATCTTTGCATCAGGATTATTGAGGCCGAACAGTTCTATTTACTAAGGCAAAAAAGAAAAAAAAGAACACAATAATCCAATGTTTTCCAACCTCAGCAACTTTCAGAGGCACGGACTATTGCAATTACCCAGTGCTGGCTGGGGAATTCTGGGAATTGCAGTCCACAGTTCTGAAAGTTGCTGAGGTTGGGAAACTCTGCAATAATCTCTCTCTCCTTGTCTCTCTCTCCCTCCTTCTCCCTCTCCCTCTCTCCATCCCTCCCCCTCCCCTTCTCCCTCTTTCTCTCTCTCCCTCCCTCTCCTTCCCTCCCTCTCCCAGTCTCTCTCTCTTCCCTTTCCCCTCTATGATCTATGATCTTCTTATCTGCCATTCTGGCAGAATCAAGAATCTGCAAAAAGCAGGAGTATTGAGTATTTGAACCTCTTATTATTTAGGATGTGATTTTTGAAATTGTGGGTGTGGCATTATCAGAAACCTGGGAACTTCTTGCAAAATGCAAAGGAGTAGCAGCTTTAAAGACACAATTTCTGTAAAGGATGTGGCAATTAAAGGAGAAAGAATTATGCTTCTCTTTCTCATCCCTGAGGGGGCTCAGAGTTTCCAAGTGTTATAATTCTCCTTACAAAACAAAAAGTTTCATATTTATCTAAAATCCCTAGAAAAACAGGGCAGTTCTGCTGAATCAACATATAAGTAGTCAGAGTTTGGTGTCTGGTCTGAACTGATCATGTCCATTCCACCCCAATGAAAAACAAAGATCTGAGAAATTAAGGGTGACATCTAGTTTACATTTGCAATAAACACTGGGTCCTGGTAACAGGTATGAGCAGATGGTTTAATCCTCTTCAATTCTGGCCCATCTTCTACAGGGCTACTTATTCTTCCTGCCAGGCAATGTTCAAGTTCTGATCCATCTTAGCTTTGACTGAATGTTGCAGCTACTGTTTCTCAACCTTGGCAGGTTTAAAGTATGTGGAATTCCCCAGCATGATTTTACTTCAATCGATGTTTGAATTCAATAGGATCAAGCATGGTATCCTTATGGGTTGGCTATGGGAACTGGGATGGGCAACACTGTATTGTGTTGGTGTGGGATCATTTGAGACTGGTCATTTGTGCTTGACTGAAAACTCTGGGTTGATTTGTTCAGTTATTCACCGGTTTGTATTTCTCTAATACTCTTAGTCAGTGGTGGGATTCAGCCAGTTCGCACCTATTCGGGAGAACCGGTTAACTTTCTAAGCAGTTCGGACAACCGGTTGTTGGAAGAAATCTCATTTTGTTTTGTTTTTTCACTTTACAGGGCTAATCCTGTAAGGAAGGCAGGAAGGAAACATTCTGGTGTTGTTTCTAGCCTAATCTTTATTGCCCTGCTTACAGAAACTGCCTCTCTGGTAACCCTTATTACATTGTAACAGCTAAGGAGACGCGCCCATCAACGTGAGTGACATTGAGTTGGCTATGCCCACACGGTCACATGACTACCAAGCTATGCCTACCCAGCTGGTCATTAGGGGTTGTTAAATTATTTGAATCCCACCACTGATTATAAATGGTTATCAGAATGAGATTGACTTAATGGTTTTTAAAGTTCAGTGACTGACTATCCTTATCTGGAATAAAGCTGACCACACCTCTTAAAAATAATTTCACTAAAATCTTTTAGTGTTCTTAAAAGATGTTAATGATGAGCCTGATAATGAGGCTGAAACATCTGAGGAGTTCAGGATTAGGCTTTGAATGTTAATTTGGTCAATACACACATTTCTGTACCTTTTTTGTCTGATGCCCTTTTTGTGCATTAGTGGCAGTGGTGGGATTCAGCCAATTCGCACCACTTCGGGAGAACTGGTTGTTAACTTTCTGAGCAGTTTGGCAAACTGGTTGTTGGAAGAAATCATTAGGGTAGAGAACCGGTTGTTAAATTACTTGAATTCCACCACTGCTCTTAGTGTATTAAAGGTAAAGGTTTTCTTGTCCAGTTGCGTCCGACTCCAGGGCACGGTGCTCATCTCCATTTTTTTGGTTGAGGGATCCAGCGGTTCTTGGTCATGTGAGTAGCATGCTATGTACCAAAGAAGCATGGAACACTCTTACCTTCCCACTGAAGTGGTACCTATTTATCTACTTGCATTTGCATGATTTCGAACTGCTAGGTGAGCAGGAGCTGGAGCAAGTAACGGGAGCTCACTCCATTGCACAGCACTCAGGTCTCGAACCTGGGCTGTCAGTTTTCAAGTTGACAAGTTCAAAGTCTTTAACAACAGAGCCATCAGGCCCCCATCCTAACATACTCTTTTATTTTATATTAATTCATACTAATTTATATGAATTGATCCTACTTTTTCTCCAGGAATTTAGGATGACTTAGCTGAATATTGTTGTGTCTGCGCCCCCCGAGCCGGCCCTGCTGCCAGAAAGTGACTTGGAGCTGGGCCTGCTGCCAGAAAGTGACTTGGACAGTGAGGGCGAAGGGCCGTCAGAACTTACCTCGGGAGTACCGGCTTCCCTGGCTCAGCTCCAGGAGCCAGAGGCAGGCCAGGTGGAAGAGATAATGAGGCCTCTGTCCCCTGACTTTCCCCCCCCCAGGCCACGCCTGCAGACCCAGCTGACGGCAATCAGGATTGGTTGAACCCTAGGTTTTGTAGGCAGGAGAGGAGGGAACAACCGAAGCAAGGGTGGGGCAGGCCTAGGAAGTGCTGAGTCATGGAGCCACACACCACAGGATATAAAAGGCAGCGAGAGCTGCTGTGTCTCTTTGTAACAGGCAAATCCACTGATTAAGAGCTGAAGTTTGTTTCTGGGTGACTCACCAGCGTCGTGGAAGATAACGGAGGCTCTTGGCAGACACTGGCTATTCTGCTGCCAGAGCTGATAGTGCCGGCTAATTAAGCCAGCATTCGGACGGAGGCGAGGGAGGACAGAACAAATATCCACAAAATGTATCTGTGGATCCAAATTTGTAATTTGGTAGATTTATGCATCCCATAAGTAACATGTTATCCCAAGAAAAGTTCCAGAATCCCTTGATGTATATATGGTAAGAGGAAAGGGACCAAGCAACATATTACAATAGATATTAATGTGGGAAAAAAACTGCATGGCACTTTTCTGTCTATATACTCACAATGCTTTTGCTAAAAAATATACATCAGGCAGCCAAAAATGTAAAGCACCAAAATAAAAAGTTCAAAGAAGCCTAAAGGACTGAGATTAATACTCCAGATTTTTGAATCAGACAAAGTTTCAATAGAAGAGAATGCATGTAGCTCAAGGTTGAACTGTGGAATCCTTGCTAGTCTTGTTGCTTGCAGACATTTTGTTACCAGACTAGGTAATGTCTTCAATGCTGAAAGGGAGTAGATTTTGTTCTCTGTTTATATTCAATGGCTTGCCCTGCTATTTGTTGGTGGGAGGAGGGTTATTTTCTCCTTCATAGTGTCTTGCTTAGGCTGTTGTTTACTACTTGCTTTCTGAGTTGATAAATCTTTGATTAGGGTATGGTTTACTTCTTCATTATTTGTCTGGTGTTACTCCTGGTCCTAATTCCTGTTTAATTTAGGTGTTGATCATTGGTGAAGAAGTGTTCTGGTATTTTTTAACTTTTTCTATTGTCTCTTTTGAATGGTGTGTAAATGTTCTTTATCTTTATGTGCCTTTTGACGGCTGGATTCAATTCATCTGGTTCAAACTAGATGTGTGTGGGGCTCTGAGAATCTGCCTTGTTGAGATAGCAAAGACGCAATCATTTTTTGTTTCGCACAAAATGAGGAATCAGGAGAGATGCGTTTCCTTCTCTACAATTAGCAGGTGAATAGTCCTCCCCTTCTCTACTCATAGCACATTCTGCAAAGGGAGCAGGTGCATTGAGAGTCTTAATGACATCAGTACCATTTTAGGGTACAAGGGCGAAGTCATCTGTCCTTATAAAATGTTACAATATAGAAAAATTGACTCTTTTGACCAGATTTTGAACTGCAACGGGCTACACAAAATGCTATAAACCATTTGTTTGTTTGATTGATTGATTGATCCACTCTGGAAATACTGCTGCAGCATAGTCCTTCCAGGCCAGCTTGATCTCAGCCATTAAATATTATTCTTACAATCCTATATGCAAGCTTTCTTATAATCATTGAATATACTATAAAACGATAGTTGAATTTCTCAGCTGAAGTCAGTGCAGATGGCTGAAGGGAAGGGGTATTCTCCAGGGAATAATAAGAGTGTCAGGGTTCCAAGTATCGCCCCCAACAAAAGAAAATGCCGAGGCTTGAGTTTTCTCAAAGCTCAATTTTATTAGAAATGTCATATGGGTACAGCTGGGAATACCCGAATCTGAAAGTTTCCAGGTTTTCCCTACCCAAATGAAAGTTCAAGTCCTTGCCCAACACCCACATATCCATCACATGGTCAAATCAAAGCACCATCCCAACTGGAGATGCCTCCCAGTTCCAGCCGTTCAGGTGCAGGGCAAGATGCATCCTCATCCTCTTCTGAGAAAGGAATGTTATTTTGACTACATATCACCCATACTCTATGCATTCCCCCCTCCCAGTTTTCCCACAGTAGTAAATGTGGCAGGCCTGAAGATCCAATGAAAAAGATGGCTTCCAGGCCTGACAAAGAGGTCTTAAGCTTTGCTTTCTGATTAGAAGACATGGAAATAATCCTTTTCTGTCAGGTCCACTTTCCTGTGGCCCAAAAGATACATCATGGTAAGTCAAGCTACTATTCTGTTGAATTTACTAACCACCTACAGATACCTACAGCCTCTCTCTGGTTCTATAACATATTCTTGTTTCATTTTCATACTACTTCCCTATCCAGCGTTGAGCTGTTCACAGCCACCTTTGAATTTAGGCATCGATATGCTTATTAGAGAATTGCTTTGTCGAATTAAAAATGCATAGAGGGATGTCTCAATTTGCACACGGGAGCAGGGGTGAAATCCAGCAGGTTCTGACAGGTTCTGGAGAACCAGTAGCAGAAATTTTGAGTAGTTCAGAGAACCAGTAGTGGAAATTTTGAGTAGTTCGGAGAACCGGCAAATACCACCTCTGGCTGGTCCCAGAGTGGGTTGGGAATGGAGATTTTGCAATATCCTTCCCCCAGGAGTGAGGCAGGAATGGAGATTTTGCAGTATCCTTCCCCTGCCATGCCCACTAAGCCACGCCCACCAAGCCATACAACGCCCACCAAGCCACACCCATAGAACCGGTAGTAAAAAAAAATTGGATTTCACCACTGCACGGGAAGTATACAAATTGTACTTGCTTGGCAGGGTGTTCTTAACGCAGGAAGTTCTGAGCAGCCTTCTGCTGATTTTCCACCGTTCGGTAAAAAAATCAGAATCAAGAAGAACCTCAACCTTAACGTGACCCATGGGAAATTGTTGGAACCCGGAAACTTTCTTGCTTTTACCCTGTCGCTGGATGGCATCTTGGCAGGCAGCCACTTTTGCCTGAAGCAGTAAGTCTCTTAATACTATTCCTGCTGAGCCATTCTTGGCAGGCTGGGATCCACGGCTTTTCAGAGTGTATATTTTATTTATCAGTGATTTCTTATCAAGCACAGTGTATTGGTAGAACACTTTTAGGCAGAGGGTCTAATTACAGTTTTTAGTACATTTCTTGCTGGATGAGGCGGAGTTTGCAGAAACAAAGGGAAGTGTCAGTGTTTAACTTGCTCTTGGAAACTGACAGCTGTCCTTATTTTAGGCATCATCTGATATGCTCTGTCCATTAATAACATGCTTCTTTGTTGAGTTTTCTTTTTTAAAAAAATGAAATGGCCAAAGACAACAAGGTAATGCTCCGAAGCCTGACGTCCTAGAATAACTTGAAAGAACTTTTTCGTTTGTATCTTGTTTGGAACCAGTTAGAAAAGGGCCCATGAAAGCAGAAAAAATGTAGTTTGTAGAAATGAAATTGGGTACACTGTTATTTATATGTATATATGTAAATAAATTAATATTAGACTTGTATGTATAAAGGATACATTGAAATAAGGGATTAAAAATGTACAAGTAAGAAATGATTAACCGTTGGGAAATTGTTGGAAAGAAACTATTATTCAAAGATTCTTTTTTGTTTTTTGAAAAATGTTTAATAGAAATTATTTTAAAAAGAAAGAAAGAAAAGAAAAAGGCCCATGGAAATTACAAGGCTATTGCTTATTTCTTTTTGTTCTGAGAAGAAGAAGAAAAAAGTTTTTATCAGACATTGAAAAGTCATTGAAAAGTTATTTATCAGATATGGAGAATGCACTTGATGTGCCTCAAGAAAAGCTCACGTGGAAAATAGGTCATCCTTTCCTGATTAGGGCTTTTTCCAGTGGTGGGTTTCAAAATTTTTTACTACCGGTTCTGTGGGCGTGGCTTGGCGGGCATGGCAGGGAAGGTTAGTGCAAAATCCCCATTTCCTCCCAATCAGCTGGGACTTGGGAGGCAGAGAATAGATGGGGGCGGGGCCAGTCAGAATTTTTACTACCGGTTCTCCAAACTACTCAAAATTTCCGCTCCCAGTTCTCCAGAACTGGTGAGAACCTGCTGAAATCTACCTCTGGTTTTTTCAAGCAGAGTTAGTGTCTCATTAACTTCTCTGGGACATTTTGCCCTTTTCAAATAACTGAATGGCAGCTGCTTCTTACTCAAAATCTGTGGGGAGAATATATCATCTCCCAAGTCATTTCTATCTGGTTGTCTAATAGCTTAGAAAAATAGCATTCCATGAATGGCAGATTTTGTGTTAGAATAGCAGAGTTGGAAGTGTTCTGTCCCCCCTCGCCTCCGTCTGAGCAATGGCTTAATTAGCCGGCACTATCAGCTCTGGCAGCAAACTAGTGAGCGTCTGCCAAGTGACTCTGTTATCTCCCTTTATGCCGATGAGTCACCCAGGAATAAACAGTACTTCAGCTCTAGTTAAGCAGTTGATTTGCCTGCTACGAAGAGGCATAGCAACCCTCGCTGGTTTTATATCCTGTGGGGTGTGGCTCCATGACTCAGCACTTCCTAGGCCTGCCCCACCCCTGCTTCTGTTGTTTCCGCCTCTCCTGCCTACGAAACCTAGGGTTCAGCCAGGCCTGATTGCCATCTTTTGGGTGTCTGGAAGCTTTCAGATTCAGGTTTTCCCAGATGTGCCAATATGACATCTCCAATAAAATGGAACTTTGAGGAAACTCAAGCCTCGGAGTCTTCTTTCATTGGGGGTGTTACTTGGAACCTTGACATAATACTGAGAATAATGTTCAAGTCAAGACAGATGGCAGTGGGACCTAGATAATCTTGGGGGGGAAAAGTTCTTGAATTGGAAACCAAATATAAATCCCAGCTCTGAAAGTAGATTAGAAGTGCCAGGAAGATAACATGGACATATTGTGTGGTGACCTTGACTGGTGCTTAATTTAAGGAAGACTGCCTTCTAAAATGTCAGGGGGTATAGGGGAAGAATGGGAAAAATAATTATCCGGGAGCACATAAGATGTGGGTCCTTGGTGCTCTCTGAGTTTAGTAGTTTTCTTGAAGATGTTTCATTACCAAACTAGGTAACATCATCAGTACTAGAAGGAAGTGGGGTTTACTCTTTTTTTTTTTAAAGCTTTAATGCAGGTCTGAACTTTGATTGGAAAGGACCATTCAGCCATCTGCTCAGTCTGAACAAAAATACGTTGCAGTTGATTCAAACTCAGCTTGTAATTTACTCCTCTCTTTTCTTTCTCCTCTGTTTTAATAGCCTCGACAGAGAGTTCCCCATAAACCTCACCAACCTCTAAAGCGGCGGTCCTGCCAGATGATATAGAAGCGAACTTTTCCATCTGAAAGAATGATAGTAATATTTTTTTAAAAGAAACCTAAGAAATGGCACTGCCAGAAGACAACAGCCACCAAGAACTGGACCCAAATCCAACTGATCTGGTTAACACGATAAGTATTGAATAGCCTCTGATTCGCTGATGGAATCCCAGCGTGACATGTAACCAACAATAGAACTCTTTCCACCTAATAGTTGGTGGGGTTTTTTTTAACACCGGAAAACTGTTTCCAGTTTCATCACTGTGCGTGAACTTTATATTCCCATTAGGGAACTCTTTGTGACCTTCACTAAAGAGGTTTGGGTTTAATTGAGTTTTGTTTTTAGCATGGCAAACAATGGATTATATTATATATGCAGATTGCATGGTGTTTTTTATGGGACCGGTAGTTCCAATTCCGCACATCCAAATGTTCACCAATAACCCTTTTCCCTAGCCCCCGATAGGAACGTAGAAATATTTTGTGTTAGTGATACACGGAATGATATCCTGTTTTACGGTATCTGCAATCCATACATGGTCTCCACACAGACATTCTAGCCAATTTGGTGTGTTATGGGAATGTTTCAGGTACCTGCATTGAGATTTATACCTTTGCGTGACTCACCATGTACATTGCTTCAGTAGCAAAGTTGGCTTGGTAGCTCACCTGGATATTGTCATGGCTGTTTTGACTCTCCACTTGTAGAAGTAGTAGAATGAGAGCACGTATGTTCCTTTACTGCACCTACTCTCCAAAACGACAAGTAAGATTATATTTCTGTTGCTTTGATGCATGTTAAATAATAGAGAAGAAATTAATGGAGATAAAAGATTGCTGTCTTGTTGCAAGAATCCCCTGCAATTGAAGACACATGTAACATTTCAGTAGCAACGTGGCCAGTCCGAAAACATTCTCATTGCACACTGTAGAAATGCAGAGTTTTCTACTACACAGTCGTAGCAAAAGCCAGCTATAAAAAGCGCTGATCGGTTAGCATAGGTGAGTTATTTCTGGCTGTTTAAAATGCTTGCTTGTTTTCGATAGAACAGACAAAAATACAAATAGCGAACTGATAAATGATTACTGTCTTACTCCATAAGCCATTTTAATTCTTTTTTCCTTTGAAGGCACATGCCCCATTTAAAGTAGTATAAACAGAGTAACAGATTGAGCTTTGGGCTTGCTAGTAGTGCAAAGCAAGGGTGAAATTCATCCGGTTCCTACTGGATTGCACGATACAGTAGGGCCGACTGCGCGAAGCTCCGCCCACCCACATGGACGTCATAATGTCCCTCTTTTGAGATGATTTTCAGCCTCTGCGCATGCGCAGAAGGCTTTGCGGCACACGCAGATTTGTGAACCAGTAGGGAAGGTAAGTGAATTTCACCCCTAGTGCAAACCTATTATAGTGAGTACCCACTACTGTGTTAGTGGTATATTTATCTTCCCTCCTGGAAGTGACTCATTGAAAATTAGAACGTCTGCTTTTTAGGGTGCATCTAGAGAAATGTTAAAGATAATGAAGGCAGACCACAACTTTTTGCAGGAAAATAGGGTGATTGTCCATCAAGATCTTCCTAGTTTCTTTCTAAAATAGAATTGCATTTGTTCAAGTATGTTCTTAAGCAGTTCTGCCCAATGACATTTTCTTCCATTGACATCCAACTGAGTCTTGGGATTCACTTTTTGTTGTTGTTGTTGTTGTTCATCTGGTGTGCCATATTGACCTCAAATTCTTTTTCAATCAGCTATCAGCCAGAGTGAGCAAGCCAAAATTTCACAGGCCAAGGATATGTTGAAATCTCAATCATCTTGAATAGTGCACTTAAGGATAATTTATGCTACAGATAGGTATCCACAAATATATTATGTTTTGAATCTATCTTGACCCTCAGCTTTATACCTGAGATCTGTTTGGGGGGGTTTTTTTGCTCTCACAAACGAGTTTGAACAGAAATGTTTACTTTTCACATAACTGTAGCCGGCTTAAGACTGTTGCAACTAAAATGAGCTCTGCTCTCCATTATTCTTTGTCCAGGTTTCCAGAACACGGCAGGTTGTGGTTTAATTTTTATCCTTACCAATTCTGAGTCAGTGCTTTCCCGTACAACTTTTGTTCCTTCATGTCTTCTGGAAACAAAACCCCTTTCTAGCAAAAAAAAAAAAAAGCATGGTAGCATCCGTAGAAAAGAAGTGTCTGATTCCACTTGTCCCTAAATCAAGCAATGATAGATCTTCAGTTGAACTTTCTCCTGCTTGATAGACTGTTACAAACTTGTGTGGTTTTCACGCACAAACACAGACACACACTTTTGCTGTGCAATTCATACTTTTCAACTTGTCAGTGTTTCAAGATGTACTTGAAGCTATTTTAAGAGAAGAGCGGCTTATGTCCCTGCATGGATCCTGAACTATTCATCTCTATTTCTTCTTTGAAATTTTGTTGAAGATTTCTCCCTAGTCTAAATCAGGGGTGTCAAACTGAAGACCGGGGGGGCAGATCCGGCCCACAGGGTGCTTAGATCCCACCCATGGGGCCACCCTGGAAAGAACGAAGGATCGGCCTCTGGTGCCTCTGCCAGCGAAAATGGGCTCCTGAGCTCCATTTTCGGCTGGGACAGCCTCCTGCAACCCTCTGCCAATGAAAACGGAGCTCAGGAGCCCATTTTCACTGGCAGAGCACTCGGGCCACCACAGGCGCCCTGACACGAGTGACGTCAAGCTGACCACGCCCACCCCAGTCACACCCACCCCAGATCCTTGAGGTCAAACACAACCCTGATGCAGACCTCAATGACATGGAGTTTGACACCCCTGGTCTAGATGTTCCAATGGCTCGTGAAAGCCTTCACAACAGGAGTAAATCCAAAGTCAGTCACGTCTAGACACATTTTAGGTTTCAACAGAACTTTGATATGGATAAACCACTTTCAAGGAGAAATTTTTCTCTGTTGTGATTATTTGTGAAGGTTTTCATAATGTGTTGCCAGCATATGACAGATCACTTTAGTTCCAGGGATGTCCACTCAGTGTAGTTTTTTTAAAAAAAATTGTCAAGATAGGAGCTATTGAAGTTCTGTTTGGTTTTTATGTGTGTTACCATGTGACACACATTCAATCAATCAAGTTTATGACAGTTAAAGACCAGAGATCAGAACAAATTTTAAAAAAACAAAACCTCAAGGAGTATCCAGTTTAAAATTCTAGAATAAAGTAATAAATAACTGGGATAAAATCTATATTAAAATCACAATTTGGCATCCAATCTGTCAGTTACACATAGCCTAACTATACTATAGTATCAATCCTTAAATAGTGAGCCCCATAGTTATTAAATACTAAAATACAAAAGAGTAGTAATGCAAAAGTGATTGCTACATTAGTTGTGTAAAATAGCTATGGTGGATTAATTACCTGTTTCCGATGAATCCCCAGTGCTGCTGTGCAGAATCTGGCCACTTGCACTATAATCACAGTTACACACATTAAAAATGGGCATAGTTTTGCATATTGTGTGTTTCCTCAACTTTTTTTTTTACTGTGCCCTCTAGACATCCTTATTTAGTTATGAGGCTCCTATATTTGCAGTCTTCACAGAGAAAAGATGGTGTGTGTCTTATTACATGAAGAAAAAAAATACGTCCAAATATTAAAAATGTTGGAGCAAGAAAGTAGCAAGGAAAAAGAGCAATAGGATTAAAGTAATATTCCAGGAAAAAAAATCAATTGCTATTAGTCTTAGACAAGACAGTCACCAATATTAAACTCTAACAAAGAACCAGATCTACAATCAGTGCCTCAGATTATTATCAGCTGTGGTGACAAACTTACTTGCATGTGCCTCAGTAGAATTACTACTTAGACTTTTTCAGCACATTTTTTCCCCTTTCATCAATGGTTTATTGTATACACAGGTTCCTTTAATCAGCTTCCTCTCTTAACAATCCATCTGCAGATTCCACTGTCCAAGAAAATAGGTCGAGGCCTGCTAGATCAGATCTCACTGTTAGTCCAACGTAATATTTTCAACTCAGATCAGCTAATAGCCTCTGAACCCGTAGGGCCTAAAAATCTTCATCTGTGCTTCCAGTTTCTGGAATGTATATATCTTAGAGTCCTGATCTCTTCCGTTCCCCTTCAGTTTTCAACAGAATTGTATCTGATACCTGCCTGAAAGAATAATAATAAATTTGACAAGACGGGCCAGAGCAGAGTTCAGATTTTGAATGAAGAAGGTCCTAACTTCAATCACCAGCAACTTAAGTTAATCGAATCTCAGGTAGTAGGACTGGAAAAGACTACAACTGTCAGATCTAGGATGCAAAAATCAGAATGACCACTATATGGCAGTATAAGGTTACGTATTTTTCTGAATCACTACACTAGGGACCAGCACAAAGAAGGACTAGGGGAGACATGATAGCAGTGTTCCAATATCTCAGGGGCTGCCACAAAGAAGAGGGAGTCAAGCTATTCTCTAAAGTACCTGAGGGTAGGACAAGAAGCAATGGGTGGAAACTAATCAAGGAGAGAAGCAACTTAGAATTTAGGAGAAATTTCCTGACAGAACAATTAATCAGTGGAACAACTTGCCTCCAGAGGTTGTGAATGCTTCACCACTGGAAGTTTTTAAGAAAATGTTGGATAACCATTGGTGTAGGCAGGGTCTCCTGCCTGTGCAGGGGGTTGGACTAGAAGACCTCCAAGGTCCCTTCCAACACTATTATTCTATTTTATTTAAAAAAAAATTGGTAGAGCAGCCATGAAGGCCTTGGAAAGGACCATCCAACCTTGTTATGTGTTTGTACCTAGAAAGATAAACATTGTGCAAGCCATGGTATTCTCTGTATTCTATGGAAGTGAAAGTTGGACTTTGAGATAGCAAGATAAGGAAAAAGCATTGACACTTTTGAACCTTAGTGTTGAAGAAGACCCCTGAGAGAATTGTGGGCAGCCCAAAAAACAAATTAATGGATCATTAAACAAATAGACCCCAAGTTCCCACTGGAAGCAGAAATGTTTCCTACGCTGGAGGCTCAAGGAGTCATACTTCAGGCACATTAGATCGAGACTACAATTGAAGTAGTCCTCAACTTACAACATTTAGTGACCGTTTGAAGTTGCAACGGCACTGAAAAAAGTGACTTACGACCATTTTTCACGCTTATGACCGTTGTAGCATCCCCATGGTCACGTGATTTACATTCAGATGCTTGGCAACTGGTTCATATTTATGACAGTTGCAGTGTCCCACATGGGTCATGTGACCCCCTTTTGTGACCGTCTGAGAAGCAAAGTCAAGGGGGAAGCCAGATTGATTTAACAACCATGTTACTAATTTAACAACTGCAGTGATTCACTTAACAGATGTGGCAAGAAAAGCCGTAAAGTGAGATGAAAGTCAGTTAGCAAATTTCTCACTTAGCAACACAAATTCTGGGCTCAGTTGTGGTCATAGGTCGAGGACTACCTGTACTGGGAAAGATGGAGGGAAAGAGAAGAGGACAACTAGCAGCAAAGTAGATAGATTCTGTTACAGTATCAGGGAATACATCATTGGAACACCTGAGAGATCAGATTACAACTAGATCACCATGGAGAAAGTCTGCATCATTACTAGGAATCCAAAATTACCGTATTTTTCGGAGTATACGATGCACCTTTTTCCCCCAGAAAAGAGGGTGAAAATCTGGGTGCGTCTTATACTCCGAATGTAGCCCCGCCCAGCTTCTCAGACAGAGGTTTCAGAGGTTGAAAAAAGCATCAGAAACGGAGCTTCAGAAAAAAAGCCCCAAACGGAGCTTCACAGAGCTTAGGAAAAAAAAACCCAAATGGAGCTTAGAAAAAAAGCCCAAACGGAGCTTCAGAGGCTTTTTTTATGAATTTCTGTTTTGGAGGCTTTCAGAGACAGAAAAAAGTTTTTTTTGAAATGGAATTTCAGAGGCAGGAAAAAAAAGCTCAAAAAAAAAAGCAAGGCACAGAGTTCACAACCAAGGAACCTGTTGCTAAAATTCACCTCTGGGAACAGCTGATTGGGGGTATTCCGGGAGGCCGATCCACCTGCCAATCAGCTTTTTTCTTATTTTCCTCCCCCAAAAGTAAGGTGCATCTTATACTCCGGTGCATCTTATATGCCGAAAAATACGGTATTTGAAGGTACGCCATCAAATCTTTGGTGTCATCTGGTGGTCTTCTATTTTCCTGCATTCCAGATCTGTTAGTTGTAGAAAAGACTTCTGCTTAAGGTTTAGAAGAAATCTTGCTAGTTTGGCGGAGATGATTCTACGTTAGACAGACCAATGATCTTATTCAATATATTCAGTGTCATTTATTCATGTAGCAACAGCAGAAACATAACTGCACGCAGTGAAACTTGAAGCTTCAGTTCTGTTCCTCAATATAAATATTGTCCATTTCCGTGTTTACTTTTCAATATTTGAATACTGTAGCTGCATCTCACCTTACCTTCCATTTAATCTTTTCACAACTGGTTCTTAATATTTTCATTGTGGCACTAGTATTGCTCTTTCCAAATTCTCAAATATCAGTGGCCAGCTATAGCTACTCATTGATTTGATTGTGCAAATCACACTTGCCTGCATGGCTGCTCTTAACTTCTTGAATTTCCCGATGGAGTTCATTTTTGCCCTGCAAAGTTTGAATTCATGTAAACCAATGGTTCTCAACCTTTTCTTCACCTTTTGTGGCCACAGACCATGGCCACCAAGACTTAAGATTTAAGGCACTAGGCTGCACCAAGCCTTGGAGACCCCCTGGGACAACATTGTGTGCCTCCCCCGGGCTCTGTGGGCCACAGGTTGAGAACCACCGATATAAACAATTGATTGGTTTCCTAAGTACCTACACTTCAACTAGAGACCACCTCCAGTAATGCAGAGCCAAACACTTAAATTTACTACTAATACTTTCTAAAGAAATCCCAGCTGCCCAATGTACATTTTGAAGGTCTATGCCTGATCACATTCACTAGAAATTCTGAGAGTTATATTCCCAATCTAGAATATAGGTGCCAGCATGGAGGACTTACTATTAAGCATTTTATTCTGCTTCTTGATGATGATGATGATGCATCCCTACAGGATGAGTTCATTACCAAAAGGTGCAGCAACTATTATTTACGGTTAAATAGGTCTCAAATGTACAAAAATTCTCAGGTGTTACTTTAATCCAAAGCTAGAACTGAACATTGGGTTGTGTACAATAGCTCATATTTTGCTTGAACTTTGGGTGGATAAGCTTCTAAAATGTTTCTCCAAGTTCTACCAAATTTTCTTCTGCTCCATTGTTATTATTGTTGACAACTGCTTTCTTTTAGGATAAAATTAAGCACATCCAAGTGGTTTCAACAGAACAGATGTAAGCCTATGTTTAAGTCTCTGGTTTTTTTAAAAAAAAGTTTTTAACTTCAGCAAGAGTGCATTATTTCATTTAAACCAACAGTTCTTGAGTCTGGTCTCTCATAAAATGACCAGTGGGGAGTATTTATTTCTCATGGGCCTCAGGCAAATATAGAATGCATTCTGACATGCAGTCTGGTCAAATATGTCTTTATTACCATGAAATTAAAATAAAAGTCTGAATAGTTACCGTGTGTGTGTTTGTTAATGGTGTCGGTCATTTCTTTCTAACGTTTTTTCACAGGGTGAGCAAGGGTTTCCCAATAGTAACAAAATCACAAGAGTTGGAAAGGACCTTGGAGCAGGGGTAAAATCCAGCAGGTTCTGACAGGTTCTGGAGAACCGGTAGCGAAAATTTTGAGCAGTTCGGAGAACCGGTAGCGGAAATTTTGAGTGATTCAGAAAAATGGCAAATGCCACCTCTGGTTGGCCCCAGAATGGGGTGGGAATGGGGATTTTGCAGTATCCTTTCCCCTGACATGCCCACCAAGCCCCGCCCACCAAGCCACACCATGTCCACCAAGCCACAGAACCGGTAGTAAAAATATTTGGATTTCACCACTGCCTTGGAGGTCTTCTAGTCCAACCCCATCCTCAAGTAGGAGACCCAACACCATTCCAGACAAATGTATGTCCAATCTCTTCTTGGAATCCTTCTTATTTGTATAATAAAGCAGCAAGACAACGTCTCCAGGATGAAAATCTTGAAAATACAGCTGCTGTATTAACTTGTAACTGGTAAATGATTTGGATCCAGTTCAAACTTGGATTGAATCTAAATTATTTAGGCTGAATTCCAAAATTGGTGCTAGCAGGACAAAAGCACTTTTTAAAATAGAATAGAATAGAATAAGAATAGAATAGAATAGAATAGAATAGAATAGAATAGAATAGAATTTTTTTATTGGTCAAGTGTGATTGGACACACAAGGAATTGTGTGTCCAGTTGATATACTATCAATTGATATCCAATTGATATACTATGCACTCAATTCCAAGGCCTTCTTATCTCTGATGCTTTAATCCTCTATCTCAGGGGTCTCCGACCTTAGTAACTTTAAGTTTTGTGGACTTCAACTCCCACAAGCCTTAAAGTTACTAAGGTTGGAGACCCCTGCTCTATCTCATATGACCCCTAATTGTAATGGGCAAGGAGAAGGCAAGACTACTTCTGGTCCTTTATTCAGCGCTCTCAAAACTGGAATGTAAAGCTGCACATGAAATTCAATCCAAGCATGAAGCGTGCATCATTTCAATTTGAGGTAGAAGAAGCCACAGCTGGAATACCAATTTTTAGTTAGAAAAACAGATTTTGGAGAAAGTTTGGTTGTGAATACCAAGATTTGAAAATGTTTGCCTAATCTTGTTATGAATAGCAGAATAACAGCTGATCAACAGAGTTGGAAGGGACCTTGGAGGCCTTCTAGTCCAACCCCCTGCCCAGGCAGGAAACCCTACACCATCTCAGTCAGATGGTTATCCAACATTTTCTTAAAAATTTCCAGTGTTGGAGCATTCACAACTTCTGCAGGCAAGTCGTTCCACTTATTAATTGTTCTAACTGTCAGGAAATTTCTCCTTAGTTCTAAGTTGCTTCTTTCCTTGATCAGTTTCCACCCATTGCTTCTTGTTCTACCCTCAGGTGCTTTGGAGAACAGCCCGACTCCCTCTTCTTTGTGGCAACCCCTGAGATATTGGAACACTGCTATCATGTCTCCCCTAGTCCTTCTTTTTATTAAACTAGACATACCCAGTTCCTGCAACCGTTCTTCATATGTTTTAGCCTCCAGTCCCCTAATCATCTTTGTTGCTCTTCTCTGCACTCTTTCTAGAGTCTCAACATCTTTTTTACATCGTGGCGACCAAAACTGGATGCAATATTCCAAGTGTGGCCTTACCAAGGCATTATAAAGTGGCACTAACACTTCACGTGATCTTGATTCTATCCCTCTGTTTATGCAGCCCAGAACTGTGTTGGCTTTTTAGCAGCTGCTGCACACTGCTGGCTCATATCTAAATGGTTATCCACTAGAACTCCAAGATCCCTCTCACAGGTACTACTATTGAGTGGTACCTGTGAGTACAGGTGCGCATGCGCGCTAGAACCCGGAAGTTCAGCTTTTCCAGAGAATGGCCCCGACGAGTGCCAAAAAGGTTCACCATCACTGCTCTAGTCTAACCCCCTGTTCAAGCAGGAGACCCTACACCAGTGATAGCTAACCCTTTGCGATCACGTGCCAAAAGCGGGGGGAATGCGGGGTGGTGGTGGTGTCTCACATGCGCGTGCCCACACCCATAATGCAATGCTGCCCCACACATGCGCGCATGACTCCCCACTCCCCTATGCATGCATGCGCAACCTCCTCCCCACATGAGTGTATGACACCCCCCCACACTCCCCCCATGCATGTGCGCGCAACCTCCTCCCACATGTATGCATGATGTCCCACGGCTTATTTTGGGCTTAGCAAGCCTCCTACCCCCACGCATGTGCATAAGACCCCCGCACATGCACACAAGACCCCCACGCATGTGTACACATCTCCCGCATGTGCCCTGTCTACACGCCAGAGACGCGAAGATCAGCTGGCCGGTGGGAGACGTACACGCTTGCGCCTCCCACCGGCCAGCTGAGCTGGGCAACAGCAGAGAGGGCTCCACATGCCACCTGTTTACCATTTCAGACAAAGGGCTATCCAGTCTCTTCTTAAAAACCTCCAGTGATGGAGCAACCACAAATAGTGTTATGTATTGCTCCATGCCCACTTCCAGGACATACTGAAGGAGATGATGACAGAAGGAGCTAAATAATGTCAAAATAATGGATATGACTGGGCATGAACCTCTTCCTTTTTACAGGTAGTCCTCAATTTGTTACTGGTTGGTTAGTGACCGTTCAAAGCTACGATGGATCCCCAAAAACCTGCTTATGATCCAAGTTGAAGCTATTGACAGCTGGTCCTCCAAAGTCACATGACCACATCCTGGGCACTCAGCAACCGGCCCACAATTATGTCTATTTGCAGTATCCTGTGGTCACATAATCATGATTGATTATAGTTTTGCTGGAAATTGATATTTACTTCCAGTTTCCCCCCCACCCCGTAAAAAAACCCCATAGCCAACAAGGGGTTTACATAGCATTTATTTAACGTCTGCTACAGCCAAGATCGTAAAATCGGTCATGCAATGATCGTCTTAAGTACCCTCACAAGTTATTATTGTAATTGCAGGGTCAATTATGGTCATACGCCAAGGATTACCTATATGTGTGTAGATGCATGTGGCACACATTGAAAATACGTAGTATGGCTTTGACAATTTGGGTTGTTAATTACAAACAGTTGATGAAAGTTAATATTTTCTGGAGAGTTGGCAAAGTTTTCAGATCTCTCTCTCTTTCTCTCTCTCTCTGTCCCTCCCTCCCTCCCTCCCCTCTCCCTGTCTCATACAATCTGCTCTTCCGGTATAAAGCAAGCATTTTAAATTAAGCTGAAAATAAAAAAACTATAAAACTGGATGAAGAGACTGGAATACATTTGTCTGGCACCAAAAATACGTTAAAGTGGGTGTTAGGAATACCTGCCTGGGGAGACATTTTAGTCATCTACAAGAATTTCCCCTTCTTGTTGATTGCGTTTTTCCCCCCTTATAACACCAACTCTTTTCTGTTTTTAGAGCTTATCTTTCCCATCCCCTCCTCCATTCAGTTTCTTGAAGTCTAAAGCTTTTATCTCCTTCCTTTACCTCCTTCCATCTTTAGCCATTAGGGTTTGGGCGTTTTTTGGGGGGATCCTTCTCAAATTAAGCTTTGATCAAGTCCAGTGGTGGGATTCAAGTAATTTAACAACCGATTCTCTGCCCTAATGATTTCTTCCAACAACCAGTTTTCCAAACTGCTCAGAAAGTTAACAACCGGTTCTCCCGAAGTGGTGTGAACTGGCTGAATCCCACCACTGATCCCTTGGTCATTATACTTGCAGGAGTCCTTTGTAGAAACTCGTGTAACCTGCGGTTAACTGAACCCGATGGGCAAAAATCAGACTCCCAAAGCAGAAGAATAAGTTACCAACTTTCACATGAACCAGGAAGCTTACAGAGCTGGGTCAACAGTATGAAGTTCAAATGTCATCAAGTGATGTCCCAGTGCAAAAAATCTGGATTTAGGACTTTAGGAGACTTTTTTTTTTAATTTAGTGACGTGGATGAACCAGGAAGGAACACAGAAGTTGTGTAATGGAAGGCAGCTGGCATCAAGCTAATAGGCTGGAGTCAAGGTCCACTGAGAGGAACAACCATGACTTGGCAAAGATTTAGCACAAATCATCAGGTTTTTGCCTAATCCTTTCTGTGTTTTAGAACAACTTTGTCAAATAACAACACTTTAACCTTCAGCACCTCCCTGCATTCTATCCTGGATCAGTTCCTGCAGAAGGATAGGATAGGATAGGATAGGATAGAATAGAATAGAATAGAATAGAATAGAATAGAATAGAATAGAATAGAATAGAATAGAATAGAATAGAATAGAATAGAATTCTTTATTGGCCAAGTGTGATTGGACACACAAGGAATTTGTCTTTGGTGCATATGTTCTCAGTGTACATAAAAGAAATGATACCTTCATCAAGAATCATATGATACAACACTTAATGATAGTCATGGGGTACAAATAAGCAATCAGGAAACAATATGAATATAAATCGTAAGGATACAAGCAACAACGAATAGAATTAGAATCAAATTTTTTATTATTGGCCAAGTGTGATTGGACACACAAAGACTTTGTCTTGGTGCATATACTCTCAGTGTACATAAAAGAAAAGATACGTTCAACAAGAATTCTAAGGTACAACACTTAATGATAGTCATAGGGTACAAATAAGCAATTAGGAAACAAACAATATCAATGTAAATCGGAAGGATACAAGCAACAGAGTTACAGTCATACAGTCATAAGTGGAAGGAGATGGATGATAGGAACGATGGGAAGATTAATAGTAATACTAATGCAGACTTAATAGTTTGACAGTGTTGAGGGAATTATTTGTTTAGCAGAGTGATGACGTTCGGGGGAAAACTGTTCTTGTGTCTAGTTTTTCTGGTGTGCAATGCTCTGTAGCATTTGTCCAGGATGGGGGGGGGTGCTGTAAATATTTTCACAGCCCTCTTTTTGACTTGTGCAGTATACAGGACCTCAACAGATGAGTCCACGAGATTTTCACCCAATCCTTTTGAAGAACACTTTCTCTGTTTATCTGTCTCTATCTTCTCTGGAGATTCTCAGTCATCCAAATCATGATTGTTGTCCCAAAGGTGCTTTTTCAAAAGGTAACTGGACTTCGTTTTTCCTTGAACTGAAGTTCCTCTGAACTGAAGAGGAACTTCTTGGATGAGAAGTAAAAGTTCCTGAAGGAAAAACAAAGAAAGTCCAGTTGCCTTTTGAAAAACCATGTTTGGGTTTCTGTTTCTCTATTCTCTTCCTCCCGATGTGATGAATGTTGCTTTACTGAGTTGTTTGCCCATGTAACCCAGTACTGTCTAATCTGATTTGCAGCAGCTTTCCAACATCTAAACTTTTCCTTTTCAATTCTAATAAAATGTAACTGGAGATGACAAGCATTGTTTGCTTGTATTATGGGCAATGAATGATTATGAAGATGGTATGATTCTCCAGTAGTCACAGGATGGGATGGGCAGTGGAAGGAGGGGATAAGCTGGGACTTGCAGGAGTAGGTTAGAGGGAAGGCAGTTTTCCACATGTTCCTCCAACCAGCTATTTCGGTGAAAGTCCCTGTGATTTGAATTATTTTATATAGCATTTCAAATTCATGAAAGTGAAAGGCAAGGCATAGATAAGCCACAGTTCTCTAAATCGTGAAGGTAAAGGTAAAGGTTTCCCTCGCACATATATGCTAGTCGTTCCCAACTCTAGGGGGCACTGCTCATCTCTGTTACAAAGCCGAAGAGCCAGCGCTGTCTGAAGACATCTCTGTGGTCATGTGACCGGCATGACTAAATGCCAAAGCACATGGAACGCTCTTACCTTCCCACCAAAAGTGGTCCCTATTTTTCTACTTGCATTTTTTACATGCTTTTGAACTGCTAGGTTGGCAGAAGCTGGGGCAAGTAACGGGAGCTCACCCCGTTACGCGGCACTAGGGATTCAAACTGCTGAACTGCTGACCTTTCGATCGACAAGCTCAGCGCCTTAGCCACTGAGCCACTGAGTCCCTTAAATCATGAAAGTGTCCCTTAATTTCTCTTACTTTTCGTTTATGTTTCCTTCGTCTTTTAAAGGTATGGATATTTGCTTTGTGGGAAACTGTCCAATATTTGATTGTGTTAAAGGAGATAAAAATCATACAGAAATGATATTCGGAACATTCGCTCTTTTTACCTCTGATGTTGCTCATTCTTTGTTTTCCAAGGACACCAGTGGCTCCTTTTCTATGTTCAGCCTTTTCTCTCTATTCCACAGAGTCAATTTTTGCTTGACAAGTAGTCTTAAAGCTGCTTTGGAGTAAATCTTTGAAATGATAACAAGGTTTGTATTGTATAAAGTGTGTGGGCTGGGTCCTTCAATGGTAGGAAGACATTTCTTGTTGGAAAAAGTACTTATGTCCTCTTTGATTATATCCTCTTTGAGTCTTATTTCCTATTCTTCTTCCTTCTTCCTTCTTCATTTCCTCCTCCTCTTCCTCCTCCTGGAAGTTTTTAAATACATAGAATTTACTCCTTTTCTTCCTTTGCCTTTCCCTTCTTCTTCCCCTTCTCCTTCTGGAAGCTTCCAAATACGTAGAGAAAACATATCCCTCCAGCTGAGCCCTTTGCCTTTTCCTGCCCCAAAAATAGTATCTTTAAATTTCTTTTTCTGAAAATACCTTTATTGTGGCATTGATAGTTGGATAAACCACTCTGTTCTTGGTTCAATCCAGGGGTGAAATCTAAAAATTTTCCCTACCAGTTCTGTGGGCATGGCTTAATTGGTGGGCGTGGCTTGGTGGTCAGATGGCTTGGTGGGCGTGGCCAATAACAATAAATAATAAAAATAATAAACAAAGTATAAAAAACAATAAGAGGTATCAAAAACCAACTTTCACACTTTACACACACACAACACAACACAACACAACTGACTCACACACAATGTAAAAGCAGCTGCACTTCACACTTCACACAGCCACAAAAGCTCAAAAACCAACTTTCACACTTTACACACACACAACTCACACACACACACAAAATGTCACATACAGCTTTCTGAGATTTGTGTGTTTGTGTAGTTAGAGTGAAATACTACAGAAACACACCAAATCTCAGAAAGCTGCACAAATATTTTATTTTATTATTTTATTTTATTTTATTGTGGACTTCAAATCCCAGAGTTCCTCAGCTAGCAAAGCAGGAAGTCAAAGCAAGCTTCTTTTTTTTTTTTCAGTATTTAGCTGAAGAAACCATGCAGTTGCAGCCGGAAAGGAGCAGTAATTATAGGTAAGTGAGGAGGGGGAATTGGCTGGGCATGGGTGGGGGCTCTTGTAAGTGGGGGCTGTTAAAAAGTGAGTTTAAAAGCCTGTGAGAATCAGGAAACTCCTCTGGGATCGCCAGAAGAGGCTTTTAAATCCTGGTGTGTTTTTTTGTTTTTTTTCCCCCTTCGGCTGAAGAGGGTTTTTAAAAAAAAAACTTTTAAAGGGTTTTGATCTCTGCTCAGCCCCGCGATCATCAGAGGGTTTTTTTAACTTTTCAAGGCATATTTCGGCTGAAGAAAAACTTTTAAAAGTTAAAAAAAAAACTCTGCTGATGGTGCGGCTCAGCAGAGGCAGGGGGGCGGGGCCAGGGATTTTTGCTACCGGTCCTCCGAACCAGCAGCTGCCATCGCTACCTAATCGGGGGAGCCGGTGCGAACCGGGAGCATTTCACCCCTAGTTCAATCATTTAAATATATAGGAGAAATCCAAAAATGGTCAATAAAACAAGATTTCTGACTTCCGCCTGGAATGTGAGTGAAATTATAGGAAACGTGACAGGTGACGTGAAACACAGACTCTGCTTCTTTGCCCCTCTAAATCTTCAAGAGCTGGTAAAATTAAAATAGGGTTTGTGGAAGCTTTGAGCTGAATTTTACAGTGACTGCTGCCATGACATCATGGAAGTGCTGGACATGAAAGACTCAGAGAGGAAATCCTTGTTGGGAAGCATCCATCTCTGGTGGTCAGCAGCAGAGATCACCTGAGGCAGGAGTAGTGAGAAAGATCTTATGGATCATCATGGGAACTGTTCAGCAACATCCAGAATAAGATTTGCAAATCAGAATATCCACAACATAATCTGGATCTGGCTTCTACCTCCTCATAGGGTTGTAGCCAGGGGTGGGCTGCTGGGGGTTTGCAGGGGTTCAGGAGTACCTCTAAGATTCTGTGCAGTTCAGAGAACCCCTAAATCCCACTCCTAGCTGGCCCCGCCCATCCTACCCCACCCCTCCCAGGAGTCCCCATGTGGCCCATTTTGGATGCAGGTAAGTGCAGGGCATGCGCGGAGGCTTGGGAGGGGGAAAACTGGGCCTACTGAAAGTTTGGAAAGGCTGGAAAAGGGCTCGTTTCTGGCCTCCAGAGTGCCTCCAGAGCCTGGGGAGACCATTTTCACCCTCTCGGAGGCTCAAGAAAAGTCTCTAGAACCCGGGGAGGGAAAAAACACCCCTCCCCACTGTGGTGCAAGAGGCCAACTAGGCCACACCCACCATGGCCACACCTACCCAGCAACCGGGCAGAGAACCCCTTGCTAAAATTTTTGAAGCCCATCCCTGGTTGTAGCTACGCTTAAAATAAACACTTGGGGTTATTCATGGGTATCTACCAGAGGAGAGGGAAGCAGTGGCACTCATACCTGTTTGACCAATAAACCACTCTTTTTGTATGTGTATTGCAATTGTGATGTACTTTTAAACGATGGGGCTTAGATTGTGCAGTTGCAGCCATCATTTTGATTTTTTTTTGACTAGCCTCTAGAACCCCTTTGGAGTATAAATTCTCCAATATTTCAGATACCCAAAACATTTAGCTCAAATCTCTGATGACTTTCATCCAGAATCGGCCAATTTACCTACATGGAAAAAGCAAACATTGTTTTAAAAAACAAAACAAAATAATGTTACTGCCATGAAAAAGTAAACTTACAAAGGTTGGCTATTAGGCAACCTGATCTGAATTAAAGCCATTGACTTACTGTTGAAAAACCTCATTCAAAATGGTTAAGAAGTGAATAATAATAGTAAGAATAATAAGAATACCTGGTGACAGCAGAATCGATGAGAAACAACTTGAAAAAGTCACCAGATATCAAGATTTGAGAATCAAATTGCAGAGACTCTGGCATAAACCAGTGCAGGTGATTCCAGTGGTACTCGGCACACTGGGAGCTGTGCCTAAAGACCTAGGCAAGCACTTAAAAGCAATTGGCACTGACAAGATCACCATTGATCATCTGCAGAAGGCCACCTTACTGGGATCTGCTCACATAATTCGCCGATACATCACGCAGTCCTAAACACTTGGGAAGTGTTCGACTAGTGATCTGTGATACGAAATCCAGCATAGATATCTCGTTTGCTGTGTATACTGTCATTTTGTGTAAATAAAATAATTTTTTATTATTATTATTATTATTATTATTATTATTATTATTATTATTATTATTATTATTATTATTATTTGCCGATACATCACGCAGTCCTAAACGCTTGGGAAGTGTTCGACTAGTGATCTGTGATACGAAATCCAACATAGTTATCTCGTTTGCTGTGTATACTGTCATTTTGTGTAAATAAAATAATAATAATAATAATGGGAAAACAGAGTACTCTCAAACAAGCGTCTATATTGTCATTTTGAGCCAATAACTTAAATTGTAAGATGATTTCAGAAAGGACTTCTACTGCCATTTAGATCTCATCATTTTCTTCTCATGTCTATGAATTTTTGTATCTAATTTTTTAAAAAATTGCATTTCACTGTTGCCATCTCCACGACATGTCTCAGTACCCAGTTCATGTTTTTCAAGCTACTTGGCTCCAGCAGCCAGGCCATTGCTGAAATTTCTGTGACAATGAGGTTAAACAGATGCTATGCCTGTTTAAAATGCAAATAGCTTCCATAATTGGTTCATTCAGGCATCCATTTCTTGATGATCCAGAGCTTTTTCTTCTACCTGAAAGACAGCCCGACAGGTTCTAATTTGGAAGGAGGAAGGAAAAGTGAGAAAACCAGTTGGATGTGGTGGTTAAAGACTCTGGGCTAGAAACCAGGAGACCTTGAGTTTTATTCCTGCCTTAGGCATGAAGCCAGCTGAGTACTTTGGGCCAGTTACACCGTCTCAGGAAGAAGGCGAGGGCAAACCACGTCTGAAAATGTTGCTAAGAAAATTGCAGGGACTTGTCTACTTAGTCTTTAGAAGTCAAGGCTTGAAGGCACAAAACCAGGAAAGGAAAAATGCTGGCAAGGAAGGAAGGGTTTGAGAATGGAGGAACTGAAACTTCCCCTTTATTGCTAAATGAAGACTTGTGGGTTGATATAAAGTCTTGAAATGTTTTCTTAAGGGAAAATTCCTAATTCTTAATCATTCTTTTGAGAGTTGCCAATAGAAAGTCATGCCATTAGAATAGGAGAGAGCATTTTTTTTAACAGGTGGTATTATAGTTCTTTGGATATAGTATTATTGTTGGGAAGTCAAAATAGGGTTGTTGTTGTTTTTAAAGAAATGCAATGATTGTTGGCAGTGGTGGATTTCAGCTGGTTCGGCCCAGCGGAACCAGTAGTGATGACCTGCGGGTGGGGCTGCTCACCTGCCCCGGTGCTATGCTGTCCTATTTAGCCATGTTTTCTAAGCTGTGCGGATGCATGCAAGCCGTCCACACGAGTAAAGTACATGCGTGGAAGGCCAGGTACATTCATGGAAGGCATATTAGCGAGCAAAGCGAGCGTGCACCCATGCTCACATTTTCAGTGTGCGGCAAACCAGTGGTAAAATTATGTGAGACCCACATAATGTTGTTGGGTAATTGAAGTAATTTTTTTTTTCTAATTTTTTTAAAAAATAGACTTATTAGAGAGGGTTTGTAATGATGATGATGATGATTTTATCTGAATTTGACAACACAGCCAAAGATGCGGAATGACAGAAACGTATGCCTGATAGAAAATTCTATTGCGGGGTCCTTGGTGCTCTCTGAGCTTAGTTGTTTTCTTGCAGATGTTTTATTACCCAACTAAGTAACATCTTCAGTGCTAGTAAGGAATGGCTTTTTCTAGCACTGATGATGTTACCAGCTCGGGTAATAAAGTGTCTGCATGAAAACAACCAAGCTCAGAGAGCATCAAGGACTTCTCATTTCAACCCTGAGCTACAAACAGAAAGGTGGATCTGTGCTTTGGTGATGTCGTGGTGTTGTCTTCACTGAAGTACAATTTTACTGCTTGTCTCATTGACTTTTTTGCGTTACGGGGGACATTGTCTTTTCCTAGGACTTCTCCTTGGTTGGAAACGTCACAAAATGTGACACTTTCTCAAGGACGAATTATTCCAAAGAAATGTGCAGCTTAATGTTTTTGTCTTACTTTAAGTGGAATCAACTTTTCTTCTCTCTTTCCTATTCTCTATATTTTTTCTTTCTTTTCGCAGCAACGCAATCAATATGGTCTAGCATGGAAAACAATGCAGCACTCTAAATCTTGTATTTGCATCAGGCCTTTTATATTGTTGTGCTGTGTTTGGTTTTGAGGATGACAAAAGTTTTCAAAGGAACAAAGTTAATTAGATGCCATGAAAAATGGTGGAGAATGGAAAGACAACCGGTCAAACATTGAAAATATTCCCCCGCCTTTTATTTTTTTGAGTCTTCCTTGAAATCTGCTTTTAAATCCTTAGTAAATCAATATGGATGAAGATTTAGCCTGTGCAGAAAATTTAGTTGAGAAGACAAGAGGAATGGAAAATATCGATAAAGGAAAAATCATCTCATCCGTCTAAAAGTTTAGGAAGAAATCTAACAAGTTCAGATCAACAAATGAAGCTCATATGCTTAGTGATAATGATGACAAACGGAAATTATTAGAATCTATCTCCTTTTGTTGTTACTAGGATATAAACAGCATTTAATTAATTAATTAATTAATTAATTAATTAATTAATTAATTAAGAACATTTCTTAAGAATCCAGTTTGGCAAAAATACTCCTTTACCTTTCCCATTATATTACTTTTCTTAATACTGTGTTTCCGCAAAAATAAGACTTATCCTGAAAATAAGACCTAGCTTGATTTTGACATGTGTGCCCAATATAAACCCTACCCCCAAATTAAGCTCTAGTTAAGACCCTGCCCACTTCTTTGCACCTGGTTGCACAAGGAAAGGAGAGGCGCATGGGTAAAAAATAAGCTAGGTTGGGAACGGGAGGATGGAGCTGTCCCATGTGCCCCACACCTGCTTACCTTAGGCCCATGATGGCGAGCCTATGGCACGCGTGGCACAGGTGGCACGCTTAGCTATATCAGTGGGCACCCCATCTCAGCTCCAGCGCGCATGCGCACGCCAGCCAGCTGATATTTGGGCCTTCTGGGCCCACCAGAAATAGGGAAACAGGCTGTTTCCTGCCTCCAGAGGGCCTGTGGTGGGTGGGGAAGGCCCATTTTTCCCTCTCACCTGGCTCCAGATCCTCTCTATGCATCTAGGGAGGGCGAAAATAGCCTTCCCCAGGCCCTCTGGAGGCCCAAAACGGCCCATTTCCCAACTTCCGGTTGGACAGGAATTGACGTTTTTTGCTGTCCCCAGCCTCTAGACACTCCTAGAGAGGCTCTAGAGGCTGGGGATAGCAAAAAATGTCATTTCCTATCCAACTGGAAGTTGGAAAACGGGCCATTTTGGGCCTCTGGAGGGCCTCCGAGGGGGTGGGGAAGGCTGTTTTTGCCCTCCCCAAATGCATAGAGAGGACCTGGAGCCAGGTGAGAAAGAAAAACGGGCCAACCAGGCCATCATGTGTCAGGAGTGGACGGGGATGGGGGGTTGTGTGTGCATGCACAGGGCAAGGCACATAGAATTATGAGTGTGGGCACACACGCGTGCGAACCTTCCCCCCACCATCCTAGCATGCAATGGCAAAAAGGTTAGCCATCACTGACTTAGGCCGTTGCAGCCAGGTGTCCCACACCCTAACACCTGCCTCACCTTGCTAGCCCACTTCTTCTGTGGCCAGTTGCTGCTGCTTGAGCGTGTTACTCCCCCAGACTCTAGTTCACCACCAGAGGTCTTTGGAAAGGCCTCTGCAGTTGAGAAACAAGCTCCAGATTGACGCACACAATACCTCCCGTCCTCGTTTCACCATCGGAGGTCTTCATTGACCTAATGCCTCTTTTGGAGGTGGGGAAAAAAAACCAGGTCTTATTTTCGGGGAAACACCATAGTCAAGCTAACCATTGGGTATTATTAGCCACCAAATTAAATAACTGGACTGATTAGTTGGTTTATATTTAGGAAAGAAAAGAGACCGGTGGTGTTTCAAAACTATACATGAGCAATAAAAAGCATTGTGCAGGAAACGGTATCGATCTACCCAACTGAATGCTGAATAGAGTTCATATGCACCGATCAGATAGGCTGATAAAGATAATTTTGTTCTCCTTTGCTAGAACTTTGATTACGAAGTAGGTGCTGTATTCTGTGTTTAAGAAAAATATATACATACCCACAATCTTTGCACTGTACATCTCCAGGCTGTCCATACACTAAAAATAATAATTTCCAGTTGCTTTTTTTAAAGCTAAGATGACTCAGAGTTGTGAGTAGATGTTGCTATAATTAACAATACTCCATAAATGATCTTCCAGCCAATATTAAGTATTAAAGGGAACATTGGTCACATGTTTTCCAACTTGTCCAGCAGCGTTTTAAACTCCACTAGCCTAGATTAAGAGAGTACTGTGAAATCCACAAGTAACTCATATTGTACAAGAGCTTTCAAGACTGATTGAGCTTGTTCAGAAGTCATCACAAGATGCCTAATTGTTAACTTTTAATACATTTATTCCAGATTCACAGCAATGCTTAGTGAATTAGCATCAATAACCAGCCGAAGTTATTGTGTGGGATGGATTATAAAAATTAATTTTTTATTTATTTATTTTTATTTATTTATTTGTCGTAACAATATATACAAGCATTACATAAAGGATTATATAATATATAAACATATATATGAGGAGAAACAAGGTAATATAAACATATATATATATAGGGAAAGAAACAATAGGACAGGAACGGTAGGCACGTTTGTGCTCTTATGCACGCCCCTTAGAGTCCTCTTAGGAATGCAGTGAGGTCAACCATGGATAGATTTTGAGTAAAGCTTTTGGAGTTATGAGAAGAGACCACAGAGTCAGGTAATGCATTCCAAGCATAGATAATTCTGTTACAGAAATCGTGTTTTCTGCAATCTAAACTGGAGCGGTTGACATTGAGTTTAAATCTGTTGGTAGCTCTTGTGTTAGTTATTGAAACTGAAGAAGTCATTGACAGGAAGGACGTTACAACAGATGATTTTATGAGCTAAACCCATCAATCAATAAATAATCAATATATAAAGCAAGGAACGCGGTGGCTAAGATGCTGAGCTTGTCGATCAGAAGGTCGGCAGTTTAGTGGTTTGAATCCCTAGCGCTGCGTAACAGAGTGAACTCCCGTTACTTGTCCCATCTTTTGCCAATCTAGCAGTTCGAAAGCATGTAAAAAATGCAAGTAGAAAAATCGGGACCACCTTTGGTGGGAAGGTTACAGCGCTCCATGCGCCTTTGGTGTTTAGTCATGCCATCCACATGACCATGGAGAGCGCTGGCTCTTTGGCTTAGAAACAGAGATGAGCACCGTCCCTAGAGCTGGAAATGACTAGCACGCATGTGTGGGGGAACCTTTACCTTATATAAAGCAAGCCTCCTGTGATTTCTTTGCATGGGGGAATCTTAGGTTCATAATGGCTGGAAAGTACCTTAAGAATTACCTTGTGGGAAATGGGCTTTATTTATCTTTAGTACTGCTGTTGTGAACTAAGTCTAATTGGCTATATCTTTATAATGGTGTGAGGCACACCCTAAATCAGCCTTTCATTGTTCCACAGCCTAGGAGGGAGCTCACAGTGACTATACTTCTGCAGCACACTTAATTTGGTTCCTGAATTAACTCCTTTGCTAGATTCGCAAAACACATTGAACCATAAATTCTCTACAAGTCTTCAAAAACCTCTGAGTAAGCTTAGCTTCTTGTGGGAATGCAGCCTTTAAGTCTAGAGCCTCGGTGGCGCAGTTGTTAGAGTGCAGTACTGCAAGCTACTTCTGCTGACTGCTGGCTGCCTGCAATTTGGCAGTTCAAATCCCACCAGGCTCAAGTTGACCCATCCTTCCAAGGTGGGTAAAATGAGGACCCAGATTGTTGGGAGCAATAGGCTGACTCTGTAAACTGCTTAGAGGGAACTGTAAAGCACTGTAAAGTGGTATATAAGTCTAAGTGCTATTGCTATTAAGTCCCTAACAGATGTGGATGAATACATTGTGTGCAGATAGCTGTAAGGATGGCATCAGAAGTTGGGCAAAAGGTTGCTTGTTGCCTACTCCTGTCTTAGGTGTTATATTTGGCTATTTTGAAATCAGGACTGATATTTTCCTAGGATTGACTTTCCTCTTGTAAAGTAAGAAGGGTTTCAAGAGTAAATATGCTATGGCTGCTGGTGTTTGTATGTCTAATAATGAAAGGACTTGATTTTGCTGCGCGGGTGATAGATGGAGCCCCTCGTGGCTCCCGTATAACACCCATCCTGCGCAGACTGCACTGGCTGCCTGTGGCCTTCCGGGTGCGCTTCAAGGTTTTGGTGACCACCTTTAAAGCGCTCCATGGCATAGGGCCAGGTTATCTACGGGACCGCCTGCTGCTACCGAATACCTCTCACCGACCCGTGCGCTCTCACAGAGAGGGACTCCTCAGGGTGCCGTCAGCGAGGCAATGTCGTCTGGCGACGCCCAGGGGAAGGGCCTTCTCTGTGGGGGCTCCCACCCTCTGGAATGAACTGCCCCCAGGACTTCGTCAGCTTTCGGACCTTCGGACCTTCCGCCGCGAGCTTAAAACATATCTATTTAATTGCGCAGGAGTGAGTTAGATTTTAGTTTGTGGGTTTTATCTTGGGTTTTAATTTTTATATTTTTAATTAAGGCTTTTGAATAAGTTTTTTAATTGTTTTTAGAATTGTATTTATTGTATTTTTTGTTTTTTAAATGCCTGTAAACCGCCCTGAGTCCTTTGGGAGATAGGGCGGTATATAAATATAAACAATAAATAAATAAATAAATAAATATTCACATTTTTTTAAAGGTTAGGCTAGCAGTACTTGAAGGAATTAAGATTTGCAACTGACAATAGACACAAAGGTAAACCTCGATTTACAACCTCAAATGAGCCCAAAATTTCTGTTGCTAAACGAATTTTGCCCCATTTTACAACCTGCCTTGCCCCAGTTGCTAAGGGAAACACTGCAGTTGTTAAGTTTGTAATGTGGTTGTTAAGTGAATCTGGCTTCCACAATGCCTTTGCTTGTCAGAAGGTCACAAAAGGTGATCACATGACCCTGGGACACTTGTCATAAATATGAGTCACTTGCCAAGCAAGCTGAGTTGTTGTTTTATAAGCAAGTTTATTACAAGAACTAAGAAAGCTATTGAGAAAAATCTTTGGCAGCTACATACAGGAAGGCCTCGATGTCCAACGACAATTGGAACTGGAATTTCTGTCACTAAGCAGTGTAATTGTTAAGTGGGTCACACCCAATTTTGCAACCCTTTTGGTTCACAGTCGTACATTGAAACCAGCTTCCCTTTGACTTTGCTTGATTGCCTGACCTTGGGGATGCCGTAAGGGTCGCAAATGTGAAAAATGGTCATAAGTCACTTTTTTCAATGCCATCGTAACTTCGAGTGGTCATTAAATGAACTGTTGTAAGTCAAAGATCACCAGCACCTTTGGTTTCCAGAAGGTACAATGGTGTTTGTCAGAACTAGATAAATTGATAAAAGGATAGAGTTATTTGTGGTTGCTTCTAACTATGTCCTGTTTTGTATTAACTCCGGTGTCAGCGTTCTAGAAAAACCCCCAACTCCAAGTAAAAACTCCGATGCAAACTTCTTTCAAAGTTCTATTTACTAGGATAGGTAAACTGGCATATCTGGGAAAACCCAAATCTGAGGGGTCCGGATTTTCCCTCAGTAAATAAACCCCCTAAAACCATCCCCTGACTCCGCAGTTGATCAAATACGCCAATCGCCAACCGTCCCATCTCAAGACAGCACTCCAACCATTCCTTCTCCAGATGCAGGATCAGCCTGACCTTGACCGACAGGAAGAATGCTATTATGTCTGAAGACAAACCCTCTACTAACCCCCCCTTCCTACTTTCCTACACATGAGAAAGTGGCAGCACAGGAGCTTCCGGCCTAATATGACTTCCAAAGCTGACATCTGATCTTAGAAATAGAAGAGCGGATGGGCAATGGCTTCAGGAAACAGCATTTGTACAGACTGCCTCATCTGGTATTTGTTGTGAGTCGGCTTTTCTGAAGTCAATAGTTCGACAACTTTAGGAGTGGCTTTGAACATTGGAACAGAAGGAGCCAGTGTATACAGTTGTATTCCTCATTCTGAAGAGAGTGTATGATCCAGTGGGATCTTGACAGACTTGAACACTGGGCACTACCTAACAAAATGAAATTCAATGTAGAGAAAAGTTAAGTCTTACACTTAGGCAAGAGAAACCAAAAGTATACATATAGACCAGTGGTGGGTTTCAAACTTTTTTACTACCGGTTCTGTGGGTGTGGCATGGTGGGCGTGGCTTGGTGGGCATGACAGGGGAAGGATACTGTAAAATCTCCATTCCCTCCCCAATCCAGGGGAAGACTACTGCAAAATCCCCATTTCTTCCCAATCAGCTGGGACTTGGGAGGTAAAGAATAGATGGGGGTGGGGCCAGTCAGAAGTGGTATTTACTGGTTCTCCGAACTACTCAAAATTTCTGCTACCGGTTCTCTGAATTACTCAAAATTTCTGCTACCGATTCTCCAGAACTGGTCAGAACCTGCTGAAACCCACCTCTAATATAGACTGGGTGAAACCAGGCTTAATAATAGTAACTGTGAGAGGGATCTTGGAGTGTTAGTGGACAACCAATAAAATATGAGCCAACAGTATGCAACTAAATTGCATTAACAGAGGGATACATTCAAGATCACGTGAGGTACTAATACCACTCTATAAAGCCTTAGTAAGACCACACCTAGAATACTCTAGCCAGTTTTGATCACTGTAAAAAAGACCTTGAGACTCTAGAAAAAGTGCAGAGAAGAGCAACCAAGATGATTAAGGGACTGGAGGCTAAAACAACATGATGAATGGTTGCAGGAACAGGGCATGGTTAGTCTAGTGGAGAGAAGGACTAGGGGAGACATGATAGCAGTCTTCCAATATTTGAGGGGCTGCCACAGAGAGGAGGGGGTCAAGCTATTTTTGAAACCACCTGAAGGACTAATGGATAGAAACTGATCAAGGAGAGATTCAACCTGGAAATAAGGAGAAATTTTCTGACAGTGAGAGCAATCAACCAATGGAACAGCTTGCCTTCAGAAGTTGTGGGAGCTTTCAAGAAGAGACTGGACTGCCATCTGTCAGAAATGGTGTAGGGTCTCCTGCTTGGACAGGGGGTTGGACTAGATGACCTCTGTTAATCTCTTAATCTCATCTGCGGGATGCAGGCAGCACATAAAACCACGCCTCCCTCCTGTCCGTGGAAAAACCTCCATGGAACCAGTCCCCAGTGCCCAAAAGGTTGGGGCTACTGATCTACAGCATGGGAAGGTAACCTGCACAGGTTATGTGTTGCTGGCTTATAGCTCTCAGCATCCTTAGGAAGCATGGCCAAAAAATAGAGGATAACAGGAGTTGAGATTCAGCAAAGCTAAAGAGGCACGAGCTGCTGATTTGTTCTTTATGGGAACATAAACTGTCATGCAATACGGAGGTAAACAGAACAGGATTTATAACAAGGAGGGCAATGGTGTATTCAAGATGTAATATTAGGCCTTTATTCGCAGCTCAGATCGGTCTTGAAATATTTGTTGTGCACTTAACATACTTGCAAGAATTATAAATAACCTTTTTTTTAATGTATAGATGAACATTCTAACAACTGCTCGAGCTAGTTAGCAAATCCTTGAAGCCGAACCCAGATTTTTAAAGTGCTTTCTGCTTTTAGGAGATCTTTGTTGGCAGTCCGAGTTGCTGGAAAGTTGGCAGGGGAGCTTTTAAGAAGGCTAACAGGACCTATCATGGCTTTTCCTAAACAGTTGCTAACCATTTTATGTTTCAGAGCCCTGCAGTTCAGCCCTTTCCTACTCAGAGGGAAGTGATTACACCCATTTAAGCTCCCTGACATTTTGAGTCACTGGATGAATGAAATGTTCAAAGCATCTAAAATAAGAGGTGGGATATCGCAAATGCAAAATCCAGAGAAAAGTAATGATTTTCTACTTGATGTCCCCAGGGTGGCTGCAAATATCTATTTCCAAAACCATTGCATTTTATGCTTTTTCACTTAAAAAGCCACGGCTGGAATGTTAATCTCTTTCCAGCAGCACCACTAAGTCAGCTGATGAAAAACTGATTTTTTTTTCCCCACCAGCGTTCTTGGCTTTCAACCAGTACCAGTTGAAGTATGTTCTTTAGGTCAGACCAAGGACTGTCTGCCGTCTAAGCTTGCCAAAGGAAGAAAAGATATTCTAATACGACTAAGCTGACAACATGGTGATTGAGTCTGGGCTAAAGGATAGTTTTTCCTTCCGCAGAATGGATCGTGCCCTTTTTTTAAGGCCATGAAGGGGGCTTTTGGGAGGATGGGTTAGAATGGGACCACATCAGCAGTGGGTCCCACTTACCTTTGATACCGGTTTGCAAACGTGACCACATGGGCAGACGGTCCATGATGACGTCCGGGCGGGTGGGCGGAGCCTCCCGCCGCTGCCGCTACCGGTTCGTGCAAACAGGGGTGAACCGGTAGGAACCCACCACTGGACTACTTGTACTCCTCGATTTATGACCACCCAAATTTTCTGTTGCTAAGCAAAAGCAGCGGTTCAGCGAGTTTTGCCCCTCTTTTTACAACCTGTCTTGCCGCTGTTGTTAAGTGAATCATTGCAAGGAGTAACATGGTTGCTAAGTAAATCTGGCTCCGTCCGTTGATTTTGCTCATCAGAAGGTCACAAAAAACGATCCCGGGACACTGCAACTCTCATAAATACGAGTCAGTTGCCAAGCATCTGAATTCTGAATTCTGACCACATGACCATGGGGAGGCTGAGACAGTCGTTGACAACTTTAAGACTTGTGGACTTCAACTCCCAGAATTCCTCAGCCAGCTTCGCTTAAAGTTGTCAATAGAATTTTTTATTGGCCAAGTGTGATTGGACACACAAGAAATTTGTCTTGGTGCATATGCTCTCAGTGTACATAAAAGACAAGATACCTTCATCAAGGAACAATACTTACAACACTTAATGATAGTCATAGGGTACAAATAAGCAATCAGGAAACAATATCAGTATAAACCATAAGGATACAAGCAACAAAGTTACAGTCATAAGTGGGAGGAGATGGAGCGATGATGGGAACGATGAGAAGATTAATAGTAGTGCAGATTTAGTAAATAGTTTAATAATATTGAGGGAATTATTTGTTTAGCAGAATGATGGTGTTTGAAAAAACTGTTCTTGTGTTTAGTTGTTCTGGTGTTGCAGTGCTCTGTAGTGTCGTTTTGAGTGTAGGAGTTGAAACAGTTTGTGCACAGATGTAAGGGGTCTGTAAATATTTTCACAGCCCTCTTTTTGATTCGTGCAGTATACAGGTCCTCAATGGAAGGCAGGTTGGTAGCCATTGTTTTTTCTGCAGTTCTAATTATCCTCTGAAGTCTGTGTCTGTCTTGTTGGGTTGCAGAACCAAACCAGACAGTTACAGAGGTGCAGATGACAGACTCAATAATTCCTCTGTAGAACTGGAAATACTATATTATTAGTCTCTTCATGAACAGATTTGCCAGTGTGGTATTTTATCTCGCACACGGCACACTTTATGCATTGCTTGATCCCATTTGTGCAGAGCAGTGAAATTCTTATTTAAAACCCCCACCATTTTTATGGATAATTTTATTAAAACATTTTTTGCAAGGATCTAAAAAAAAATACAGAAGAAGAAATAAAAAAAAAGAAAAATATTGTTAAAGGGAAAAAGAAAAAGTAAATAACAAAAATCAAGAAAAAGAAATATATATAAAGAAATGACTTTCAACCTTCTTTGCAGCAATTACAAACATAGCAATTACCATCTCCCGTACTGCATATCATAGTTTTCTTTTCTCATAAACAAGCCTTTTTAATCAATAAATCCCAAGATCAGCAGTTCATTTTTCTCCATTTCCAGCAAAAGGTCTATAAAGGGTTTCCAGTCGTTTATATAAAGTAGTTAAAGTTCCTTTTTTAATCAAACAAATCAATTTAGCCTTTTCTGCAGACTCAGCCATCTTCACAATCCATTCCTCCATTATTGGTGTTTCTGTCGCTTTCTATCTTCATAATTCCCCATTATTAATAAACAAAGAAACTTAAACAGACTCACTGGCTTTATAAGTGCATGCTTATAAGAGTATTATGAAGCAATAAAAAATAGTCACATAATTCCATCTTCTCCAATTTGATAGCCACTAGAAGGGCTAAAGTGAGCCTCAGTGGCGCAGTGGTTAGAGTGCAGTACTGCAAGCTACTTCTGCTGACTGCCAGCTGCCTGCAATTCGGCAGTTCGAATCTCACCAGGCTCAAGGTTGACTCAGCCTTCCATCCTTCTGAGGTTGGTAAAATGAGGACCCAGATTGTTGGGGAAAATATGCTGACTCTGTAAACTGCTTAAAGAGGGCTGTGAAGTACTGTGAAGCGGTATATATGTTTAAGTGCTGCTGCTATTGTTATCGCTAAAGTCCAGAGCTAATAAGTTGACAAAGACTTCGTTACAATATGAGTTCTCAAAACAACAACAACAAAAAAAAAACCTGACAACCAACCCACCCATACTTCTCTACAGTTATTTGTTGTTTGGCTGACAGTTTTGCATGCTGGCAGCAATAGCAATAGCACTTAGATTTATATACAACTTTCACAGTGCTTTACAGCCCTCTCTAAGCAGTTTACACAGTCGGCCCATTGCCCTCAACAATCTGGATCCTCATTTTACCAACCTCGGAAGGATAGAAGGCTGAGTCAACTTGAGCTGGTGAGATTCAAACTGCCACATTGCTGACAGCCAGCAGAAGTAGCCTGCAGTACTGCATTCTAACTATTGTGTCACAGAGGTGGGTTTCAGCAGGTTCTGGCCAGTTCTGGAGAACCGGTAGTGGAAATTTTGAGTAGTTTGGAGAACCGGTAGTAAAAATTCTGACTGGCCCTACCCCCATCCATTCTCTGCCTCCCAGCTGATTTTGGGAAATGGGGATTTTGCAGTAATCTTCCCCTGGAGTGGGCTGGGAATGGAGATTTTACGGTATCCTTCTCCTGCCACGCCCACCAAGCAACGCTCACTTAACCATGCCACACTCACCAAGCCACACCCATAGAACCGGTAGTAAAAAATTTTGAAACCCACCACTGCTGTGCCATCATGGTAACTCAAAAGGAAAAGAAATTATGATGTCTGTGAACTAATAAACGTTACAGGTAATCTTTGACTCACAACCGTAGCTGAGTCCAGAATTATGGTTGTACATCGTGTTGGTTGTTAAGCTTGATCTACCCTATTTTACAACTTGCTTTTGAGCAAATGTCACAGTTGTTAATTGAATGTCATTAAGCAAATCAGTCCTAGAGGAGATCAACCCTGACTACTCTTTAGAAGGCCAGATCCTGAAGAGGAAACTCAAATACTTTGGCCACCTAATGAGAAGGAAGGACTCACTGGAGAAGAGCTTAATTCTGGAGAAAGATTAAGGGCAAAAGAAGAATGGGACGACAGAGAACGAGGTGGCTGGATGGAGTCACTGAAGCAGTCAGCGTGAGCTTAAATGGACTCCAAAGGATGATAGAGGACAGGAAGGCCTGATGGATCGTTGTCCATGGGGTCGCAATGGGTCAGACACGACTTTGCAACTAACAACAATAAAAACAAATCTATTGTTTGCAAAGGGTTTTTTGTTTTTGCTGGAAACTGGAGATAAAATCTCAGGTTCCAGCAAAAATGTTGAAAATTGTAGTCACGTGACCACAGGATGCTGCAAAGGGCCCTACAGGCGAGTCAGTTGCCAAATGCCCAAAATGTGATCCTGTGAACGTTACCAAATTATTACGGGTAAGGCAGTAGTTAGGCCACTGATGGTGAACCTTTTTGGCACCGAGTGCCGAAACCGGAACATGCATGCATGCACGTGCATATGCGCACGCTGGAGCACCGGAAACCCAGAGACCAGCTGCTGGAGCTTGCACTCCTGTTTTTTGGCTGTTTTTCAGGCCATTTTCAGGCTATTTTTGACCCAGAAAATGGGCCGAAAAAGGCTCAAAAACGAGCCGGAAAAACGTCCTGATTTTTGGCTGCTTTTCAGGCTATTTTCAGATGATATGGTGCTCGCGAAGACCAACTGGCCGGTGCTGGGAACCATAAGAGCAGCTGGCAATGGTGCACGTGCCCACAGAGAGGGCTCTGCATGCCACCTCTGGCACCCGTGCCATAGGTTCGCCATCACCATGTTAGGCCAGGGGTCTGCAAACTTGGCTCTTTTAAGACTTTGGACTTCAACTCCCAGAGTTCCTCAGCCAGTCTTAAAAGAGCCAAGTTTGCAGACCCCTGAGTTAGACTATCTCCTTCTATTATCTCTTTGGATCAGTATTTTTTTTTCCTTCTCTTTCAACACACGTATAAGCAGCCTTTCTTGTTTGTTTTCTAGTCCTCTGTATCCTTTTTTGGAAACGGATAAGTCACCTTTGCCAAAAATTAAATTGGTTTCTTATGAACTTCTTGTGAAATTAATCCAGGGGGCCACAGACTGTTCTTTTTGTTTGCACCTAACATTTATATAACTGCTGCAGTAAAAGAAGTTAGAAGGGGTTAAAGATGGCTAGGTTCACACTGTCCACAAGCACTGAACCACATTTTAGCTTCCTGAATTATGTAAAGCAAGCCCTTATGGCAGTGGTGAAATTCATTTTTTTTTTTACTACTGGTTCTGTGGGCGTGACTTGGTGGGCATGGCAGGGGAAGGCGACTGCAAATTCCCTCCCCACTCCTGGAGGAAGGATATTGCAAAATCTCCATTCCTTCCCCACTCCTGAAAGAAGGACATTACAAAATCCCCATTCCCTCCCCACTCCTGGAGGAAGGATATTGCAAAATCTCCATTCCCAATCCACTCCAGGGGAAGGATACTGTAAAATCTCCATTCCCTCCCCATTCCTGGGAGAAGGATACTGCAAAATCCCTCCATTTCCACCCCACTCTGGGACCAGCCAGAGGTGGTATTTGCCAGTTCTCCGAACTACTTAAAATTTCCGCTACCGGTTCTCCAGAACCTGTCAGAACCTGCTGGATTTCACCCCTGCGTTATGGTTAACTTAGTGTTTGGTGTGCTGTGGCTGATCACTCATGGGAAAAGTAACCAGAGGAAAGCATGAGCAAAGGCAGCCAGTTTTTAAAAGTTTTCAACTAAATCACTGTTTTGACAATGTCCAGATGTGTGAAATTCAAGTCTCAAAATTCTCACCAATGATCGTGCTAGCTAGGCAACTCTGGGAGTTGAAATCCATGCATCAGGGAATGGCCAGAGTTGGACAGAAACCAGCTTAAAGTAAGCCAGATGTTTATTTAGCTTTGAAGATAGCCCTGGTTCCTGCATGTTTAAGAGACCAATCATATTGGTCCAAGCACTCTGCATGATGATGCTAAGATTACCTACTTAAAACAATTTCTTTTCCCTTTATTTAGGTTGAGTTGTAAAGCCTCACATGACAGGAGAGAAGCTCTTTCATACCTGCCTTCCACACCTTTCGCTGTTGGTGAAAAAAAAATATCCATAGTGAATGTCTCCATGTGATCTGGAGCCTTAAACATATTAAACAATCAACCAGAAGTCTATAAAACTAGGGCTTCTAGTTCTGCAGTCCAGAGCCCACACAAATAAAATCTTTTTGCAACAACACACGTTCACATACATACACACAGTGGCGGGATTCAGATAATTTAAGAACCAGTTCTCTGCCCTAATGGCCAGCTGGGTAGGCGTGGCTCGGTGGTCAGGTGACTGTGTGGGCGTGGCCAATTCAACGTCACTCATGCCAATGGGCGCTTTGCCTTAGCTGTTGCAATATAATAAGGGTTAAACCAGAGAGGCAGTTTCTATAAGCAGGGCAATAAAGATTAGGCTAGAAACAACACCAGAACATTTCCTTCCTGCCTTCCTTACAGGATTAGCCCTGTAAAGTGGAAAAAAAAACAAAATTAGATTTCTTCCAACAACCGGTTCTCTGAACTGCTTAGAAAGTTAACAACCGGTTCTCCTGAATAGGTGCGAACTGGCTGAATCCCACCACTGCATACACAGCAGTGGTGGGTTTCAAATTTTTTTACTGCCGGTTCTGTGGGTGTGGCTTGGTGGGCATGGCAGGGGGAGGTTACTGCAAAATCCCCATTTCCTCCCGATCAGCTGGGACTTGGGAGGCAGAGAATAGATGAGGGCAGGGCCAGCCAGGCAGAATTTTTACTACCGGTTCTCCGAACTACTCAAAATTTACTACCGGTTCTCCAGAACTGGTCAGAACCTGCTGAAACCCCCCTCTGATACACAGACACAATTTTTGAGGATATGATTTCCTTTGTAGTTCTTAAACTACATTTTTGCACTTTAGACCTTAGGGATTCCTCCCAAGCTTGCTGATATTTATTCCTCTGATTTTTCATGAGGATAGTGTTATTTCCCTTGATATAGTTCTTTAAAATATATATTTTGGGCTTCTGTAAATCTTGGGGATTTTCCTTATGTTTGCTGATACCACCCTATTATGTTTGAATAAGTTATGGCTTTGTGAAGCCCACCATTCTTCCCGTAGAATTGCTATCGGAAAGTGTCACTTTTTCTGAGCATTGGAACCTACAGCTATAGAATATAGCAATAGCACTTAGACTTGTATACTGCTTCACAGTGCTTTAAAGCACTCTCTAACAGGTTTACAGTGTCAGCATATTGCCCCCCAACAACCTGGGTCCTCATCTTACCCACCTCGGAAGGATGGAAGGCTGAGTCAACCTTATTTATTTATTATTTTATTTGTCAACAAATACAAGAAAACAAGTAACAGAGTAGACACAGACAAGGACACATGAAAAATTTTGGCACACACAAAAAGAGATATAAATTGGCAAAACATAGCCATAAACATAGTCATAAACATAGCCATTAAAGCGCTCCATGGCATTGGACCGGGATATTTACGGGACCGCCTGCTGCCGACAGTTACCTCCCATTGTCCGATATGTCCAGTGCGCGCCCACAGGGAGGGTCTTCTTAGGGTGCCGTCAGCTAGTCAATGTCGGCTGGCGGCCCCCAGGGGAAGGGCGTTCTCTGTGGGGGCCCCGGCTTTATGGAATGAGTTGCCGGTGGGACTCCATCTCCTCCCTGATCTCCGGACCTTTAAGGGTGAGCTCAAGACTTTCTTTTTTCATCAAGCGGGGCTGGCCTGATTGATTTTAGTATGGGGATTTTAGTGGGTTTTTTATAGGGTTTTACCTATGTTTTAGTTTTGATAAATTTTAGCTAATATTTTAATGTTACAGCAATTGAATCAGTTTTTTAAATTTGATAGTGTATTTTAAATTTTGGGGGATTCTTGTCGTTTTATTGGCTGTACACCGCCCTGAGTCTTCAGAGAAGGGTGGTATAAAAATATGAATAAATAAATAAATAAATAAATAAATAAATAAATAAATAAATAAATAAATAAATAAATAAATAAATAAATAAATAAAACACATAGAATGATTATATATAATTGGGAACAGTAGGACAGGGACGGTAGGCACGCTGGTGTGCTTATGCACGCCCCCTTAGGGATCTCTTATGAAACATGAAAGGTCCACAGTAGACAGTTTATGGTAAAAGGTATGGAGATTAGAGAAACTAACAACAGGATCAGGTAGATTGTTCCAGACATTTACTACTTTATTGCAAAAGTCATATTTCCTACAATTAAGATTAGAGCGAATTACATTGAGTTTAAATCTATTGATGGCCCTTGTATTATTATGGTTGAAATTAAAGTATTCATTTACAAGTAGAACATTTTGGTAAATAATCTTATGAACTAAGCATAGGTTGAAATGGAGACGATGTAGTTCGAGGCTTTCTAGACCTAAGATTTCAAGCCTGATGGTATACAGAATTTTATTTCGAGCGGAAGATTTGAGAAATTTCCTTGTAAAATATCTCTGGACCCTCTCTAATGTAAAGATGTCTGAAACCTTGAGCCTGGTGAGATTTGACCTGCCAAAGTAGCCTGCGGAATATGCTAGTTAAAAGATAAATGTTATGTCCTCCTCGCCTCCGTCCGAACGATGGCTTAATTAGCTGCCTCTTATCAGCTCTGGCAGCAAAAGAGCCAGCGTCTGCCAAGAGCCCTCGTTAGCTGCCAAGACGCTGGTGATTCACAACCTTCAGCTCTAGTCAATCCATAGATTTGCCTGATACAAAGAGACACACCAGCTCTTGCTGCCTTTTATATCCTGTGGGGTGTGGCTCCATGACTCAGCACTTCCTAGGCCTGCCCCTCCCCTGCTTCTGCTGTTCCCTTCTCTCCCGCCTACAAAACCTGGGATTGAGCCAAGCCTGATTGCTGTCCACTGGGTCTGCAGGCGTGGCCTGGGGGGGGAAGAATCAGGGGAAGGAGGCCTCGTTATCTCTTTTACTTGGCCTGCTTCTGGCTCCTGGAGCTGATCCAGGGAGGCCGGTGCTTCCGAGGTAAGTCCTGATGGCCCTTCCCCCTCACTGTCTAAGTCACTTTCTGGCAGCAGGCCCGGCTCTGAGTCACTTTCTGGCAGCGGGCCCGGCTCCAAGGCACTTTCGGGCATGGGGCCAGGTTCGGGGGCAGGAACCACAACAGTAAAGGTTCCCCTCGCACATACGTGCTAATCGTTCCCAACTCTAGGGGGCGGTGCTCATCTCCGTTTCAAAGCTGAAGAGCCAGCGCTGTCCGTAGTCGTGTGGCCGGCATGACTAAATGCCAAAGGCACACGGAACGTTGTTACCTTCCCACCAAAGGTGGTCCCTATTTTTCTACTTGCATTTTTTACGTGCTTTCAAACTGCTAGGTTGGCAGAAGCTGGGACAAGTAATGGGAGCTCACCCCATTACACGGCACTAGGGATTCAAACCGCTGAACTGCCGGCCTTTCAATGACAAGCTCAGTGTCTTACCCACTAAGCCACTGCATCCCTTTATGCTAGTTAGGAGATACCAAAATATCTGAAGCATACCAAATTATGATGCCGACTGGAGATTCTAGTTGCTCTGTTTCCACCACATTTTCATAATAGCAGTAGCAATATTGCTTAGACTTATATACCACTTCACAATGTTTTACAGCCCTCTCAGTTTACAGAGTCAGCCTATTGCCCTCAACCATTTGGATACTTATTTTACTGACCTTGGACGGATGGAAGCCTGAGTCAACCTTGAGCCGGTCAGGATCGAACTCCTGGCAGTGAGCTGAATTAGCCTACAACAATCCTGCATTCTGACTACTGCGCCACCATGGGTGACTTCAACTTGCCATCCGCCAGCTTGTCGTCGTCAGTGGTTCAGGAGTTCCAGGCTTCCATGACGGCCTTGGACCTGGTTCAAATAACTGATGGCCCTACCCACACGGGGGGATCCGTGCTGGACCTGATCTATATCTCTGGACAGTGGTTTAATGATCTGGTAGTAAGAGATTTAGTGACGTTACCGGTGTCATGGTCAGATCATTTTCTCCTCCGCCTAGACTTTCAGACCGCTACTCACCACCGCAGGGAGACGGAACCAATACGTTGGTTCCGTCCCAGGCGCCTGATGGACCCTGAGAGGTTCCAGACGGAGCTTGGGCCGTTTCCTGAGGATCTTGCCCACGGCACGACCGAAGAACTAGTTGCGGCCTGGGAACAGGCCGCAGCTGGGGCTTTGGACCGTGTCGTGCCTTTGCGGCCTCTGACCCGGTGCAGATCTCAATTAGCTCCTTGGTTCTCTGAGGAGCTGAGAGAGATGAAACGCCGGAGAAGACGCCTAGAGAGCGTTTGGAGGTCCAGCCGTTCCGAAGCTGATCGGACACTAGTTAGGTCTTTTTCAAGGACCTACCTAGTGGCACTGAGGGTGGCGAGGCGCTCCTACGCTTCCTCCCTCATTGCGTTGGCAGATAACCGCCCGGCCGCCCTGTTTCGGGTAACCCGTTCCCTCCTTCACCAGGGGGAGCGGGATGACCCCTTACAGGGATGTGCCGAGGAGTTTAACGGTTATCTATACGATAAAATCGCTCAGCTCCGGGATAGCTTGGACCAAGATTGCGATGATCCGGATGAGATGACTGAGGCGCGTCTTGTTGATACCGTTTGGGATGAGTTTGATTCTGTGACTCCCGAGGACGTGGACAGGCTGCTGGGGAGGCTGCATGCCACTACATGTTTACTGGACCCGTGCCCCTCCTGGCTGGTGCTGGCCACACAGGAGGTGACACGAGGCTGGCTCCAGGGGATTATAAATGCTTCTTTGATGGAGGGGATCTTCCCCGCCGCCTTGAAAGAGGCGGTGGTGAGACCCCTCCTCAAGAAGCCTTCCCTGGACCCAGCTATTTTGGGTAATTACCGTCCAGTCTCCAACCTTCGCTTTATTGCGAAGGTTGTAGAGAGTGTGGTGGCGTGGCAGTTTCCTCAGTACCTGGAGGAAGCTGTCTATCTAGACCCGTTCCAGTCCGGCTTCCGGCCTGGGCACAGCACGGAGACAGCTTTGGTCGCGTTGGTGGATGACCTCTGGAGGGCCAGGGACAGGGGTTGCTCCTCTGCCTTGGTCCTGTTAGATCTCTCATCGGCTTTTGATACCATCGACCATGGTATCTTGCTGCGCCGGTTGGAGGGGTTGGGAGTGGAAGGCACCGTTTATCGGTGGTTCTCCTCCTACCTCTCTGACCAGTCACAGACGGTGTTGACAGGAGGGCAGAGATCGACCGCGAGGCACCTCACTTGTGGGGTGCCGCAGGGGTCGATTCTCTCGCCTCTCCTGTTCAACATCTATATGAAGCCGTTGGGCGAGGTCATCAGTGGCTTTGGGGTGAGCTATCATCTGTACGCTGATGATACTCAGCTGTACTTGTCCACCCCAGGCCACCCCAGCGAAGCTGTCGAAGTGCTGTCCCGTTGTTTGGAGGCCGTACGGGTCTGGATGGGGAGAAACAGACTCAGACTCAATCCATCCAAGACGGAGTGGCTGTGGATGCCAGCATCTCGGTACAGTCAGCTGCAACCGCAGCTGACTGTTGGGGGTGAGTCATTGGCCCCGACGGAAGGGGTGCGCAACTTGGGCGTTCTCCTGGATGGACGGCTGTCGTTTGAAGACCATGTGGCGGCCGTCTCCAGGAGAGCTTTTTACCAGGTTTGCCTGGTTCGCCAGTTGCGCCCCTTTCTGGACCGGGATGCCTTATGCACGGTCACTCATGCTCTCGTCACTTCTCGCCTGGATTATTGCAATGCTCTCTACATGGGGCTACCCCTGAGGTGCACCCGGAGACTTCAGCTAGTCCAGAATGCAGCTGCGCGGGTGATTGAGGGAGCACCACGTTGCTCCCGGGTAACACCACTCCTGCGCAGTCTGCACTGGCTACCTGTGGTCTTTCGGGTGCGCTTCAAGGTTCTGGTTACCACCTTTAAAGTGCTCCATGGCTTAGGGCCTGGGTACTTACGGGACTGCCTGCTGTTACCTTATGCCTCCCATCGACCCGTACACTCTCACAGAGAGGATCTTCTCAGGGTGCCGTCCGCCAAGCAATGCCGGCTGGCGGCCCCCAGGGGAAGGGCCTTCTCTGTTGGAGCTCCTACTCTCTGGAACGACCTTCCCCCCGGTTTACGCCAAATATCTGACCTTCGGACCTTTCGTCGGGAATTAAAAACTTATTTATTCATCCAAGCGGGACTGGACTGATTTTTTAGATTTTTTAAATTTCTAAATTTTAAATTTTAAATTTTAAATTTTTAAATTTTCTGTAATTTTATATGGGGTATTTTAGGTTGGTCAATTTGACGGTTTTAATTCGGCCACTATTGAATAGGTATTTTAAATTGATTTTTAACTTTGTATACTTATTGCTTTTTATCTTGGCTGTACACCGCCCTGAGTCCTTCGGGAGAAGGGCGGTATAAAAGTTTAATTAATAAATAAATAAATAAATAATGGCTCTTCTAATTTATTTAAAATTGTCGACCTTCCTGCAAAACTAAAGGTTATGATCTCCTTTAATGAAGTGCAATTCCTGATGACTTCATAGCTACCTCCATTCACTTTTCTTGACAATGATCTAGGACGGTTTGGTATTGCCTTCTAAGATTGTGAGATATTGGGGAGGAGCTGGGAATGCAGTGGAAGTGACAAGAGTTGAAAAATCATCTTATCTTATAAATGCAACTAAGCTCAGGTGAGGAGCAATCTAGGAAGAAGCATTTCAAATTATTCAAAGAGACTCTACTTTAATTAACTTACTATAAATGAGGTTGGGGAATTCCTATTACAGTTTCCAAGATTTTATATTTACCACATGAAATTTGTTAAAGAGATGTTACTGAAATATGTGTCGTTCCTGTTCAGTTGCTTTTGTCCAATTGTATGGGGAATAACAACAACAACAACAACAAACTGGCAGAACAGCAGAGAAAGAACTGGTGAAGATCACAAAATACAAAGACCTGCAAACAGATATAGAACAACTGTGGCAGAAGCAAGCAGAAGTAGTCTCAATTGACTGATGGTGAATTTGTCAATGCCGATGGTATTCAAGTGGTGTTCTAGTTGTTTTGGGATTTCACTCAAAGAATCTTTGAGTGAAATTCCAAAACAACTAGAACACCACTTGAACACCATCGGCATTGACAAATTCACCATCACTTGATTGCAAAAGGCAGCTTTACTTGGAAGAGCTTCCATCCTGCAATGATATCTGCAACACTATCAAACATCCAGATCTGCCTATACCAGGTTCTTGGAAAGGAATTGATAGGTAGACAAAAATGTCAAATCCAGTCTGAACATCTGGTTGACTGTGTGATGAACCATCATCATCATCATCATTCTCCTCCTCCTCCCCTTCCTTCCCTCTCTCCCTCCTTCCCTTCCTCCCTCCCTCCTTCCTTCCCTCCTCCTCCTCACCTTTTCTTCCCTCCCTCCCTCTTTCCTTTTCTCCTCCTCACCTTCCTTCCTTCTTTCCTTCCTTCCTTCCCCCTCTCCTTCCTTTCCTCCTCCTCCCCCCTTCCTTCCCTTCTCCTCCTCCTCCCCCTTCCTTCCTCCTCCCTCCTTCCTTCTTCCATCTTCCCCTCCTTCCTTCCTTTCCTCCTCCTCCTCCCCCTCCTTCTCTCCTCCTCATGTTCCTCACCTTCCTTCCTTCCTTCCTTCCTTCCTTCCTTCCTTCCTTCCTCCCTCCCTCCCTCCCTCCCTCCCTCCTCCTCCTCTACTGGCCAGCATGGAGAGTCTCGATTTCAGAAATAAAAATCCCCTTTCTGCAGAAGCTCCAGCAAGTGCAGACAGGCCTGCATTCCAATGTTGTGGGGAGAACAAAGGGTTATTTCTAGCTTGGTTTGGGTGCTGCTCCCGAGTCGGGATTAGCTCTCCTCATGTAAAACGAGTCTTGTGTAGCTTGTCTGTTTCCCAGCAATTCTGTGGCAACTCAAAGCTTTGTCAAAAACCTCATGCAATTGTGAAAGTTCTTGGACAGCCAAATTTATAATTCCACCTGGTGATAACAGCTGTTCAGTTTTCTAAACTGCTTCACTGGAATGAATACATAGATTACATACATAGATGTTGTCAGCATTGGGAACAAGAGGTATATTTTTATTCTCTCCCCCCTGCAACCCCCAATTTACAGACAGAAAACCCCAATTAAGCCACGTTAAACAGGAACATTGGGATTCAGAGAGGCTGTTTCTGTCCTCTAAGCTTGCAGTGTTGCATTTCTGCTGCCCCAAAAACAAACCAAGTCAGTGTGAGCGTGTTAGGATCATCCTCCCATTTATTTCCAGCTGCTTTTCTATATAAACCATCACTAAAGGTTCCAGCTGACAGCCCCAGTCAGCATCTTTATGTCACCCAGTTAAAATGCACCAGCACCGATTTATACATTGCTGGAATGCTTTCATAATTACGTTTCCTAGCCTGAGTTCCCCTTTGACTATAGGCTGTTATGGTTAAAAAAAAAAAACACTTCAAAAATGCATAATAAGTGAATATAATGAGTGTGATAATAGCAGGAGAATGACCTGGTAAAAAAAAAATAGGAAAGGGAAAGACTTAAATCATATGGGGAAATCAGATTTAAAAACAATATAACTTAACCCAAAGCCTTGATGAACTACTGTGTTTCCCCAAAAACAAGACCTCACTAGATAATAAGCCCTCCCTCAAAAATAAACCCTTCCCCCAAAATAAGCCCTCCCCCAGAAAATAAGTCCTCCCCTGAAAATAAGCCCTTCCCCTGAAAATATTTAAATTCATGCACACCGGGTCCTGGCTATTTCCTCTGGTTAGGATTAGGGAGACAGAGCAGGTAAGACGGCAAGAGGATCCCTGTCTTGCTCCATGTGCCCCAAAATAATAAGACCTACCCGAAAATAAGGCCAAGCGCTTATTTCAGGGTTCAAAAAAGTATAAGACAGGGTCTTATTTTCGGGGAAACACGGTACTACAATTTTAATTATGGAGGAATGTTTTTAATGTGGACTCTTTATGGAGGAATCCCAAGAACTAAGTACAGACAGTTCTTGACTTACGACCACAATTGAGCCCAAAATGTATCTTGCTAAGGGAGTAATTTGTTGGGTGAGTTTTGCCCCATTTTGCGACTTTTCTTGTCACATTTGTCAACTGAATCACTGCGGTTGTTAAATGAGTAAACACGGTTATTAAGTGAATCTGGTTTCCCCCCATTGATTTTGCTTGCCAAGAAGGTTGCAAAAGGGGATCAGGGGACCCCAGGACACTGCAACCGTCATAAATGTGAGTCAGTTGCCAAGCATCAGAATATAAATTACGTGACCATGGGGATGCCACAATGGTCATAAGATGGGAAGAATGGTCATAGGTCACTTTTTTTCAGTGCTGCTGTAACTACAAATGGTCACTAAATGAACAGCTGTAAGTCAAGGACTACCTGTACCACCAACCTGGTTTGTAGCATGTCAGTTCCATTGGTGATGGAGGGAAAGCAGCAAGAATTTTGCTCAGCCTCTTATGGTCCCTCTACATCAGGGGTCACCAACCTTTTGGAACTCAGGGACCACTAAATACATAATTTTAAATCCCGCAGACCACTGATATGATCTGCCTAATGATCAGCCGGGTGGGCATGGCAAGGTGGTCATGTGACTGGGTGGGTGTGGCCAGCTCGGTGTCACTCATGTCAAGGGGTGCCTTGCCAGCCTCTACTTGCTACACCCCACCTGCCTGCCTGGGCTTGTTAGGACCCTAACAGAAAGCAGTTGCTGGAGTTAAGCAGCCACCATGAGAAAGAGTTGACAAAACAGCTCAGTTCAAATTGGATCTGACCGAGAAGGAGGCTCAGCAGAAGTACCTCGCTGAGGACTGCGAGCATAGGCTTTACAAGCAAAGGGAAGACCTGTGGGAGTGCAAGGCCAGGTACCAGTGCCTGGAGGCTCAGTGGGCTGAGATAGTCAGCAAATTCCAGGCCATGATGCTGTCCCATTGGAGCAAGGCCCTCCAGCTCTTTGTCACCAGCGGCACTTCCCTCCAGCCTTTGCCCAAAGTCTTGCACCAGGAGGCTGAAGCAGACCCTGAGTCAGAATTTCTGCCCCCTTCCAACCCACACAAAAAAGACCCCGAAGGAGGAGACTCTCTACAGCAACAGAAATGTTCATTGTACATATCCGACCCAGGGGCTGTAGTTTGAGGACCCCTGATTTAGTGCAATATAAAAAATGCAATTATTTTTTCTGCGGACCACCAAAATTTTCTTGTGGACTACTAATGGTCCACGGACCACCAGTTGGTGACAGCTGCTCTACATGAAGATTAGAATCCTTCTCATATCTCTATAACACTGCAGGACTTCCTGACACCTCCCCACTGAATCAATCACTTTTTAATTCAACCATAAGACACATTTCAAAGTCAGGCTGGCAGCGTTTTCTCTGGATGGGCTGCCTTGACTTGTCCCTTGGCTTCTTGGAAGTCTCTCTTTCCTTCTCCATCTAGACAGGGTTCAGAATAGGCTAAGGAAAACAGTCAAGAAATTTGTAGCCCATCCGCTCAGAGAATAGGATGAATGAGGCTGGGATTTTGAAAGAGTCATGACAGTCACATTCAGATACGTGAAGCGAATCCACGGGGAAGAGAGTCAGATCTGTTTTCCATGTGTAGAGGAACTCCATCCACAAATAATACAAAGAAAAATTTGCTGCAGATGAGATTTGTATAATAATGGAGCAATCGAGCTACCAAGGATGCGGGCTCACTGTTTCTAGTGGATTTTAAGAACAGACTAGATCAGTCAGGTGGGCTTCAAAACTTTTAGCAAGGGGTTCTCTGTCCAGTTGCTGGGTGGGCATGGCCATGGTGGGAATGGCCTAGACCAGAGGTCTCCAACCTTGGCAAATTTAAGTCTTGTGGACTTCAACTCCCAGGAATTCAGGAATTCTGGGAGTTGAAGTCCACAGGTCTTTAAAGTTGCCAAGGTTGGAGACCCCTGGCCTAGACAGCCTCCTGCACCATGGCAGGGGTGGGGCATTTTTACCCTCCCCAGGCTCCAAAGTTATTCCTCAAGCCTCTGGAAGGGCAAAAACGGTCTCCTCAAGCTCCAGAGGCCACCTGGAGCTTCCAAAACTCCCAGTAAGCCCGTTTTTTGCCCTCCTCGAACCTCCGCGCGCGCCCTGTACTTACCTGCATCCAAAACAAGCTGTGTATGGACTCCTGGGAGGGGTGGGGTGGGGTGGATGGGGCCAGCCAGGAGTGGGATTTAGGGGTTCTCCAAACTGCACACAATCTTAGCTAGGGGTTCTCCTGAACCCCCAGCAGCCCACCCCTGAGATCAGTATTTCTTAACCTTGGCAAATTTAATATGCGTGGACTTGAGCTCCCAGAATTCCTCAATCAGTTATCAAAATTGAGAATAATTGGACTAGAAGTCATCTCTCATGAATAATTTAGTTAATCTCCCTGCACATTGGAAAGTGGTGGGTTTTATTTATTTATATCCCATCTTTATTATTTTTAAAATGAACTCAAAGTGGCAAACGTATCTAATACTTCCCCTTTTCTCCTGTAAAGTGGATTGGGTGGAGAGATAGTGTCTGGATTAAGATCAACCCAGCCAGCTTTCATGGCTAAGTCTGGAATAGAATTCACTGTCTCCTGGTGATTGGCCAAAATCATCCAGCCAGCTTTCATGACTAAAGCAGGACTAGAACTCACCATTTCCTGGTGATTGGCCCAAAATTATGCAGCCGGCTTTTATGCCTAAGCCGGGACTAGAACTCATAGTCTCCTGGTGATTGGCCAAAGTCATCCAGCCAGCTTTCAAGCCTTAGGTGGGGCTCACAGTCCAAAGTAGAATTCAACTAAAGAAAAGCCCTTCAAACAAAAGAGGACACTTCAAATGGAAGAAGTCATCCTGCCTATACTACCAAGACTCTACTGCTCACTGCTCACCCTAAACTGACTTCCTGCCTGCATTCACAGAGATGAGTGTCCTTTTTACTGATACAAGCAGACAAGACAAAGGTGCAGATGCTAAAGAGACATCGCTTTGCTTCCTTGTTCCCCATTTTTGTAAAGGAGGAAGACACAACACAGATGGAGAAAGGCGGCACCAAAATATGTCAAGGAATATGAATTTAAAAATATGACCTCACAGGTATTGTGGGATCAGAGCAGAGGTGGAATTCAGCCACTTCGGACTGATTTGGGCGAACAGGTAGTGGTGACCTGCAGGTGGGCCTGCCCCCCCCCCCCACACACACACCCGGGCACAATCCCGTCCTATATCGCTATGTTTTTGATGCCACTGTTGTGACTTAGGCCCAAGTAGGTAGTAACAAACTTCGTCCGTGGAAAAACAAACTTTATTTGGACAGCTGGGAATTACTTCATTCCCAGCGTCGTTCAACTCAAAGTAAAACAAATGCCTCCCAACACAAATTTCTCAGTTATCTCACAAACCTTAGTCCAATTAGGCAAACTGCCAAAGGCCCTTCCTGGCAAACGTCCAGAAGCCACAAAACAAAGACGTAGGCGAAGCAGAAGACGCAGCTACAACGTTGTTTTCCGGCAAAGATGAAACACCAGTGCAGGTCCGTTTTAAGCCTTATGGGAGGGGGACCAATCATCTCTTGGCCCTACTCCTGAGTTGTCCTCTCTGCTTGAGCTGCTCTTGCCTTCTGGCAGCTCTTCTCATGCATGCATTAGGAACAGGCTCCTCCTGTTCCTCTGCCTCACTACTATCAGTCTCTGGAGGCTCTGGACTCTGCACCCCATTTCTCGATGGTCCTGGCCTCACCTCAGCCTCATCGTTGTCCAACTCTGTTGCCAGCTCCGTAGGCTGCTGACGGACCATAACAGCCACACGCATGTGTGAACGGCGCACATGCTCACATTTCCGGTGCTGGGCAAACTGGTTGCTACAGTATGTGAAGCCCACCTCTGGGTCAGAATTCTCTATGGACTATACCGGCTCTTGCGCAAGGTTTTTTTTTTAGCACAACCCTTTTTTTAGAAGTGTAGTTTAATATATTCCTACACTGAACTACAATAAAGCAATAACCTCCTTATTCCTTTTCCTTCTTGTGTCCTTGGGATGTCCCCACTGTGTGGAACCATCGCTTTTAACGACAATCTGGAATTCCCAACTTCTCCCTGCAATAAAAGTCAAATAACTTTTTAAGGTTCAGGTTTCTGCTATGAATAGCTTCTCCCCTAATTCACTGGATATTTATTGCATAAAGTGATGGACTGAAATTCATTGCTTAGCAACTGGAATATTTTTCTTCTTGTGGTCTAGTTACAGAGAATGAATATTGCTAATCTCTTTGGGATTCAAGAAAGAGGAGAAGAGAAGAGAAACCGAGCTGGCTGCAGACTTAACGACTACAACGGAGACTAGAATTTTTGTTGTTAAGCAAGACAGTTGTTAAGTGAGTCACACCCAATTTTACAAAAAAAATTGCCAGGATTGCTAATAGCAATAGCACTTAGACTTATATACCGCTTCACAGTGCTTTTACAGCCCTGTCTAAGCGGGTTACAGAGTCAGCCTCTTGCCCCCAACAGTCTGGGTCCTTGTTTTAGCCACCTCGGAAGGATGGAAGACTGAGTCAACCTTGAGCTGGTGAGATTCGATCTGCCAAACTGCAGCTAGCAGTCAATGAAGTAGCCTGTAGTACTGTACTCTAACCACTGCATCACCTCGGCTCTTAAACGAAGCATTCAGTTGTTAATAATCACAGTTGTTAAGCAAATCCAATTCCCCCTCCCAAACTTTGCTGGTCAGGAGCCAGCTGGGAAGATTGCAAAAAATAATCACGTAATTCTGGGGACACTGCAACCATCATAAATACTTGCCAGTTGCCAAGCTCCCAAATTTTGATCATGTGACCATGGGGATTCAGCAATGGTTGTAAGGGTGAGGATCAGTGGTAAGCCACTTTTTCCAGTGATGTTGTAACTTCAAACAGTCCGTAAACACAGCATTGTGTAGGTAGTCCTCAACTTATGACCATAGTTGAGCCCAAAATTTCTGTTGCTAAGGGAGATGGTTGTTAAGCGAACTTTGCTGCATTTTATGACCTTTCTTGCCACAGTTGTTAAGTGAATCCCTTACGTTGTTAAGTTAGTAACTTGGTTGTTAAGTGAATCTGGTTTTCCCATTGCCTTCACTTGTCAGAAGGTCAGAAAAGGTGATCACACGACCCCAGGACATTGCAACCATCATAAATATGCATCAGTGGCCAGGCGCCTAAAGCGGCAGACGAAGGAAGGATGGCTACGGTGCCTCTGGACATTTGGCAGTCGCCAACTGTTTCAATGGAAACCACCATGAGGCTCATGGTTTTGGAGCTGTCCTGGAAGCATGCACCCAAAACTTGCAAAAATTTTGCTGAGCTCTCCAGATGAGGCTATTACAATGGCACAAAGTTTCATAGGATAATCAAAGATTTCATGATCCAGGAAGGTAATCCAACAGGAACTGGAAGAGGAGGAGCATCTATCTATGGCAAGCAGTTTGAAGAAGAACTCCACCCAGAACTGAAGTTTACAGGTGTAGGAATCCTTGCTATGGCAAATGCAGGTCCAGATACAAATGGAAGCCAGTTCTCTATTATACTAGCACCAACCCAGTGGCTTGATGGCAAGCACACTATCTTTGGTCATGTTTGCCAGGGAATTGGGATAGTCAACAGAGTGGGTATGGTGGAAACGAACGTGCAAGATCGTCCAGTGGATATTGTAAAGCTTTTGAAAGTTTTTCCATCTGGCTAGACTGAAATCACAAAATCGTTACATTTTGATCACCATTAGGGTTGCTGGTTACATATTACAACGGTCGCCAATCTGTGGGCCATGGCTCACTCCTGGGCTGTGGCCTATTTGCAACTGGGCTGCATGAGTGGTGGGCCAGTGTTCCCATGCGTATGCAGCCCGACTTGCATGAGCGGTAGACGCTGGGACTCACAGCTCCACTCGCGCCCACTGCTCACACAAATGAAGCTTTGTGTGTGCACATGCACAAACTCCTGCTCCCCTTCCCACACTGGGGCAACAACCCATAAAATGCTGGGGAATGCTGACAAATCACACTGGACCAGGGGTGTCAAACTCAATTTCATTGAGGGCTGCATCAGGTTTGTGCTTGACCTCAGCGGGACTGTGAGGGCATGGCCAGGTCAATGTCACTCCTGACAGGGGCACCTGTGGTGGCCTGAGTACTCTGACAGAAAATACGGAGCTCGAGAGGGCTGCGTGAGGCCCTCGCAAACTCAGTTTTCAGTGGCAGAGGGTTGCAGGATGCCGTCGCAGCTGAAAACAGAGCTCAAAACGGCCCTCCCAACCTCCATTTTCGCTGGCAGAGGCACCACCGGCCGGTCTTTTGCTGTTTCTAGGGTGGCCCCATAAGCTGGATGTAAGCACCCCATGGGCCAGATCCAGCCCCCCGGGTCTTGAATTTGACACCCCTGCAGTAGACCATTCATAAACTAAAATTCCCGCTCAACTCAGCTAGCTTACCTATTGTTAGTACATGCCCCTACAGAACGGATGACCCCAATGACTGCAACACCTTGGTGACCTACTGATAGCTTTTGTTTAGCATTCTAGGATCAGTAATAATCCCAAAGCCCTGATCAAATGTAAGGTATTGTGCTCTCAAAAGGTGGAATTCACAAGAGTCGCCTATTTTTTATTTAAATGGCATACGGTTGCTTTAGTATGCTACACATCTCATACGGTGCTGAGCTGTGCAAGGAACCTTTACACTGACAGCTAGTCTAGATATGAAGGAATGCATGTGTGAATGCAGCAGAAATGTGGATACATGATGCTGAGTTATCTCTGGTTTTCAGGTGCAGGACCTAGCATCTTTCTGTATGGCTTTCATTTATTAGACAGGAATAGTACCTGCCGGTAGCATTATTTATTTTTAAAGAAAGAAAAAATAAAATATAGTTTCTTTCCAAGCAGCAGATCCTTAAAATGGCTTACTATGGCTTACAACAATTTATTTATTAATGCAATTTCTATCCCACCTTTTCACTCAGGGGTCAAGACAGCCTAAAAGAGACTCTCTCTAATTAATCTCAGTACGGTAATTTCAGGTAAAATAGGTTGGTCTGAGAGAACTAATTGCGCACATGCACGCAATTACACCCCCTCTTTCTCTCTTTCTTCAGTCACTATCTATATCTGTCTATTTGCCTGCCTGCTTGTCTGTCAATCAATCCATCCATCATCCCTCTCCCTCAGATGTACTTTGTATCTAGGGTTAGGGAAAATAGTCTTTTTTTAAAAAAAAATATTTTTATTATACATTTTCCTTTATTATACATCGCATTTCTAGTTTTGCAACACCAGTGTATTGGCTGTATCAAGTCCTTTTTAAGTACAAATAATATTATACACCCTGAGTATAACCATTATTAGTCATACAATATAGTCTCTTTTAAATACATAATGTTGTACGTCATAGTTATAACCATTATTTTCATAGTTGTACCGTAACAATCTATACCTTTATCATTCTATATGTTTTTAGCTATAATCTTGTACAATCCAATTGTACTGTTACTTACGATATTTATTCTTATATATGTCTATATAACTGTATTTATTTATATTTTGTTGACCTTCTTTCATTATTAAGTCACTAATCTCTGCACATGTTATCTAACCATTTGTACGATATGTTGCGTAATACCTTTTGCGCGTGCGCTTGGCCCTGAAAATGTGCCTAAACAGCACAACTTGGAGCCAGGGTGGGTGGGCGCGTGGTATGGCCCACCGACGACTGCTGCTACCGGTTCGCTTGAACCGGTGCGAACCAGCTGAATACCATCTCTGCTTCTAGTACTGGAAGAGAGCTATCATGTCCCCTGTTTAATAGGCTAGACATACTTAAGTTCCCTCAGTTGTGTGTCCTATGATTTAGCCTCCAGCCCCTTATCATCTTTATTACTCTTCTCAGCACACTTTTTCAAGGGTATTAACATCTTTTTTGAATTGAACTGAATTGACAGTGTGTAAAGCACTGTCTTGTCTTGACACTATATCTCTGTTGATGTAATCCAGAATTGCATTAGCTGTTTTGGCAGCTGTAGCACACTGCTGGCTCATACCTAAGTGGTAGTCCACTAGGACACTTAGACCCTTCCCACAGTTACTACTGTTGGGACAGGTACCACCTATTTTATACCTATGCATTTGTTTTTTCTGCCTAACTTTACTTTTCTCACCACTGAACTGCATCTTGTTCAATAGGACCAATGTTGAAGTCTGTCAAGGTCCTTCTGGATCTTGAGTCTATCTTCTAAAGTGTTGCCTATTTCCCCCAGCTTGGTGTCATCTGCAAATTTGATAAGTTCCCCTTCTATCCCCTCATTTATGAAGATGTGAAGAGAACTGGGCCTGAGGTATCCTGCTGCATGTGTTTCTTTCTAATGAAGTTTCCTTACACATTGTCCAAAATTGGATTGCTGGGGTCCCTTCCACATTAATTCTAAGTGAGCTTCTAGCACCATTTCTTTGGCTGGAACCAGACTGCCCCCCCCACCTTTTTTTTTCATGTTCTAACAATTGGAAGTAAGGGTGTCTCCTGTCTAACTGCAGAGCATAGAGCATGCTTCCTTCCAGTTCTGCTTCTGAACCAATTCTTTGCAGAACAAGAGAAGTTTAGCTGAGCACTAAGAAATGTTAAGGTTCAGTCACCCCCATTTATTCAAAATTTGCGAAGATTATTTATTTATTTATTTATTTATTTATTTATTTATTTATTTATTTATTTATTTATTCATTCATTCATTCATTTATTCATTCATTCATTCAACTTTATGCCACCTATTTTGCCTGGAGGCAACTTACATTTTTGGCTTCTCTTATCAATTTTCATGTAATTTTCCGTATATTTTTAGAAAATATTTTCTATTCTCTTCCTCCCTCCTCCTCCTCCTCCTCCTCCTCCCTCTCTCTCTCTCTCCCTCCTCCTCCTCCTCTCTCTCTCTCTCTCCCCTATCTCTCTCTCTCATCTGTCTGTCTGTCTGTCTATCTGCCTGTCTGCCTGTCTACCTATATCTATATCTTCTATAACATCTAGCTATATAGTGTGACATGCACATCTCAGTAAATTTCTGTTGCAGGGGCAATAATAACAATACATTATAGGAAAAATAGGGGTTAATAGGGGCTATTTTACATGTGGTTAAGACTGCTGGGCTTGGTGACTGGAAGATTTGGCAATGTAAGACCTTAGTACCACATGACAGAGTGAGCTCCCATTCTTGCCCTTGTTCTTCCCAACCTAGAGTTCCAAAGCATGTAACTGCAAGTAGATAAGTAAGTACCACTTTGGGACGGTAACAGCGTTCTATGTGCCTTTGGCATATAGTCATGCTGGCCATATGATCACAGAAGTGTCTTGGGACAACCCTAACTCTTTTGCTGTGAATCAGAGGTGAGACCTGCCCTCTAGATCAGCAGTCACCAACAGGTGGTCCATGGACAACTGGTGGTCCGCAAGAAAATTTTGGTGGTCCACAGAAAAATTATTCACATTTTTTATATTGCACTAAATCAGAGGTCCTCAAACTACGGCCCCTGGGCTGGATATATGCAATGAACTGTTGTGTTGCTGCAGAGAGTCTCCCCCTTTGCGGTCTTTTTGTGCAGGTCGGAGAGGGGCAGAAATTCCAACTTGGGGTCTGCTTCAGCCTCCTGGTGTAGGACTTTGGGCAAAGGCTAGAGGGAAGCGCCACTGGTGGTGAAGAGCCAGAGGGCCTTGTTCCAGTGGGACTGCATCATGGCCTGGAACTGGCTGATCATCTCAGCCCGCTGAGCCTCCAGGCTCCGGTACCTGCCCTTGCACTCCTGCAGGTCTTCTCTCTGCTTGGAAAGCCTGTTGGGGCACTAAGGCACCTGGGCGGGCAGATGAGGAAGGACTGGGAGGGGGTGAGTAGAGGCTGGAGAGGTACCCCTCAACGTGAGTGTCATTGAGCTGACCACACCCACCCAGTCACATACCACCTAGCCACACCCATCCAGCCAGTCATTAGGCAGATCGTATTAGTGGTCCACGGGATTTAAAATTATGAATTTAGTGGTCCCTGAAGTCCCAAAGGTTGGTGACCTTTGCTCTAGATTTGGACACGATTGGCAGGGGAAACCGTTACCTTTTGGGGATTGAAACAGGACTGAAATTAATTTAATTACATTTCCTCCAGCCTTTCCATTTGAGCCCTTAACAAAGCATGGCAATGGACGGCAGTCTTCCTTTGACTTATTTAATGTAAAGGAAGGCTTGGTTGTTAAGGGCAGGGTCCGAAACCAGATCCGTACATGTTTCAGAGAAGATTTTATAGTCTGGTTAATGTATCTGAGGTACACAGCTACAGAAATTGATGATTATTACACTCATTAATTCTGTCCTGGATGACAAGAATACCATAACTGCAAAGCCAAACAGCTTAAGTGTTTATTTTGTTGGATACGTAAAATGTTCTGCTGCTTTGGAAAGTCCCTGAGCGCAAGTGTCAATTCCCCCCACAGTCAAGAGAAAAAAGCAACTTGCTATCAGAGCTGTCTGTTACCGAAACAAGAGACAGATGGAAACAGAAGCTTCCCACCCAAACGAATCTGTTGCATTGCTGGTGTGGGACAAAGAGGCCCAAACATGTGAATATGGATTGTCTCCATAAATAAGACTCGCACTTGAGACACAGCAAGTGTTGGAATTATAACGGCTTCTTAGCTTTTCTGCAATAAAACGTACCTATTGGAGTTGTGTTTTTTGGTGTGTCTAATTGGTTTCACTCTACTTTGGCAGGGAGGGAGAACTCCGACGTAAAGATTCCAAAACCTTCAAGACACCCGACTGCAGATTCCGATATGCTGATGATTTCATCCTGACAGTTTCAAGTCCAATGTTTCTGTTTGATCTGGGGTTGATATTACTGCAGAACTTTGATCCTGTTGGCCTGTGTGATTATTAACCCAGAGAGATGGAGGATGACGAAGCCAAAATCTCATGTTAAAACTGTCCTTTGCCCTCTAGGACAGGAGGAAGCGAGTAACGGGAGGATGCATGTCTCTTATTAGCCATTTCTTTATATTTCCCATATAATCCCAGATACGGTAATTTCCAACATCATAATAATAATGGTCCTCCTCCTCCTCCTCCCCTTCCTTCCTTCCTTCCCTCCCTCCCTCCCTCCTTCCTTCCTTCCTTCCTTCCTTCCTTCCTTCCTTCCTTCCTTCCTTCCTTCCTTCCTCCTCCTCCTCCTCCTCCTCCTCCTCCTCCTCCTCCTCCTCCTCCTCCTCCTCCTCCTCTTCTTCTTCTTTCTCTCCCTTTCTCTCTCTTGTTTCATGAGCAATTGGATTACTCAGTCCTAGAGTTATATATTTACTAGCGTAGTATTGCCACAGAAAACTGAAGTTTTGATACACATGTAATCCAATGATATTGTTATCCAAGTGTATCATTGACACATCCCTTATTTTAGAGAGGACAATGTTTATGTGTATGGATCTTTAAGGACTAAGCCCTCCCCCCCACCATCTGTATTTAAAGGACTGGAAATATTTCAACCTCTATACCTTGGGGTGAGGTCCAGAAATGCTCAGAATATAATTGCACCTATGGCAACCATATGCTTGTCCTAAATTATTTCAGTCCTTATCCATATGTGAACATGTTAGACCTAGCATTCACTCTAGAGCAAAATCTGTGTCATTAATTTTTGCTATGGTCAAATCATTTTCCAGTCAAGCTCCATATTCTTGGCATCCTGATTTCTTAGAGGTCCAATTAGGATTATTTACTCCAAATGCTTAATAGATTCAGCTGACTTTATGAGTGTTTGGGGATGGAGCACCATGTGCCCATTGTTTTATGGAATATAGAAATGGTAGATGAATTTGCTCCTAAGTAGTCTCTCTCTCTCTCTTTCCCTCTCCCTCTCTCTCCCTCCCCCTCCCCTTAGATCTTGAGTCACTCCATGGTTTACTAAGGAGTTGCAGGATTGAAATGATTAAAGAGATTCCTGGACTGAGGATGTTGAAAGTGAAAGTACAATTGTTCAGATACATGCCTCCTGCAGGTACAGTATATACTGTGACAACTCCCTTTTTATGACTCTCTAATCCCTTAATTCGGGTTAGAGTCAGAGCAACTACATGGAGTTGAGCACTTACTGCCAGAAGACTAGCAAAATGTGCTGATCCCTTATCCATATTGTGTTTACAGATCCTTTTTAGAGATCCTATTCAGGGTGAAACACAACTTCCTGAGGAGGAACAGATAGGACAAAACACATTTCCAAAATTGTGCAGCATTTGCACAATGTCAGAGTTAACATCTTGAAGTGTTATTTGGGAGCAGCAGAGTTTATGGTTGTTCTGTGTGGGTCCACAGGACTCAATTTTCTCCTCTTCTTCATGAAACCACTAAGAGAAGTCAACCATTAACTTAGGGTGAAGTCTTATCAGTATGTGATAGCAACCCAAAACTCATGAAACTATGAAATCTTCCCCTGGTATTTGGAGGGTTTGAAGGAAGGAGGGAGCAAAACAAACGTCAGACTTCTCTGCAAGACAAGACAATTCTCACCTTGGCATAGTGTCAGCTACAAAAAAAAAACAGTTCTGGATGGTTCTGCTTGTGAAGAAACAAGCAAGATAAAAGTTGTGAGATGGGATTTTTTATTTAGTTTAACCAACCCTTGGGAAAATGACTTGCAGCCCCATTGCCAGAGATTACGATAATCCACTCTGTATGGAATTTGCCTTTGGAAGCAACTTGGAAACTACTGTGGTTTAAACCAGGGCTCTCCAACCTTGGAAACATTACGACTTGTGGACTTCAAATCCCAGAATTCCTCAGCCAGCACATGCGCTGGCTGAGGAATTCTGGGATTTGAAGTCCACAAGTCGTAAAGTTGCCAAGGTTGGAGAGCCCTGATTTAAAATACAGAAGCTAAGAGGCTCCTGGGGGAGAGGAGTTAGTATCGCAGTCTAGGAAGAGAGCCTTCTCTGCCGTGCCCCCCACATTATGGAACCCCCTTCCCCCAGAGATGAGGCAGGCCCCCTCTCTCTTGGCCTTCTGTAAAGGGGACAAAACCTGACTCCGTGGCCTTGCGTGAGGGACACAAAGCAATTGTGAGGCTGGCTGGTGCCATGAGAGCCCCCCTCCATTTATCAACTAATGTTAAATGACCATCTTGGAATTCTTATTTTTATCTCTTTGACATTTTATGTTATAATCTTATGATTTAAGTATAAATTAATCTTAATATTTTATCGTTAATTTTATACACTGTTTTATATGCCGATTATACCGTACATTGCCCAGAGCGGTTCCTTGAGGGAGATAGGCAGTCTAGAAACATGAAATATATATGAATGAATGAATGAATGAATGAATGAATCCCAATTTTATAGTTGCTGCATTCAGTTATCAGCAGGTTTTCAAATCCATCTTGGATTAAGATTAATGTTTCCTGGCATGGAGCCTATTCATTTGAGGGAGCACCTATCTCTGTTTCTGCTCACCTGGTATGTTCAAAGGGAATCAGTGTGCTCCAGGTCCCTTCTATTCAACATTGTCATCTTCTGGGATTGAGGGAAAGTACCTTCTCAGTTGCTGCTCCCACCCACTAGGATAGTATCCTCCTGGAGATACTGTATATATGTTGACCCCTATCCTTACAACCAGGCCTGGGATTCACGTGCTTGTTGATATATTGTGAAGACCACATTTGTATGGTCTTATTCAGGGATGTCAAACTCGATTTCATTGAGGGCCACATCAGGGTTGTGTTTTATCTTGGTGGGCCAGAGTAGGCGTGGCCAGGGTAGGCGCGGTCATCTCAACATCACTCGTGTTGGGGGTACCTATGGTGGCCCAAGTGCTCTGCCAGAGAAAATGGACTCCCGAGCTCTGTTTTTGGCTGCGATGGCCTCCTGCAATTCTCTGTCAGCAAAAACGGAGCTCAGGAGGGCCACATGCAGCCCTCCTGAGCTCCGTTTATGTTGGCAGAAGCACTGCAAACCAGTCCTTTGCTGTTTCCAGGGCAGCCCTGCGGGCCAGATCTAAGCACCCCACAGGCTGGATCCAGCCCCCGGGCCTTGATTTTGACGCCCCTGGTCTTATTGTTTGTGTTGTTTTAAGTTGGGCTGCCCATTTATATGTAGTTTTAATGCTTTTCTGGATTTTGTAAAACACACAGTCTAGTGGATTAGGCAGCTATAATAAATTTAATAGCCCTAACTCCATATTATCCAGTGGTGGGATTTAAATAATTTAACAACCGGTTCTCTGTCCTAATGACTAGCTGGGTAGGCGTGGCTTGGTGGTCAGGTGACCGTGTGGGCATGGCCAACTCAATGTCACTCAGGTCGAAGGGCGCTTCGCCTTACCTGTTACAATGTAATAAGAGAGGCAGTTTCTGTAAGCAGGACAATAAAGAAAGAATCCAGTGTAATCCACAGAGCTTCTGGAGAATAGGTTGGATATAAATCTAGCAAATAAATAAATAAATCTAGATTTCTACACTGACAGTATAAGAAGATACTGAAGAAACACTGGCTCGATGGACAAAATCAAATAGAAAATTTAATACTTTATTCATATATATGTCCATTGTACAAGGAGTGGAGATGGAGATTTATGGCCCCCTTCTTATCACCAAAATGGCTGAAAAACTGTTCTCTTCTGGGAAAAAGTTGATTATTTTGTCACACAACTATAATTTTTGTTTGCATTAGCAACCAGGAAAACCAGAAAGAGGATGTTAACGAGTATTGTTGTACGCCACATGGAAGATTCATCATTTAAAATTTTTGTACTGCTGAATGATGGATATTTTTGTAAATAGTTTTGCCGTGTGAACAATAGATGAAATGATGTCAAAGATAACATCAGCTACACTAAGTCAACGTGACATATAGTCTGAGCAAACATAGATGCATGAATCTGCACATTCCAATTATTCCTTACTTAGACTTGTAAGTTGCTGCAATTGGAGCTGACTGTTACGTGGCAAACATTCCATATTTTCAAAACAGTTTAACGCATTATATATAATACACACACACACAAAGTACTAATTTTATGGATGGGATCTAGACTTCCTTGTTTTCAGCTCCCTCCAAAATTTGATTCAATGGAAATAATTAAACTGCACTGATTTCTGCCAGAGAATATGTGTAAAGTTAGACTTTGGCACAAGCTCTTAGTTGCAAAGCATTTTTTTGTTAGAAGCGTTGATGAAGCTTCTTCAAAAAAACTTAAAAAAAATAATGACAAAAAAAGGAACAAACAAAACACAAAATTAAAAATACATAAAGTGAAAAAGTACAAAAAGGAAAGAAAAAAGGCATATCTGTTTAGCAGTAAATAGTTATAATTCTATATATAGTTGTTGAATACAAATATTTTATTTATTTATTTTATTTATTTATTTGTCAAACACAACAGTATATATAAGTATAAGCATGAAATAACCATATGAATTGGATACAATCAAAGGGAACATTAGGACAGGAACGGTAGGCACGCTGGTGCTCTTATGCACGCCCCTTACAGACCTCTTAGGAATGGAGTGAGGTCAACAATAGACAGTCTTAGGTTAAAGTTTTTGGGGTTTGGGAGGAGACCACAGAGTAGGTAGTGCATTCCAGGCATTAACAACTCTGTTACTGAAGTCATATTTTCCACGATCAAGATTGGAGCAGTTCACATTAAGTTTAAATCTATTGTGTGCTTGTGTATTGTTGCGATTGAAGCTGAAGTAGTCTTCGACAGGAAGGACATTGTAGCAGATGATTTTATGAGTTATAATCAGGTCATGCCAAAGGCTGCGGAGTTCTAAATTTTCTAAACCCAGGATTTCAAGTCTGGTGGCATAAGGTATTTTGTTGTGATCAGAGGAGTGGAGAACTCTTCTTGTAAAATATTTCTGGACACGCTCAATTGTATTAATGTCTGAAATAAGGTGTGGGTTCCAGACAGGTGAGCTGTATTCGAGAATTGGTCTAGCAAATGTTTTGTATGCTCTGGTTAGTAATATAATCTTTCTTGAGAAGAAGCTACGCAAGATTAAGTTTACAACTCTTAAAGCCTTTTTGGTGATGTAGATGCAGTGGGCTTTGGCACTTAGATTGTTTGATACAAAAACAGAGTTAAAAGCATATCATAAAAAAACCATACGTATTAAGCAAGATGATACCCAAATCTCTTACAAGTTGTCAGGAGCTCTTTAATAACAAAAAAGATGCCCCAAGGGTGGAAATGTCTATGGAGATTCTCAGTCATCCAGGTCATGGTTGCAAAGGTGCTTTTTCAAGAGGCAAATGGACTTTCTGGTTTTCCTTTGAAGACATTTTGCTTCTCATCCAAGAAGTTAATATGGGGGAAACAAAACAACCACTTCACAAGTGCATGGCACATCATAGGAGAACAAACACATCAGGATTAAATTCATCAGTCCATCTGCATTTAAAAGACACAGGCCACTCTTTTGAAGACAGCAAAATCCATATTTTGGACAGAGAAGATTGCTGGTTTGAAAGAGGGGTCAAAGAACACTTCTATGTCAAAATTGAACAGCCCTTTCTCAACAGAGGGAGAGGGATACGACATCATTTATCTCCAGTCTACAACACAGTCCTTTCAACAGTTCCAAGAGGGCTCCACACTATTTGCACCACTCAGGTGACCCTGATGACACAGATAAACCTCCAGGGGACCTTAACTACTCTGCTAAAAGAATGCAAATAACCAGCTGTCTGCAAGGAGTATAAATCCTTCCATTTCCCACCATCCAGTCAGAGCTGAAGAAGCTTCTTGGATGAGAAGTGAAATGTCTTCAAAGAAAAACCATAAAGTTCAGTTGCCTGTTGAAAAAGCACCTTTGGGACAATACAGCAGGTTCTGACTGGTTCTGGAGAACCGGTAGCAGAAATTTCGAGCAGTTCGGAGAACTGGCAAATACCACCTCTGGCTAGCCCCAGAGTGGGGTGGAAATGGAGATTTTGCAATATGTCAGCTACCCCAGTTCCTGGATGAAACGGTCTATCTAGACCCGTTCCAGTCCGGCTTCCGGCCTGGATACAGTACAGAGACAGCTTTGGTCGCGTTGGTTGATGATCTCTGGAGGGCTCGGGATAGGGGTTATTCCTCTGCCCTAGTCCTATTAGACCTCTCAGCGGCTTTTGATACCATCGACCATGGTATCCTGCTGCGCCGGTTGGAGAGTTTGGGAGTGGGAGGCACCGTTTATCGGTGGTTCTCCTCCTACCTCTCTGACCGGTTGCAGACGGTGTTGGCAGGGGGGCAGAGGTCGACCATGAGGCGCCTCATGTATGGGGTGCCACAGGGGTCGATTCTCTCGCCCCTCCTGTTCAACATCTATATGAAGCCGCTGGGTGAGATCATCAGTGGCTTTGGGGTGAGTTATCAGCTGTACGCTGATGACACGCAGCTGTACTTTTCCACCCCAGGCCACCCCAACGAAGCTGTCGAAGTGCTGTCCTGGTGTCTGGAAGCCGTGCGGGTCTGGATGGGGAGAAACAGGCTCAAGCTCAACCCCTCCAAGACGGAGTGGCTGTGGATGCCGGCATCCCGGTACAGTCAGCTGCAACCACAGCTGACTGTCGGGGGCGAGTCATTGGCCCCGATGGAGAGGGTGCACAACTTAGGCGTTCTCCTGGATGGACGGTTGTCTTTTGAAGAACACTTGAAGACCGTCTCCAGGAGGGCTTTTTATCAGGTTCACCTGATTCGCCAGTTGCACCCCTTTCTTGACCGGGATTCCTTATGCACAGTCACTCATGCTCTTGTTACCTCTCGCCTGGACTACTGCAATGCTCTCTACATGGGGCTCCCCTTGAGGAGCACCCGGAGACTTCAGCTAGTCCAGAATGCAGCTGCGCGGGTGATAGAGGGAGCTGGTCGGAGCTCCCATATAACACCAATCCTGCACAGACTGCACTGGCTGCCTGTGGTCTTCCGGGTGTACTTCAAGGTGTTGGTTACCACCTTTAAAGTGCTCCATGGCTTAGGACCGGGTTACTTACGGGACCGCCTACTGCCACCGTTTGCCTCCCACCGACCCGTGCGCTCTCACAGAGAGGGATTCCTTAGGGTGCCGTCAGCCAAGCAATGTCGGCTGGCGGCCCCCAGGGGAAGGGCTTTCTCTGTGGGGACCCCTACCCTATGAAACAAGCTTCCCCCTGGACTTCGCCAACTTCTGGACCTACGGACCTTTCGCCACGAGCTTAAGACTATTTATCCGTGCGGGACTGGCATAGAATTTTAGTTGTTTTTAGGGTTTTAAATTTTTAAATTAGGTTTTGGGATTTTAAAAGTATTTTTAGATTGGGCTAATTTAAATAAGTTTTTTAATTAATATTTTATTCTACTGTATGTATTTGATTGTTGTTTTTATTTTGCCTGTTCACCGCCCTGAGTCCTTCGGGAGAAGGGTGGTATAAAAATTAAAATATTATTATTATTATTATTATTATTATTATTATTATTATTATTATTATTATTATTATTATTATTATTATTATTCCCCCAGGAGTGGGGTGGGAATGAAGATTTTGCAGTATCCTTCCCCTACCATGCCCACCAGGCCACACCCACAGAACCAGTAGTAAAAAAAATTGGATTTCACCCCTGGGCTAGCTGTAATCAGAAACTACATTCTCACAGAAGAGAAAAACATAGAGTTTAACAGACTGATGTTGCCGGCTGCACAGAAAATACAAGCACTGTCTTTTGTGTCTGGAAGTGGCACTGCTACTCACCATAAATTAAGCTTTATTCAATTTCAATGTATTCATTCACAGATAAATTACTTACAGATACATGCAACGATAAACTGAGACTGATGAAGAATAAAGAAACCAGGTCAGGTTCAAACCCAATGCTTCCTTTTGGTAATCTCAACGGAACAGATTTTAGCTAACTTGATGGAGGTTATCAGTGAACTGATATATAATCATAAAAAAATAGGCTACCAGCTCAAGGGGACAGTTGAGTTATTAGTTTAGAGTGCCGGCTAGCATAAAAATAATATGAGAAATATATGGTGGCTGTTATGATAACTTCATTTGAACATGAACACAAAAGTTCCAAGGATGGAAGAGTATTATAACCTTTCTTTAACACCTTTGTTGTTGTTAGTTGCGAAGTTGTGTCTGACTCATCGCGACCCTATGGACAATGTTCCTCCAGGCCTTCCTGTCCTCTACCATCCTCTGGAGTCCATTTAAGCTCATGCTGACTGCTTCAGTGACTCCATCCAGCCACCTCATTCTCTGTAGTCCCATTCTTCTTTTGCCTTCAATCTTTCCTAGCATTAGGCTCTTCTCCACAGAGTCCTTCCTTCTCATTAGGTGGCCAAAGGATTTGAGTTTCATCTTCAGGATCTGGCCTTCTAAAGAGCAGTCAGGGTTGATCTCCTCTTGGACTGACTGGTTTGGTCTCAGAAAACTGACAGCAGAAAAAGACCTAGTGGTCCATTGAGTCTGCCCTTTGAGTTTGTTTGTTTTTGTTTTCTTTAATTAATTTATTTTTAATTAATATATTTTATTATATTTTTTTGTCAAATGACGGAGATGTGTTTATCTCAAGCATGTTTAACTCAGTTACTGATGACTGACCTAATACCTCCACTGAAAGTTGGTTCCAAGGTTCTACTACTTTTTCTGTGAAGTAACACTTTCTAACATTATTTTTGAATTTCCCGCCTGTCAGTTTGAGGTTCTTGATTTTTGCTTCATGTTGACTATGCCGCCTTCTAGAACCTTATTTGCACCCTTCATATATTTAAAGGTTTCAATCATGTCACCACTTCTCCTTCTGTCCTCCAAGTTGTATATATTCAGTTCCTCCAATCTCTCCTGATATGTTTTGTCCCTCAGACCTTACACCATTTTTGTTGCCCGTCTCTGGACTTGCTCCATTTTATCAATATCTTTTTTTAAGTGAAGTCTTCAGAAATAGACAATGTTGGGGCCCGCCAGTGGCCAGCGGAGCTGGTGGCAGACTGAAACAGTGAGGAGGTTGGGGAGGAATATGGGCCAGTTCCTCTGGAGTCTGGGGAAGGCTCTGATGAGTCCTCTGCATCAGAGGTAGAGATGGGGCCAGGGCTGCCTGACAATTATCAGCTGCCTTTGGAGTCGGGGATCAGTGGGGCAGAAGAACACTGGAGCCTGTTCCTGATGTGCACATGTGCAGAGCTGCCAGGAGAAGGGAACAGCTAAGGATCTAGGGCATGATGGCTAATCTTTTTGCCATCACGTGCCAAAAGCTGGGGGAATGTTGAGGGATTGCATGCGTGCCCACCCACACCCATAATTCAATGTGCCCTGCCCTCCCACGCATGCACACATTATTTTCCCCCCCCGCACTCCCTCTGCTTCTGGCACACAATGGCATGGTGGGCCCAATAGGCCCATTTTTTGCCCTCCCCAGGCTCCAGACGCTTTCTAGGAGCCTGAGGAGGGTGAAAACGGCCTTCCTCACCCCCCTGGAGGCTGGAAATAGCCCATTTCCCAACTTCTGGTGGGACTGGAAGGCCTGAAAATCAGCTGGCTAGCGCACCCATGCATGCTAGAGCTGAGCTAGGGTAATGCTCGCATGCTTACCGATATGGCTCCGTGTGCCACCTGTGGCACCCATGCCATTGGTTCACCATCACGGATCTAGGGTCAACTCAGGAGTAAAACCACAGGTGGACAGTGAATAGCCCCTCCCATACGGAATAAAGTGGAGCGAAAGGGGAGTGGAGTTTCCATGAGACAATTAGTTCGCTTACCAAGTTTTGAAGATATCGGCCTGGCAGCTCTCCAAGCCCGATAAGGTCTGTGACTGTAAATTCTCCCTTGAAAGACTTTGCTGGATGCGAATGAGAGGAATTCACAGTAACTTAATAAAAAGGGTTTTTTGTCGAGACAAGGAGTCTGCTTCATGCTCTTGGGAAGCCTAGCTCAGAACAAACACAATATTCTTAGATAAGGTAAACACCTTAGAGCAGAGATGTCAAACTCAAGGCCCGCGGGCCAAATCCTGACTGTGGAGTGTTTATTTATTTATTTATTTAATTTACACAATCTGACAGACATACGTATAACATATAAATATTTCCTATTTCTAAACAGCGTTTCTTAGTGGTCTTCTCTCGCTTTTATACCTTTCCCCTCATATCACATTAGTTATTTTCTTTTCTTTCTTATCCCCTTTTCTTTATTTACATTAAATTATCTAATATTAATAGCATTACTTTTCTAGATTCTTATATATTTATTATTTACATATTATACACTCCTAATACATTAGACCGTGGGGTGTTTAAATCTGGCCACCCTGGAAACAACAAAGGTCCGGCCCACGGTGCTTCTGTCAGTGAAAATGGAGCTGGGAGGTCCCCTCCATTTTTGTTGGCAGAGGACTGCAGGGGACCATCGTGGCTGAAAATGGAGCTCAGGAGCCCGTTTTCATTGGCAGAGCACTTGGGCCACAGGCCAACACGAGTGATGTCAAGCTGGCCATATCCCCCTGGCCACGATGCCCCCAGACCCCCTGAGGTCAAATACAACCCTGATGCGGCCCTCAATGAAATCAAGTTTGACATCCCTGCCTTAGAGGATGTTTACCCTTTGTATGGTGAAGACTTTCTTGGGAGAACAGATAGGTCATTAAATAACTATTTTGGCATTTGGAAAAGAGTCTAGAACACGTACATCAGTTGCAATCGTTCAGGGCCATATAGCTGTCTTTTCGTAAGGCCAAGCTAAAGACTCTTGGTTTGGCCTCTATGAAGCCTTTTTGAGACCAAGCACCACCAAAGATTGAGCTGAAGGTCCAGAATAAATTAGATCCTTGGACCATATATGGAGGATGTTCGAAATCTTTATTTTGCAGTTTGTAGGTGAATAGGAATTTTATCTACTGTGTGCAAGACAACTTTCAAAATCTTGAACGTAGCGTCAACCACTATTAATGTAATACAGGCAGCCCTCGAGTTATGACCCCCATTGAGCCCAAAATCTATGTTGCTAAGGGGAACATTTGTTAAGTAAGTTTGCCCCAATTTACGACTTTTCTTGCCAGAGTTTTTGACGGAATCATTGCATTTGTTAAGTTAGTAACATGGTTGTTAAGTGAACCTGGTTTCCCCATTGACTTTGCTTATCAGAAGGTCACAAAATGTGGTCAAGTGACCCCAGAACACTGCAATCATCATAAATATGAATCAGTTGCCAAGCATCTGAATTTTGATCGCACAATTGTGGGAATGTTGATAGGGTGTGTCAAATTTTTCAACTTTCAATTTCTGAACATTAGGGGCGCTCAAAAATTATAACATGCCTTAGTGATTGTAAAGATATTTTGGTTACTTTAATATAATTTAGATGTGCTTGGTAAGTAACTATATAAATATCGTAACATTTTAATATTTTGTTTCATTATTGCTGCGATGTTCGTAAGTGAAAAACGGTCATAAGTCACTTTTTTTCAGGTCCATTGTAACTTTGGACAGTCACTAAATGAACTGTTGTAAGTCGAGGACTACCTGTACAATATGGTATTGTTAAATAAAGCCATTGCTTCTTTCCTTTTCCTGTTCTGGTTAGGATTATCTTAGGACATAAATATGCATTGTCCCTACATGCAATATCATACTGAAAATGATTATACGCAGTAAATTAATTCTAGCTCACGGCTTATTCCAAACCAACCCATAAATAAACGTTTGCAAATTTAATTCTACTCCAACTCAAGAAAGTTGCTCAATTGGCATCTACATGTGAATCACCATGCAACAACACAACGGGGAAGTAAAACTTACAAAGTATTAGCAATAACCAAATGTATCTGAGTCACATTTGATTGAGCTTCACTGCGTCTGGCTACACGTTTGGGTGTGCATGACTTGGTTTAGTAATATAACAAATGGATGGAAACAATGTGCAAGCTCGAGCAGCATCAACTGAAGAATGACAATACAAAAGCTATTGTGTAGGGATTAAGTTGTTGGATTATGACCTGGGGGAAAACCAGATTTAAGTTCAACCTGCGCAAAACTAAATTGTTACCCATTATTCGGGCTTCACTGAGTATAGCTTTGGATTTAACTCTGAAATCCCTGCACTGGAGTAGGGTAGGGGGTAGAGTAGGACATGGAGTCTAGAAATCCTTTTGGCTAATTATTTCTAGGGATATGTAATGTTGACGCACTCAACATTTCATATAAGAGTTGGGATTACTTTTTTTGGAGGATAAACACAGAAAATGGAAAATATTCTTTCTGCTGAATTTTATTGAAAAGACACAAACTGAGCTAGGCACTAGGCATAATCTCTACGTTTGATACAACTGAATGGATTGATACCAGTTTCTCCCAATAGGGATCTTTCTTTTTAGTGTAGTTGCAAAGGTGTCAGGCTAAAAACTAGGAGACTATGAATTCTAGTCCTATTGTGTGTCCCTGTGCAGACACATGCACACCTCATGGGTGGAGTGAGAAGTCTTTATTGACAATATAAGCCTAAGTTTGCATTCCCCAGCAGTTACTAGAACCTATGCAGCCCCACTGAGTCTGAAGTGGCCCCAGGGTGCTAACAGTAGTGAACTGATCCTTGCTCTGCCAAGTCCACAAGTCTAAGGATAAAGCCACGCAACTAGGTATGTCGAAGGGGAGGCCAAAACAAGACCACCCAATGAGGTCAGACTAAAATCCATCAAGCTAGATTCAGTCCAGAAGGCAAGGCATGAAGTCAAGGCACAGTCCAAGATCTGAGATGCAAAGATGAAAAAAAGATGTTGAGACTCTTTTAAAAAGAGTGCAGAGAAGAGCAACAAAGATGATTAGGGGACTGTAGGCTAAAACATATAAAGAGCAGTTACTGGAATTGAGTATGTCTAGTTAGATAAAAGGATTAGCTGTGATATGATAGCAGTGTTCCAATATCTGAGGGACTGGCACAAAGAAGAGGGAGTCAAGCTATTCTCCAAAGCACCTGAGGGCAGGACAAGAAGCAATGGATGGATGGAAACTAACCAAGGAGAGAATCAACCTAGAACTAAGGAGAAATTTCCTGACAGTTAGAACAATTAATCAATGGAACAATTTGCCTCCATAAGTTGGGAATGCTCCAACACTGGAAGTTTTTAAGAAGAAATTGGACAACCATTTGTCTGAAGTGGTGTAGGGTTTCCTGCCTAAGCAGGGGGTTGGACCAGAAGACCTCCAAGTTCCTTTCAACTCTGTTATCCTATTCTGTCTGGTCCTATTCTATATTCAAGGCAAGAATCCACAATGCAGGAACACTCAGCAAGGCAACGGATAGGTTGTTCTAGTGCTGTTTACCTTTTGTGTGTGTGTGGGGGCTGGTTTAAATAGCCAACACCAGTGCGGCCCATCACAAGGAATGAGGCTACCACATCGCAAGTAATCAGGCTGACCAGTGTTGTTCCTGTATTTTCTTGGCCCTGCATGCTATCAGATTGGGAAGAGGGGGCAGCTCCTTCTCCTCATCTGCGCTGGTTGCTGGCAGCCGTACTCACTTCTCACCTGAAGCCTCAGGGCTAACCTGTTGCAGCTGAATCGCTATCTGCCCACCCACACTCAACTGGCAGCCCATCCAGTTGTTCCAGCTGTAATTGCTCTGTGAACTTGAGCCGAATACTTCATGATCAGAGCCTCAGGTTTCCCCCAGAGGTGCGAGGGACTATCTTGGCCTCCTTCTCTGAACTAGCATCTGGGGAGGTGTCTGGAGGAGGTGCATCCAGACAGACTATCACAGATCCAAGGAACCAGATCCACGTGTGAAAAGTTCGAGCTGACTACTTTATTGTGTTCTACTTCTAGTACAAGAATCTCCCAAGACTGCCCACCTTCCCTTGGGAAGGAGCTCAAGAGAGGGGTTCAGTTCTACATCTCTTGCAGCTATGCTATGACTCAAGACTAATTTCCCACTTGACCCCTCCTCATCCGACTGGGGATTTCCCAACACCCATCTTCAACATGAAGCCAGCTAGATTCTTCTGAACAAGTCATTCTCTCAACCTTTAGAATAAAGCAATGGAAACCACTTCTAAAAACTTAGTCCAGGCAGTCACCAGGAGTGAACAGTGACTGAAAGGCATGTGACAGACAGTCACAGTGGGAATTAATGGTGGCTAGATATTTTGGCATATGTGATCTGTCAGCTTTGGAGGGAAAGATTGGCCTATGGAGTGGAATCCTTGAGTGATGCTCTCATCTCATGCAACTTCCCATTTCTTTGGAAGGGCTTCAAGTGTCTACAAGAACCCTACCATTTTCCTACTTACATTTGGCTTTTATCTAATAGCCATATGGAATTGAATGGGAGAACTTCAGAATCTGAACTCTTGCTTGCGTGCCTATTACTACGACAGTATCAATGTTTATGTATGCTTATATCCCTCTGCCTAGGAAATAATGAACAAATGCATGCAGGTTAACTCAAATGTTAAGTCCAGAGAACTTAATGAGGCTTTCTATTAATTACGAAGGCATGGGATGGGCGCAGAGGTTTGTGCCAGTCTGTCTTCACTCTACCTCTCAATGTTAAAGTATGGAAATGAAAGCAGCAGCCTGTATTACAGAATCGCTGTAAAGCCCATTGAAACATACATGAATGAATGAATGAATGAATGAATTTTAAACTTGAATGAGTTCTAAACTCGAATGAATTATCAATTATGGCAGCGTTTATACTAATGCTTGTTTCCTAGACAGCTGTCTACAGAGTAGAATGTTCTCTTGAGGAAAGAAAAGAAGGAACTGAGAATCAGATTAATGATCATGATGAACCATGGCAATCTTTTATTTAACATCTTGCAATATAGGTGTCAGAGGGACACAGTGACTCAGTGGCTAAGATGCAAAGCTTGTTGTTTGAAAGGTCGGCAGTTCAGTGGTTTGAATCCCTAGTGCTGTGTAACGGGGTGAGCTCCCATTACTTGTCCCAGCTTCTGCCAACCTAGCAGTTCAAAACCACATAAAAAATGCAAGTAGAAAAATAGGGACCATCTTTGGGAAGAACGTAACAGTGTTTCGTGTGCCTTTGGCATTGAGTCATGCCGGCCACATGACCACGGAGACGCCTTCAAACAGTGCTAACTCTTCGGTTTTGAAATGGAGATGAGCACCACCCCCTAGAGTTGGGAACGACTAGCACATATGTGCAAGGGGAACTTTTACCTTTACCTTTATACTGTAGTTAGAATGAAGAGTAGAGTATTTAATTAAAACAGATCACTTCCATTCCTTTTCTTCTAATTGAGGCAGGAATGTTTCAATATTTGGAAATACTTTGGATGCCTTTGAGGTCCACCATTGAGTTGGAAAGACCATTTAGGACCATCTCAAATCCAACCTCCTGGATAGGAATAGCAATTAAAGCATGCCTGGAAAACATCTATCTAGCCTTTGCTAGAACTCTAAAGGGATGCATGCACACATCCATCACTTCGCTCCGTAATTGGTTTCACTGTCAAACTGTTATACTGCTGGGTTGTGTGGGTTTTTCCCAAACATTTAGACAGAATTTATCTTCTTGTGGTTTAAGAGCATAATTCTCTGTCTTCATTTTGGGACAATGGAAGAGAGCCTATGGCCTTTCTGTGTGATGCCCCCATAGATACTTGAAATGCTATCATATCTCCCTCAAATCTTCTGTTGTCAAGGCTAAACAACATCCGGGTCCCTCAATTCCTTCTTGTAGAACTTCCTTTGCAATCTTGTGATCGTCTTTGATATACTTTATAATTTTTTCAGTTTAATCTGATACCTTCCTAAAGTACAACACATGACGTCCAGAACCGTACTCTAGATAATATGTGACCTACAAAAGATACTACTGTTCTTCCCAAGATTTGGAAACTTGTGTTGATGAAATCCTGAAATTAATTGGTCTTCTTTGCATCCTACTTTAATCTAGAAAATCATTTCAAGTGTTGGGGCTTTCTAAGGCAGGGGTCTCCAACCTTGGCAACTTTAAGAGTTGTGGACTTCAACACCCAGAGTTCCTCAGCCAGCTTTGCTGGCTGAAGAATTCTGGGAGTTGAAGTCCACAAGTCTTAAAGTTGCCAAGGTTGGAGACCCCTGTTCTAAGGTATTAGCTATTCAGTTCCAGAACTTTCCCAGGACTGTGAAATATTCATAGAAAGCAGTTACAAGATCATGGGAAAAGACATAGCTGCTTTAATGAGTTGCAGATTCAAAAGCAATCTGGGGCGGGAGGGTGGGATCCAGTCTGAAATTCTGTGCAGATGTATTTGCTATCCATCCAAGTGTGTACCTCTAATAAGCATGTCCTAAGAAAAATATTGCCATCATTGTAAATAGTGACAAATACTGAACCCAGCACCAAATCCAAACCAGCCATCAATCCTTTGGTCCAGTTTGATGGTGAATTCATTTTTCCCTCATGTCCCCTCAGACAAAGCTAGATAAACCCAGTAAATATTTCCAAGTGGTTTAGGCATGCAGGAAGATACAAGTGCAAAGAAATCCATACCAGCCCTCTAGTCCAATTATAAATAAAGGCTTTCAGAAGAAAAGATCACAAGACTACTGAAGGAAGCTGCCAGAGGCACAATTATAAAAGTAAATAAAATATTGTGGCAGAAAGTTAATCTAAGTAGATCTGTAACCGGAGAGAAAATCCTCCTGCCCCAGTATAAACTTTTTCAGAGCTTATTCATTCAACAGCATTTTCTACATTGATCTTAATTAGTCCAGCGAGTTATCCAGGGACTCCAGGCAGAGACCAAAGGGAATTTTGGTAACTCTGCTTAAGTGGGGTGAATTTGACTACTAGCAGCCCTTCTTCTGTGCTTTTAGCAGGGAGAAGCAGAAGCAAAGATGTCCATCAAAACTTCTTGAGAACCAAGGAGGAGGTGTGCAACCTTTCTGAGAGAGAGAATTACTGTATTTTTCAGAGTATAAGTGCACCGGAGCATAAGACACACCTTCGTTTTTGGGGAGGAAAATAAGAAAAAAGCTGATTGGCAGGTGGATTGGCCTCCCAGAATACCCCCAATCAGTTGTTTCCAGAGGTGAATTTTAGCAACAGGTTTCTTGGTTGTGAACTCTGTGCCTTGCTTTCTTTTTCAGCCTCTGAAAGCCTCCAACACAGAACTTCAGAAAAAAAGCCTCTGAAGCTCTGTTTGGGGGCTTCATTTCTGAAGCTTCTTTCAGCCTCTGAAACCTCCGTTTGAGAAGCTGGGTGGGGCTACATTCGGAGTATAAGACGCACCCAGTTTTTCACCCTCTTTTTTGGGGGAAAAGGTGCGTCTTATACTTCAAAAAATACGGTAGGTATTTCCAAAGAAGCTGGGGAGATGTGTCTCAGCCAGAGCTGGGTTTTCTTGCAAATAGGGTTTCACTAGGTTACAAGAAAGCTGCAGAAGAAAAAAAGAAACAAGACACCTATATTAAGGTAAAGGTTCCCTTCACACATATGTGCTACTCGTTCCCGACCTGGGATTCGAACCGCTGAACTGCCGACCTTTCAATCGACAAGCTCAGTGTCTTAGCCACTGAGACATTGCATCTTACTGCTATAACTACGGTATAGCTGACCACAGACCAAACAATAAATGGTGATATATCCTTACTCTACTCATAAACTACTCAGAAGTCCCAATAGCATGTAAGAAATGTGCCTTGAATTCAGGGGTGGGATTCAAAATGTTTTACTACCGGTTCTGTGGGCATGGCTTGGCGGGCATGATGTTGCTTGTTGAGCGTTGCAGGGGAAGGATACTGTAAAATTTCCATTTCCTCCCCACTCCAGGGGAAGGTTACTGCAAAATCCCCATTTCCTCCCGATCAGCTGGGACTCAGGAGGCAGAGACTAGATGGGGGTGGGGCCAGTCAGAGATGGTATTTACCGGTTCTCCGAACTATTCAAAATTTTTCCGCTACCAGTTCTCCAGAACTGGTCAGAACTTGCTGAATACCACCTCTGCTTGAGTTGCAAGACAGAAATGTGATCCTTGCTTAATCTTGAACGCTTCATATGAAGAAAACCACCCTTCTTTCTTGTCTTTCATTCAAAATATAAATTTGGCTTCTGCTTTTTTCTAATATTGGCATCGCTAGCTTATTCTTTCTGAGCAAAATTTCCCAATCTGGTGATCTGCATATTTCCAGAGCATATGAAGTTTATCACATGGGATGGAGAACGTTAGTCTATTTTTAATATATGAGGCATCATTATGGCGCTGAATTTAGATCCATTCAGGCCTATTCAGATAGATACGCACAAATATTTTTCACTGCAAGTCATGACAAAATTGTGAGAAGCTAGGTTAATGTGTGCATTATTACATATTATTTCATTAATGTAAAAAGAGAAACTGGCCCCCTCAGTTTTTTCCATGCCACAGAATAATTAGCGTTTCTGAATTCCATGTAGTCATATTGGAAAGTATGCTTCTTGTGGTTAAAAATACATGCTCAGAGAATATGGTATTTTAAGGGACCGCAAAACTAAACGGTTGGTAAAGCTGTTTTAAAGCTCTTCCTATAGCTTTGCCCTTTAAACATCTCTCAGAGAACTTAATCCTTAAGTGTTTCATTTTGCCATAGGACTGTCTAGTTCAAGGTAAATCTCAAATAAATGCAACACTGTTTTAATGGTTCCCTTTGGGTTTAATTCTGTATATAGTCTTTGCAGCCAAAATTCCAAAACATGTTAAATTGTTAAATACAGGTTAATAAATCTCAATATACTTACATTCTAGATATAAAACAAGCCATGTATTTTGGTTGTAAGACATTCACTTTTGAGTTTAACTATGGTTTATTAATCCAGGACTTGTACATAAATTAGGTGGGGCTCATAGTATGTATTAGGCGCATATATGATCTGATAGTTTGTGGTTCTGTGTTTATCTGGTGATTTAAATAAACCCTAAGATGGCCTAGATTGCTATGGTTTTAAAACCATGATTGGGTGTAGAGCAGGGGTGAAATCCAGCAGGTTCTGACAGGTTCTGGAGAACCAGTAGCAGAAATTTTGAGTAAATTGGAGAACCGGCAAATACCACCTCTGGCTGGCCCCAGAGTGGGGTGGGAATGCAAATTTTGTAATATCCTTCCCCCAGGAGTGGGGAGGGAATGGGGATTTTGCAGTATCCTTCCCCTGGAGTGGGGTGGGAATGGAGATTTTGCAGTATCCTTCCCCTGCCATTCCCACCAAGTGACGTCACGCCACACCACACCACACCCACCGAACCAGTAGTACAAAAATTGGGATTTCACCACTGGTGCAGAGTGTTCTTAAGAACACTAGGATTGATAACACAAGTAATATTTTGACAAAAGCAGCCTTTAAAATAGAGTTGAACATCATACAAAACTGGTTTCTAGTAATTTTTTTTAAAAAAAATGTTGGTAATTGGTATTTCTGACAGCAACAGTCTGACCACAGTAATATATATTTATAACCTATAAATTTTACACACACACACACACACAAATTTATAGGTTATAATTATGCCACCCATCTCACTATCAAGCAACTCTAGGAGGCTTACATGACAAAAAATAATATTATGAAACATTAAAACAATAAATACCTTTAAAATTAACAAAAATTGGTTCGCTTATTTGTGATTGGACATGGCTATGCAAACGAAACCAGTGTTAGGATCCGCTCGGTTATTATAAACGCAGCCAGTTGGGTTAATTTAATTAATTCTGCCGACTGACAGCAGTTTGATTCTCACTGCCCCAAGCTTGACTCAGCTTTCCAGCCAGAGGTGGTATTCAGCTGGTTTGCAACAGTTCACGTGAACTGGTAGTGACAATTGCAGGTGAGCCTGCCTACCTGCCCTGGCTCCAAGTCATGCTATTTAGGCACATTTTTGAGGCTGGGCGCATGCATGGAAAGCCCACAATCGAGCAAAGTGCATGCGTGGAAGGCCGAGCACATGTGTGCACACCACATGCATGAGCGGCGAACCAGTGGTAAAGGTAAGTGAAACCCATCCCTGCTTCCATCCAATCTGAGGACCCAGATTGTTGGGGGCAAGATGCTGACTCTGTAAACTGCTTAGAGAGGGCTGTAAAGCGATGTATAAGTCTAAGTGCTATTGCTATTAATTTTGTAAACCATCCACCCCTGGGATTATGAACAGATATCCACATCTTCAGCAGTTAAAGGGTGTTCTGAGAGTATCTCATACCTGGCAAAAAAACAAACCCTAACTTCTGCTGTTCAAATTTCTTATTTCAAAGTATAATACAAAGGCTAATTTGTGAGTAGCCTCAGGAAGGCTGTTCTCCTAATCTGTGCAAAAAGGGATTTGCTTTTTGCTTTCTTTCTGACTATAAAGTAGAGCCGGAAAGATATCAAAGTGTCTTTGATATCTAAAAGATATCAAAGTATATTTTTTTTCCTTTTTGATTAGCTGATGTGACACTTCTTTTTTTTTTTTTTTGGAAGGCATGGACACTAGACAGAGCTGTCTGGAATGTAGTTTGCCATAACTATTGCTTCATCTGAATTCTATAAGATATTGTCTAAGAAGACATCCGCCTTCCAGCATCAATATCTGTGAGCAATAACCAACATTTCCTCCCCCTGCAGGTTCTGGTTTTTCTCACTTCTTATCAGCTCGGTTTATTGGTCAGCTAAAGCATTTTCCCTATTTTCTCCTTATCACTTTATTGTATTTTATGACTCTGCAATTTACAGCATTGGATTTCAACATCAAAGAGCAGCTAATTAAAGCAACCCAAAGTTTGATAAAAGACAAGAAAAAAACCACAATGGGAGAAGAGAAAAGTGCTTAGGTTGGCAATGAAAAAAAATAAGCTAGATTCCAGACAAGTGAAGGAAAAATGTCAAAAATTGGGCCCAGTATTTGTGGCTGCTATCTAAAAGTAAAGGTTTCAGTTCGACTTTAGGGCAGTTCGACTTTAGGGCACAGTACTCATCCTCATTTCTTGGCCGAGGGACCCAGTATTGTCTGAAGAACAATTTCTGTGGTCATGTGGTAGCCAGTATGGCTATACGCCAAAGGCGAGTGAAACGCTGTTATTTTCCCACCGAAGTGGTACCTATTTATCTACTTGCATTTACATGCTTTCGAACTGCTAGGTGGACAGGAGCTGGAGAAAGTAACAGGAGCTTACTCTGTTGCACAGAGTTCGGGTCTCGAACCCAGGCTGTCAGCACTCCAGCTGACAAGCTTAGTGTCTTAAACTGATGAGCCATCACAACCCCAGCTATCTACCTCTCTTCAAATTAGAGATAGTCCTGGACTGGCAACTGTTTGCATAGCTACCCTGACCTCCTAAAAGCCACTTATCACCCAGTTTTGAAGTTATGATGTTGGCATTCCCTGCGGTCATGTGACCATATTTTTGGGTGCTTGGCAACCGGCCCACATTTACAGCTGTTTGCAGTGCCCTGAGGTCTTGTGACCAAAATTTACATTTTTGTTGGAGAACTCTGTTTACTTCAGATTTTTGGCAAAAACCACCCCATAGCCGATAATGGGAAAATTAGGCGTACATTTGCTTCTCTTTCTCCAAACTCCAAAAAGTGTGTGCTCAATCACTGCAAAAAAGTTCTAAATTTGGGCCTACTTGTATGGCGATCCAGTTTACAACCATCATGACTGAGGACTATAATTATCAGGCTCAAATATGGCCATAACTCGAGGACTACCTGTACATCATTTAATAATTATTTTTTCCAGCAATAAAACATATAACTAAAAGGAAAAAAAAAAGATTTCATCAAGTTATAAAAGATCAAGGAAGTCCTGGCACTACCCACAGGTAAAGTACTCAAGCAAATGACCCAGTGGTGGGTTTCACTTTATGTTACTACCGGTTCGCCGCACATGCACATGCTCGTTTCGTGTGTGTGCTTGGTTCGTGAGTGCCCCTGCCTTCCACACATGTGCCCGACCTCAAAAACATGCCTAAATAGGACGGCATAGAGCTGGGGTGGGTGGGTGATTTCCACTACTGGTTCAGGTGAACTGGTCCGAACCGTCTGAATACCACTTCTGATCCAATAAACACAAAATGAACTAAGAAAGATATAACCTACCCTACCCACTTACTTTGCACTTTCACCTTTCCTGAACTGCTGAGTAAAAGGGAACCAGATAATGTAACATATGTCTATATTTTTCCTTTGTGATATACAGCTGGGCCCCCAACCTCCGGCCTGTGGAACAACACCGGTCTGCAGCATTCCAGAAACTGGACCATGCAAACAAGCGAAGTCCCATCCACGGGATGCAGGTAGCAAATTAAACCATGCCCCCCCGCCCCCTGGTCTGTGGAAAAATTTCTCTCCACGGAACCAGTCCCTGGTGCCCAAAAGGTTGGGGTGGGGGGAGCTGATATACAGGCTTCGTTAGAGTTGTCTTCCATGAAATTTGCTCTGGATTGAAGGTTCAAAAGTGAGGCTGTGGAAACAAAGGATGTATGCATGGATACAAGATACACACACACACACACACCCCTTGCCTGCTTTCAACTTTTATAAACTTTTTTTCCCTCTAGGATATTTTGGGCAAGTTGTGATGTGGAAATGTACTGTATATTGTTCCTTCAGATTGTTAATTTTCTTATATGTTACTTAACTTTGGGTAACCACCCAGTAATTTTTGGAATTGGGGAGCCTAGAAACCGGACACAAATAAGCAACACCACACTGTACACCTATGGTAAACCAAGTCATGGTTTATACAAGCCAATCTTTTGGGTTTGCATGACTCACAGGTCCGTGAGCTGGCACATTAAATTTACCATTCTCTGATGCCATTTTACACAACAGGAATTGGAGAGGAGAGGCAGTGTTGTATTCAGATATACTCCCTTAATATTTGGGGATGAGTATCAATAATCATTGGCCTATTTTCTCTGGCCTATGTTTTGCAGTTAAATGTATACTTTATATCACATGAACTGTTAATATCACTTTATAATGCCTTGGTAACACCTCACTTGGGATACTGGATTCAGTTTTGGTCGCCACAATGTAAAAAAGATGTTGAGACTCTAGAAAGAGTGCAGAAAATAGCAACAAAGATGATTAGGGGACTGGAGGCTAGAACTTATGAAGACCGGTTGCAGGACCTGGGAATGTCTAGTTTAATGAAAAGAAGGACTGGGGAGACATGATAGCAGTGTTCCAATATCTCAGACGTTGCCACAAAGAAGAGGGTCAAACTATTTTCCAAAGCACCTGATGGTAGAACAAGAAGCAATGAGTGGAAATTAATCAAGGAGAGAAGCAACTTAGAATTAAGGAGAAATTTCCTGACAGTTAGAACAATTAATCAGTGGAACAACTTGCTTCCAGAAGTTGTGAATGCTCCAACACTGGAAGTTTTTAAGAAGATACTGGATAACCATTTGTCTGAAATTGTGTAGGGTTTCCTGCCTAAGCAGGGGGTTGGACTAGAAGACCTCCAGGGTCCCTTCCAATTCTGTTATTCTATTCTTTATACTCAAGAGAAGACAGAAAGTTATCTGCATGGCTTGCAAACCTCAAATTTTTTGTTGATGTCCAATTGTTAAAGCACAAATGTCTTCTACCTGTAAGGGAGAAATGCTTAAAGGGGAAAAAAATTAGAGTGGATTCAAATAATTGAGAAGGCATTCTTTAAAGGCATTTCAAACCAATGCTTTGCTCTGTTCAGGTATACAAACAGAAGCATCCTCAAGTATTTGCTTCAACATATCCAATGAAAAAGAAAATAGTACCTCTCTGGTGAATTGGTTCCACTAACGAACATTTTAAAAATTAAAACAGAATATGACTTAATACACGAGAGGAAAACATTCCAGAGTTAGAATGCAGGTAGTTCCTGACTTACAACAGTTTGTTTAGTGACCATTCAGTAACGACCATTGTAGCATCTCTATGGTCACATAATTTATATTTGGATGCTTGACAGCTGACTCGCATTTATGACGGTTGCAGTGTCCTGGGGAGTGGGTTTCACGTGATCTCCTTTTGTGACTTTCTGACAAAAATAATGGGGAAACCAGATTCACTTAACAACCATGTTACTAATTGAACAGCCGCAGTGATTCACTGAACCAATGCGGCAAGAAGTCGTAAAAAGGGGCAAAGTTCACTTGACAGATTTCTCACTTAACAACGTACATTTTGGGCTCAGTTGCGTGGTTGTAAGTTGAGGATTACCTGTATTTTTTAAATTTTTGTGTCTTAGTGCCACTTAACGGGGTAAGCTCCCACTACTTGTCCTAGCTTCTGCCAACCTAGCAGTTCGAAAGCACGTAAAAAATGCAAGTAGAAAAATAGGGACCACCTTTGGTGGGAGGGTAACAGCGTTCCGTGCACCTTTGGCGTTTAGTCATGCCAGTCACATGACCACGGAGACGTCTTCGGATAGCGCTGGCTCTTCGGCTTTGAAAGGGAGATGAGCACCGCCCCCTAGAGTCGGGAATGACTAGCACATATGTGCAAGGGGAATCTTTACCTTTTTAGTTGCACTTTAACATGCCCGTTTTTAAAAGTGGAAGGACAACTGTCTCAGCCTGAAGCCTGTCATAAAATACATGCTTGACGAAATAAATTAAAAAAAATTTTTTTTTACCAGGCGGCAATGCCATCAGCCTGCTCTAGAGGGCATTGACACAAACCTGGCTCTCAAGAAAAATAGGTAGGAGTACTTTCACTTCTCTTTCTTTCTTCAGTCTCCCAAAAGTTGAACAGGTTAGCATCTCCGTGCTCTTCCACTGTATGTGCTCCCCACCCTTAAACTGGCCTTGCTTATAGTCCGGGTGGCTTCCTCACCGCTCCTTTGCAACGGAACAACTCGGTGCAAGAAAAGGAAAGGTTGAAGGCGAAGGAAGGTGAAGCCGGGTCCCCAAAGTTGCTTAACTCCAGGAGCAGCAACCGATGCTAATCTCCCTAGCAGCACAAGTGATTGATAGGAGCCGGTTGGGAAACTAAATGCGTTTGCAAACCCGCAAGGTCCGCAGGCTCAACTTCGAAGTAACTCGATTGAGATTCCATTCCCTTCCTTACAACTCTCCTCCTCCTCCTTCCTCGTTTCGGGATGTTCGTTGATGCCGATCTGTCCCTTTCCCTCGCGGATTACAAAAGGGGCTGGGAGCTCACGAACTCGTCTTTCCGGGATCTGGGGATCCCATTCCTTTAAGCGGGCTGCTACTCATCGGACGGAGGGGTGGGTGGGAACTCCGCAGCTGATGCCTTCTCTCTCCAACCTAGACTCGCTTCGATTGTCCCTTTAAATGTTCCAAAGGTGCTTCCCCCCCCCCCCAAAGAAGCACCTGGACTTTCTGGACCAGAAAGGGACAACCATGACCTGTCTGCCCGAGAACCTCCATAAACGTTTGTCCCTTTGAATGCACCCTAACCGGTTCGCATTCAAATGCCATTTTCGTTGCATTGCAAAACGTGCCCGGGAGCACGGGAAGAGGTTGCCTTCCAAACCGGGCTTCCCCACATCGCTGGCGCCCGCATCTCCCTGGCTTTTTGCCCTCAAGGCAAAAGTGGAAGCCTTTTTCCCACGGATCCCTCCACCTGATCCTCCGGTTATAGCCGGCCCCGACATCGCGAAAACCCGGAGCTCCTTTTGTCGGAAGGGTGGGCATTTAAACCCTCGGATCCTTGGTTCAGACGTGCTGCTGAAACTCGAATGACCCGCTCGGCGCCAGAGGGGGGCGCGAGCGGGGCGGGACCGGGTTTCCCACGGGGGGGGGACAGCCCCCCCAACTCCCACGCGAGCTCTCCACTGGAGTGGGGGGGGTCGGGGGGGTGAGAGATAGCTGGGGGCGGGGTCCGCCCGTCCCTATCTCAACGGGCCTGAGGGAAGCGGCTGCTCCAAGACACTGCAAAGCCGTCTTTCCTTCCCATCCACTCCCCCCACCTCATCGCCCCCCAACACCACACACCGCCTCCCCAGGCCCGGCGGGTTATGAATGGGTGCAGCGGAAGCACCGCCCCCTCCGGACGTGACGCCCAGCCAATCGGCCGGCGGGCTGCGTGGATGGATGAGGTCAGCGCCGTGGTGTCGGGGAATGGAATGTTGCAAGTGTTAACATTCGGAACCGGGGCAACGTTCGGAGATCGAACGCCGCCGCCGCCGCCGCCGCCATCGGGCAGCGTCGCCAGAGAAGCAGGCGGCGTCCTCCTCCCTCCCTCCCTCCTCCTCTCTCTCTCTCCCCCCTCCTTTCCCCTCCCCACCCCCCCCGGTCTCGGCTGTTTCCCGGGCTTGCGTGGATCGCGCCGCTCAACTGAAATGAATGGCTGAGAGGGGCGGGGGCTAAAAGGAGGCGGTGGAAGAGGCGGCGGCGGCGGCGGCAGGAGCGGCAGCCGCGGCGGCGAAGAAGGAAGGAAGGAAGGAGGAGGAGGAGGAGGATCTTTTCGCTCGCTTCCATCCCTGGGGCCATACAGGCAGCGAGATCGCAGGAAAGCGTGCGGAAGCCCAGGCTCGTCATGCTTTGCAGCCGGTGCTGAAGGCACCGAAAGAAAGAAAGAAAGAAGGAAAGAAAGAGACAGAGAAGAGAGAGAGAGAGAAATGCAGGGATTCGTAAGGTTACGGTGCTGGGGCCGGAAGATGTAATCCCGGCGGTTGCTCTTGTCTCAGCGAGCCCAGGCAAGCCTGCATTCAACGGATTCTCGCTCGCCGCTCTCGTCGCCGACTTCTTGGGGGAGAAAAAAAAAAGCCGGGCGCTTATTTAAGCGGACTGACTGACCGATCGACCGGCTTGGCTTTGGCTTGCCTGTCTTCTTCCTTCCCCTCTGTTGTTGTGGTGGTTTGTTTGTTTGCGTTTGTGATCTTCCAGGGGGATGTTTTGCCCGACTTGAAGTTGCTGCTTTGCTCTCTCTGGTGTGCGTGTGGTGTTTGTGTGTGTGTGTGGAGTGTGTAACGCGTGTGCAGGCGAAAGAAGAGAGAGAGAGAGAGAGGAGAGGGCGGGACGGATTTCTCGGTCTGGCACCCGCAGATTGGAGAGCCGGAGCCCGGGACTCGACGGCTTCTCTCTCTCTCTCTTTCTCTCTCTCTCTCTTTTTTCTTTTAGGTTCAGAGAGCCGCCGCTGTCTTTGTCTTCTCTTCCTCCTCTTTGCATTGCGAGCCAATTCCCAGCCTCTTTTTTTTTTTGGGTGGAAAGCCACGCTGGGCGGGCTTCGCTTCTTTTGCCCCGGTTTCTCATCCTCGCCTTCTTTTTTTTCCTCCCTGCCTTTTTAAGCCCCCCCACCTCGCCCCTCTCCTCCTTCCCTCGCTCCCTCCATTTTCCTTCGTTTCTCTATCCAACACCCCCACCCCACCCCCCAAAAAACCCCACTCCTCTCTTCCCCAACCACCACCACCCCACCACCACCTTCCTCCCAGGGCGAGCTCCCGAAGATGAAAGACCAGAGGGGAGAAAGTTAACGAAATCGCCCACATGCGCTGCATCAGCCCGAGCTTTTGGGAAAGGAAATCCGAGAAGGTGGGAGAAGAGAGTTTAAAGTCTTGGCAGGCGGGAAAATGGCGGACTCAAGCTGAAAGTGTCACTTGGCGAAGTTGGGCGAGCTTTGTGTTCATCGTCGACGATCCCCTTGACCCAGATAGGACACATGCAGGCCAAAAAACGCTACTTCACCCTCCTCTCGGCTGGCACTTTCGTCGTCCTTCTCTTCTACTTCGGCGGCTTGCAGTTCAGAGCATCCAGGAGCCAAAGCAGGCGAGAGGCGCGCAGTAGCAGCAGCAGCAGCGGCAAGAATGGCTTGCAGCGCCCCGAACGCTACTGGCCCCGATTCCCGGACGCCCTGCGCCCTTTCCTGCCTTGGGATCAGCTGGAGAGCGAGGATTACAACCGGCACGCTTCCCCTCGCCAGAAGCGCGACGCCAACGCCGGCGTGTACAAGGGCAAGAAGTGCCGCATGGAGTCCTGCTTCGATTTCGCCCTTTGCAAAAAAAACGGCTTCAAGGTCTACGTCTACCCGCAACAGAAAGGGGAGAAGATCGCCGAGAGTTACCAAAACATCCTGGCCGCCATCGAAGGCTCCCGCTTTTATACTTCGGACCCCAGCCAAGCTTGCCTCTTCGTCCTCGGCTTGGACACCTTAGACCGAGACCAGCTCTCCCCTCAGTACGTGCACAACCTGCGCTCCAAAGTGCAAAGCCTCCATTTGTGGAACAACGGGAGGAATCATTTAGTTTTTAACTTATATTCCGGCACCTGGCCTGACTACACCGAGGACGTGGGCTTCGACATTGGCCAGGCCATGCTGGCCAAGGCCAGCATCAGTACGGAAAACTTCCGGCCCAAGTTTGACGTCTCCATCCCTCTTTTTTCTAAAGATCACCCAAGGACAGGAGGCGAGAGAGGCTTCTTGAAGTTTAACACCATCCCCCCTCTGAGGAAGTATATGTTGGTGTTCAAGGGGAAAAGGTACCTAACTGGGATAGGATCAGACACCAGGAATGCCTTATATCATGTCCATAATGGGGAAGATGTTGTCCTGTTGACTACCTGCAAGCATGGCAAAGATTGGCAGAAGCACAAGGATGCTCGGTGTGATAGGGACAACGCCGAGTATGAAAAGTAAGTGAAGGCGCTTTGGCCTCTCTCCTTGCTTTCCTTCTCTTTTTCGCACACGTGGCTGGGGTAGCAGTGACAGATTAATGCCTTGCAAATGTTCTAGGCAGTTCTCCATCTCCCCCCCTTCCTGGCTTCCTTTTTGTCTTCTTTTTTTAATTAAAAAAAAACAAAACTCCAGCTACATCACAGGTCCTTCGTGGGCCTGTTAGAGATGCAATTCATTATTTATTTGACCCCCCCCCCACCCTTCTTCCTGATTCTCTCGGTACAATTTGTTCGATTGTGAGCTGAAAAAAAAAAGCAGGTGCAACATTGCAAGTTTGTTGTTTGCGGGGTAAGTAGGTAAGTTGGTGGACATACTATTTCAGTTTACGTACGGAACTGGGGTGGCTTCCTGTGTATCTCCTCCAATTGGGGATTTCACCTGTGATACTTGATTATTATTATTTTTAAAGAGGCGGCCAAGGACACAGAGTCACTGTTGAGAGCAAAAGGTGTGCAGGATTGCGCTGTGAGTTTCTCAAATGTTCAGGGATTCATATTCATGCCTTGGACCAAGTGCATGCCCCATTAATTTCTTTTAAATAAAATGGTTCTGAATCCCAGTGTAATCTGCTATATCTTTTCTTGCTTTTAACTGCTCATTCGGGCTTTGTGTGTCTCAGTTGAGTATTTGGATTGGAAAGCTGAGGCTCTTTTATACTTCCTTGCTTGTGAAACTCTTCCCATCCATCTCAGAATTCAACGTTTTCCATTTTTACCCTGATAAGTATGGCCTGAAAGACAATTCTGGGTATCTGCTAAAATGTGCAGTCATGTATTTTGCAGAAGCAGTTATCTTATCTCAGGTGTTCAGCACCTTTGTGGAATTAGATCTGTTGATCTGTCCAAACGATCACTGTCTCGTTTATTTTTCTTTCCTGCAAAAGCTGTAACCTCAGTCAACATGAGGTGTGGAATTGCTCCAACCTCAAGCCCTTTACATATGTTTTTCCATGTTGACAGCTATTTCCACTGATATAAACATTTCCTGTGGTTTTTCCATTCTGTGACACTCTCATTTCTCTTTGAAATTAATTCTGCGGAGTTACTTTGGATAGCAGATAGATATTGTATATTCTGTAGAGTACTTTATTGCCAGAGTATGTTAACCAGCTTTCTGACTTGCCCAGAGCTCACTCTTCAGACCTACACACTACTAGGTTGCACTGCAATTTGGAAACAAGCTAGGGTTACATCAGAGATGCTGCAAGAACAGATCCATATGAACTCTCTTGACATCCCAAATTTGATTTTCTTGGCATGAACAGGATTGTGCACTTGTTTGCTATTCTTCTTTTTAAAAATAGCTCACAAATTGTATGACTTTTTTTTTTAACTGTGAAGCTGCTGACACAACAGATTTGCAAGGCAGGCCAGGAAGGGTTTTAGTGATAATGAATCTGTTTGAAACTAATTAGTTAAGTTTAAATGCTGATCACAGCTGTGTTTGCAGAGTTAAGATCCCTGTGTTAAAGAAACCCACTGTACACGGAAATTGGGAACTTCAATTACATATGTACATATTGTTCTAAAGCAGAATACATCAAGATCTGCTTAGAGGTTCACTAAAACAGAACTATATTTCATATCAGAATTGCCGAAATGTCTAAAAGTTAGATTGCAGTCCTTGCAAATGAGCTGTCACTTTAAAGTATTTCTTAAATTTTTCCCCCCTTTTTCTCTGGGACTCCTTGTAACATATTGCTACCTTCCAGGATAGGTTAGACCGAGAGACAATGACTTGACCAAGCCTTCCAGCAGGTTTCCAAAATTTAGGGAGAATTTAAGCTTGACGCTTCCTGTTTCTAGTCAAAACAGTTTAGTCAGTATATCACAGTGGGGAGATGTTCCTGGTCAATTTTAATTGCTGTCAGGAAAAACTAAGCAGAGTTAGATTTGGTTAATGCTTAGATGGGACAACTCCAGGGAAATCCATTTAGGTGGGGAATTTGACAAATCCTGAAAGAAGAGACTGATAGACTGTTTCTCCCTGTCCATGTGTGAGTCTTCAGATCAGTCTTGTGACTCTCTGGACAAGTCCACAATGTTTTTGAAAGAAAACATGGATGGGTTCAGGAAGTCACCAGCAGTTGGGCTTGATCTACCTTCTTTTCTTTACTAGAAATGCCTGAAAAAATGGATGATCAGCTAAGTTCTTTCAAGATGGAAAATGCATGCTTCTTAGAGCCTTATTTTTTCAGCCAAGGATGGTGTTGAAAATCTGAGCATCCAATGTGGCTGCTTTCACAAAATGGCTGCCTGTGAGGAGACCATCCGCACACAAGGTGGTTCAAATAGGAGGTAAGGCCAGGTAGGGATACCTTTTCCCTAAGAGGCTGATCATTAAAGATATTTTTTAACTACCTATTTGTTTTTTTATGAAAACATGCGGACACACTTGTACAGACAGCTTTGGCACCCAGGAGTTTTTCTGACAACTATCCGTTGGGCTACATGAAGCCAGTTGTCCTTTTTGCAACTGAAGGTCGTGAGGGGACCACTGCATTGCTTCAAAGTGGACTACTTTCCTGTTTAACAGCCAACTAATAAAATAGCATCTTGCACAAAACCAGCTCCCACGTTGCCATATGGCCGTAGAATGGCCGACTTGATCACATTGCATTGAATTGCGAGAAAAGTTTGGTTCGCATACAGTAGTTCTACAGTTCTACAGTTGCTTATGTTCACCGCACTGCATGCAAGTTTTCATAAAAAATGTGAAATTAGGCTGTATTTTGGGGTGCAAGACGATGGCTTGCAGGAGCTTACATCCTTTTCTTTCTCTGCCTTTTTCTATCTTCTATTGAAGCCTTTACTAGCCTGGACTATATATGAAATCTGATCTGATAATGTCTTGAAGCATGACTTCCAGAATCCTTTAGAAGCACATTATATCTGTTCTTATGTACAAATGTGTTATTTATTAAGATTTTTAATAGGGTGAAAAGTAAAACAAGTCATTTTAGAGAATATTTTGGTATGAACCATCCCATTAAAACCATAGAAGTGTTAATGTTTCTTTTTAAAAAGCAGGCAGATTATGACTCTGCACTCAATTTCTCTTAATTGCAAATAGACACATCAGCAGTGTGGAGCCTCAATGGACAGGGGCAGTATATATCTAATTACCTGAGGTGGATGGTAAACATTGCTGTGTATTGCGATGCCAAAATAGCTGGCTACTTGTTTGGATGTAGGATGTCCATTCCAGTAAGACAATTCTCATTTTTGGAACCAGCCACAGCTTCGAAATGTCTTTTTTGTTGTTGTTGTTCAGATGCACCTAAATAAATCAGGTACTTACTTGCCTCTCAGTTTCCTGTGATACTTGATCTTCACTTTCCTGAGTAATTAATCTTAGCTTGATCTCTGTGCAAGACAGGAGTTCAAATATTTAGCAAGTAGTCTTCTGGTCTGGGAGCTTGGCAAAATCAGCCATGAATGGCTGTTTGGGTTAAAAAATAAAAATGTCGATTCTCTTTTACTCTGTCTCTCTTTAAAAACGCCCCTCATGTTAGTCTGCAGCCTTATTTGTGCTTCTCTGAATTTAAATCTAAACAGATTTTAGAGGAAGCAGAATCTGTTTCTCAATAACCTGGATGGAGTCAGAATGTTTGAATTTTTTGTGAAATCTGTTTTGCATATTCCATTGGCAAAAAGGGATAAGGGGAAGAAAACTGAATTTAGCAAGTTAATTGCAATAAAATGTAGTTTAGAGAAAGTGCTGAATGTCCCACATTTTTTCCCTTCCATCTGTTCCCTCCTACCCTACCCCTTTTTCTAATAAGCCCACTACCTTTTTACAGTGTGTTCAAGAACGTTTGACGTGTTTTAGCTTAATCTTTCCAAGTTCTATTAAAAAAACCCATCTGCAGGAGCAGACTAATTAATTTTCCTTGAAGTTATACATCTCAGCAGATAAAGCTGATGCTGGCTGAAATAAATTAAGTTACTTTGATTAGGATACTTTGATTAGGATGCTTTTAAATCCTTTGAAATTTGACTGGGTTTTTACATTACTTGTGAAATGTGACAGCATTATGAACGAGTTTAATGGCAACTGGCTTTATTAATGGTCAAGTTGAGCTTGTTTGCAATTTTCATAGCAATGGTATGGAAGCAATCTGCCATTGCATTGGCTTCCAACTTTTGCTTCCATTTTCCCACAGTCTGGAATTTTCTGCTGGTCTCTCTTTTACTAACTGGGCCTCCCCTGATTGATTAAGAAGTTAAGACAGAGCTGGCCAGGTAATGCTGCTTGTTGAAAAAAACTAAATCACAGGCTTTGTAACCAAAATTTATAGGTTGCAGCAGGCTGAGTTTGCCCAACATGCTAATCAATAAGATAGTCTTTATAAATCACAACTTTTACAGCAAGCTAAGCCAAAGCCCAGCAAAGCACTTTATGGCTTATTGAAAGCGTGAGTCCAGCCACAGAATTTTGCCTAGTATTCAAACCTGGCTTTGTTATCATTTTTCGTCAAGGTAAGAAAACTTTGGTTGAGCTTGTCTGTAACAAACACAGATACATATTTTGATTTGAAAATTGCTAGGATGCCTTGCAAAACATTCCAGCTTAACTAAAGAACTGCATTAAGGGTCTTTCTCATTTGTGTGGCCAGAGAATTTTTTAAATAGTTGGCCCATCTAGTAGGTAATGATGCTACTCTGGATCCTGGTATTTTCTCTTATTGGGCTTGAACTAAGATAATAATTTTTTTAAAAAAACTATGCAGGTGGTGATCATGAAAGGAGCTTGATTGGCTTGTAGTTGTAACTTCAGAAAAATGTGACTGGTTTAAAATGGACTATTGACCTTCCCAAGAATAGAGTGAATATATACTCAGAAAGTTAATATTTTGGCAGTGAAAGTCAGTGAAATATCCTCTGTTTTTTTAACATCTTACCTGGAAGTAAGAAGTGGAAAGATCTGGAGTGAGAAGGTACTGACCCTTTCATGCAATTTTTCTGAATTTCAGACCCAACTGCCGCGTCATGGGGTGAGCTCCCATTACTTGCTCCAGATCCTAGCAGTTTGAGAGCATGCAAAATGAGAATAGACAAATAGGTACCACTTTGGAATAAAGGTAACATGACATGATAGCATCGTTCCAATATTTGAGGGATTGCCACAACGAAGAGAAGGTCAACCTGTTTTCCAAAGCACCAGAAGACGAGACAAGAAACAATGGATGAAAACTAGTTAAGGAGAGAACCTAGAACTAAGGAAAAAATTCATGACAGAACAGTTAATCAGTGGAATGACTTGCCTCCAGAAGTTGTGGGTGCTCCATCACTGGACATTTTTTATATAGACACTTGGATAGCCACTTGTTTGGAATGGTATAGGAGGTTGGACTAGAAGATCTTCATGATACCTTCCAACTCTGTTTTTCTGTTATTCTGTAACTGTTCTGTGCACCTTGGTGCATAGTCATGCTGGCCACATGACAACAGAAATATCTTCAGACAATGCTAAGAAACAGAAATGAGCATCTCCCCCAAGAGCCGGAGATGATTGGATGGGGGAAATCTTTACCTAAGAGGTGCTTCAAGAGTACTGTATTTTTCGGAGTATAAGACATTCTGGACTATAAGACGCACCTACCTTTTTTGGGGAGGAAAACAAGAGAAAAAATCTGCCTCTGCCTCCTTGCAGCAAACAGCCAACAGCCTGCCTTAGTTTCATTTTCATTTTCAGCACAGCCTGATTAGTACAAGAAAAAAAAAACCTGCCTCCTAGCAATTTGCCTCCTGGCAGCAAAAAGTGGAGGCCTGCCCAGTAATAGGCAGTGGCAATCCCTGCAGCCTAAAACAGCTGAGGGTTGGGAGGCTGATCCAACTGACAATTAGTTGCTTATGCTAATCAGGTGGTGCTGAAGCTGCAAGGAGGTAAATTGCTGGGAGGTTGAAGCTAAAGGGTGGGGGTTGGAGGATGTGTGGGGCTACATTTGGTGTATAAGATGCACCCAAATTTTCACCCTCTTTTAGGGGGGAAAAAGTGTGTCTAATACTCTGAAAAATACATTATATGGTGAATTGACCAGCATTTTAAAGGGTTGACTCCAGGGCAGAAATGATACTGGCCTTCTTATTTTATCCATCAAATTTATATAGCCACCTCTCAAAAAGTGACTCTGGATCATGTACAAGATTGTAAAAAAATCAAATTATATTTTTAAATCACAAAGATTAAGAGAAGACAACAGATGTTAACAACAATAGACTTCAGTACCTATTTCATCTATAATTATAAGGGATGGTTTGGTTTTGACTGGTTGGTTGAGAAGACAACAGAGGTTGGTTATCATGTAATGCTAAGCCAAGACTTAGTATCAAAACAAATCACACGGGTAATATCAAGTTACACAGTCTGTGTTCTTTTTACCTCCCAGCTGAAATCTATAGATCTGATCTTGGGGATTCCTTGAATTTTGTAATTTTGCCCTCTTAGGAATACTCTGGAGGGCTGTAGTGAGAAGATTGGCAAATACATTGTTTGAAACAGAAGTGCTTGATGATAAACCTTTTTCCAGTGGGAAGATATTGAGTAAAGAATATGAAGGAGTCAAGTTCTTAATTGGTAAATTATAAAACAATCAAGGGCTGTTCCTTCGGTAGAGGAGGCCTGAAATCAGTGGCATAGATTTTTGTGATGAAGTTTGTGAGGAAATATCTACAGTAGCTTTATTTATGGTGGTTGGGAATTATGCTGGTCACAACAGCGGTGATGGGATTGAAGTCCAGCATATCTGAAATAACATTGATAGTAGGAAAACTGATGCATTCACAAATGGTGTGGATTAGCATAATGAAGGGAGATAGGTGGCTTGTTCAAATTTGAAATTTTTCTGGTTTTTTTCCTACATTCTTTTTCTCAGTGTTGTACGATGACTAGCTACAATGAATATACTGTTAACATACAAGGAGATAAATAGCTATGCATCTATGTATGTAGTTTGTTGTCTATTCATGGCAGAAGCATCACAATTAAAATAAGGCATACTATATAACAGTTATTCCCCAACCCCTGGGCCCCAGCCCACTATTGGGCTGTGGTCTGTTTGGAACCAGGCCGTGCGGGCAGAAGTGGCAGGCCTGTTTCCCTTCTCTCCCCCCAGTCAGACCAGTTTATATAACATAAAATTTAAAATATAAAACACAAGATTAGTGTGTGTGTGTATAAATTAATTAAACAGATTTTGTCCAGAAATTAACATCAATTGTATTCTGTCATGCTGCTATGAAGTGCTCAAGTGTATTCAGATCGGGACACAGAGGACAGGTATACTTATGTGTTGTTGTCGGCATGTTATCACAATCACAAAGAACTGAAAACAGCAGTTAGCCCCATTTGTTTAGAGCAGTGATGGCTAACCTTTTCCAGATTGAGTGCCCAAAGCACACCTGCGCATGTGCGACAGAAACCCGAAGAACAGCCAACTGGCAGGAGGCGCGCACACATGCGCAGCAGAGCTGAACTGGGGCGATGGCTCACGTGCCATCAGAAAGGGCGCTGTGTGCCACCTCTGGCACACGTGCCATAGGTTCACCATCATGGGCTTAGAGTGTCTCTGGATCTTGTACCCCTGTGCAGTCTATTCATTTTTCAGACTTCCCGGCTTCCGTCAGACCCACGTACCAGTTCCGCTGTTGTTGGTTCCATCCAGTGTTGGTTCTTTGTAGCTTTCCATAGGTCCACCCTGCTTTCAAATTCTTCAAAGTCTTCCATCGACCTAAGGAAGCTTTTCCTGGATTCTAGTCTCTGTTGGTTGTAGGCCATAGAAAGCGTGTTGTCTAGACATTGATGATTTGAATCTCTGCTGTTGCTTCTCTATGGACAGCAATTGGGACAATGCCAGCTAGGTAGTAGATCTTATGTAGAAGGGTAGGTTTAAGGCCTCTGGTAATAATTCTGCTAGCTTCATTCAGCGAATATAGTTAAATAGTGTCTAGTCTGTTGTAAATTAATCTACCAATGTGTAATATATTTTGTCCGTAGACTGGCATAGAGGGAGTAATGGTAATAAGTAGCCACTGATCAGCTGAAGGTTTTCTCTAAACATTAAGAATTAACTTATTAAGCATAGCTTTAAATTATGCTCTATCTGCCTGCATAATATGTTGAGTGAAGAAAAACGTACAGTAAGTATTGTAAAACCTCAGTGGTGGATCAGAATATTCTGCCTGCGTTTAAATAATGGCTTAGGGGAAGAATGTATACTTTGTGATCGTCAAGTCTCGGATTCAGATTCCTTGAGCAGCTTTCTAACTTCACTGCCACAAACTTGAATCAAGTAATAGATTTCATTGTACCTCTTTAGTTGTGTAATTCTCTGCTTTTTAAAGAGTTTTGTAGATTATTGAAAAAAAGGCTGCTCTACCTCTTTTATTTTCATAGGATTTACTTTTTTAAACTCTACGGCTTTGCATAATATCTAACAGGAGTGTTGGAATTCAAAATAGTGTTCCAGAAATCCACTGTTGTTCACAGAGGAATTTTAAGGAATAGGAGACAGCGGGTCGAGCAAGAATAGACACGTTTGAAGCACAAAAGGGTAGGAAAATAGACGTGAAGAAATTGCAGGCTTGAAAAAGAAGACATGGTTTTAATTTTTTTTTGTGGGGGGGAGGGAAGGACTAAAAACAGCCACTAAAAGCAGAGGTCTTCAAACTTGGCAGCTTTAAGACTTGTGGACTTCAACTCCCAGAATTCTCCAGCCAGCATAGCAGAGCTGGCTGGAGAATTCTGGGAGTTGAAGTCCACAAGTCTTAAAGCTGCCAAGTTTGAAGACCTCTGACTAAAAGGCTTTGAGTAGGAACAACATAAATCAGAATAGATTCATATTGTAGCAAGATGAATAAAGAGTTGCACTTGCTTATCTTTCTGTTTCCTGACTGACAACCTGGCATATTAAAATAAAATGCTTAATTTTGTGAAATGGGCTGTTTGTGTATTTGTTATGCAACATCTGTCCTCCTAGGTGTGTTTGAATAATAGCGGAAGAATTTTAAAACCAAACTTTCTTCTTTTGAATTAATGCGTTAATTCTGCTTTAATTTTTAAGACGTTTACTTTCTAAGGGCCAATAGTACAAAAGCTTCTGCATGTATATGGTGAATGTGTGCTAGGTATTATCCCCTTGACTGTGAAACCAAGAAGATTTAGGTTTTGATGGATGATCTTACATAGAGATAGAAATAACTTTCAGGTGTAAGTTCTAGGTAGATCCAAAGCTGCCTTTTCAAAAGGCAACTGGACTTTCTGGTTTTTCTTTAAAGACGTTTCACTTCTCATCCAAGAAGCTTCTTCAGTTCTGACTGAAGGTTGGAGAACGAAAGGATTTGTATTCCTTTCATCCTTCTATCCTCCCCGTCTGCAAAACAAAGCCCAATTGCCTTTTGAAAAAGCACCTTTGGGACAGCAATGACCTGGATGAGAAGCTCCATAGATAAGTTCAATGTAGGTTGAAAAGGGTTTATAATTTAATTTAGAGAATATGGTGAGTCTGCAGATGATATTAATTTCCCCCAAATGGAAGAAACCCTATCCTGGTCCGCTGCAGAGAAGGATATCTTTTCAGGTGAAAAATACTACACTACAGAACTTACGTCTTTGAGTGCAAAAGAGAAGCAGGTTCTATTTTCTTATTTTTCTCTTTTTGGAATGTTGCAGTCTTGAATGCCTTAAATTATCACTTAACAATGAAAAAACAATAACATTACCAAACGTTTTACATGTTTATATAACAAACTTTATAGCCATGAAAATAAAATTGGTATAATGTCTAAAGTGAAGCAAATACTGAAATCCCCTCTAATATATTAAAAAACCAAATACGCAGACGCTTGTTACAGCAGTTAAAATGAACAAGGTAACGCACTAAAATAAAAATGCGGCTCTCCGCAACATTTTCTTGCTTCCTGGGCAAATCACTTTTACTATCAGTAACTTCAAATCTGTTCTTTAAGTGATTTTTTTTTATCCTTTGGCTTTGTTTATACCTGTTTCTATGTCACATATTTTGTGTGCAGCTGAATGGAACAGAATTAGCCCTGATTTTGTTGATTAGCTGGCAGGGGAAACCCAAGTTATTCAGGGTTTTAAGAGTGCTAATTGAGAAGGTTTAAAGATTATGTTGTCTCTTTTCCATTTCCCCTGCATGATGTTTATGGGCTATAATTGTATGCTTGGACTTGTGCTTCTGACACCAAATTTGTTATAAATCACAATCATCTGCAAGTTCTCTTTGTTTGCCGCTATTCAATTAAAGTCCCCTTTGAGCTCCTGGAATGTGTGTGTATATGTGTTGAGTTTTGATGTCTGTCTCTGATAAGTTTTCCTCTCCCACCTTCATGACTGGGTGTTTTAGAATGAGCCTTCAGTTCCTCTCTGACTCTCTCCAAGTCATTTAATAATGGCTAATAAATTGGCCCTGGCATGCGAATAGAAATCAGTGGTTGGATTTCTTTGTAGCGAAATAGTGCATGTTTTGTAAATTTAAAAAAAAAATGGGTTGTTTTACCTTGGAAAGGTGTATGGCAGGGTTTCAAACTCAAGGCCCAGGGCCCAGATCCGGCTTGCAGGGTGCTTAGATCTGGCCCACAGGGTCGCCCTGGAAACGGCAAAGGGCTGGCCCGCTGTGCCTCTGCCAGTGAAAACAGAGCTTGGGAGGGCTGCCCGAGGCCTCCACGAGCTCCATTTTTACTGGCAGAGGGTTGCAGGAGGCTATCACAGCCGAAAACAGAGGTCGGGAGTCAGTTTTCCTGGCAGAGTGCTCAGGCCACCACAGGCGCCCCCGACACAAGTGCCACCCCCCCCCCCCCGAGGTCAAAACAAGCTTGATATGGCCCTCAATGAAATGGAGTTTGACACCCCTGGTGTACGGGATAGTGTTGGCTTAAGGAAATGCATGCTGCTTTTTAAAGCACATTTTCTCACCAAAATATAGAAGGTTACAGCAGATTCTTTGGTTGCAGGTTTAAATGCATATTTACTACCTGCATTGCTTGGTTCACATCAGCTTCTAAGTACAGGTATTTCTTGACTTGCAACGGTTCATTTGGTGGCCGTTCAAAGTTACAGGCACTGAAAAAGGTGACTTATAACTGTTTTTCCCACACTTATGACCATTGCAGCATCCCCATGGTCACGTGATCAAAGTTCAGACGCTTGGCAATTGGCTTATATTTTTGGCGGTAACAATGTCCTGGGGTCATGTGATCAGCTTTTGCAACCTTCTGATAAGCAAAGTCAACGAGGAAGTCAGATTCACTTAACAACCGTGTTACTGATTTCACAACTGCAATGATTCAACGGTCGCAAGAAAGGTTGCAACATGGGGCAAAACTCACTGAACAAATGTTTCACTTCACAACGTAAATGTTTGGCTCAATTGTGGTTGTAACTCGAGGATTCAAGTTACAACCTTTATTCTGCTCCGGAATGGACAGCTCAAATTTCCAGTCTACACAGGGACTGCAGGATTTCTAACTCCTGTGGTGGGAAGACAGATGACATGAAAATACAATAAATGACTGGAGAAAAAGTGCATAAATGAAAGTGCTGCTATGATTCTGTCAGGTACAGACAAATGATAAAAGATGTGTGAATCTTGATTTTATGTGTGGGCTGTTTAGGCATTCTTGATGATTCCTTGGATATGGCCTTGCAGCTTTCTTAGCAACCTTTTCAGAAACGGTTCACTATTGACTTCTTCATAAGCCAAAGTCTCCCAACTGGCTTTCTACTTAAGGCAGGGGTAGAATTCATGGCCTTCTGGTTCCTGGTTCAGTGTCTTTAATCACTAGAATCCCAATTTTGTGCTTTACATGTAAGATAGGAGGAGGAGGAGGAGAAAAAATTATTGCATGCGGCCAAAAGTTTCAGTTTTCCTCCTCACCATTTATGGATTTCTCTTGCCCCAAAGGTGCTTTTCCAAAAGGCAACTGGACTTTCTTGATGTTTTCCTTGAAAACGTTTTACTTCTCATCCAAAAAGCTTCTTCACTCCCTTAATTTTCAAGGAAAAAAAATCAAGAGAGTCCAGCTGCCTTTTGGAAAAGCTCCTTTGGTACAACCATGACCTGGATGATTGAGAATTTCCATAGACATACTTTTCCTTCCTTGCCTTAATCTGCACATTAATCTGACCCTTGCCTTAATTCGACCACAGACATATTCGGTAAGGCAATCTGATTTACAGGTAAAACAACCTGTAAGTTTGATGTTTAACTGTTACAAAGATGCCACTCACATTGCAGGTGCCAAATCAGATTTACCATTTATCTTTACAAATCAAACTTACCCTTTGCAGGAGAAATGAGGACCAATTCTGGGTTCAGAATCGGAGCAAGAAAAATTGCACTTTATAAAGCAGCAGTGAGATATATCCAGGGATTTTATAGTGTTTTGACCTTTGATTTTTTAAATCCCTCTTTGATTTGCTGTAGACCTGTGATGGCGAACCTATGGCACGCATGCCAGAAGTGGCACACAGAACCATCTGTCCAGGTACCCGAGCTGTTGCCCTTCGCTCTTCCAGGTTCCGGCGCACTGGCCAACTGGTGTTCACGTGCGCGGGAGCACTGGAAACTGGAAGAGCAACCACCTGGAGCCCATGCATGCGCCGGGAGGATGATCTTCTAATTTCCTGCACGCACATGAGCACCAGCCAACTGGTCTTTGTGCGTGCATGCACGCCAGAAACCGAAAAACCAGGTGGCTGGTGCACATGCGCCTGCTAGAAACTGGAAGACCATCTTCCCGGCGTGCGCATGAGCACCAGGTGGCTGCTCTTCCAGTCTCCAGCACACACACACGCAACCCTGTTTTGGTACTCTGTGCCGAAAAGGTTAGCCAACATTGCTATAGACTCTTATGCAGGATAATAATAGATTCAGATATATATGTACAGAGAGATATAATTTGTCTGTTCTAAACAGGGACATTTTATGATTGTGTAGCATCATTCTTGATTCCATTTTGCTTAATTTCTTTTGAAGATTGGCCTCGGATAGAAATGAACATTGAAATTCTGTGTTCGGACGAAAAATAAGCTGTCTGATAACATCTGAGGTGGCAGTAAAACAAAATTAGTATGAGCACAATGAAGGATGCCAGGCTCGTTATGAATTTAAGTTATCCTGTTTGTAACATATTAATTGTCAATCTCTCTTATCCTCTATGGTAGAAAATTATGTAAAGCTCCTGGTGCACTTGTGCTATGAATACTAAAATAACAATTATAAAATGGAAGAACAGGGTTCTGGAAAAAAAGAGTGACAGAAAAGTGCTTTGCTACTTTATTTAGTAAGAAACAACCAACAATGGTTTTTGTAGAAGTTCTTACAACCTTTAGTGGTGCTCTTGTTGTGGTTATCTGAAGTACCCTCAATTCAGATGTTTTCTATGACTGGAATTATAGTCGGACCACTACTCTACAGCAGGGGTCTCCAACCTTGGCAGCTTTAAGCCTGGCGGACTTCAACTCGCTGAATTCCCCAGCCAGCAAAGCTTAAAGCTGCCAAGGTTGGAGACCCCTGCTCTACAGCACACGTTTCCATTTTAGTTTACTTGGGCCTATTTGTACAGGTAGTCCTCAACAATTGAACCCAAAATTTATGTTGTTAAGTGAGAATTTTCCTGAGTGAGTTTTGTTCCATTTTACGGCTTTTCTTGCCACATTTGTTGTGTGAATCACTGCAGTTGTTAAATTAGGAACACACGTGTGTGTGTGTGTGTGTGTGAAGTGAATGTGGTTTTGCCATTGTTTTCGCTGGTCAGAAGGTCGCAAAAGGCAAATGGTCAGGATTCCAAGTAGCACCCCCAACGAAAAAAACACTCCGAGGCTTGAAGTTCCTCAAAGTTCCATTTTATTAGAGATGTCATATTGGCACATCTGGGAAGACCCGAACCTGGAAACTTTCAGATTTGAGTTTTCCCCACCCAAAGGAAAGTCCAAGTCCTTGCCCAGCACCCACAAGTTCATCACATGGTCCAATCAAAGCACCATCCCCACTGGAGATGCCTCCCAGCCACACCTCTCCAGGTGCAGGGTAAGATGTCCTTGACTCTCTGAGAAAGGAATGTTATGACTATATATCACCCTTGTTCCATACAATCCCCCCTCCCAGTTTCCCACAGTAGTAAATGTGGCAGGCCTAAAGATCCAGTGCAAAAGATGGCTTCCAGACCTGACAGGAATCACATGACTCCGGGGGGGGGGGGGACACTGAAACCATCATAAATGCGAGTCAGTTGTCAAGCATATGAATGTAAATCATGTGACCATGGGGATGCTACAATGATTGTGTCAAAAATGGCCATAAATCACTTTTTCAATGAAGTTGTAACGTTGAACGGTCACTAAATCATCTTCATTTAACAACCCCATAATCCTTTGCGGGGTGGAGTCTGGGCAACTGAATGGAGCTAGCAGAGTGTTTTAATGGCTGGATGCCTTTCTTGTCGCCAATGCGGAGTTTTGTTCAGCAGATATAGTCTCAGTGTGCCCAGAGAGAAAAATATCTGCCTCTACCTAGGATCGAACTCACAGCCTCCTGATTGCGAGGCAAGAGCTCCACCTGTAGGCCGCTGCACCACTCTTTGAATGGTCACTAAATGAACAGTTGTAACTTGAGGATTATCTGTATAAATCCAGTTTTTATAGTTGCGGGGACAGGGATACCCACCAGGTGTATGAATGGGTGAGTATTTTCATCACGTGTAGGAAGGGATGGTATTTCTCCTGCGAAAAAAACAGGGGAAATACCAGAAATCTACTGGACTGGACTATCTTTAGTAAAAAGAATTGCGTGGGAAGGATCCTAGACATTGGTTTGATTTTAAATAATTTTTATCGCAGCTTTCTTTTCAGTTATTTTTATTTCTGAAAAGTTACTTTTGAAGTAACGTTATCTGGAAAGGCAAGACAAAATAGTACAACTACTAGTAGCAACAGTAACTTGTTTCCCTGTATGTTCTTTTGCTTGGAGAAGAGGGGAAGGATTTTTTTGGAGGGTCACAAAAAAAGAATGTCTGATCAATAATCCTCTTACATTTATTCAGTACAGATAGAGACTGGGTTTATGCGTTGGGCTAAGCATAGTTTAATTATGCTTCATTGGAAAAAAATATGGTTAAATGTTAAGTCATAAGCACTAAGATGAACCAAAAAGAGTATATTTTTAGCTTGATCTTTGTCAATCAGTCCATTACGTTGCTTTAAGAATAGTGTGCTTGCCTTCACAAAATCCTCCCCCCTCCTTTATTTAAAGTTGAGCTAACTGTATTTGAACTGCTGAATGTAATGATAGCTAACTCACTGTTTGCTGGTTCTGCTTCACACTTATGTTCTCCTATTGAAAAGTTCCCCTCTCCTTTCCTTAAGTTGTTTGATGAGAACTGCATGCGAAATAGAAGAAGTATACATTGTTGGACTGAAGTTTCCCTGTACAGGTAGTCCTCTACTTGCGACCACAACTGAGCTTGAATTTTCCGTAGCTAATTGTTAAGTGAGTGTTGCCCCATTTTACGACACTTGTTAAGGGAAGCACTGCAGTTGTTCTATTAGTAACATGGTTATTAAGTGAAGCTTAATGGCTTCCCCATTGACTTTGCTTGTCAGAAGGTCACAAAAGGCAATCACATGACCTTGGGATATTGCAACCGTCATAAATATGAGACAGTTGCCAAGCCCTGTCATGTGACCGTAGGGATGCTACAATTGTCGTAACTGTGAAATACAATTATAAGTCCCAAAGGAGCTTCTTTGTTTTCCCTGAAAGACGTTTTGCTTCTCATCCAAGAAGCTTCCTTCAGGCCAGAACTGAAGAAACTTCTTGGATGAGAAGCGAAATGTTTTCCAGGAAAAACAAAATCCAGTTGCCTTTTGAAAAAGCATCTTTGGAACAACCATGACCTGGATGACTGAGAATCTCCATAAATGGTCATAAGTCACCTTTTTCAAAGCTGTTTGAACTTGTTGAACAAAGTTGTAACTTCAAACAGTCACTAAACAAATGACTGTAAGTTGAGGACTACCTATATTTGCATGGTTCATGGTTTTGGGGTACAAAGATTTCATGAATTAACTTTTTTTCCCCCTCAAGATTTTTGAAACGATCCATCTAAGCAAAATTGGTTGTGACCAGCTAGTATTCATTATCAAATGATGTTTAGTGATACGCCTCATTGAACGCAAGTAATTCTTGACTTAAAACTAGTTATTTAGCCATCGTTCAAAATTATGATTGACTTATGAGAAATAGAAATGAATGATCTTAATATTATATGTGTAAAATTGTATGAACATTAATATTTGTGATTGGAACAGGAAAATTACTTAGAATGATAAAAGAATTGAAGTAAGACTTATACGTATAAATGAAATGTAGTAAATGCAACATATGAGATTGAATATTTGACATGTTTTTAATTGCAAATATGGAATTTAGCTAAAATATTTGAAATTATATTATATTGTAAAGATTAATTTAGTTTAAAAAGCAACAGAAAAATCGGGTTTACTTAAAAAAATGGGAATTGAGAAATAGAAATGAATGATTTTAATGTTATATATTTAAGCAATTGTAGTAATGTATTTGACTAGTATTTGGATAAGTTGTTAAAGGAAGAAAGGGAAAAGAGGGAAGGAATTGGGTTATGCATATAAAATTGTATGAATATTAATTTTTGTGATTGGAACAATGAAATTTAGGGAAAATGCTTGAAAGTATATTATGTTATAAAAAGGGAGTAATGGGAAAATATTTGAATAGGAGGATTGATTTCAAACTAAAAGGTTTTAACTTGGAGGAAGCAATGAGAGGAGGGGAAAAAAAGAAGAGAAAAATTGTTTAAGACTGGAGATTAGGGTGAATGGAAAGATTAGTTATATAACAGAAACAAAGAAAAGAAAATTAAAATTAGAGCAAAAGTATATTATGGCAAAAAGTGAAATATATAAATTCTGTACAACTTTATGACTCGGCCAATACGCTGTTCAAAAAAAAAATGTAATGTTTGTTTGTTTGTATATGTTTGTTAAAAAAATAAAAAACTTATAAAAAAATATGATTCACTTGAAAAAGTGGATTTAGGATCCAGATTTGAAATCCTGACATTCAGGCTCCTTTCATGGCGACATGAACTTTGGGAGCTCAGCAACACTTGTATGACCGTTTGAAAACTCTTGCAGTCACATGGCCATGATTTATCATGGCTTGGCAAAAATTGGCCCTTCTGGTTTTCGGCAAAAGGACACCCATAATGAACCATTGGTTCACTTAATGTCTGCAATGTTAGCTTTATGACTGCCACATTTGATTAATGACCATGGAGATCCTCAATCATCCAAGTCATGATTGTCCCAAAGGTACTTTTTCAAGAGGCAGCTGGGCTTTCCTGTTTTTCTTTGAAGACATTTTCCTTCTCATCCAAGAAGCTTCTTTAGCACTCAGAGCTCAAGAAGCTTCTTGGATGAGAAGTGAAAGGTCTTCAAAGGAAAACCAGAAAGTCCAGTTGCCTCCTGAAAAAACACTTTGGGAGAATTCCCACCAGATTAACAGTGTTGGAAGGAACCTTGTAGGTCGTCTAATTCAACTCCCCGCCCAAGCAGGAAACCCTACACCATTTCTAACAAATGGCAGTCCAGTCTCTTCTTAAAAGCCTCCAGTGATGAAGCTCCCACAACTTCCGAAGGCAAGCTGTTCCATTGGTTGATTGTTCTCACTGTCAGAAAATTTCTCCTTATTTCTAGGTTGAATCTCTCCTTGGTCGATTTCCATCCATTATTCCTTGTCTGGCCTTCTGGTGCCTTGGAAAATAGCTTGACCCCTTCCTCTATGTGGCAGCCTCTCAAATATTGGAACATAACTATCATGTCTCCTGTGGTCCTTCTCTTCACTAGACTAGCCATGCCCAGTTCCTGTAATCGTTCTTCATATGTTTTAGCCTCCAATCCCCTAATCATCCTGGTTACTCTTCTCTGCACTTTTTCTAGAGTTTCAACATTTTTTATAGTGTGGTGAGCCAAACAGTATTCTAGGCGTGGTCTTACTAAGGCAGCGGTTCTCAACCTGTGGGTCGCGACCCTGTTGGGGATCGAATGATGATTTGCCAGGGGTCGCCTAAGACCGTCGGAAATATGGGAAGTATACTTGTGAGTCGAAGAATCGCGCTCCAATGATTGACTTCACAAGCCAACTGCAGGCTCTTCAAATCGCTAGCCGAATTCGGCTTCAGGCGCGATGAATTAAAAAAGAGAGAAATCTTTGCTCTGATGTCTCCCTCTCAAGCCAGCTGCAATCACTCCCAATCGCTACCGTAATCTGGCTTCAGGCGCGATAAACTTAATAGGGGAGGAGTCTTCGCTTTAATGCCTCCGTCCTCAAGGCAATCACAAGTAGTTCAGATCGCTAGCCAATACGGCTTCAGGCGCGATAAATTCAAAACGAAAATAATTTTACGGTTGGGGTTGCCACATCGTGGGGAATTGTATTAAAGGGGTCGCCACATCGTGGGGAATTGTATTAAAGGGGTCACAGCACTATAAAGGTTGAGAACCACTGTACTAAGGCTTTATAGAGTGGTGACTTCTGCATAATCTGGTTGATTGCATGACTGACCATTTCACAACCGTTGGGTGATAATGTGGAGACTCCATTACGTTCGTATGTCATTATGTCCTTGGTAGGGACAGGTTTGCTCTGCTTTCTCTTCTCCCATAACCATCCTCTCCACCAAGAAAATTCCCGCTAATTGTATTTTTCCCTCTAAATGTATTTTTTCCGGCTCTGAAGATTGAAAAACAGGAGATAAATGACTGGAATTGTGGAGGGTGGAGAAAAACCATCATGTCTGGTTGCTCAAAATCATCATGCATTGTTCACCAGTTAATTACGTATTTATTCTCTGTGCTGGCTTCATTGATGTCCGGTCTTTTCTTCCCCCCCCATCCCACACATTTATTCCATTTTTTTTCTCTTCCCCCCTGCTGTTGGCGTCCAGCTTAATCTGCTTCTTCACCCCTTCCCTTGAGGCAAGATAGTTCTTCAGAAAATCTTCTTTACATAATATGTGGAAAGACTTGGGAGGGACAATGACTAATTCATTTTTCCTGCTGCCGACTTCCTGTTCCACTCCTGGCAATCCACTTTATAACTTTTTCCTCACATCAGATTTTAAGTGCCTTCCTTGGCTTTTACATACCCTTTCCTCATAAATCTGGGACTTACGACAGTGGTTTCTTAGACAAAACAAAGCATTCCTGAATGTCCATAAAATGAAAAATAAACCTTTGTTAACTATTATATTGGCTTGGTTCACACATTATACAAAACCATAATGTGGGTTTTTGTTTTTTTTTGAAGAGTTTGTGTGATGTTACCACTAACCTCTTGTCACTTAATATTATGTATGCGCCAGACCTTTTTGACATGTTCAATGGAACAAGACTAAAACGTTCCTAGCTTTTTCGCTTAGCCTTATTTATGAACTCAGCCATTGAGCTGATGCATGCAGAAAACCTTTTAAATAGCGCAGAAACCATTCCTTGATCTGCAGACGGAAAGGAAGTGATTCAGACCTTAGTCTTTGGTCTTTTTTTTTTTTTTTAATTCACCATCTGGCCTTGTTTGATTGTTGATGGTATAAAGGTAGTCAGAATGTCTATATTTAAACTATGGCTGTAGACAAACTTATTTATATGTCTTGGATTCCGCAGGGATTTGTTTACCTCCCTCCCAAAGGAAATTATTCATAAGCTGAGGCTGGACTGCACTCCATCTGTGTTTATTTGGAGAAAACATTGAAGTGGCTTTTAAAGGTGCTGAGCTTGTCAGCTGGAAAGCTGATAGCCTAGGTTCAAGACCCGAGTGCCGCACAACTGGGTGAGCTCCTGTTCTTTGCTCCAGCTCCTGCCTACCTAGTAGTTCGAAAGCATGAAAATGCAAGTAGGTAAATAGATACCTCTTCGGTGGGGAGGTAACAGCATTCTGTGTGCGCCTTAGCAATAGTTATGCTGGTCACATGACCATGGAAAGCGTCTTTGGACAATGCTGGCTCCCTCGGGTAAGAAACGGAGAGGTCCCACTGTTGGAAACAACTGGACAGGGATCTGAACAATTGACCTTTAGATCTGAATAATTGAGTGGGACGGTCTCATGCTTTTGCTGGCAATCTTGCAATTTGTGAAGGCCTTCCAATTCAAGTACAAGTGGCTAATGCAGCTTGTTATTAACAGCAACTGCTTGCAATATTGCAGGTTCAAGTCCCACCAGGCCCAAGGTTGACTCAGCCTTCCATCCTTTATAAGGTAGGTAAAATGAGGACTCAGATTGTTGGGGGGCAATAAGTTGACTTTGTATATAGTATACAAATGGATGAAGACTATTGCTTGACATAGTGTAAGCCGCCCTGAGTCTTCGGAGAAGGGCGGGATATAAATGCAAAAAATAAAAAATAAAAATTAACAACTGTTTGAAGCAACAGCAGTGCTGAAAAAAGTGTCTTACGATCAATCCTCACACTTATGACTGTTACAGCATCCCTATGATCCCATGTTTAAAGTTGCTGGTTGCTGGTTAGAAGCATCCCAGGGTGCCAGCCAGACCTCCGACAAGCAAAGTCAAAATGGGAGGAGTTGGAATTGCTTAACAACCACGTAACGCATTTAATGACCACAGTGATTTGCTTAACAGCTGCAGGCATGTCTCAGTTAACAACTTAGCCTCACTTAGCAGCAAAAATTCAGGTCCCGATTGTGGTCGTAAGTTGAGGACTACCTGCAGTGCATTGATCCAATGTGGATAGGGCGTTTAAATGTCTCTTATTTTGGAGGGGTGTTTTTTTTTTTGCGCTAGTATTTCCAAGGGTGGAGTTTTGTAAAACCTTGCTGAAATATTGTGCTACAAAAGAACATACTTTCTTTTCCATTCTTTAATTGGATGTCATTTATGTTTTTTTCTTTCCTTCCCTTTGTACTTTGATCTCCTGCTATTAGAATTTCAGCCTTTTTAAAATCTTCTTGTCAGGTTGACATTTTAGAGCTTTCAGTTGCTTATTGTCCCCATCCCCCCCCTCCTTTTTTTAACACCTCAGTTTTCCAACATTAAAAGATTTGGCAGGGAGATGCTGTGAGAAGTGGTGAAGTTCATGCTAAATTAAAACAGAGCAATACTTTAAAGGTGTTTTTTTTTTATAACTTTACCTGAGAGGCGTAGATAGATGTGTTCCAACATATCTTATTTAATGTTCTGCAATAACACGAAAAACCATGAAATAGTTTGGTTGAGAAATAGAGGAAAAACAAATTCAGGGATATGGGAATTTGAACCTGGTTGTTCCTCTGGAGAAATCAAGGGACCGGATCTGCCAGAAGACCTGCAAAAGTTCCAGAATTCAGTTTATTTAACACTAGCTAACAGTATCAACTAGCTTTATCTGATCTGTCTCATGTCCCTGAGCATCAGAGGAAGTTTTGTGGGAAAAGACTGCTGACATAGCTTGTTGCAAAATAAATCCTCTGGCGTGACTAAGGTTTTGTGAATAATTTACCTCTTAGTCTTTGTGCTCCTTATCTATAAAATAGAGTTACAGAATACAAGTAGTCCTCGACTTACGACCACAATGGAGCCAAACATTTCTGTTGTTAAGTAAGACATTTGTTCAGTGAATTTTGCCCCAGGTTTATGACCTTTCTTGCCACAGTTGTTAAGTGAATCACTCCAGCTGATAAGTTAGCCACACGGTTGTTAAGTGAATCTGGCTTCCCCACTGATTCTGCTTATCAGAAGTTTGCAATAGGGGATCATGTGACAGCAACAGTTGTAAGTATGAGCCAGTTGCCAAGCATCCGAAATTTGATCACATGATGCTGCAAAGGTCGTCAGTGTGAAAAATAACTCACTTTTTTCAGCGCCACTGTAACTTTGAATGGTCACTGAATGCCCCTTTCTAGACCGGGATGCCCTATGCACGGTCACTCACGCCCTCGTGACGTCTCGTCTGGATTACTGCAATGCTCTCTACATGGGGCTCCCCTTGAGGGGCATCCGGAGGCTTCAGTTAGTTCAGAATGTGGCTGCGCGGGTGATAGAGGGAGCCCCTCGTGGCTCCCATGTGACACCTCTCCTGCGCAGACTGCACTGGCTACCTGTGGCCTTCCGGGTGCGCTTCAAGGTTCTGGCAACTATCTTTAAAGCGCTCCATGGCATAGGGCCAGGTTATTTACGGGACCGCCTGCTGCTACCGAATACCTCTCACCGACCCGTGTGCTCTCATAGAGAGGGACTCCTCAGGGTGCCGTCTGCTAGACAGTGTCATTTGGCGACACCCAGGGGAAGGGCCTTCTCTGTGGGGGCTCCCACCCTCTGGAACGAACTCCCCCCAGGACTTCGTCAACTTCCGGACCTCCGAACCTTCCGCCGCGAGCTTAAAACATATCTATTCATCTGTGCAGGACTGGATTAGATTTTAAATTGATACGGGTTTTAATGGGTTTTATTATTTATATTGTTCTTTTTTAATTATTTGGCTTTTTAATTGATATTTTATTCTGTATTTATATGTACCTTTTTATTTGCCTGTGAACCGCCCTGAGTCCCTAGGGAGATAGGGCGGTATACAAATACGATAAATAAATAAATAAATAAATAAAATAAATAAATAAATGCTCTAAGTCAAGGACTACCTGTTTGGCTATCGGATGCAAGCATGGGACTGAATTTGTTTCTATTTCTTTTTTCTTTTCCATTACTTTGTGCTTGGCAATGGTTGGTGAGGTTCGGATTTTAATTAAAACCCCCCCCCCAAACTTTAAAAAAAATGCTTCTGGGAAAAATTGAATGATTACAAGTGGAGATCAAGAGCATTTTGACCATTGGTTTTTATGTATATTGTTTTGTTGCCGTTTGGAGGTCGTATGAACTCTTTGAGGACTTCCAGATATTAAAAAATTCTACACCCACTTCTTCAAATGCTTTAAAGCTGTGATGTGCTGAGCTACGTGGAAACAAAGGCAGTTTATTTAATACTGAAATTTTGTCAGGTCTTCCTCTGTAACATCATAGTCGCAAGTACGAAGTAGAAGTGTGAAGCAATAATCAGGGCTGCCGAGAGGATTATTAAGATGGAACAAGACTAATATGGCCCACTGCCCGCCCCCCCGTGTATGCGTGTGCAGCCCCTTTGCATGCCTCCCGCCCCCTGCGCATGCCCGGCAGAGACCTGAAGACCATTTCCACACAAATGAAGTGTGTGATATCCACATGGACATCCAAATTCAATAAATTACATGAATAACTGTTCACTGAATTTCAGATTAATAAACGTTATGTCAAACAAGGCTGCAAGGCCAGGGGTGAAATCCAACAGGTTCTGACAGATTCTGGAAAACCGGTAGCGGAAATTTTGAGTAGTTCGGAGAACTGGTAGCGGAAATTTTTGAGTAGTTTGGAGAACCGGCAAATACCACCTGTGGCTGGCCCCAGAGTGGGATGGGAATGGAGATTTTGCAATATCCTTCCCCCGCCAGGCCACGCCCACCAAGCCATGCCACACCCACCAAGCCCTGCCCACAGAACCGGTACCCTGTTTCCCCTAAAATAAGACATCCCCCGATAATGAGCCCAATTGGGCTTTTGAGAGCATGCGCTAAAATAAGCCCCCCCCCAAATAAGCCCTCCCCAAAAATATTTAACCACATGCGCAGCCGATCCCCCGCCATTTCCTCTGGTTAGGGTTAGGGAGACAGAGCTGGAAATCATTTAAGACGGCAAGAGAAGCCCCATCTTGCTCCACATGCCCCAAAATAATAAGACATCCCCAAAACTAAGGCTTATTTCAGGGTTCAAAAAAAAATATAAGACAGGGTCTTATTTTCGGGAAAACATGGTAGTAAAAAAAAATATTGAATTTCACAACTGTGTAAGGCGGTTTTGGTATACACACAAAGTATATATCCAATATTGTTTTTCTTTTTAAAAATTTGGTTTTGTAAAAAATTTTTTAAAGTTTTCCCCTTCATGGGCCCACAATGTACCAGCTGAACCCGCCTCTCCTCAGAACTGCCAATAACATTACTGAGAAGTCCTTAGAAGGACTGGTACTTTTCTGAAGCCTAGTGCAGCTGAAAAGGCTTGAAATGGTTTTTTTTGGTAAAGATCAGAAACGGTAAAAATGTTGTTGAACGTATCCAAAGTTCAATATGCAAAGTTTTTGCATATAAATGCAAAGTTTATTATACTCTTCCCATGTTCTTTTTTTCTTTGTTATGCTCTTTTTAGTTTGGTATGTTGCCCAGAACTGCTATGGAGTTGGACAGCTTTACTGTATATATGTTTGATAAACAGCTAAATAAATATGTGTCTTAGGAGGAGGTAATTAGAAAAAAGAAATATTCCCATTCTGTTCTGCGTTACAGCAGACCAGTTCAGAAGGATTGCTTTTACTTTAAGCCTTTACAGTGTCAGCTCTAGATGGTGGATATTAAAGAATCAAATGGAAAAATAAAATTGATAAAAAGAATAGTTTTAACTTGTCTCCAACAAGCGTATATAATCACCACACCCAAAAGAAATCATTTCAGTTTTGACTTTTTAAGTGTATACGAAACAAATTTCCATTTGGAGAGAGAATTCTTGGCTATAATGAAAGATAAAACAAATGGGAATAACCCAGTTTCTCAAGCTCAGTTACTTGCACTTGGTTTTATTGTTGCAATTGCATTTCTCCCCCCCACAAAACTTTTTCACAAATGGATTATGTATTAAGCCAGTATTTATATTAACACTTGCATTGTTGAAGACGGTAGGACTTGGTTTAAAATTAACATGTATAGGATAGGATTTGCCTTAGAATCTTTTTTTAGAAATCTTTGGATATTTTATTTAAGGAAGTACTATTTATTCACTTATTATCCTGCCTTTATTATTTTTACAAATAAGGTGGTGAACATATCCAACACACCTTTCTCCTTTATAACCTGTGAGGTGGCTGAGATAGAATGACTGGCCCAACATCACGGCTAAGGTGAAACTAGAACTCACAGTCTCCTACTTTCTCACCTGGTGTCTAACTATTAGACCAAACTGACTTGGGGAAGACTTTATGTACAAAAAGTAATAGATGCTGCTTAAATTAATTTATGATCTCCAGCTGAGAGTTCAGTGGAATTTTTCTGTATGCTAAATATACTGCATGTCATCTAACTGTGGGGTAAGATGTCATGGCAAAAATAAAAACTATGCTCGGAAAGCTAGATAGTGATAGTAACTCCTTAAGAAATTAAATCTTTTGTCTGGGATAACTTTTGAGGAAAAAAACCACATGTAAAATCCTTGTTGAACTGGTTGGAGATGGGACAGTTATGCTACATGGGATTATGACCAACTGCTGCTTCAGAAATTCATGTAACAAACTTCTCAGACAGATTTCTTTGGGTGTACAGGTAGTCCTTGAAGAATGACCATAACTGAACCCAAATTTTCTGTTGCTAAGTGAGTTTTGCCCCATTTTATGACCTTTCTTGCCACAGTTGTTAAGTGAATCACTGCATTCATTAAAGTTAGTAGCACGGTGGTTAAGTGAATCTGGTTTCCCCGTTGATTTTGCTTGTCAGAAGGTTGCAAAAGGGGATCGATCACATGATCCCGGGACACAGCAACCGACATAAATATGAATACAGGTAGCCCTCAACTTACGACCACAATTGAGCCCCAAATTTATGTTGTTAAATGAGAAATTTGTTAAGTGAGTTTCGCCCCATTTTACGGCTTTTTTGCCACATTTGTTAAGTGAATCACTGCAGTTGTTAAATTAGGAACACGATTGTTAAGTGAATTTGTTTTCGCCATTGACTTTGATTGTCAGAAGGTCGCAAAAGGGGATCATATGACTCGGGACATTGCGACCATCATAAATATGAGTCAGTTATCAAGCATCCAAATGTAAATCATATTACCATGGGGCTGCTGCAACAGTCATAAATGTGAAAAATGGTTATTTAGTCACTTTTTGGCATAGTGGTTAGAATGCACTATTGCAAGCTAATTCTGCCCACTGACAAGAGTTCGATTCTGACCGGCTCAAGGTTGACTCAGCCTTTCATCCTTCCGAGGTTGTTAAAATGAGGATCCAGATTGTTGGGGGCAATAAGCTAACTCTGTAAACCACTCAGGGAGGGCTATAAAGCAATATGAAGCTGTATATACCATATATATGGTGTGTGTGTGCGAATGGCTGTGTTGTTTGATGTCGCACGCATGTGTGGACGGCGCACATGAGAGAATTGCTATGTTTTGTGATGCCACACGCATGCATGGACGGTGCACGCGCTCACATTTCCGATGTGGTGAACCGATTGCTACAGTATGTGAATTCCACCTCTGTCTAGGTCAGGGGTCTCCAACCTTGGTCCCTTTAAGACTTGTGGACTTCTGGCTGAGGGACTCTGGGAGTTGAAGTCCACAAGTCTTAAAGGGACCAAGGTTGGAGACCCCTGGTCTAGATGCTACTGCTATTCAGTGCCATTGTAACTTTGACCGATCATTAAACTAACTATTGTAAGTCGAGGACTATTTGTCATTGCTAAGCATCTGAACTTTGATAATGTGATCTTGGGGATGTTACAACGGTCGTGTGAAAAACAATTCTAAGTCCCTCATATTTACCGCCCCCCATTTTTGTGTTGGAGTTCACGCTTGATCCTGACTTGAGACTTAAAGGGTTAACATATCATTATTCCACTATGATTTTAAAAAAAAAGAAAAACCTTCCCTTGCAACAGGGAAGGTTCTTGACAGGGAGTTCTTGAACTCTGGATGACTTAAACATTCTTAAAAATCTTGGCTAGTTAAGCTTTTGTTCATTCTAAGATTTTTAAATGCATAGCTCATGTTGGGAACATTTTCCCGTGGCATCGTTATCCAAACCAATAACATATTTGAAAATTACAGGGTCTAAGATTAGGGCTTGTTATCTTGGTTTCATAATTTAGTTTGGGGTCAAACTAGAAATGAGAAAGCTTGGGAGTGGGAGACGAAAGGATTTGTTTGTGTGTGCATGCGTTTCCCACACTTGGGTGGAGTGGGGGACCATGCAAGCTGAGTACAGATGTTTGCAGGTTCTCCAGCTGTTTGGGTGTGACTTAATGGAACTCATGAACAACAGTTTGAGATACCGTTCTGAAGGCTGTGATACCCTTTTATCTTTATAACAGCTTCCAGGTTGATCTTCCCTTCTGACGTGAGCAGCTGTGCAATGCTATTTCAGCATTATTTACAATCAGACTGAGATTACACTGTCTTGTTCTCCTTACCCTAAACTGAGATAATTCATGTTTTCCCTCTAAAATGACCAAAATAAATTTGCAAATGACTGCCTTCAAAGGTATTGGTTTGGCATGACAACCATGCATTTCCAGATGCCCCTTTTGGGCAGGGCTGCACAGCAGAGAGAATTTTCTGCAGTTACATCTGGGAACGTCGACGCCCTCCCTGATGCTTACGAACAATGCTCATTTTTATGCACTCTTCGCATAGAGGAATTAAAAGTAGAACAACTTGCAACATAGAAGAGCATCTCTAGATCCCCCCCCCCATTCGCTTTTCCTACAGAATTAAAAAGGAATAAGCACCTGATGTGTTATTTTAACACAAACATATTATTCTTTTTTTTAACAAAAAAACCCATCATTTTCCATGTTATGCATGTTGCATGGTATAAAAAAATAATATATATTTTTATTTTTAAGAAAAATCTTAGTCGTGACATTATTTGGTACTGTAATATTTTGATACCTTGATGTCCTAGTGAGCAGCGAAAATGATCAAAGGGTTCAAACATTTTCTTTATAAAGTGGGACAAATCATTGGAGTGTATTAACTAATTGGTAATGCATTCTTTGAACCTGGGACATTGATGTAGCCTGTAGGCTAATCAATCAATCAATCATAATAATAATAATAAGCTTGGGAAAAAGGGAGGTAGAAAAAAAACATCTTGAAGCTATAAAATCATGGAGAAAGTGGACATGGTAAAGCTTTCTCATTTATCCAAAAAATTAGAATAGATCATGATTTATTTATTTATTTATTTAAATAATATAAACTGTTGCCCCCCACAAAGTATGTGACTCTGGGAAGTTTGATATAAAAAAAGAATAGCATAAAAATGAAATACAAGTAGATCAATTTTAAAAAAAACACCCCATAATAAATTTAGGAGCCCTGGTGGCGGAGTGGTTACAGTGAAGTACTGCAGGCTAACTCTGCCCACAGCCAGGAGTTCAATCCTGACCAGCTCAAAGTTCCATCTTCTGATGTCAGTAAAATGAGGATCCAGATTGTTGGGGGCAATATGTTAACATTGTAAACTGCCCAGAGAGTGCGGTAAAGCACTATGGTATATTAGTCAAAGCTCTATTGCTACAAGTATCATTGGTTTTGTATGACAAACAGAACAGAATGGGTTCGTCTAGCGATTTGGTCCAATGCATGGGAGCCATATCAGTGGGCATGTGAGCGTTACCCTAGCTCAGCTCCAGAGCCTTTCTAGGGCCTCCAGGGGGTGGTGGGGAAGGCTGTTTTTGCCCTCCCCAGGCTCCTAGAAAGCCTCTGGAGCCTGGAGAGAGCGAAAAACGGGCCTTCTGGTCCTACCGGAAGTTGGCAAACGGGCTGTTTCTGGCCTCGGGGGGTAGGGTGGGGGTGGGGAAGGCCCTTTTCGCCCTCCCCAGTCTCCTAGAAACCTCTGGAGCCTGGGGAAGGCGAAAAATGGGCCCACTGGGCCATCACATGCCAAAAGCAGTGGGAGCACGGGGGGGGCGTGTGTGTATGTGCGGGGCACATTGAATTATGGGTGTGGACATGCACATGCGTGTCCCCCTATGCTCCCCCACACTATAGACATGCGACGGCAAAAAGGTTAGCCATCACTGGACTAGAAGACTCCAAGGTCCCTTCCAACTTTATTATTCTATTCTTATCCCAAAATCTTGGAGAAAAGTTTAGAAAACGAAAATAAAAATTTCATGTGAATAGAAACTCTTGGAATAAATTAGAATATACCAGTTGCAGCTGTGGATTTTAATACTAGTCTGCACTTTGGCCTGTACAGCTGACTTTATGGGCTTGAGCAAGTCTCCTTCCTTCACCGGCATGTTTTCCTAATGCATGGATTTAATCAACACCTCTCCTCTTTTTCTCAGCCTCTGCATCCTGGTTTGGTGATTGTTGATATTCTCAAAAGGTACACGGATTTAGCAGATGGAATCCCAGATGTATTTCTTCCTGGTTATTACAATTTGTCAGAATGAATTGTTAAGACTCTTGGGTTGTGCAAATCTCTCTGCAAAACTTTAAATTATATTTTTGCTTTAAATTACAGCTGGGATTATTTGCAAGACTATTCCCTAAAAATTTACTTGTTGCTAACTTTTCTTTGTGATACCGTTTGCAGATGATAATTCCCTTTTGACTAAGGTGTTGGGTTTTTTTTTCCTCTTAATGGAAAAGAGTCAAAGGACTAAAGCTAAAACGTGTTTCAAAGCATCCGATTTAATTTGGAGTATGCAGCATTACTAAAATTCTATTAAATTTAAACTCTTTTGAGTTTGCAGTTGCAATTTTGATCCTGCCAGGTTTTCTTCTCTGTGAATGTGTTGTACAGGTAGTCCTTGACTTATGACCACAACTGAGCCCAAAATTTCTGTTGCTAAGTGAAGCATTTGTTAAGTGAATTTTGTCCCATTTTACAACCTTTCTTTCCACAGTTGTTAAGTGAATCACTGCAGATGTTAAATTAGGAACATGGTTGTTATATGAATCTGGCTCCCCATTGACTTTGGTTGTCAGAATGTCGCAAAAGGTGGTCACATGACCCTGGGACACTACAACGGTCATAAATGTGTCAGCTCTGAAAAATCTGAATTTTGATCATGTGACCATGGGGATGCTGCAATGATTGTAAGTGTGAAAAACGGTCATAACTCATTTTTTTTCAGTGCCATTGTAACTTCGAACGGTCAGTAAATGAACAGTTGTAAGTGGAGGACTACCTGTGTTACATGGTGCATAGATCCACAGGGGACTTTTGTTGCAGTGCAAGACAAGTTTTGCTCTGCCCACCTGCAGCACCATGTTTTCTGCTGACTGTTCTTTTAATTTGAAAAAGTAACATGCATATCATATACATATATCAATCATACTATTAAAATCTTGAATTTTCCATAATTACCTACCTACTCTTATTTAGGAAAGAAAAATCTGTTAAAGAATGCATTTATCTTAGTCTAAAATCAGATATTTAAAACTGTAATCTAAAGCTTTCCAGAATAAATCATAGACACTGTAGGTATGGAGAACAATATCGTTCTTTGTTCAGTGAGTTGTGAAGGAACAAGTGTGTATAAGTGTGTGTTTGTGGGGGTTTAAAGACTCCCACTCATATTGCAACATCAATGAAGATATAAGACTGGAACCATTGCAGCAGTAAACCCCTGTCAACCACGTGAATGTAATATAATTTTAGTTGTAATTTTTACTTCTCCAAAATTCCATTGTACAGCTTAATTATTTTGTTATATTAGAGCAGGGGTTGGCAACCTTAACTCAAAAAGCCACAAAGGTCCTAACCGGAAGGCCCCCGTTCAGTTCTGGAGTCAACCAGAAGTCTGGTTCCCCCACCATAGAGTCTCCTCCTAGCATGGCATGCTTTTTCCTCTACCTTCCTAACTGAAAGCCTGGTCTGGAGCTGATCAGAAAACCTGCTCCTTGCCATAGAGTCTCTTCCTGGTGCGCCGTGCTTTTCTTCCCCATAACCGGAAGCTATTCTCAAAATTGTGGCGGCGACAGGGAGCCACCGCAGAGGGATGAAAGAGCCACATGTGGCTCCAGAGTCTCAAGTTGCTGACTCCTGTATTAGACTATAATCAATTCTTCCTTCTCTTGATATAATTGTGTTTATGACCATTTTTTCCTGTTTTATATGCTAAACAATAGTATCCTAATACTGAATTGTACTGCTAATTGTTCTTTTGGTTTCCTTTCCTTCTTCTTCAACAGATAGAGTTAAATTTGGACTAGAGTTTCATTTAAATTTGTTTTGGAGTAGAAGACCTCCAAGGCCCTTTCAATCTTGTGATTCTGTGTTCTTCCAATCATTGCCAATTTTGTGGGTAACTGGAACCTGGTAATTTTGTGCTGGAAATCACACTTATAATTAACTTGGTCTCTGAGGATTTTGTGTATTATCATGGGAGCAAGCAGACTATTCTTTGGGAGGGGATTTAAATCGTTCATTTTGCCCCATTGAGTCTGCCACTCTTTGGGGCAGTGATGGGGCACAGGGCAGAAAAAAGAGGTGCCTAATAGGTAATCGGTAAGTTTTTGCAAGAAACATTGGAAATATTTCCAGAATACTGGAAATATTCTGGGAAAAATGGGAAATTACCTAGGATCTCTCTCTCTCCCTCTTACACACATGCACACACAGACATACACATAGAGGTTCATTATAGACTTGTGCGAAGCTTTGATTCGAAATAATTTGTTGAACTGAATCAAAGAGGTCTTTTTTCTTAATTGGGAAAATCATATCCAATCTACTTGATTTTCTGAATTGGATCAAATCAGTGATTCAAACTGGACTGAAGTCAGTCTGCACATTTTAAATATATTTCTTAGGTTTTTTTTTTTTATTCAAGCTCCATTTAACATCAGACATGCTTCGGCAGTCAGTTTCATCTTCCTGTCTTAAAACTATTGTAGAATTAAAAAATATTGCAAATCATGGTGCCATGAAGTAAATCAGAGAAGCTTTGAAATAATGAGTTGGTTGTAACAAGGTGTGTGTGTCAGCCCTGCGGAATTGTCACAATAGGCTAAGGTAGTTCCAGGAAATAAAACTACAATCCAATAAATATTAATCCGTAAGAAGAATTAATCTTCTTAGGTTTATGTAGGTATGTCTAAACAATAATTTTGAAAGAAAAAATCTGCAGTTTAAAGAAAGATAATAAATTTATTTTTGCTTCAATTTGCTGTTATATTCAGATTTATTTAAAAACTTTTCTTCTCTCTCTTTTAAATATGTTCCATTTATCGTGGATCAATTCAATTGACAACAAATTGACAACAAATGAGATGCTGCTACCTGTTGAATTGTATTGATAAGAACAGAACAATTTTAGAAGAGAGTATTTGCAAAGTTATTAATCTTGCACCAAACTATGATAATTGCCAGGGTTGTTGATATATTTCCTTTTGGGATGGATGAATGGATGGATGGATGGATGGATGGATGGATAGATAGATAGATAGATAGATAGATAGATAGATAGATAGATAGATAGATAGAAGATACACCAGTTTCTTCAAAAAATCAGGTTAAAGATTAAGCTTTTTTAAAAAGTAGTCTTTTTACAAGCATTATAATTAGAATTCTATTAATATCCAGAACAAAGATCAATCCATTTAGAATGTTTTTATAAAGGGGATATTTAATTTGAACTACTTTGACTTAACCAGCAATGGTGAACATAGTGTCCTTCGAATTCTGGTGTTTCAGCTTCCATCAACCCAGGCCACAATGACTACTGATAATGAATTATAGGAAACATCGTTCAAAGTGAAGGACAAGACTGTAAAGCAGTGTTGCTCACCTGTTTCAACTTTAAGATGGGTGGACTTCAACTCCCAGAATTCCACAGCCAGAATATGCTTGTTTCAATCTAATTTGAGACCATGAGTTGTAGCCCCCTACCTTAAGTCATGAAGCCAGTTGGGTAACCTTGGGCCAGTCTCAATTTTAGGAAAGGGGCAATAGCAAACCACTTCTGAAATCTTGCTGCCACCAAAACTGCAGGTACTTGTCCAGGAGTCAGCACTGGTTTGAAGATCCTCTCCCCTCCCTTCCCTTCCCAGGAAACAAGTTAGGTTTAGGCAAAAATGTGTCCTCTTGACCTTTCTTCTTTCCTTTTTCCCTTCCTCTTTTGGCCTATAGTTCTCACAATCTTTTACCAATAGCCATGAGGCTTGGAACTAAAATAGTTTTTTGCGGGTAGTGTTGGTTGGGGATAAAAAATGCTTTTTTGTTTGTCAGAACAAAGCAGTCTTACCTGGTGTGCTGTTTGCTTTAGTCGACCTCTATATAGTGCCTTTGTTCCTTGGACCCTAAAGATACCTATTTCCATGTCACGTTTGACAAGCTTTGATTATTAAATTGAACATTGCTTGAGCTCTATACCGTCGGGAATTTTTGGAACTGGAAGTCCTAATAGTATGGAAGGCACCAAGCTGAGGCTTATGATAGGATTAGAACCAGGTAATCGATGTGAAAGTTCTTGAAATACATGAAAGAGCCATAGGCGTGTGACAAGACTGGTTTTCTTGCAGCCAGGCCACCCTTTGCTTTATGGTAATAATAATTATTGCCATAAAGCAAAGTAGTAATAATTCCTCGTGCTTGGTGAGCCCTGCATAAACAAGACCAATAAATTTGTGCATGCATTTGTTTGGAGGGTTTTTATTTTTGGCAATGCCAGGTGGGTTTTTTATTTTTATGATTGATCCCTTGCTAAAATGAACAATGCTTGCTTACTTGCCAGAAAGAGGGGGGCAGTGTTAAAATGAGCCAGTGCTGGGTGTATGATCAATTGCAGATTTGCCTGGAAGGAGAGCACTGTCAGTTAGCATCTTGGCACCATGCTATTTCTTCATTTGCACCCTAGTCTCTGATTGTGCAAGGAAGCAGTGATGGGTATTGATTAAACCAGTGGTGTCAAACTAAAAGCCCAGGGGCTAGATCTGGCTCATGGGGTGCTTAGATCTGGCCCGTGGGGTGCTTAGATCTGGCCCGTGAAGTGCTTAGATCTGGCCTGCGGGGCTGCCCTGGAAACAGTGAAGGACTGGTCTGTGGTGCCTCTGCCAGCAAAAAGGAAGCTCGGGAGGGCTGTGGGCGGCCCGCCCGAGCTCTGTTTTCGCTGGCAGAGGATTGCTGGAGGCTATCGCAGCCAAAAACGGAGGATGTGTGGGATGTGGGTGGCCCTTCCAGGCTCCATTTTCACTAGCAGAGGATTGCAGGAGGCTCTCGGAGCCAAAAACGGAGCTCGGGAGCCGGGTTTTGCTGGCAAAGCGCTGGGGCCGCCACAGGTGCCCCCAACATGAGTGACGTTGAGCTGGCCACGCCTACCCTGGCCACCACCACCCCGTCCCCCTGAGGTCAAACACAACCCTAATGTGGCCCTCAGTGAAATCGAGTTTGACACCCCTGGTTATTAAGCTAATCTTGACTGTATGCTTAATCACAGCATGGAGCGAGGGAAATGGATAATATTTCGGAGAGCAGCTATGAGGGGGTGGGGGAGACGTTTAGAACACCGCAACAAAAGTAAACTGAGCCTTGGCAATTCTTTGGGGAGACTGTCGCAGATTGTTATTGCATTAAGGTAGGAGGAGCTGCCAAGGAAAAACTGCTGTACAATTAAATGGGGCTGTTAACTGCACGACAGAGTCAATTCATTCATGACAATGGATTATTCCTGCTCCTGCTATTTCCCCTCCCCCCCCCACTTTCCAGCTCTCCTGGCTGAGGGTGGTTTAAGAAGACAAAGGCATATGGGAAGGGAGGAGCTCAGCATTTTGGGAGAAATCCCAGATCATTTTCTTATTAGTAATTAAAGCTGGGTTTCTCTCATTTGGCAAGTTTAGGATGTATAGAGTTTTAACTCCCAGAATTCCCCAGTCAGCATGGCTTTAGAATGTAGAATTCTAATTTAGAATTTGGAATACAGCAGAAGTATCTGCATTGCTACGTCCTCAACAGATCATTTATTCCCCATGTATTAATTAAATACCAGTACATAACTTTGAACATTTCTCTCCCAATGCTGAATTGTTCAGTTGCTCTATACAGGTGGTCCTGGACTTACAACCACAATTGAGCCTAAAATTTCTGTTGCTAAGCAAGACAGCTGTTAAGTGAGTTTTGTTTACAATAACACTATAGCATTAGCACTTAGAGACATACCGCTACATAGTGCTTTACAGTCTTCTCTAAGCAGTTTACAAAGTCGGCATATTGGCCCCAGCAATCTGGGTCCTCATTTTACCAACGTTGGAAGCATGGAAAGCTGAGTCAACCTTGAGCTGGTGAGGATCGAACTCCTGGCGGTGTGCTGAATTAGCCTGCAATAGGGCATTCTAAACACAGCGCCACCCCAGCTGTTACAACCTTTCTTGGCCACAGCTGCTACGTGAATCTTGGCAGTAGTAACAAGTTAGTAACATAGTTGTTAAATGAAGCTGGCTTTCCCATTGATTTTGCTTATCAGTAGGTCACAAAAAATGATCACATGACCATGGGACACAGCAACTGTTATAAATACATGCCAGTTGCCAAGCATCTAAATTTTGATCATGTGACCCTAGGGACACGGCAATGGTCGTAAGTGTGAAAAACGCTCATACTGTCTCTCTCTTCAGTGGCATTATAACTTTGGTCACTAAACAAATGGTTATAAATAGAGGATTACCTGTTCTGTTGCTTCCTGACAATCAGCTCTGGATCCTCTAAATTTTTATTAAAACTTTGATGAGACAAAGGGTAGGTTTATCAGCCTACCATTCTTGCGAGGTGGGTAAAATGAGGACCCAGATTGTTGGGGCCATATGCTGACTCTGTAAACCAGTAAGAGAGGGCTGTAGAGCACCGTGAAATAGTATATAAGTTTAAGTGCTACTATCAGAAGTGCCAATAGATCAAGTTAAAAGTTAAAACTACGAACAATTAAAGCTTTAAAGTGGGCAAGAGATGATGGATAGAAAGGATTTGTTTTTAAATATAAAGGTTGCATGATTAAAAGTTAGAATAGGGATAGAAATAAGAGAGGGGGAATATTAATATACACATTTTTATAGAATAAGACAAAGATAATAAGAGGGAAGATTAGAAATTGAATGATGGTATTCTGTATGTTTAAACAATATTGTGATTGGTATTGGAATAATGTATTAAAACATTGAATAATTAAATAAAAGTCTATAATTTAATACAAATATATGTATTAGCACTAAAGCTACATAAGCTTGAGGAATGATTAATAGCATTATTTTTATTCATACTAAAATGTATGATACCCAGGTGCCACACTGTTCATGCATTGGTATGGATATATTGTAAATAAAATAAAATACTTGGGGGGAAAAAGTGCCAATGATCCAAACCAAGTGGGTTATCTAACATGCTAGAACAACCTTGGCAATTTCAAGTAGAATTCCCTCAATTTAAGTCCACACGTCCTAAATTTGCCAAGGTGGAGAAACACTGAAGTAGAGAACAGTGATGGTAGGGGGTATTGCTAATACCCTACCACCACCACCACCACCACCATCATCATTATTATTATTGTTAAAATGCTTACATAGTGTACAATCCCCTGGGATGCATGAGGGCTATTCCTCCTTTCAAGTGTTGATGATTGTGCTAAACAAGCAGGAAGAAAGATACACTACATCAAACCCTTAATGCAGGGATCCCCAGCCCCTGGTCTCTGGTTCATTACTGGTTCATGGCATGCCAGAAACTGGTCCATGCAAACAAGTGAAGCCTCATCCACAGGATGCAGGCAGCATGCGAAACGAGGCCCCTTCGGATCTGCCAAAAACCCTCTTTCCATGGAACTGGTCCCTGGTGCCCAAACTCCCCTCTCTGATAAATCATCTAACTAGTCCAAGCATCATAAACTGTTAGTGACCTTCTACCGCTGCACCATAGAGAGTATTTTAACTTACCGCACCTGTGTATGGTTTGCCAATTGCACAGTGGCAGATAGGACAGCACCCCAGGGGGTTACTGTCATTGCCCAGAGAATAATTGGTTGCCCTCTCCCCTCTTTGGAAGAGCTTTATAACTCCCGCTGCCTTAAGAAAGTTCTTAAAGATCCATTTCATCCTGGGCACCCTTTTTTTGAACTATTACCATCTGGCAGACGGTACAGGATAATAAAAACAAGTAGGCTGAAAAACAGCTATCTCAGGACAGTAACTATATTGAATTCTACTGAATAGTGCAATATTAATGCAATATCGTTTTTCAGTTCAATTGTATAGAAAGTGAAGGATGTGTGTTTATGTTTTAGTTTTATAATTATAATGTACACTGAAGATGGCATTTAATTTCATTGTATGAGGTGCAATGACAATAAAGTAAACTAAACTAAAGGCATTATGATTAAAGTTATGATTATTTGCCTAATCCTTAGGTGTGGTTTCTTTATTCTTCTTGTGAGAGAATATGTGTTGTGGCAATTGGAATTACAGTGCCCCGAGCGTATTTTCAGTGTACAGCTATTTAACTTTTATTAGGATCAAATGTAAACATGGAAATATGCTCTACATGTAATTTTATATTGCACATAGATGGAAAGAAGCATTCAAAATCAGCCATGTGTGAAAGAGTTTGGCTGTGGAAATACTAGGAAAGTTCAGATATTTCAGAAAAAACAAAATAAAAACAAAGGAAAGTACAGCTGTTTTCCACAGATGTTGCAAATGGAAAACCAGTGGGGGAAAAAGGGAACTTCCCAGAAGAGTTACTATTAATTCTTGATACATTTGAAATTACTTTAAGTACTTTGGAGGAGGTAGGAGAGATTTTAGTAGGATTTTCCTTGCAAATCCTGTGTGTAAAATCGTTTCTGAACTGTAAGTTATTAAATTGGCTAGATTAGTCCCACAGCAAGATAGGCAAGGAAATAAATTTAATAAATAAATAATTAACCGCATTCTGCATACAAAAGTCCTTAAATATATAATGCGACTTGTTTACATACTGCACTAAATTGAAATGCAAATGGGGTTGGTAAATTATCTATCGCTTCTAAAGCAGTGGACCACAGATTGAAATATAAATTGTTTACTGATTTCTAATTGCGCCTGTGACTAAGCAGGATGTGACGGATAACAGTATTTTCCTGAATGGTGAGCAGTGTTTTCTGCTACTTTTTAGTGTTTTCACCACCTAAGCTCCCAAACATTCCAAGAAGTGCCCACAAAAGTCAGGAAAAAGTTCAATAAATCAAGAGTTGGTTAACAAGCAGCAAACAATCCATACTGGGAAATCTATCTTTTGAGTTACTGCTAGTGGAGTCAGTGAAATATGGGTAAAATAGAGCATGACAAAATTAGCATACCTGTACATATTGGGATAGGTTTGCTAAATAGAAACAACCGCATGATGCCCAACCTGACAAAGCTGTATGCGGCTTCATGAATCATATCAGAGGTGCGGGTATGTTTTAATTCACTCAGATTATTTTAACGAATCCGGAGGTTTGTTTGGAAGCTGGGTCGTTATTAAGTATCTGATGGAATAGGTTGCTAAAAGTCACATGTGCACAAAATCTCGGTGCCTACTTTTTTTTTTTTTTGGGTAATTGCTTCTTGGTGCTCCAGGCTGCTTAATAGTAAGGGAGAATCGTAAACATAACATAAATAAGGCCAATTTTCGAACTGCAAAATTCCATTGCCAAGTAGTCCTTTAATTATCACTGCTAATAGCCACCATGAAAACAGTAGTAAATTGCATCAAAGGTTTATTGAGGGGATAAAAATGAATAAACAAAACAGCATGCCTTGGAGGCTTTTTGCAAAGTTAAAGCAGAAGCAGAGTTTGAACCTGATAAATAGGTATTAATTGTAAGGTTTCCTTGGAGGACAAATCTGTTTTGCAGACTCTCTTTGGATGGAAGTTGCGCTGCAGTGCTTGAAAGAAAACCATCTAATTTTATTCACCAGTTACACTTTCAAGCAAAAAAACATTATGGATTAATTTATTATGTTCTTAAAAGAAATCTCCTTCAAACCCTCAGACTAGATCTTCATCTATCTATCTATCTATCTATCTATCTATCTATCTATCTATCTATCTATCTATCTATCTATCTATCTATCTATTTTGTCACAACAATATATGTAAGTATCATACAAAAAGATTATATCGTATATAAACATATATATAAGTAAATATTAGGAGGTATAAGCATATATATATAGGAAGAAGAAAAGAAAAACAATAGGACAGGAACGGTAGGCACGTTTGTGCACTTATGCACGCCCCTTATGGTCTTAGGAATGGAGTGAGGTCAATAGTAGAAAGTTTTTGGGTTATATTGCGTGAAAATTTATTACCCGCGTTAAAAGATGTGGGCCGTCCATCTCCTTATAAAAGGGCAGGATGCATGATTCACGTGTGTGTTTGTCCATGTGTGTTACAATCAGTGGTGGTATTCAGCCGGTTCTATCCGGTTTGGGCAAACTGTTAGCGGCAGCTGTGGGAGGCTCTGCCCACCTGCCCGGATGTCATCATGTCCCATTTTTGATGCTCTACGTATGTACACGTGTGCTCACATTTGCGAGCCGGTAGTGAAGGTAAGTGAATACCACCCCTGGTACAACAATGCATGTGTCATGACAACCGCAATTGATTTTAGCTGTTTGACACGGCTAAACTTAGAATGGGTTCATTTGCCACTGTGTAACGTGATACTTCACAATGGTGTTTACTTTTTATAGTTCACCAAAGCATTTTGTATCCCTGATCTCGTAGACTTTGTTAGAACTTAGCCTCTAAAGCACGGTTGTCAAACTCGCGGCCTGCAGGCCGGATGCGTCACGTGCTGGCTCCGCCCCCCCGCCTGGTTTAGCGAAGGGGAAAATAGTCCCGATACATCATGTGACAATGCTGTGATGACGCGAGTTTGACACTCCTGCTCTAGTGTAGGTAGGCCAGGAATATGTCCTGTATTTGCAGTGTTAACATTTATGCATGACTATAACAGTGATTTGAATTTTAAATATTCTAAATCTCTGTTCATTTGAATATTGATTCGGAATTTTGCAGCCTTTGAATTCTGAAGTTGGATTTGAGGCATCTAACAGCTTGCATCTGCATGGTGCAGTCCTATGTGTCTGTTTATTTACTATAATTACCACAGGTACTTACAACTATCATGGAGACCAGCATTTCTCTTGCTAAGCAAGGTGGTTGGTTGTTGAGTCAATTGGACCTGATTTTCAACATTTTTGCCAGCGCTACGACAATCACTGCAGTTGTTAAGTCAAGCCCACGGTTGTTAATAAATCTAGTTTTCCCCATTGACTGGGAAGGTCATAGATGATGATCACATGACCTCAGGATGCTACAACCTTCATAAATCCATTCTGGTTTCCAAGTACCCAAATTTTAATGATATGACTGTATGGGCCTAAGTGCAAGAATCAGTTGCTAAGTCACTTTGTTCCCAGTGTCCTTGTAACTTTGAATGGCCACTAATTGAATGGTTGTTAGTTGAGAACTTACTACTGTTTTTAGTGTGGCTTATTACAGCAAAGGTATTTAGGGTAGTAGCAGCCTTTAATTATTTTCTTATAATATGGTTCTTGGAATTTTGAATGACTGTTGATGCATTGAAAGATTTTGGATACCCTTAAAAGAAAGCATTGCAGCTGTTGGCAGCCCCTAGCTGATTTTGATTGATCCTTGAGAAACTATCCAGGATTAGACCTGTTTAGAAATTGAAAGGGAAACACCTGGCTGTTTCAAGGCCATAGGCTAGACTGAGATGATCCAAAAGTTTCTGGGAAGAAGATAATGCCAAACCCCTCCCTGACTGTTGCCAAAAAAAGAACCTGTACTTATCTGTGTAATCAACAGGAATTAGGCTACTAGTAGTACAGGTAGTCTTCAACTTACAACTATCCGTTTGGTGACTGTTACAGTGGCACTAAAAAGTGACTTACAATCATTTTTCACCATTATGGCATTGGTTGGCGTGTTCAAAATTTGGATGCTTGACAGCTTCTCATTTTTATGATGGTAGCTTCTTTTAATGGTAAGTTGTGAGAATTTCCTTAGTTTAATATTTTATTGTAACCTCTCACATCCCTGTGTTAGGCTGGAGATTGGTAGAGAGGCACACAGAATTTCGTTAAGCCAGTCCCCAAATTAGATCAAATAAGTCCAGGTCTTACTTGAAAATTCAGGAGAAAAAAGCAGGAAAGCAAAAAGTCCGGTTCGGGCCCTAAAGAATTAGTACACTCAGTAAGTCTCTAAACAATCATGTCTCAAGGGTAGATGGTCACTTAAGTTGCAAGTAGTAGAGGTTGTTTTCCATCGGTGAGCTGATCTCGGATAGAGAGGTTTTGATTCCCACAATGGACGAATGACTGCAAAAGTTAATGGAGCTAGCAGGGATGGCTAAATTGACTGCTTTGATTAACATAACATACAATAACATAACATAACAACAGAGTTGGAAGGGACCTTGGAGGCCTTCTAGTCCAACCCCCTGCCCAGGCAGGAAACCCTACACCATCTCAGTCAGATGGTTATCCAACATTTTCTTAAAAATTTCCAGTGTTGGAGCATTCACAACTTCTGAAGGCAAGTCGTTCCACTTATTAATTGTTCTAACTGTCAGGAAATTTCTCCTTAGTTCTAAGTTGCTTCTTTCTTTGATCAGTTTCCACCCATTGCTTCTTGTTCTACCCTCAGGTGCTTTGGAGAACAGCCCGACTCCCTCTTCTTTGTGGCAACCCCTGAGATATTGGAACACAGCTATCATGTCTCCCCTAGTCCTTCTTTTTATTAAACTAGACATACCCAGTTCCTGCAACCGTTCTTCATATGTTTTATCCTCCAGTCCCCTAATCATCTTTGTTGCTCTTCTCTGCACTCTTTCTAGAGTCTCAACATCTTTTTTACATCGTGGCGACCAAAACTGGATGCAATATTCCAAGTGTGGCCTTACCAAGGCATTATAAAGTGGTACTAACACTTCACGTGATCTTGATTCTATCCCTCTGTTTATGCAGCCCAGAACTGTGTTGGCTTTTTTAACAGCTGCTGCACACTGCTGGCTCATATCTAAATGGTTATCCACTAGGACTCCAAGATCCCTCTCACAGGTACTACTATTGAGCAAGGTACCACATATACGGTACCTGTGCATTTTGTTTTTTTGGCCTAAATGTAGAACCTTACTTTTTTCACTGTTGAATTTCATTTTGTTAGATAGCGCCCAATGTTCAAGTCTGTCAAGATCTTTCTGTAACTTGAGCCTAACTTCTGGAGTGTTAGCTATTCCTGCCAGCTTGGTGTCATCTGCAAATTTGATGAGTTCCCCATCTATCCCTCGTCCAAGTCATTGATGAAGATGTTGAAGAGTACTGGGCCTAAAACAGAGCCTTGGGGTACTCACTGCATACTTCCTCCATGTGGATGTAGTTCCGTTGAGGACTACACGTTGAGTGCGGTTGGTCAGCCAGTTCTGAATCCATCTGGTGGTGGTGCTGTCTAACCCACATTTTCTACTTTATCTAGTAGTAGGTTATGGTCTACTTTATCAAATGCTTTACTGAAGTCCAAGTAAATTATATCGACAGCATTCCTCTGGTCTACTAATTTTGTCATTTTGTCAAAGAATGCGATAAGATTAGTCTGGCATGATCTGTTTTGACAAACCCATGTTGGCTTTTGGTTATTACTTTGTTTGCTTCTAGGTGTTCGGTGATTCGTTGCTTGATTATCTTTTCCAGAATCTTCCCTGGTATTGAGGTCAGACTGATAGGTCTGTAGTTTCCTGGATCTGTTTTTTTTCCTTTTTTGAAGATGGGAACTACATCAGCTCTTTTCCAGTCCTCTGGCAGCTGCCCTGTGCTCCAGGATCTTTGAAAGATATAGTTCAGTGGTTCTGAGATCACGTCTGCCAATTCCTTCAGAACCTTGGGGTGTAATCCATCCGGTCCTGGTGATTTGAACTCGTCTAGGGTAGACAGGTGTTCACTTACCATTTTCTTCCCTATTTTAACTTGTGTTTCTAATCTGTTTTTTGTAGTGCTGTTTTTGATAGGTTGGATTGTTTTTTCCTTTTGTGTAAAGACAAATGTAAAATATGAGTTAAGTAGATCTGCTTTCTCCCTGTTGCTTGTCATCTTCTTTCTCCCAGCAATGGGCCAATTGTTTCCTTGACTTTTTTCTTGTTTTTAACATGTTGGAAGAAGCTTTTTTTGTTATTTTTTACTTTTGTCGGTAGCCTTTGTTCATTGTGAGCCTTAGCTTTGCTCACTTCATCTTTACAGGCTCGGGCTATTTGCTGATATTCTGCCTTAGTTATTTGCCCCTCTTTCCACTTTTTATATTTGTCCTTTTTGTCTTTCAATTTGTCAGATAGTTCTTTATGCATCCATGCTGGTTTCTTTTGAGATCTATTATTTTTCTTCTTCATTGGTATTGTGTTAGACTGCGCTTTTATAATCTCACTTTTCAAAATTTCCCAAGCTTCTTGAGTCGTTTTCCCCCTGAGGATTCTCATCCATTGAATCCTTCTCAAGCTATCTCTAAGTTTATTGAAATTAGCTCTCTTAAAGTCCATTAAATTCCATTAAAGAAAAGAACACAATTAATTTTGTTTCTACTTGGAAACAGCTTTTGGACTTTGTGCTTGAGGTGAAAAAAAATGAAACTCTGATTTTGGGTTTTGTTGATTAGGTAGATTTGTGGTTATAAATATGGCTAGTATATATTATTACATAAAAGTAAAAAGTTGAGTTTTTATGCTATCACCTTATTCTTTCTTTCCTCTCCCCTTCTCATCCTTCCCTTTTCTCCCTTCCCCTTCCTCTCCCTTGTTTTCCTGTTATTTTCTTTCGTATTTTTGCGTTTTATATTATATTTGAATAAACTAACAAAATTTAGAGAGGTTTTTGTAGCTAGTCTCCTTTAACTGGTGCATGTCAAATGTGATCTGGCTGCAAGACTAACCAGGCTGTGAGCTAAGTATATTTTTATTCCCAATTCACCGACTTGTTTAGCCAAATGCTTTGTCTTGACCTATCTTGCTTTTCTGAAGAAATGAGATCGTAACATAGCATATTACAGCTTGGTATCTTCTGGATGGTATTGGGGTCACAATTCTGAGAAATCCTTCCTTATGTACTGATGGGTTGACACAAGGTTTATGCCATGGCTTCTCTTCGATTCATTACTACTCAGGTGGGACACAGCATCTTAGAACAGCATCATCTCTGAAGACCTGAATTCTAGCATTTATTTAGTCAACATATATGAGCTACGCCTTTGCTTCCTCTGTAAGTTTCATCAACACCACTCTTGTATATCTAAGATTAAGAGGTCAACTTCCAGAACCAAGCTGATAAAGCTCAAAACGGCATCTCTTTGGAATGCAGATGCAATTTCCAGGTTTCAGTTATCTCTTGTCAAAGAGTTCTTGATTCTTAGGAATTTAGATTATAATAGGGTGTAAGCACTCACTTCCATCTGCATTAAGGCTGTGCCAACTTAATTAAGTCATTTTCTCTCTGGAAGACATTATGCTTTTTAGGCATATGCTCCCTAGTGTGGGAATCTGTCTTTGGATCAGTGGGCAGTTGGTTTTTTCTTTTTTTATCACCATAATATATACATCCCACCTGGGAAATGTGAAGACAAAGAATGGTTCATGTATTACACTAAGCCATGGTTTGTTTTAGTCATGCAAACCCCATTGTGGCTTGGTTTACATGTTACATTAAGACCTAACCAGTAGTCTATAGTAGAAGGAAAGAGGAGGCGGACCAGCAACAAGGTGGATGGACTCAGTTACAGTGGCAATGAGTGCATTGTTGGGAGACCTGAAAGTACAGGTCAGGATTAGATCATCGTGGAGAAGGTCTATCTATGTAGTTGCTAGGAGTTGAAAAAGGCTTGATTGCATAGGTTCATACATCATTCCAAGCCCAAACCATGCCTTTGCGGCAATTAAAAATGCTTGATTGGTGCTAGATAATAGAATAGAATAGAATTTTTATTGGCCAAGTGTGATTGGACATACAAGGAATTTGTCTTGGTGCATATGCTCTCAGTGTACATAAAAGAAAAGATACGTTCATCAAGGTACAACATTTACAACACAATTGATGATTAATATATCAATATAAATCATAAGGATTGCCTATATAAGAATAATACTATTGAAATTAAGGGGACTGAGATACTCATAGCTAACTTAAACTTTATTATATTCAGTAGGTTAACTAGAAGTCCATATTTGTCTCAAAAATATTGTTTTATATGCTTTTATTTTTTTCTTCCATTAGGTGAGAGGGAAGCTGTATTATATAGTGGTACCCAAATACTCATTGTTCATTGGTTCTGGGAGACACAATGAGTATCAAAAACAATGAGTAACAAACAAATTTTTCCCATAAGGAATAATGTAGTGACTTGCAAGGCAGCTGACACCGACAAGTTCTAGCTTGTGAGCTGAGTACCAAACAAAGATGATATGGAGACAAAATTCTCGCATATAAATACATTGAGTACCAAATTTGACAAGTTTTCAAACCAGTTGAGTCCCAAGGTACCACTATTCACAGCATTGTATAGGCGTATTCGTGTTTTGAACAATCGAGTAATTTTACTTTCCCTGATTCTGACATGGAGTGTTTTTTTTTAAATAGACATCTTTATTGTTAAGTTAAATTATTTTGCTGGAGAAAAATCTCATGAAGTGATCTCTTAGTAGTGTTAGGCAGATTTTCTATTATGTTGATTTTATTTTTGGGCTTATACAAAGGTATGTGACAACTGGTCTTGGATAATAATAAAATGTTGACTGATTGTAGCTAATCTGGAAACAGTTTTTGCAATGAGAGCTTTAGGGCTGCACACAATACAAATTCTCAAAATACTTTTGGAAGGAAGGTAAGCCCATTTTCAATTTGCTGGAGGAAATTTTTGTTTTAAGTATTTTTTTTTTTTAGAGAACCCTATAAATGGAAAATTATAAACCTTTTCTTGGAAAGAGTTTATCTTTTTAGAAACAGCTTTGGAAACAATATGCTTTGGTAGAGCATTTACATGCTTGAGCCCGTGAATGCTGATTTAATGTTGCCGGCTGTGTCTGCAAAGCTGTGTCTCTCACACACATACCCATACATGCCATGTTCGGTTGCTGAGCTACAAATATTTAATGCTGAACTTAATTTAGATGCAACCGTGGCCAGAATGGAAGCTTGTTGGCGGGAGGGAGAGGATCCCAAGGAAATGACTTGGCTAATAACTAATTCAAACCTGATGCAAAAAGCAACAACAACACCGGAATAATTATGAATTAGGATTTTAGGGAAAATTAGGACAGCGTGGAACTGATTTGGAGTAAGTAGGTCAGGCAGGGCTCATAACTTTCAGATTTCTTGAGGAACAACTTTTTAGTAGCTCAACATTTCTCTTATTTAATTTTGGCTATTAAGCTGCGGATTGACATCCGAAGGTAGCAAGAATTCTCAAATATCGCTTCATTTACTGATACGAGAACAGTTCTATGGTATAATAATACATGAATAATTAAGGTGGCTATATGCCAACATATTTTTCCCCCTGAATTTTATATCCAGATGCTGCGCTATCCAGTTCAGTCTGCTCTGATTTCTTTTAAACCTTGAACTTATTATTCATGAAGGGGATTTAAACTGTTAAGAAATGAACATTTTAAAGCAAAATGTAAGACTTTGGTTCTCCTTATATTTCACCGAAATGGGGAATTTACATACCAGATAGGTGAACTCTGATCAAAGAGGTGATCCATTTGTTCAAATTTTACCAGTTGGGTTCCATCTTATGGTACAAAACTCTAAACATCTTAAATTGTAAAAAGCAAGGTCAGAACCAGTAATTGGGAGACTTTGCTGATATTCTCTGAATCATGAACAAATCCTGGTCTATTTCTGGTGCCTTTTTATATTCAATAAATGAGTGGCCAGCCTCACAATTTAAAATTTAAAAATTCTGACTTTAAAATTTAAACTAGCTGAGAACCAGTGTAAGTTTTCAGATGCTTCAGAAAGATGCATCATAGACTTTTTAAAAAAATGTTTCTTTGCAATCTATGCTCCTCTTAATTTTCCCTATAAAGTTAACATGTTCCTGTGTATCTTTTTTAAAGTCATCTGCCTACTGAAAGATACGAAAATGCCTTCTCGGTTTTTTCTAGAAATGTCAAACATGGAAGGAGACATTTAAATATGCAAATGAAGTGAACTGAAAAGTACTTGAAACTCTTCCATCGTTTCTTCTTCGGTTTTTTGGCTTTTCATTGTGGTTTGAGGTTTTGTTTTAAAACCAGAGTGTAGAAAGCACCCCTTCTTCACAAATAGCTGTAATTGGAGAAGTGCGCAATTTATTTTGTTTTTCTTGACCTACCTCTCTTCATGTGGCTTCAAGTAGACTATTTCAGGCCTTCAGAAATACCAGCATTGGTGCCTAGCCCTGAAAAGATTTTAGGCTGTCTTATACATGCACTGCCTCTGAATGTAAACAGTGTGAAAGGTTGAGAATTGAGAGGGGTATTAGTGCCCCAGATGAAAAACCATTGGTGACCTCCTTCTGTATGTAAAATGAGGTCTAGGAAGACCATGCATGTCAACATAAAATGTCTTTTGTGATTCTCCAGTTACACTTGTTAGCTTTTTCAGAAAACCTTTTCAAAGAGAGGATTTTTTTTGTTTGGCACAACTTGAATTTTGTTGCTGCATTTGACCTAAACGATTTTCTCCTGCCTTTCATTCATGGATTGAAGACTCCTAGCTTAGAGATAGCACATTTGTCTTGCATGGAGCAAGACCAGGGGTGAAATCCAGCAGGTTCTGACAGATTCTGGAGAACCGGTAGCAGAAATTTTGAGTAGTTCAGAGAACTGGCAAATGCTACCTCTGGCTGGTCCCACAGTGGGGTGGAAATGGGGATTTTGCTATATCCTTCCCCTGGAGTGGGGTGGGAAGACCAGATTCCATATACAATTGGCAAGAGAGTTCTGACGCAACACGGTTACACGGGACGTGCATGATTTGAGTGAATGCAGAAGTGATTGCTACCCAGTAGGAGATCTTGCGGTATAATGTTTTTTAAAATGTAAAATCTCAGTTATGGCAGCTGTCACTAAGCTTAATTCAAAAGGTGGTGCTTATTCTTTAATCAGGACGGTTGCATATGCCATCCCTGCCACTGGCCTTAGATCCTGGAGTTCCCATCTTTGAGTTCTGCCTCTACATTTAAGTAATCAATGGCCCTTGGAAAGTTGGTTCTCCAATTGTTGTGAATGCTTTTGTATTCCTCTGAAGCTTCCAATAGAAGAGTATATATATATATATTTAGCTTCGGGTTGTGAATAGTACTTGGTACTCTTTAAGCTTGGATATTGGCTTGCGAGCATTTCATTACCCGACTAGGTAAAATCATTGGTGCTAGATCGTGTTAGCAGATGTTAGCACATGATGACTAGCAATGTTAGCATGCGATGATGACCATTATGGTCATGATGGTGATCAGTGCTTGCATTAATCATGTTACCTAGTCTGGTAATGGAAATGTCTGTAAGCAAACAACTAAGCTCGGAGAACATCATGTACTTCTAAATTATCTTCTCTCTTCCAACAATCATGCCTGCTTCAGGTCACTGGTATCCTGCTGCTAAGAAGAATTGAAATACCCCCTTCCCTACCTTTTTTGCTAAAATAAAAGAAGTGTGGAAATGAAGAACTATGAGATTGTGTGGGGTTGCACAGTAGGGTGATCAACAACCCTGGCAATTGGGTTCTTGCTCACCTGTTCCAGTTAATGCAGTTGATGAGATGGTTTGTTTTTTTTAAATGATGATTTGGTTTATATTGGATTTTTTTGGGCGGAGCGAGGGATATCCTTTGATTTCCCAGTTTAACCTAAAGGACTAGAAGTCCCTGGAGGTGTTTCATCCAAGTATTAACCAGGTCTGATTCTGCTTAGTTTCCAATCCCATACAAGGTCAATGACATGTTGCTGCTTGCTGGTTTTTAGTATTGAAGTTTACAAAAAACCTTGTCTAGAATGTTTATGAATATTTTGAATTAATGTAACTGGATGGAACGCTTCAGTGTGCTTGTTGCTTGTGGCTATATGGCATGTAATTTTAAAATATTTTCCCCCATATTGCTTCTTAAAACTGTGTTGTGTGTTTAATAGAAAAGGGGTGTTAAGAGGAACTGTAAACAGTATATTGAAAGTTGACATGACTCCTTGCTTGGCCTCCGTCCTAAAAAACACTTACTCACTACCTTGCTAGACTCCACAGGAAGAACTTTAGTTGGTAGAGTCAAATTTGGGTAGAATTCATGTTCAGATCTTTCTCAACTTGTGATATTTATTTGGAGACACTTGACTGTATATGTCATCCTGACCTCTTTAGAGGAAGTGCAGGATTAAAGCGTAATGAGGAACAGAAGGTATTGGGGAAGTGAATTGAGCTGACTTCGCCTTCTGCTTCTTCTACATGAAAAGGAAAGGTGGGTGGGAGAGTTGAGTAGACCTTCTGTGAAGGTTTCTTGATGCAAATCTCTATCTTGGTCTCCTCCTGCCCTGCAAATTAGTATAATCATGCTGTCTGATCTTTAAATTTCCAAAGTAAATTAATTAGCTTCCCTGCTTGGCCTCGTAAACTTTCTGTCGGAAAAAATTTGATAGAAGTTACACACTGATTTTATTTTATTTTTGTACCATCGTGGCATAAGGGAGTGACAAGGAACCGTAATCAAGAAGACAGTGTCCCAACTCAAAAACGGAGTTTATGTGCCTTAAAAGTAGCATGCAGAGTGGTCTGATTTGGGAGACTGCATATAGCGTTGAGTTACTGATCTGGTGCTTAGCAATATCTACCTTGAAATTCCAGGCCAGCTATGCTACACATAATTCAATAGATGCACGCTGTGTCTCTTAATTGCTTTTGACAGCTGGTGTTGCTTTATCATAGGGATTATTATTTATGTTTTATTCGGTAAACTGAATTCCTTCAAGTTAGAATTAAAACTTTTGGGTAAGTTAGAATTGGAAAAAAAAATCCTTTTATGTAGAAAATACTGATTAGGAATGTGATCCCAATTTTCAGGCAATTCTGCAACCCTGCTGAAATGGAAAAGATAAAGGATACGTTCCCTCTAACAGGAAAAGTACAGGGAAAAAACTAATAAAAATTTAAAAATGATTTAAAAACTGTTGTTTATATGTATATATGTAAATAAATTAATATTAGACTTGTATGTATAAAGGATACATTGAAATAAGGGAGAAAAAATGGACAAGTAAGAAATGATTAACCGTTGTGAAATTGTTGGAAAGAAACTATTGTTTCTTTCCAACTATTTATTTATTTATTTATTTAAACTATTTATTTCTTCTGCGCATGTCCAAGATGGCGCCGCCCTGCTGATCGGGGGCGCGGCGACGGGCCTTTCCGGGCTCTTTTTGGGTCTGGGGGGGGCCTTGATACCATCATAGGCCCCCCGCCCTGATGGAGGAAGATCCAGCCACCCGTAAATAGGGTGGCTGGGCGCTGTGCGACTCCGCGGGGCGTTGGGAGAAGCCCCGGAGTCACGGCGGAGCCACGGAGGTAATCCTGGCGGCCTAGCGGCCTGCCGAGCCGCCGCCAGCCTTTTTCGGCGGTTTGGCGGCGGCGGCGGCGGCGGCGGGGGGTAGGGGGGCGTTGGCAGCGCCCCCTGGACCCCTGCCTGGAAGACTTGGCCAGTGGAAGTTGGGTTTGGAGTTTTGGGCGTCTCCGGTGGCGATGGGAGGAGCCCCGGAGGGGCTGCGCCCCAATGAAGATCTGGAGGGCCGCCCGGGCCCCATCGGCCTCTTTGAATCCTGCGGTGGCGGCGGCGGCCTGGCCCTTCCCCCTCCGTCGGGCGTTGGATCCGGTGAGCCCTGGGTCTGCTGGCGGATTTGGCGACGGGTGTCCCCCTCTTATCTGGGGGAGCCCCAGTGGACTGCTCACGGTGGCGATGGGGGCGTTTCCGGTGGCGATGGCCTGGCGGAGGCGGTGGCGGCGGCCTGCCCGGTGCTGAAGTGGCGGATGGCCCGATAGGCCCAGGGTGGCTGTGACCTTGCCCTAGTGGCGCGGATATGTGGCAGCGCGGAGGAAGGCCAGCGGGTCCAGCGGACACCCTCCACTATTTACCATCTTTATAACATCCCTACCATCGTTCCTCTCCCCTTCTTCCTTAGCCCACCCCAGGTCGTTTGTATGGGGTGGTGAACTGACTGAGTCAGCGGGTTTGTCATCTACCGCACATGGATTATCTCGGACTATTTCCCATCAGGGCAGACTGGTCATGGTCATTTTATCATCTGTTATGACTTTTGCTGCCAACTTGACCAGCCCAGGATGGGCCTTGCCGGACCGTCTCAGTGATGCGAACATTTACCGCGGCTGACCTTCTTGCCCTGCGAGATGCCCCTCTCTGGGTCTGGCCCTCAGATTATCGAGGCCCACCTTGAGGCAGGCTTTGGGTCGAGAGGTGGCATCACGAAAATAGGAGGCTTAGGGTTTTAATTGGCTGTTTTAATAGATTTTTAAGGGAATTTTAAAGGGGATTTTAAGGGGAGGAAACCGGCGGGCTTGGGTTGGGGGTGGGAGGAAGGGGTGGGTGTTGGGGTAACCCGTCGGGGAGTCAGTTCCTGCACATGCTCGTGGCGGGGGTTGGTGGGTCCGAGGTCATGGGGAGTCGGTGTTCCATTGGTGAGGTGGTGCTATTTCCACGGTAAGGGGAGGGGCAGATATGGCGGAAGTGGGGCTCATATCGTGTTAGGGGTGCGCTCGATGCTTACAGGCGATCGCGCGCCCGAGCCTCAAACTTCTCCCGTTCCCGGATGGTCAGGATCCTCAGGGCCCTGGCCTTGGCTGATGTTATGCAATGCACGGTCCGTGGCCAATAAGGCCCCTAATTCACGATCTTATTCAGGGGTGCAGCGGACCTTATGGGCGTTACGGAGACCTGGTTGGGCCCAGAAGGCGTGCCCTTGTTCAGATGTGCCCACGGGTTTCGAGCATTTCATCAGCCGAGGGCCAGGGTAGGGGTGGGGGTGGCGGTTGTGATTAGAGAGTCTAGAGCCGAGGAGACCACTGTACCTCAGATTGCGGGTGCGAATCCCTCTTTGTGAGATGGGGTCATAGATGTCAGATGGGCTTGCTGGTCGCGTACCTGGCTCCTTGCTACGTGACAGCTGCCCTGCCCGAGCTCCTGGAGGTGCTTGCTGGGGTGGCAGTTGAGACCCCCAGACTTTTAGTCGTGGGGGACTTTAACTTGCCATCGTCCGGCTCGTCATCGACGGTAGCTCGGGAGTTCATGGCTTCCATGACGGCCTTGGACCTGACCCAAGTAGTTGATGGCCCTACTCACGTTGGGGGTGGCACTCTGGACCTGATTTTTGTCTCTGGTCAGTGGTTGAGAGATCTGGACTTAAAGGAAATAGTCATTGAACCTTTGTCATGGTCAGATCACTCTCTTCTTCGTCTGGACTTTCTGACCGCCATTCACCACCGCGGGAGGCCGGAGCCGACACGTTGGTTCCGTCCCAGGCGCCTGATGGACCGGAGGGGTTCCGGACGGAGCTTGGGCCATTTCCTGAGGGTCTGGCACGGCTCGGCTGAGGAACTTGTTGCGGCCTGGGAGCGGGCGCGGCGGGGCCTTAGACCGTGTCGTGCCTTTGCGGCCTCTGACCCGGCGCAGGTCCCAACCAGCTCCTTGGTTCTCCGAGGAGCTGAGGGGATGAGCGCGGAGAAGGCGCCTAGAGAGTTCCTGGAGGTCTAGCCGTTCAGAAGCTGATCGGACACTAGTGAAGTCCTATACTAGGGCTTACCTAGTGGCAATGAGGAAGCGGCGTACCTCGCCTCCTCCCTCATTGCATCGGCAGATAACCGCCCAGCCGCCCTGTTTGGGTGACCCGCTCCCTCCTACACCAGGGGCGGGATGACCCGTGCAGGGCGTGCTGAGGAGTTTGATTATCTATCGATAAAATCGTTCAACCGGGATGGTTTGGACCAAGATTGCGGTGATCTGGTGAGGCGTCTGAGGGTGGTCTTGGTGACATTGTATGGGATGAGTTTGACCCTGTCGCTCCGAGGACATGGACAGGTTGTTGGGAGGCTGAATGCCACCACATGTTTACTGGACCCGTGCCCCTCCTGGTTGGTGCTGGCCACGCAGGAGGTGACACGAGGCTGGCTCCAGGCGATTACGAGCGCTTCCTTGGTGGAGGGTGTCTTTCCGGCCGCCTTGAAAGAGGCGGTGGTGAGGCCCCTCCTCAAGAAGCCTTCCCTGGACCCGGCTGTTTTAGGTAATTATCGTCCGGTCTCCAACCCGCTCAGCGCGGCAAGGTTGTAGAGAGTATGGTGGCATATCAGTTTCCTTGCACCTGGATGAAACTGTCTATCTAGACCCGTTCCAGTCCGGTTTCCGACCCGGTTACAGCACGGAGCGGCTTTGGTCGCGTTGGTGGATGATCTCTGGAGGGCCAGGATAGCGGTTGTTCCTCTGCCCTGGTCCTATTAGACCTCTCAGCGGCTTTCGATACCATCGACCATGGTATCCTGCTGCGCCGGTTGGAGGGATTGGGAGTGGGAGGCACCGTTTATCGGTGGTTCTCCTCCTATCTCTCCGACCGGACGCAGTCGGTGTTGACAGGGGCAGAGGTCGGCCCCGAGGCGCCTCACTTGTGGGTGCCGCGGGGTCGATTCTCTCGCCCTTCTGTTAACATCTACATGAAGCCGCTGGGTGAGATCATCAGTGGTTTCGGTGTGAAGTACCAGCTGTATGCGGATGACACCCAGCTGTATTTTTCTACACACCGGACCACCCCAACGGTTATCAAGTGCTGTCCGGTGTCTGGAGGCCGTCGGGTCTGGATGGGAGAAACAGGCTCAAGCTCAATCCCTCCAAGACAGAGTGGCTGTGGATGCGGCATCCCGGTACAGTCAGCTAAATCCGGCTGACCATCGGTGGCGAGTCACTGGCCCCGATGGAGAGGGTGCGAACTTAGGCGCCCTCCTGGATGAACGGCTGTCTCTAGAAGATCATTTGACGGCCGTCTCCAGGAGAGCGTTCTACCAGGTTCGCCTGGTGCGCCAGTTGCGCCCCTTTCTGGACCGGGAGGCCCTATGCACGGTCACTCACGCCCTCGTGACGTCTCGCCTGGATTACTGCAACGCTCTCTACATGGGGCTCCCCTTGAAGGGCATCCGGAGGCTACAGTTAGTCCAGAATGCGGCTGCGCGGGTGATAGATGGAGCCCCTCGTGGCTCCCCCATAACACCCATCCTGCGCAGGCTGCACTGGCTCCCTGTGGCCTTCCGGGTGCGCTTCAAGGTTTTGGTGACCACCTTTAAAGCGCTCCATGGCATAGGGCCGGGTTATCTACGGGACCGCCTACTGCGACCAGATACCTCTCACCGACCCGTGCGCTCTCACAGGGAGGGACTCCTCAGGGTGCCGTCAGCTAGGCAGTGTCGTCTGGCGACGCCCAGGGGAAGGGCCTTCTCTGTGGGGGCTCCCGCCCTCTGGAACGAGCTCCCCCCAGGACTCCGTCAACTTTCGGACCTTCGAACCTTCCGTCGCGAGCTCAAGACACATTTATTCATCTGTGCAGAACTGGCTTAGATTTTAAATTTTATAGGGGGTTTTAAATTGATTTTAATATTTATATTTCTATTTTTAATGATAGGGCACTGGAATAAGTTTTTTAAAGATTATTTTAATTTTGTACACTGATGTTTTATATGCCTGTGAACCGCCCTGAGTCCTTTGGGAGATAGGGCGGTATATAAATTTAAATAATAAATAAATAAATAAATAAATAAATTAAAGATTCTTTTTTGTTTTTTTAAAAAATGTTTAATAAAAATTATTTTAAAATAATTAAAAAATGGTCTAATTTTGTCCTAATTTATTTTGGTTCAGATTTGGAATTATGGTAATAATTTTTTATCTGAATCTGAATTAGCCTGTTACCCACTGAGGCTTGCAAACTTGTGTCTGTCGTAGTTGTGAGCAACATGGCTAATCCCTTCATCTGCTGGTGCTCAAACCTACAGAAACCTGTGGTCTCCTCTCCAGAGCAGGATCCAGAGCACTTGTGTTATCTCCCATCCTCTCCTTATCTTCAGTTTGCCATACCTCCTTTGGAAGTTCAGTTCCATGCAGTCTCATTATTTTGGAACAGTTACTACATATCTACCTTCCCTTCCTCATGGGTAAATCATCCACATTTCAAAATGGGAGAATGTTGAGCTTGGAGATACATTTTGAAGGCAGTTAAGCTGAACGGTCCTTCAACATACAAATTCAAGCATTCTTAATTTCAATAGAATAAATTAGCTCTATGTATTGACATACCAAGGGAACCAAGTGGCTCAGTGGCTGATACTGAGCTTGTCGATTGAAAGGTCAGCAGTTCAGCAGTTTGAATCCCTAGTGCCGCAAAACGGGGTGAGCTCCCGCTGCATAAACAGAGGGATAGAATCAAGATCACGTGAAGTGTTAGTACCACTTTATAATGCCTTGGTAAGGCCACACTTGGAATATTGCATCCAGTTTTGGTCGCCACGATGTAAAAAAGATGTTGAGACTCTATAGAGTGCAGGGAAGCGCAACAAAGATGATTAGGGGACTGGAGGCTAAAACATATGAAGAACGGTTGCAGGAACTGGGTATGTCTAGTTTAACAAAAAGAAGGACTAGGGGAGACATGATAGCTGTGTTCCAATATCTCAGGGGCTGCCACAAAGAAGAGGGAGTCGGGCTGTTCTCCAAAGCACCTGAGGGTAGAACAAGAAGCAATGGGTGGAAACTGATCAAAGAAAGAAGCAACTTAGAACTAAGGAGAAATTTCCTGACAGTTAGAACAATTAATAAGTGGAACGACTTGCCTGCAGAAGTTGTGAATGCTCCAACACTGGAAATTTTTAAGAAAATGTTGGATAACCATCTGACTGAGATGGTGTAGGGTTTCCTGCCTAGGCAGGGGGTTGGACTAGAAGGCCTCCAAGGTCCCTTCCAACTCTGATGTTATGTTATGTTATGTTACTTATCCCAGCTTCTGCCAACCTAGCAGTTCGAAAGAACATAAAAAATGCAAGTAGAAAAATAGGGACCACCTTTGGTGGGAAGGTAACAGTGTTCCTTGCATCTCTGGCATTTAGTCATGCCGGCCACATGACCATGGAGATGTCTTCGGACAGCGCTGGCTCTTTGGTTTTGAAACGGAGATGAGCACCGCCCCCTAGAGTTGGGAACGGCTAGCACATATGTGTGAGGGGAACCTTTACCTTTTTATTGACATACTGCTACTATTAAATAGATGGACATTGGAAATCTTAGTCAATCTTCTTCAAATCACCCCAAAGATCTATTAGTTTTCCCCACAATATTTCTGCAGATCCCAGCCTATGCTTTGCCCTCTGATGCTGTCACTTAAATAATATGCCATCCCAGGACCCTGCATCTTATCGTGATCTGGGTGCTTGGCAATCAATTCACAGTTATGACTGGTTGAAGTGTGGTAGTCACAACATTGAAAATGTTTATGACATCACTGTGTTGCGTTGCATATAGATATTGCTAAGAAAGTGGCTAGCCATCTCTGTATTTGACTAGGGGGCCAAGAAGATTTTACTCCTGATCAGATCCTTGTAGGAGCACTTTATGCCAATTCTTTGTGGCATGTGGGCATTCTTTCCTTTTTTTCTTCCTTGGAAGAAAAAATAGGTCTTTGGATCTGGCAGTTTGCACTTTACTTTTTATACAACAACCAGTCATGCTTTCTAGGAGGAGATAAGAAAGATTTCAGTTTTAGTTTGGGGCACAGTTGAAAGTTGCTTGTGACTTTCCTGTAGCAGATTTTGATCTCTGCCAACGAATCCGTTTAAACAAAAAAAACCAAAAAAAACCCCGGACAGGTTTATCATTACTCTGCTGTGCTGCTTGCCTGAATGTTTAATGCAACCAGCATTTCTCTTTGAATTGTACTCTGTTTTTCCCCTCTTTTATCATTCCTTCCTTTTCAGAAAAGAGGAAGACCTTTTTTTTTTTGTTTGGCACATTTAAAAATACTTTAAAAAAAAAAAATCACCTGTCAAACTGTAGCATAAATGAGCTTTGGCCAGAAGTACAAAGCTATTTTATTTTATTTTATTTATTTATTTTGCCTTCAGCTTCACAGGTCTGCCAGTTCCTCTTTGCCCCTGCCACACACATAAGAAAAGGGTAAAAAAATAGCTTTTAGTGTTGTTGTAGTCTTGCTTTCCACCCCACCCCTCCCCTTCTCAACTCTGTTTCTGCAAAGGCCTCCCCTTTCTAACCCACCCCTCCATTTCTCCCTCCCTCCCTCTCTCTCTCTCTCTCTTTTCATTCCCTTTCTTTCCTAAAGCACCAATGACTGATCACCATTGCTGATGGGGATCTACGTTTGAACTTTGCATGAACACAATGGATGCCCTGCAACTTAGTTTGAGCTCTGTGTAAATTCCGCACATTTCATGGGTCGGTGGCCTCTTTTGATCAACCCCGGGATTGGGGTGGGGGTGGGGGGAGGGAAGAAATGGAATGTCTGGAAGGCAGAAAGGGCTTTTGAGGGCACTAAAAGCTTTTTTTACCTCATGTCTGGAGCAAACCCCTGAACTGAATCTAAAAAATATCCAAGTAGCACATAAACTCTCTCTTCCTGAAACCATAGTATGCGACCTATCCCTTGACACTACTCTTCGATTCTTACTATGCTACAGAGCCCCCGACTATGACATTACCCACGCAAATATGCTAACCTCAATGCTAACATGGACTACCTCTTGCCCATACCCTCTTATCTTCCTTGGTGACTTAAATCTACCTCTCATTAACTGGACAACCAATGAATGTTCAACTGACCCAATCCATACTACACTATACAACGCTGTTACAAACCTAGGTCTTGAACAACTTGTAACTAACAATACAAGACTCAACAACTGCCTTGACCTCATCTTCTGCAACAATCCAAACTCAATTTACGGTATACAAATTAAAGAACCTTTTTCAAACAGTGACCACTGCATGATTGATTTTCGTCTCAATATCGTCCATACTTAATCGTCATAACACCAGAACTCCCAACTACAACTTCAAGAAAGCCAATTACGACCTTATAAACAACGATCTTTCACTTCTGAACTGGCAAAATCTGTTTGCAACCTGCATAACCGCTGATGACCTCTATAGAATCTTCCTACTTGAAATCAATAGAGTCATTAAATTATATGTACCACGAATGACTACCATGTCCAAGAAAACAAACTACCCATATCAATAAAAAGCTTCAATCAAAAAAAATCCTCTGGAAAAGAAACAAAAAAGGCTATGTTACAAACTTCAGAAACCGTTACAGAAACATATGCAACCAAATTAAAACTGAATGCACAAATTACCACACCAAGCAAGAAGAAAACCTTCTACGCACAAATTCCAATCGTGCCTTTTATAATTTTGTCAACAGTAAACTTAAAGATTCAAGATCCATCCCACCACTAAAAGATTCTAACAACAAAGAATGCAATGACGAAACAGTCAAAGCAAACCTCTTCAACATTTTCTTTGGCTCAGTTTTTGTTAACTCCGATAACACATATCCAACATTCCACAAACGAACCAGCAATGACTATGATGATTTAACTCATATAGATTTCACAGAAGACAACGTTGGTAAAGCTCTTCACAACTTAAAACCATCGCTTTCTATTGGACCTGATGGTCTATGTGCATATTTCTTAAAAACTTTCCATTAATATAGCTGAACCCCTAAGTATTATCTTTGATAAAGCTTTCACTACCAGTTCTCTTCCCAAACTTTGGTCACTAGCCACAGTCATCCCCATCTTCAAAAAGGAGACCCCAGCTTAGTGAAAACTACAGACCGATCTCCCTTTGCTCGTCACCTGCAAAGTCATGGAATCTATCATCAATCAATCCATTACCTCACACTTAGAAACTAACAACCTACTCTCCAACAAACAATTTGGTTTCAGGAAAAAGTTATCATGTAACTTACAACTTCTCCACTGCAAAAACATATGGACTTCAAATCTAGATCAAGGCAAATCAATAGATGCAATCTACATAGACTTCTGCAAAGCTTTTGACTCAGTAGTACACGATAAACTTCTCCTTAAACTAACATCCTATGGCATCTCAGGACCCCTCCACAAATGGATATCTGCTTTTCTGTCTAACAGACAACAAGTGGTCAAAATTGGCAATGCTTTATCAAATCCTGTTCCTGTCAAGAGTGGCGTTCCTCAAGGCAGCGTCCTTGGACCAACACTCTTTATTCTATACATTAATGATCTTTGTGACCATATCTCAAGTAATTGTGTTCTCTTTGCTGTGATGTCAAACTATTTAACACCACAGACAACACTTCTATCATTCAAAACGACCTTGACCATCTAACCGCTTGGTCTAAAATTGGCAGCTCAAATTTCAACCAGCAAATGCTCAGTCTTACATATAGGAAAAAGAACTCTAAAACTAAGTACATACTAGATGGACATTACCTTACAGACGACCCCATCCGTTAAAGACCTTGGAGTTTTCATGTCAAATGATCTAAGTGCCAAAGCCCACTGCAACTACATAGCAAAAAGCTCTAAGAGTTGTAAACCTAATTTTGTAGCTTCTTTTCCAAAACACCACACTACTAACCAGAGCATATAAAACATTTGCTAGACCAATTCTAGAATACAGCTCACCTGTTTGGAACCCTCACCACATCTCTGACATCAATACAATTGAACGTGTCCAGAAATATTTTACAAGAAGAGTTCTCCATTCCTCTGAAAACAACAAAATACCTTATCCCACCAGACTTGAAATCCTAGGCTTAGAAAACTTAGAACTCCGTCGCCTTCGACAAGACCTAAGTTTAGCTCACAGAATCATCTATTGTAATGTCCTTCCTGTCAAAGACTACTTCAGCTTTAATTGCAATAATACAAGGGCAACCAATAGATTTAAACTTAATGTAAACCGCTTTAATCTAGATTGCAGAAAATACGACTTCTGCAACAGAATCATCAGTGCTTGGAATACTTTACCTGACTCTGTGGTCTCTTCCCATAATCCTAACAGCTTTAACCAAAAACTTTCTACTATTGACCTCACCCCATTCCTAAGAGGACCATAAGGGGCGTGCATAAGCGCACAAACGTGCCTACCGTTCCTGTCCTATTGTTTTTCTTTTCTTCTTCCTATATATGTTTATATGTGTATATACTATATAATCTTTTTGTATGATGTTGTGACAAAATAAATAAATAAAAATAAAACTTCTCAAGTTAAACAACAACAGGAGAAAGTTGTTGGGATTGCAGAAGAGGTGGTGCGTTTACTTCTTGTTCTGCGAGAGTAATAAACACAGCGATAAAATTCTTTTTCCTCTAAGCTAACCCTTGTTTGTGGAAACCCTCTGAAGAGTAGAAATGTTGAAATCCCAAACAAATTGATGATGTGAATTACCTATTAAAATGGTGAGCTAGAGTTTATAATAGCACAAGCGTTGTTTTGCAGGAAGAAATTGCAATGCGATTTTCTCACCACACTTGTAGTCCTATAGGAAATAAGTAGTTACCTGGAATGACGTTCCAGTAAACTCAGTGGAATCTCTGAGCAGGTAAACATAGGACTGCATAATTAATCTTGCAGACTCTTGAGTTGATGAATGCTTTATATCAGGCTCCCTTTGAAAATGTTCAGAAATTGTAATAGATGCAAATGGTTCTGACTTTTGCAAAGTTCTTCTAAATTCAGTGAAGTGGGATTACCTCCTATCAAATTTGTATGCATGGCTGAAAAGAAAAAAATATGGTCAATGTTGACTCTTACGAAGTTGTGCTTTGTAGGCAGTAAGGATTTTATGATGACTCTTGATTTGTTGTATGCATGGTCTCTGTTGCAGAAGAGAGGTGGGATAGATATCAGAAAAAAAGAATAACAGAATAAAAGACTTGGAAGGGACCTTGGAGGTCTTCCAGTCCAACCCCCTCCTCAAGCAAGAAATCCTGTACCATTTGAGACAAATTATTGTCCAATCTTTTCTTAAAAATCTCCAGTGTGGGAGCAATCACAACTTCTGAAAATGAGCCTTTCCATTGATTAATTGTTCTGTCTCCTTATTTCTTGGTTGGTTCTCTCCTTGATTGGTTTCTATCCATTGCTTCTTGTCTTGCCTCCAGGTGCTTTGTAGAAGCACCTTGTCTTTTTGGCAGCCCCTTAAATATTGGAACACTGATATCATGTCACCCCCCCCCATCCTTCTTTTCATTAAATTAGACATATCCATTTTCTGCAACAGTTCTTCTTATGTTTTAGCCTCCAGTACCCTAATCATCTTACCTGTTTAGAGTGGTCTTTTTCTCCACTTGTTTCTGGGGAGAAAACAGTTTAATGGCTGGTTAAATAGCAAAATTAGTTTTTGCTTCAGAGGGGAAAAGAAGACAGTGTTACACTTAGAAGAGATAATTGTGAACCACCGCTTACAGATAAGCTACTTGGTAGATTGTCTACAGTGTCAAGTGTTCCCCAATACGTGAATTGAGAAAGGTGGTCTGGAAAGGTTGGGCTTATTCTTCCCCATCGATACTGAAATGGCAGGCATAATAGTTAAAATGTCAACATCAACCATGGCTAAGATTGTCAGTAAATGGATTTGTAAGTCCAAGTTGAAATATAAACAGGGATTGATCGTTGCATTTTGGCGAATGTATGTAGTAATTGAGAGTCAAAGAGATAAGTGGTGTTCTCCTTGGTTGAATGTAGCTGCAGCATCAGAAATTCTTTTTTCCGCCCTGCTGTGTTTGCATTTCATTTATCATGCCAGTGTTTCCCTGAAAATAAGACCTCCCCGGAAAATAAGCCCGATCGATCTTTTGAGCACATGCACTAGAATAAGCCCCCCCCAAATAAGCCCTCCCTGAAAATAAGCCCTCCCCGAAATTATTTAACTGCATGCACAGCCAGTCCCTGCCATTTCCTCTGGTTAGCGTTAGGGAGACAGAACTGGAAATCAGTAAGATGGCTCCATGTGACCCAAAATAATAAGACCACCCCGAAAATAAGGCCAAGCACTTACTTCGGGGTTCAAAAAAATATAAGACAGGGTCTTCTTTTCAGGGAAACACAGTACTTGGAAAGCATGCATTCAGTAGGTTTGTTAAGCCTGACCACTATTGCTGCTTGTTGTTTCTCATGCTAGTTTTGGAATGTGTTTGTTCAGGCCAAATGTACAAGAGAAGATCCTGACTCTGGAGATCCTGAAACCCAGAGGCAATCTGCACAGGATGTCGGGACCACCAGGATGCTTTCAGAATTGGACATAGTCCATAATTTTCAGAAAGAGGAAAGAGAGGTGATGGATGAGCTGTAGGACACACAGAATATTACGAGCTTGATCCCTAGTTATTATCCATCTTTTGTTGGTGGGTGTAAGGCAGACTCAGATAGATTGATACTTTTGTCCTGCCTTTCATATTTTCAGAAATAACTCAAGGTGGGGAACGTACATAAGGTTCCTTCCTCCACCTATTTTTCCCACAACAACAACAACCTTGTGAAGTGAGTTGGCTTGAGAGAGAGTAAGGTCCAAGGTCACTCAACCTAAGCCAGGACTAGAACTCACAGTCTCCTGATTTGTAGGCCAGCACCTTAACCATCAACTCTCTGCATGTGCTTTCAAGCTGTCCTTAGAATAGAATAGAATAGAACTTTAGTGTCACTTCATATCTTCATGATCCCATGAGTGATTCTCATTCCTTCTCTCTTCCTCCCTCCCTCCTTCCCTCCCTCCCTCCCTCCCTCTCTCTCTCTCCCCCTCTCCCTCTCCCCCCCCTTCTCTCACACACCCCATCTCAGCTGTATTGCTAAGCCATAATCTGCAAAATGTATCCTGGGGAAAAATGATAGCTGAATAACGACACCCACCCACATGCATGTCTTGTCTTGATCAAACAGATATTTGAGATAACCAATAATCACTCTTTTTTTTCTACTTTCAGAAATGTCAAAATGTTGTAATGTGTCCAGTTTTTTTTTAAATACACCCCTAGATCAGCTGCATTGCATTATTGAAATGTACAACTTTCCAATTGGAGTCGTTGACCAATTATGAGTCTGTTATTGAAAGTTTCTTTGCAGATGAATTATGTGAGATAATAATTCACATAATTCATTTGCTGTCCGTGCCTGAAAGTATTTAAGAGGTGGGTGGGAATGCATATTTTGTCCCCAGCTATGTATCATCTGCCTCATAACCACAATTGGCAAGTGCCTCTCAAATCATGCTTTTGAGCTTTCATTGAAGAAGTTAAACTGTAGTTTACATCGATTAAAAAAAAAATAGAACAGTAAAATCTGTTTCTTTCAAGGAGGAATATTCCGTTTTATATGAAAAAAAAACAACAACCCAAGCTGAGATCATAATAATCCAGCTCTTGTGTAGCGTAAAGTTTATAGTTCCTATTTACTTGCAAAATGGTTGCTGTGGTATTTTGCAAATATGCTTGTTCAGGAAATATAGGCCTCTTGAAACGAATAGCATTGATTTTAAAACAATGCTAGATTTAAAATATGCCCATCCAGATCAGTGCTCATCATGCTTCACAATTTGAAATAATATGGAGCAACATTAAAGCATGCTTGTATCATGGAGCTAACAGTGAATTATGTAATTTTTAATCCCATGTTAGTACAGAAAATCACAGATGGTGTAATAGTTAATGGAGCAATCTGTACAAAATGACCCATGGGACTGAACTATTTATTATTCTTCAGTTGCTCAGCTCTTTAGGCATTGGAATGCTCTCAAGGTGCCTAATGACCAATCCTGATTACAGTAACTGCCTTAAATTCCCAAATTTAGCTACAACATAAGTTTGGCATGTTCTTCATTTTAAAAAAAATCCTTATAGCTTTAATTTTTTGCTTTTTTTGATTGTTGCTTTTTATTATTGTACTTGTATTAGGGATGAAATCCAGCAGGTTCTGACAGTTTCTGGAGAATTAGTAGCGGAAATTTTGTGTAGTTCAGAGAACCGGTAGTGGAAATTTTGAGTAGTTTAGAGAACTGGTAGTGGAAATTTTTGAGTAGTTCAGAGAACCGGCGTATACCACCTCTGGCTGGCCTCAGAGTGGGGTGGGAATGGAGATTTTGCAATATCCTTCCCCCAGGAGTAGGGAGGGAATGGGGATTTTGCAATATCTTTCCCCTGGAGTTTGGTGGGAATGGAGATTTTGCAGTATCCTTCCCCTACCACGGCCGCTAAGCCACGCTCGCCACGCCCATCAAGCCACGCCCACAGAACCGGTAGTAAAAAAAATATGGATTTCTCCCTGTCGGGGAAAACGGCCGTCAGGAATGGGTTAATCTCCTCGTTTGCTGATTGGACCGAGTCTTGAAAAATTTGTTGCTTATAGTCCCCGCCTTCTCTTCCCTTTCAGCTTTTTCGACTCGGTTTTGCTTCGGACCAGTCGTGTGTTAGAAATCTCTAGTTATTGGGCTAGAGGTTTAATTGTTGCTTCAGGTGGATTTCTTTTAATTTCTTTTAATTTACGTTATTTATTTATTTTTTATTTTATTTTTTTGGTTACTGGGGAGAGAAGCGTCTGACTCCCTAGCCGCTGGGGAAGCCCCGGCGGCTTCGCGGCCCGCCGGTCAGCTGTGAGGCGCTCACGGGCAGGTTCCCGACGCGCTAAAACCGCAGCTGCAAAGAGTCAAGGCGGCTATCGGAGAGGCTCACGGGCAAGTCCCTGAAGCTCTCTCCCGGCAGGAGTTTCGCTGCCTGGGAGTTTACTGGCCCCGCCTGAAGAAGCTGCGTGAGTGGTGCCGGATCACCGCGGGGAGCCATTTCTGTGCCGCGCCAGAAGCCACGACGCGAGCAGCCCGCCCTGCAGGCAAACGGAAGGTTGGTTTGGAAAGCGGGGCTAGACTTTAAAACAAGGGATGGTGTGGCGTTGCCGGCTCATTGCAATAATTAAAGAGCCAGTGGAGCCCTGATCCTGCAAACTCCCTCAGAGCAGCGTTGCCGGCTCATTGCAATAATTAAAGAGCCAGTGGGGCCTTGATCCTGCAAACTTCCCCAGGGCAGCGTTGCCGGCTCATTGCAACCATTAAATAGCCAGTGGGGCCCTGATCCTGCAAACTCCCTCAGAGCAGGCTTCTCGGTGGCCATCTTGGGAGTAGGCCGGAGCAGCAAAAATTGGCGGGAATTTTTCAAAATGGAGGACGCCACTGTTACTCAACCAGAGTTGGTGGATATATCCCCTGAAGCCCGGGCCCAAGGGGACCTGGGTGAGGGCGCTTCAGCAGACCTCAGGTTTCCCCCCCCAAGGGGCAGAAAGCATCAAAACCCAGGGCCAAAAAGGGGGAGAGGGCTGAAGAAAAGCGGCATAGGGCTCTAGAAAAGGCCTTTACTAGAGCTTCCAAGAGGGCTCTCAGGTCTCCTTCCCCTAGAAGCGGGAGAAAGCAAGGGGGGGGAAAAATCCCACCTCCCTTAGAGCCAGAATGCATTATCCAAACCATGCAGGATTCAGGGGCCTGGTCTCCAGATAGATCATTTTCCCCGCATAGGGCTCAGACGGGAAACCCCCCATTATTCCGTACTCTGTCGCAGATGGATCTTCAAGAGGCCTCAGGGGGTATAACAGGACAAACAGTAACTGGGTCAATAGAGACTGAAACAGCTAGGCCTCTGCCGGAATCTGGCTTGCCAACGTTTCCAGTATTTCAACTTCCTGAGTCCTTCGGGTTGATGATTCAACAGGCCGTGCGCCAAGAGTTGGCACAAGCCCGGCATCGGGAATCCCAGATGGCATCTACTTCTAGACCCCAGCATAAAGACAGGCAGAGGAACCTGCATGTTCTGCTTCAACAATGTTCAGACCTCAGAGGAGGAGTCCTCGGAAGAGGAGGGCCAAGCCTCTTCTTCCGGAGAAGAGGACGCTGGAGAGGCTTTGTCGGAGGACGAAGGCCTTGGTCCTGATCAACCATCATTTGTGGGACTTTTAAACACCACATGTTCCGTTCCCTTTATTCAAGGCATTGGCAACCACGGGGTTGGGGGCTTCTCAGGCTCCTTCTACGGATCAGCAATCCTTACCCATCACTTCAACTAATCTCTTTGTGGAACCCACAGTGGTGGCAGAGGCCATTCCGGCACCTAAAATGTTTGTGGATGTGGTACAACGACAGTGGGCTCATCCTAGTTCGGGTTCTCTTCCCAGCGCCACAGACAAAAAGTTCTATAACTGTGCTCCTGATCTAGAGAACATTCTTCAAGTACCCACAGTGGATGCTCCAGTAGTCGCCCCTACAACCGCGTCACATGTGGCGGGTCCAGAGAATGAGGCTCTTCGTCCCGAAGATAAAAGGGCTGACCAATCCCTGGTAAAGTCCCATCAAGCATCAGCCTGGGCCATCAGGTCTTCAATAGCGTCTTCATTTTTCAATAGAGCATCCATAATGTGGCTCAAACAACTTCAGGGCCGGTTACCAACGTCGGACGTCAGGGCTCACCAGGATCTTAACAAGGTCATCGCAGCTTTGGAGTTTTCAGCTGACTCGACACTTAATGCAGCCAGGTTCTCAGCTAAGTCGATTGGGTCGACGGTTACATCCCGGAGGCTTTTATGGTTGCGCCATTGGAAGGCAGATACTAGAAACAAGTGGCGATTGGCTTCTTCCGCTTACGCAGGTTCGAAGTTGTTTGGAGCTACTCTTGACCCTATTCTAGTGGAAACTAAGGATAAGAAAAAGGTGCTACCGTCCTTGTCCCGCAGAGGCGAACTGAGACAACAACCTTATTTTCGTCCCTCGGCTACCTCTTCTTCTGCCTCCTTTCGTGGCCAGGAATTCGGAGGATCTGGGTCGCGTCGGCAAAGATTTTCACCGTACAGAGGGAGCGCACAGAGATCTGATCAGGTCAGAACAGGGTCCAAATTCTCTTCCCGTAAACCCTTTCGAGGGGGACGGGGGAAACCATTTAACCGCTTCAAATAATTTCTTAGAGGATCTACCCATTGGAGGCAGGCTAGCTTATTTTTATTCCCAATGGGAGGTTTCTACTTCAGATAAGTGGGTGCTACAGACTATCAAAGAGGGCCTGGCCTTAGAGTTCATCTCCACCCCCCCGAAGGTTTTCTTGACTTGCCCTGTTTCTAACCGCTCTTCCAGCTCTTCCATTGTGGAGTCGGCGGTTAGTCACCTTCTTTCTATCCGGGCCATTCAGAGGGTCCCCATTGACCAACAGAAACAGGGGTTCTATTCCAGACTCTTCGTAGTCAGTAAACCGTCGGGGGGATGGAGAGCCATTCTGGACCTTAAAGCCCTGAACAAATTCATTGCGTACCACCGCTTCAAGATGCACTCCTTACGTTCCATCTTAGAGTGCATCCGGCACGGGGATTACATGGCTTCCATTGATTTGACGGAAGCTTATCTACACATTCCTATTAGGAAAGATCACCGTAAATTCCTTAGGTTTTGCTTTCAGGGTGCTCATTTTCAGTATAGGGCTCTACCCTTTGGGTTATCTTCGGCCCCCAGGGTTTTTACCAAAGTCATGGCTGTGCTATTAGCCCATATCAGGGGGTTTCCAGTTAGACTTCAGGCTTACCTAGATGATATTCTCATTTTGTCTTCCTCAAAGGAGGCAGCAAACAGGGATATAGCCTTAACCTTAGAGATATTACAAGCACATGGGTTCTCAATTAATTGGGATAAGAGTCACTTAGCTCCTTCTACCATTATCACACATTTAGGGGCGCAAATTGATTCTCGTGAATCGATGGTTTATTTGTCGACAGACCGTCAGGCTAATTTGGCTGAGTTAGCCTGTATATCTAGGTTGTCACATACAGTTCCATTAGATCAACTTTCCAAGCTTCTAGGGAAAATGGTTTCGTCGTACGATATTGTTCCTTGGTCTCGCCTTCATAGTCGGCCTCTTCAGTGGTTCCTCTTGCCACATCAAAGGAAACGACGCAGTTCATCAAGACGTCGGGTGACCATTCCACGGGAAGTGGCCGACTCTTTAGCCTGGTGGAATCCGGAGACGCTAGCCAGAGGCTCATTCTTCAGGGAGCCAGCGAGAGTGGTCATCTCCACCGACGCCAGTCTTTCAGGATGGGGAGCACATCTCGATCAACACCTAGCCCAGGGCAAGTGGTCTCCTTCGGACTGCCATTACGGCATCAATTTTCTGGAGTTACGGGCCATACGTCTGGCTCTTCTGGCATTCAAGGATCTTATCCGGGGCAGGGATGTCCTTGTACTCACGGACAACGTGACGGCGAAGGCGCATATAAACAGGTGGGGTGGCACTCATTCTCGCTCGCTTATGACGGAAGCGCTCTCCCTCGGTCATTGGACCGAATCCCACTTGCGCTCTTTGAAAGCGGAACATATTGCGGGAACAGACAACTGCACGGCAGACTCCCTCAGTCGTCAGACCATCGTTCAGTCGGAATGGTCATTGTCCCCAGAGAACTTCCAGGAGTTAACAAACCGCTTAGGACTCCCACTGGTGGACTTGTTTGCCTCCCACTCCAACAATCAAGTTCCTCGCTTCTTTTCGAGATTCCGTTCTCGGGGGGCGGAGGCAGTGGATGCTCTCCGCAGCAAGTGGCCTCCGGGCCTTCTATATGCCTTTCCGCCAATTCCACTGATCCCAAGGGTGATAAGGAAGCTACTCACGGAGAAGGCGGAGTTGATATTGGTCGCCCCATTCTGGCCCAGGAGACCCTGGTTCGCAGATCTGATGTCTCTTTCAATACGAGAACCGTGGAGGATACCAGACGACCAGGTTTCTCTCCACCAGGGACCAGTTTTACATCCCGATCCACAATGGCTACGTCTAGCCGTGTGGAGATTGAGCGGGGCATCTTGACTAAAGCAAAGGTTCCATGCCAAGCCATCCCAACTATGCTGGCCTCACGAGATTCCACCAAGAGGATTTATGAGGCCACTTGGCGTGTCTTTGTTGACTGGTGCACGCCCCAGGGAATAGTAGCATCTGAGGCCTCAGTTCTAGACATTCTGGCTTTTCTGCAGCGAGGTCTCGATGCCGGGCTAGCAACCAACACACTCAAAAGACAGGTGGCGGCGCTTTCTTGATATTGAGATGCGGTTCACTCATTCCTCTCTCAAAGAGCCTCACATTCAACAGTTTCTTCGGGGCGCTTCTAATGTCAACCCTCCAGTAGTTCATCGGTTCCCAACCTGGCGATTGAATGCAGTTCTCAACGCTCTGACCAAGACACCCTTTGAACCGTTGAGGGAATCATCTCTTCGATTTCTGTCACTCAAAGTCGCCTTTCTAATTGCCATTACCTCGGCTCGCAGGATATCAGAACTATCGGCCCTGTCTGTGCGACAAGATCTCTGCAAGTTCTTCAACGATAGAGTGGTATTACGATTGGACTCTACCTTTCTCCCTAAAGTTAACAGCCAGTTTCATAGGGCTCAGGAAATAGTTTTACCTGACTTCTGTCCGAATCCCAGACATCACTTAGAGAAAGTGTGGCATACTCTGGACGTAAGGAGAGCATTGAAGATATACATTGATCGTACTGCTTCGTTCCGTAAGACGGAGGCCCTCTTTGTGTCGTTCCAACCACTTTCTATGGGCTTAAAAGTGACCAAATCGGTTCTCGCCAGGTGGATCAGGGCTACAATAGCCACGGCCTACGAAAACCTGTCTCTACCGGTACCTCGCAATATTTCGGCACACTCGACCAGGAGCGCCGCTTCGTCGGCTGCTTGGGGCGCCCAGGCATCGATCGATGAGATCTGCAGAGCGGCGACTTGGTCGACTCCCTCTTCGTTTATTCGGCATTACCGGGTGGACTCCTATGCGTCGGCTGACGCAGCGTTTGGCAGACGGGTCCTGCAGTCGGTCCTTTCTCAACAATGACAGACCGCCATCTTCCCTCCCGGTAAGACATTGAGCTTGGGTATGTCCCATTCCTGACGGCCGTTTTCCCCGACAGGGAGAAGGGAACGTTGTCTTACCTGAACGTCCCTTCTTGGAGAGGGGAAAACGGCCGTCAGCCCCACCCATGGCGTCTGTCCAAGAGGGGGTTGGGGCGGGAGTGCGCTAATTCTGTTTCATTTCAGTACTGCACGAGGGCCTACGCCTGGATCCTCGCCGAAAAAGCTGAAAGGGAAGAGAAGGCGGGGACTATAAGCAACAAATTTTTCAAGATTCGGTCCAATCAGCAAACGAGGAGATTAACCCATTCCTGACGGCCGTTTTCCCCTCTCCAAGAAGGGACGTTCAGGTAAGACAACGTTCCCTTCACCACTGACTTGTATGTACACCATACTTGTATATATAGCTAGTCCTTGACTTGTAACCATTCATTTGGTGACCATTCGAAATTACAGTGGCATTGAAAAAAGTTGACTTATTTATCACACGACCATTGCATTGTCCCCATGACACATGGTCAACATTCGAACTGGCATACATTTATGACAGTTGCATAAATACGTAGGTCATGTGATACCTTTTGTGATCTTCTGACAAGCAAAGTCAATGGGGAAATTGGATTCTTTAACAGCCATGGTACTAATTCAGTAAGTGCAGTGTTTCTTTTGACTGTGGCAAGAAAGATTGTGAAAGGGAGCAAAACTCACTTCATTATCCTCTTAGCAACAGAAATGTGTACCACAGTTGTGGTCATAAGTCAAAGACTACTTGTAGTAGAGATCTCTTGTTGTATCACACTGCCCAAGTTTTGGTTTTGTTTGAAAACCATCAGATATAAATTTCCATGGAGATCACACCAGTCTTATGGATTTCCCAAGGAAGACTAAACAAATTGAATGATGCACTAACTTTATGCTCCTTGTTTAATCCATATGCAACTCCCACCATACTATTGACTTAGTGCAGTTATAGCTGAGGGAAAGAAAAAAGAAAGAAGCCACCAATTCTCAAATATATGGATTACTAGGTAATAGGCTTTAATAGTAAACAGGATTTTTTTTTCTGGGATTACCTCCTTTTTGAGAATAACAAGATTAAATAGGATGGATCTGGTTTTTAGTTTGGGATTCACCATTCTAAAAACCTTCAGCATTTTGGATTTAGAAAAGTGGGATTAACAGCACACACTTACTTTAGAGGTTTTAGGGAAAACTCATTTTTTTGTCATTTCAGGGTTTTTTTGTCTTAATGATTCCTTTTGCTAGCCAAAACCTTCCAGATGCATTTAGATCATAGAATATAGAATAACAGAGTTGGAAGGGACCTTAGAGGTCTTCTAATCTAATTCCCTGGTCAAGCAGGTGACCCTACCTCATGGTAGACAAATAGTTGTCCAGTCTCTTTCTGAAAGCCTCCAATGATGGAGGACCCACAACTTCTGAAGGCAAAGTATTCCATTGATTGATTGCTCTCTCTCTTTGGAAATTTCTCCTTACTTCTAGGTTGCTTCTCGCCTTACTTTCCATCCATTGTTTCTTGTCTTGCCTTTGGGTGCTTTGGAAAATAGTATGACCTCACGTCTTTGTGGGAGCGTCTCAAATATTGGAATGCTGTTATCATGTCTCCCCTAGTCCTCCTTTTCATTAGACCACACATTACACTCAATTATTGTAATCGTTGGCTTTGTATGTTTTAGCTTCCATCCCTCTGATCATTCTTGTTGCTCCTCTATGCACTCTTTCCATTTCTTTTTGACATTTAAAGAAAGGTAGGTAATACCTGCTACAGTGCAGGCTTTCTTGTTTCTGAGAGTAATCAAGATTATACTACATGTAACCCCAAATCAGGTGTTTTTTTGTTTTTGTTTTGGCAATCCTTGGAAACATACCTACAAACAAGATGAGTGCAGTTTTTTTTAAAAAAAAAGAATATCCAAATTGCCCTCAAAAGAAAAGAAAATTCTAGATCTTTGGTGTATATTAAACTTGGCCTTATCCATATTTCAATAATGGTCCCAGGTATTAAAAAGTCCATTCTGACCAATTTCTAATGAAAGAGCCTTCCCATTGTCTTTGGAGATTCTTAGTCATCCAGGTCATGGTTGTCCCAAAGGTGCTTTTTTTTCAAGAGGCAACTGGACTTTCTGGTTTTTCTTTGGAGTCATTTCGCTTCTCATCCAAGAAGCTTCTTCAGCTCTGACTGGATGGTGGGGAATGCTCAGCTCTGACTGGATGATGGTTTCCCACCATCCAGTTAGAGCTGAAGAAGCTTCTTGGATGAGAAGCAAAACCTCTTCAACGAAAAAGCAGGATGTCCTGTTGCCTCTTGGGAGAAAAACACACTTTTGGGATGAGTCTTCCCATTGTTTCCATCCTTTAAGCTTTAAGCAAATCCACACATCTTCCTTTAAAAGTTGGAAGAACAATATAAGCCTGAAAGATAGGTGCCACTGAATTTGCATCACTTCCTTTCTTTTTCCTTTGTTCCACCATAGCAATATTAGATCTTTTGCAATGCTTATTTTCCAATGCAGATTACATTTGGAAATTGTTTTCTTACATCTTTTATACAGGCTCTCTTGAGAACTGTATTCAAACATTTTAGGGCGGTTTCACATATCTTGCAAATACTGGTTCTCAACTTCTGTATATCAATCCTAACAAGTCATTGTCTTGAAGACTCTGAGCTTTTTCCACAAAATACGTTAGTGTACAAAGACATTTTGTCATGATATTTATCATATTCAGTATGTTTTAAAGGCTTAAGGTTTCAGTGACTTTTTCTGTGTCTGTGCTAGACTACCTCTGAGTCTCACCTATAGAATGTAAATCATCATTTGAGAACTAGCATGGAATAGTCAGTGGATACCTACTCTACATAGTTACCATCTTCCAAAATTGGTCTAGAATTTTAGATCTACAGAGAATGTAAATGGACTCTCTAATTCACATACGCTAGTAAACGTAGGCCTACTCCAATATAGGCATTCTAATTTTTAATTGTTTATGGATAAGGGAATTGGGCAGTTTTTAAAAATAATATGTAAATAAATAAAATTGACCTGATTGTTTTTTCCTTTTTTTTTTTGCCTTTTGTTTTCAAACTTTATCCCAGGCAGAGATTACTTTTTAAATTTTGCACTTCAGACTGTCAATAATGATGAAGTTTGTATTGTCTATTTCATCAATTTCATTTAATCAGTCACAGCAGTCAGAATTGTTGATGGTGCAGTCATCTCAAACACTGTATTTAACACCTGTAATGGGACAAGAAATCATCTGACCAGTTTTAAGTCTTAAATGAATTGCATCAAATGTCTCCATAGATTTCAATTCTGTTGGGTTGTGCTAGAAATTTCTTTTGAGATGCATGGCTATTTTCAAAATGTTATTTCCTCCCCAACCCTTTGCTATTTCTCTCCCGTGCCTGTGATTTTAAACTAATCAACTGGAGTTAGACAAGCCATTTTTTTCTCCAGTTCAGGTCTGAACAGATTGAATCACAGTTTAATAAGTTCTGATACAGCAGTTGTTGTCTTTTTTAAAATCCTTTCCTAAATATAAATGTATTTTGTTTTATCTCAAGCTCTCTGCATCTCATCGGATGTTAAATTGGGAGGAGGCTTCAAAGTGAATGGCTGGGATTTGACACCAGTCTGTGAAATTTTGATTGCTACGGTTACTTTATTCTGTTTGTTACTGCCATTCAGCCGTTTACTTAATCTGTCTTTGTATTCCCTTTAGTAGGGAAGCTTGGGATTTCATAAGAAAAGTCACGGTAGTGATTCATTTTGAAGACCGAGAGACATGAGGGTTGGAGTGCAGCTACAACTATTATGTCCTTACGGATTTTACAAATATAAAGTACTTATCTACACATATGTAGATTAGTTCATAGAGTTCAGGCTGTTCATATAGATGAGCAGTTTCCTCCCATATTTTTTTTTTTATAACGACATCCTAGCTCTTGTCCATCTGATCCAACATTAAAGAACTTCATGGTGTCGCTTGCAAATGGTAGCTGACACTCCTGCCTTGACTTGGCCAATTCTGCCCAAAGGCTTAATGGTGGGAGAGAAAACTGGCATGTCAGCAGTAATTTTCAGCATTAACTTCGAATTTCCTGGCTTTTGTGTGTATCTAAGTCACAGTTGCCCCTTCCCCCAGGCCCCTCTAGTGTCTGATTCTCTCTAAAGGATGGGGGATTAACTCTTAGTAGCCCATGACAGGGAAGAAAGAGAGCAACGTATTTCCTTCTTTATTTTTGAGCGTTTAAAAATTAAAATAATTCAAGAGCTGCGGGTATGACATGACCCAGCGTTATACACTCATAAAATCTAAGAGTTGGAATAGAGTCGAATCGAATCGAATCGAATCGAATAGGATAGAATAGGATAGAATAGAATAGAATTTTTTACTGGCCAAGTGTGATTGGACACACAAGGAATTTGTCTTTGGTGCATATGCTCTCAGTGTACAAAAAAGAAAAGATATGTTCATCAAGAACCATAAGGTACAATGATAGTCATAGGGTACAAATAAGCAATCAGGAAACAATCAATATCAATATAAATCGTAAGGATACAAGCAACAAAGTTACAGTCATGCAGTCATAAGTGGGAGGAGATGCGTGATGGGAACGATGAGAAGACTAATAGTAATAGTAATGCAGCCTAATGTGAATAGTTTGACAGTGTTGAGGGAATTATTTGTTTAGCAGAGTGATGGCGTTCGGGGGAAAAAAACTGTTCTTGTGTCTAGTTGTCTTGGTTTGTTTTGAGGGTAGGAGCTGAAACAGTTTATGTCCAGGATGGGAGGGTTCTGTAAATATTTTCACAGCCCTCTTTTTGACTCCTGCAGTATACAGGTCCTCAGTGGAAGGCAGGTTGGGAGCAATTGTTTTTTTCTGCAGTTCTAGAAAAAACAGTGCAGAAAAGAGAAACAAAGATGATAAGAAATCTGGAGGTTAAACTGTATGATGAATGGTTAAGGGAACTAGGTATGTCTAGCCTAACGAAGAGAAAGATTAGGGGTGACATGATATCAGTATTTAAGGGGCTGTCATGGAGAAGAGGGGATCAGTTTATTCTCCAAAACACCCGAGGGCAGGACAAGAACCAATGGGTGAAATCTCAAGAGAGGGAGATCCAACATGGAACTGAGGAGGAATTTCCTGACAGGGAGAGCAATTGATCAATGAAAAGCTTGTCTCCTTCTCTTTTGCAATGTGAATATAGTTATAGAATTTTTAAAATTCATTTTATACATTTTTTTTAAACCTTTATCTTGAGAAAGGATGGAGGTATGTGAGAATGGTGCTTTCAAGAGAGTGTTTCTATCATAAGGGTGACCCCCTTATTTGAGACAATGCTTTTCTCCCTTCCTCCCTCCCTCCCTCCCTTCCCCCCCCTCCCCCCCATTGCTTTTACAAGAGGAACTTTTCGGCCTCTGTGTCCTGATATGGGAAATTCACACCTTTCCCTATGTAATAAGACATCCAGATGTTGAAAGATCAAAGGAGTTGTTTGACCCATAAGAAGGGCAGCCGTCTTTTTTGTGTGACAAGGAGAATTCAACTTGTTAAAGATGACTTTTAAACTGTTAACACCTTAAAAGTGGGGGTTGGGGAGATGAGAGAAAAGGAAATGGCTAAATGAATTTGCATTACAGGACATTGCTATAAACAACTCTTTCCTTTTTTTGTTGTTTTAAAAATGACATTGGAGACCATTTTCTCTTTCTGTGTGACCAAAGGAAATCATTTTGGAAAATATGAATCCTTTCTGTATAAATTTATCCTAAACCAACCTACCTTCCTTCCTTCCTTCCTTCCTTCCTTCCTTCCTTCCTTCCTTCCTTCCTTCCTTCCTTCCTTCCTTCCTTCCTTCCTTCCTTCCTTCCTTCCTTCCTTCCTTCCTTCCTTTTTTGCATATATGAATTTTCAAAGAATATTTTGACTTAAATATGTTTAATGGATTTTGACATTACCAGAAGAGAGTTGGTTCCAATATCCAGCCCTGTTCACTTTGGTTTCGGTTAGTAATCATATTTTGAGAAAAATCAGCATTTTTTTTAAAAAAAAACCACTACTGGTATATGGTGTAAGATGCTGAGATCACCTCTTAAGGATGTGGCTGAAATAGAATTTGCTCTGTTTCTACATTGCTGATTGCAGCTTAGTTACAATATTTTGTGCTTAAGGTTTTTTAGACTATTGCATCCAGTTTTGGTCACCATATTATAAAAAACTGTTGAGGCTCTGGAAAGAATCCAGAAAAGAGCAACAAAGATGATTTGCGGTCTGGAGACTACAACATATGAAGAACAGTTGCAGGAATTGGGTATGTCTAATCTAGTGAAAAGAAGAACTAGGATTGATATGATAGTGTTGCAATATTTGAGAGGCTGCCACAAAGAAGAGAGGGTCAACCTATTTTCCAAATCACCAAAGCATCCAGAAGCAATGGATGGAAACTAATCAAGGAGAGAAGGAACCTAGAGCTAAAAAGAAATATCCTAACAATGAGAACAATTTTAAACAGTGGAATTGCTAACTTTCAGAAGTTGTGGGTGCTCCATCAATGGAGGCTTTTGAGAAGAGACTGAACAACCACTTGTCCGAAGTGATATAGGGTCTCCTGCTTGTGGAGCGGGTTGGACTAGAAGACCTCCAAGATCTCTTCCAATTCTTTTATTCTGACCCAACCACTAATGTTTAGCAGTTTAGTACCAGCCTCTCCAGTGCACAGTTATGGGTTGTAGCTATGCCTCTTAACTAATTGAAAGCTTGTTCTCCAGTTATATGGTGTGGTCTTATGGTCTACACTTATCATACAACATCATACCTCCACACATACTGAGTGGGTAAGAAAGGGTGTATGGATAAACCAGGCCTACCTCTGGTATAAAAACGTAACAAAAGTTAAAAACAGATTGTTTGCCCTGCTGATTCCCAATCTTTCCTATGCTGATTATATTGTATGGTACAAGAACTACAAATCACTGTTGTTAGGAACTAGAGGTTTTACTTCCTTCTCATCTCTGGTTTTACAAAACAAGATTTTGGAATGAAAAATTCACGGTGCAAATGCAGCTCCTGTAGAGAAGGGGGTTTTTTTTGGTAAAAAAATAATCTCCTCTCCCGTTGCTTGCAAAGGCAGCTGAAATGATTACCACTTATTCTCTTTTCAAGCCAACTCCGCAAGGCGCCATCAGATTTCTAATTTTGTTGAAAAGACAGAATTTGGAGCCCTAGAATGCTTCCTTATTGAAAAGCTATATAACTTGAAGATCTCCTTTCTGTTCCACTGCTGCCACATGTGGGACAATCGTTTCTCTTTCTGCAATGTCTTGGAAAAAAATGCTACTGTTGATATTGTTAGTTTTGAAAATAATGTAATAGTTTTAAGTATTGTGATATTTAGAATACACCCAGTAAAATTTTGAAAACCTGGAAAAACATAATTTTAGCTGTCCTAAAAGGTTATTGCTTTTACTATTTACCATTCCTTTTCCAATCACCTAGAAATTGAATCAATAATCACATAATTATCCTATAGATGCTGTAGATGAATACAATCGTCCTTGAGCTGCTGTACAGTGCAGAACTGATTGGATGTCAAAATTAGACAGTAACCATCAGAGGTGGGTTTCACATACTGTAGCTACCTGTTCGCTCAGCACTGGAAATGCGAGCAGATGCGTGCGCACGCTTGTTTTGCTCATGCATGCGTCATCCATGTCAGAGTTTCTTGCAAAAATCAAATCCAGATGCACACACAGATAAACTGATGCAGCAGGATTCATTAACTTCTTTATATTCACAATAATACATGAAGTAAGTTTACAATACCAGCAGCAGATTCACAGTTTCATTTCAGCTCAGATCAGCAGACAAGTTCACACACAATGGTTTCAGTTTCTTTTTCTCTACACAGAATCAGAAGCTGCAGACTAAGACACGCCCTGGCACCAGTCTGTCTCAGCTCCCAATTGGCTGAATAGTTGCTATGCCTATTCATTGGCTGACCTTGATACCATGTCTTCCCAGTCATGAATATTCAGACAATCTGCACATGCATGTGATGTCAAACAACACAGCAATTCGCTTGCACGTGTTGTCTGCACATCTGTGCAATGTCAAACAACACGGCAATTCAGTCGTGCTTGCCCTCTGCACATACGTGCAGCGTCAAAAACACAGCAGTATAGGATGGGATTGCAGGTTGCCCCTACCAGTTCGCCTGAACTGGTCCAAAGTGGCTGAATACCACCTCTGGTGACCATATTCTTTTAATTTGCATTTGCAGAAAAAGTTACATTATTTATTTAATTTCTATAGCCAACCATCTCAAGCCTGTAACTCTGGATGGCAAACAATTCTGCAACATTTAAAAACTGTGTTTGCTTCTGTGTTGCTTAAAAAAAGACACATGGCTTTAGACAGGTGGAGATGGAAATAAGTTGAAGATAATAGGAATTGAATCCAGCCAATCATCTGTAGATGGAACAGATCGGAAATGACTCATTTCCCCCTTCTTTTTAGGGTGAGGGAGGATTTATAGAGATAATTCTATCATAGATTTTATTAAACATTTATGTTTCATTCACAAGGATAATGTATTCAGGGGGCATAGAATCATGGCTGATACTTTATCTAGGTAAAACAAGATTATCACAGCATTTAAAAGAATAGATTTATTTTGGCATAGACTTTTGTGGATTCTTTCTAATGGCGGGGCGAAGATTTGATAAGTTTATATAACATGAATGGAGAAAGGAAAAAGAGCAAGAAGTCACTTGTCCAAAAGTAATTGGAGATAATAACAGTATAATTTAGTACTATTAAGAACAATCACTTTGCCTACTTTGCATATGTTTAATTAAATATCTGAAACTGCTTTTTAAGATTGCATCGGGCCACTGTACACATTTTTTCTCCCATCTGTACCAATATCATAATTGCAGATCTTCCATTCTATATGTGTTTCTTGAAGAGCACTCTAATCTACCAAAGCTCTTTTAAGTCTTCTCAACTTCCTTTTGCTGTAATACACAGCTGTTCTCAGCCTTTGGCTACATTGGGAATACCATCCCTCAAATTCCCACCTGACATGGCCAAAGGAGATTTTGGAACCACTAATCCCAACACATCTGGAAGCTACTGGATTAGAAGAAACTGCACTATAAATTGAGTTAGAAACCAAGATTAGGAAACATATCCAAGCCCATGTTTGAATTAGATACCAGAACACAAACTGTCTCTCCTACTCATTTATTACATCAGTAATCTATGTGAAAATATTTACAGACCCCTCGCATCCTGGACATAAACTGTTTCAACTCCTACCCTCAAAACGACGCTATAGAGCACTGTACACCAGAACAACTAGACACAAGAACATTTTTTTCCCGAAGGCCATCACTCTGCTAAACAAATAATTTCATCAACACTGTCAAACTATTTACTGAATCTGCACTGCTATTAATCGTCTCATAGTTCCCATCACCAATCTCTTTCCACTTATGACTGTATGACTATAACTTGTTGCTGGCAATCCTTATGATTTATATTGATATATTGACCATCAATTGTGTTGTAAATGTTGTACCTTGATGAACGTATCTTTTCTTTTATGTACACTGAGAGCATATGCACCAAGACAAATTCCTTGTGTGTCCAATCACACTTGGCCAATAAAATTCTATTCTATTCTATTCTATTCTATTCTATTCTATTCTATTCTATTCTATAGATCTCCTCTGAGATTTATAGATCAGTAATCTATAGATCTCTCTCCTATTAATTTATTAGATCAATAATCTATAGATCTCTGTAGCTGTCTCCATATTATCTTTGAAGCAACCATATTAGATTGTTTGAAATCCTAACTGGTTCCTCCCAGCCCTTTCCCTTTTGTTGATTATTAGCTGCACTTATAGTATGAAAGGCAGTTTGTAGTTAAGACATCAGGTTGCAAACCAGGTGACCGTGAGTTCTAGTCCCCACCTTCCGCATGAAGCCAGCTGAGTGACTGAGCTGATCACCTTATATGAGCCCTAGGAAGGAAGCAATGGCAAACCGCTTCTGAAAAACCTTGCCAAGAAAACTGTGGGGACTTTGCCAGACGATTGCTGAGAATTAATTACAAGTGAACAGAAGGAAAAATAATAATCTGCATAGGCGATTTTGTGACAGGGTAGAGACTGTGCTTATCTTTTCCATTCTGCTACATAAAACGTTAAAAACACTCTGTTCTCTAAAGAAGAGTACAGGATTTTCTTGGTTTCGATATACGGTCGGTTCTATTTCTTTCAGACAAAATTCGGCCAAAGTTCCAGAGTCCAACCAGCCACGGTTTTTGCATGTTCTGCTGCCATTTTGCAAGTTAACTGGATATTTTGCTTCTCCTTATTAATAGGTTTTCAATCCTCATCTGGCATTCTGAATTTGAGCAGACTGGGGGGATTGATTTTGGGCAAAGTCTGAAGCCAGTTGCAGTAAATCACTCAGATGTAGGATTATGTTTTTCACTGTTTGGTTTGCCCAGACTGTACAGGCCCTGCAACTGCTGTGCATAACAGCTTTTTCCAAGACGAGCTGTTCCCACCGATGTTTACTTCCATGTCAACCAATCTGAGGCCTTGCAAGCAACACTATGCTAGCCTGACAAACCAGTACTCTTGAGCAGATGGATCTGTAGTGTGTACCTGGGAGTACCTAGCATTCTAATTTGGAGAAGTCCTTGTGGACACTTCCTTTGGTCTCTGTGACGCTCCTTATTTCACTGATTTCATTTAAAACAGCAACAACAACATTTTATTGCAAAAAGTGCCCAAACACACAGCTTCTTGCTCTTTTTTTAAGTGTATGCATCCTGGCTGACAGGCCATATATTTTAGTTATCGGTGGACATCATCCAACCAGGCAGACAGTCTGTTTTTGGAAACTCTTATATCTTGTTTTTAATACTACACATTTGCTCTGCCATATAAAGAGAGAAGGTCATCGCAACCATTGCTGTTATCGCTATGGTCTTCACCTTCGCTTCGACCCACTACTGTCCGCAGCCCTGTGAGGGCAACATAAAATTATTCCTTTTCATCAGTATTCATGACCATGTTGACATGGCTCTGTGCCAGATGTGCCTTTGATGCTCTATTCATAAGGAATCTCAGAAGATCCTCGATTTACAGCCATTAGTTTAATGACTGTTCGAAATTACAATGGCACTGAAAAAACTGGTCCTTGCACTTACAACCATTGTAGCAGCCCTACAATCACGTGATCAAAATTTGGGCGCTTGGTATAGTTATGATGGTGACAGCTTCCTGAGGTCATGTGATTGCCATTTGTGACCTTGCCAACTGGCTTTCGACAAGCGGAGTCAATGGGGGAAGATGGATTCACTTAATCACCGCATGATTCACTTAATGATTGCAATGATTTGCTTAATAACCATGGCAAAAAAAAAAAGAAAAAAGCGTACAATTGGGCGTGACTCATTTAACAATTGCCTTGCTTAGCAATGGGAATTTGGGCCTTGATTCTGGTCATAGGTCTAGCACTACCAGTGCTACCATACTGACTGAGGAATTCTGGGATTTGGAGTCCTCACATCTTCAATATGGCTGAGGTTGAGAAATATTGCCTTAGATTAAAGTCTTTCAGTAGAAAGTCCTTGTCTTGCTTTATATCTAAAAGAGGCCTGCTGGATCTAACACTACTTGTCCTATCTTGCAGCTTTTGACAGTTAACGCCAACATGAGGGGAATTAAGCTATCACAGATAAATTGGTTGTGGTGAAGCTAATTTAGGGGCCTTCCCACTTGCCTACTCATCATTGTCTCAGTTTTGGCAGAAGAGCTCCCAGCGAGAAGTCCACCGCTAGAAAAAAGACATTTCTGATTATTTTGGGGGAAAAGAGGTTGAATGTACAGTGTCCCTTATCTCTGTTTTGTTCCCCATTCTGCCCTATCTTTTAGCCGAGAAGAGATGTATATGAGAGGCTAAATTAGTGCCTTCCTTTAGGCACCAGTGCTGAATACTGGAAAAAAATTTCCAGTTTAACAGCAAAAATAAAACAAAAGCTATTAAAAATTAAAATTGAAAGCACTCCCCTTCTGCAATCCATTCTGCAAGCTTAACCTTCCTCACCAAAAGTCAATTTGTACAAAAACAAATGGCCAAGAGACCAACCACACCTTCTTCTCTTCTCTTACATTTTTTCTTTCCCCATATTCCCTAAAGCAAGGCCAGATTTCACTAGCACAACTGATATCAATGAAAGGTGGAGGTATCAAAATGTAGGAAGTTAGCACCCACCCCGCTCCTAGAAGAATGAAATATTCTAGGAATTATTAAAAAGGCAGAATATTATACCTTCCTGGATGAGAAATGGAGAAACATGTTTTTTGAGGCAGGAAGCAGATTCAGTCTTAATAGCTCCCACCCTCCTCAATAGCCCACAGCAGATGTCAGCACTTAAGAGATAAAGAGATAGCTAGGTCTATTCATAAGCAAATGCACTCAACCCAAGATCCAACAAAGATTGGATTAGCCCTCTACCCATCTTGCAACAGAACTCACCACATGGCATCTGGGAGATTGCATCACCCAGCAAGGCTAAACCAAGCCTGGGACTCAAAAGACAACCTACAAAGTTATCCCTGCATGGCCCCATGGGAGTCTGACAACCAATCAGAATACAAGCTCAAATTCAAAGCCCAACAGAAGGTATAAATCTCTTTCTCTCTCTCAGCCGTGTGCACACTTTACCCAGGACCTCAAACCATGTGATCCTGTCCACGATTAAGCCATCTTTCCAAATAGCCTCCATGTTTCCAGTGTCTTTCTCCCCACTTGGAACTGAACCCAGATGGACATTTCTTCCAACAATTAGAAAGGACCGGATTGATTTTTTTCCCCCGAAAGGCAGTGGGAAGTCTCCCAAAGATATTCCTAAATTATTTTCTCTGAAATTTGTGTTGCTGGATGAGTCTTCACCACATGGAATTGAGTTTGGGGCAACATTGGGGATGGCGGGGGGAAAGAGGGATTCAATATACAGAGGTTTTCTCACTTCCGCTGACCTTTTTATATTTTATAGAGGATCTGTTTAAAAGTCACAATGTAGAAAATTGGCAGTTTTGCGGCTGCTTAAATTCGGCTGTATTCAAGATGTATGGAAAGAGCAGATGTGAGCTGAGGATTACTTGGCCCTCCCTAAAGTTTAAATATAAAGCCATCCAGAGTTGCTCTGTTGGGGAGATGGACAACATATAAATCAATCAATCAACCTTCAAATATTGCAGATACTCAATTCCCGCCCCCCCCCCCAACAGCGCTTGCTACTACAATCAGCAATCAGGATGGGGAACACTTCGTGTCCCATTACATGCCTTAATACCCATTCAAATTAATACAGGTTTTCCTCATTTACTGACAGTAATTGGGACCAGGAATTCCATCACTCAGTGATGTGGTGAGCTGAAGCACAACGTCAGCTGATGTATTGCATTTTTTTGGTAGTCCCATTTGCTGTTGTTAGGTGACTCTGTCGCTGTTGCACCGTCCTACTGGTAATGTGATTGCCATTTGCAACTTCCTGCTGGCTTCCCCACTGACTTTGTATGTTGGAGGCCAGAAGTGAAGATTGTAAATGGCAATCAGGGGACCCAGGGGTGGGCTGTTACGGGTTCGCCTGGGTTCGGGAGAACCTGTAACTAACGTTATGGATGTTTTGGAGAACCTCCAAATCCCACCCTTGGCTGGCCCCATCCACCCCACCCGTTCCCTTCCAGGAATCTCCATGCGGCCCATTTTGGATGTGAGCTAAGTGCAGAGCCTGCATGGAGGCTCGGGGAGGGGAAAAAATGGGCCTCCTGGAAGTTCCGGAAGTCCGAAAACAGGCCCGTTTCCGGCCTCCCGAGGGCCTCCCGAGCCCAGCGGAGGCACTTTTCACCCTCCCAGCGGCTTGAGGAAAACCTCTAAAGCCTGGGGAAGGCGAAAACACCCCCACCAACATGGTGGAGGGTAGGCCACACCCACCATGGCCACACCCACCCAGCAACCGGGCAAAGAACCCGTTGCTGAAATTTTTGAAGCCGACCCCTGAGGGGACCCTGTTATGGTATAATTGTGACCTGGTTGTTGAGTATCTAAATCAGGATCTTATGACCACAGGGGGGTTGTTAAAGCCACAACTACAAGGAATGGTCGTCATCACATCATTTGCTGAACAAGTGGACATTAAATGAGGACCACGTGCACAGCCATTCCATGTCTTTGTGATAAAGATGGTGGCAGTGGATCCTTATATCTTGCAATTTGGCATTGGTTCCCTATTCCTTTTTATTCTATTTTACTGAGTGGTAACTTTGATTTACTAACTCGGAATGCAGACTTTATATAGCATTTGACTTTTAAAACCATAATGAGGGCCGGGATAGTGCCTAAACTTTAAACTCCTAGATTAACCAATGAAAACTTTAATTGATGAATGGGAGAACAGGGTATTTTAATCAGCAAGGCTGGAAGTTAAAGTAACACATTTTAGGGGTGCCAGTTACAATTCTAATATACTGCTCTGTAGGGAACTATAATTAATGACATCTTCTTTTCCTAATAGGTTTTAAGCTACTTCACACTTCCTTCCGTATCTGTAAAAAGTTTCTCTCTTTGAATTTTGGAAATAAGGAAATGTAGTTCATGCAGTCAGTAAATCAACTGTAATTAAAAAATGACAAATAATTTAATGCCTTGGCAAGCTAAGAAGGTAATCTAGTCAGGCATTCTATAAGTTGTTTAACCTTTTCTCAACAAGAAGTAAAGTTTTTCAAATTTGGCAATTTGAAGATATGTGGATATCAACTCCCAGAATTCCCAATGCTGGCTGGGGAATTCTGGGAGTTGAAGTCCATGCATTTCCAAGTTGCCAAGTTTGAAAAACACTGCTTTAGGAGATTATTCTAGCTCCCTTGCCACATGAAGAGTAATGCCACATTCTCAGCAAGAATTCCTGAGTTGTAAAGCAAATTCAGAAGTTCATGGCTTTTAAGTAATATGAAAGGAAAACCAGGAAAGGAAACAGGACAGCTAAAGTAGCACAAGACTCTTTTGATGGAAAGAGTTCTTGGAAACTTTCTTTAATTGTTTTAGACTTTTTATTTTAAACATCTTCTGAGCTGGCTGAAGGGAGAGAATCCTGCTCTGGTTTTCCATATATGCTGCCTTCTGTTGAATGTAAAAAGAAAGTTGGAGTGTACTGTGCATGTGTATATGTGTACACACACCGAACACACCCACACACAAAGAATATGCATAAATACCCACATATGTGTGTTGGATTCAAAAATGTATTCCTCTCCCCTCTAATTTTTAAAATATATCTCTGTCTTTATGTCTCTAATAGTTAATACCTTTTTAATTGTCTTGCTTCTGCTTATTTTATCATATTTATTCTGTTCTGTTAGTGGTGGTTAATGGAGGTGTAACCTTATATCCTAAAATAGTAGAATGGTTGGGGAATTGGTGATTTTAATGACCAAGGAAACCTACAGGTTTGCCACCTGTCTTATTCTTTCTCTTCTCTTCTGCCCATACGAAGTATGTCATTTTCCGCGGTTTTCTTTTATTAAGAATAAGTGATATGGTGCTTCCAGGTGTTCTGGACTACAACAAACATTGTCCCATGGTATTGACCATATTAGATGAATTAGAATTAGTAATTAAAATCCAAATTAGTTAGAAAAAATCCCGTTGTCTACAGATAGCCCTTGCTTAATGAACCACAATTGGGACCAGCAATGCTGTTGCTAAGCAACCCATTATGTAACTGTGATGGACTTATGACCTCACTTTCACCATGATTGTTCAGCAAATCACCCTCAGTTGTTAAGCGAGGCATGTGATTGTGACTTGTGGTTTTACCACATCAGGTTTCGGGGGCTCGCCCTCGCTGTTTACGAGCGATTGCGTGCTCCGGCCCCCCAGAAATTTCCCGTGACCCGAGTGGCCAGGATAATCGGGACCTGGGCCTCCGGCTGATGTTATGTAATGCCAGGTCCGCGGTTAATAAAGCCCCCCTGATTTCAGATCTTATTCAGGAAGGGACCGCGGACGTTATGGGCGTTACGGAGACCTGGTTGGGCACCGAAGGGGGGGTTCCCCTAGTGGAGATGTGCCCACCAGGCTTCCGAGCATTCCATCAGCCGAGGGCCCAGGGTAGGGGTGGAGGGGTGGCGGTTATCATCAAGGAGAGTCTGGAGCCGAGGGAGACCACTGTGCCTCAGATAGCTGGGTGTGAATCCTCTTCGTGAAGTGGGGTCGTAGAACTCAGGTGGGCTTGTTGATCACGTACCTGGCTCCTTGCTGCGTGACTACAGCCCTGCCTGAGCTGCTGGAGTTGCTGGCTGGGTTGGCAGTTGAGACCCCCAGACTGCTGGTCATGGGGGATTTCAATTTGCCATCAGCGGCGTAGCATCCTCGACAGCTCAGGAGTTCATGGCTTCCATGACGGCCATGGACCTGATTCAGTTAATTGACGGCCCTACCCACGTCGGGGGAGGTACCCTAGACCTGATTTTTATCTCTGGCCAGTGGTTTAATGATCTGGTTTTAAATGATTTAGTTGTGGAACCTTTGTCATGGTCAGATCATTTTCTCCTTCGTCTAGACTTTCTGACCGCTACCCACCATCGCAGGGAGACGGAACCAATGCGTTGGTTCCGTCCCAGGCGCCTGATGGACCCGGAGAGGTTCCTGGCGGAGCTTGGGCGTTTCCGAACACCTGTCCCACGACTCGACTGAAGAGCTAGTTGCGGCCTGGGAGCGGGCGCGGCTGGGCTTTGGACCGTGTCGTGCCTTTGCGACCTCTGACCCGGCGTCGGTCTCAACCAGCTCCTTGGTTCTCCGAGGAGCTGAGGGAGATGGCGCGGAGAAGGCGCCTAGAGTGCCTGGAGATCCAGCCGCTCTGAGGCTGACGGACACTAGTTAGGTCCTATAGTAGGACCTACCTAGTGGCAATGAGGGCTGCGGCGTTCCTCGTTCCTCCCTCATTGCGTCGGCAGATAACCGCCCGGCCGCCCTGTTTCGGGTGACCTGCTCGCTCCTCCAACAGGAGGGGCGGGAGGACCCCCTACAAGGGCGTGCCGAGGAGTTTAACGGTTATCTATACGACAAAATCGTTCAGCTTCGGGACGGATTGGATCAAAATTGTGTAGATCCAGGCGAGGGTTCCGAGGCCCGTCTTGTTGAGGTGGTTTGGGATGACTTTGATCCTGTGACTCCCGAGGACATGGACAGGTTGCTGGGCAGGCTGAACGCCACCACATGTTTACTGGATCCGTGCCCCTCCTGGTTAGTACTGGCTACTCAGGAGGTGACACGAGGCTGGCTCCAGGGGATTACAAATGCTTCTCTGCGGGAGGGGTCTTTCCGGCCTTGAAAGAGGCTGTGGTGAGACCCCTCCTCAAGCCTTCCTGGACCCAGCTGTTTTAGGGAACTACCGGCCAGTCTCCAATCTTCGCTTTACGGCGAAGGTTGTAGAGAGTGTGGTGGCATGTCAGCTACCCCAGTACCTGGATGAAGCTGTCTATCTAGACCCGTTCCAGTCCGGCTTCCGGCCCGGATACAGTACGGAGACAGCTTTGGTCGCGCTGGTGGATGATCTCTGGAGGGCCAGGGATAGGGGTTATTCCTCTGCCCTGGTCCTATTAGACCTCTCAGCGGCTTTTGATACCATCGACCATGGTATCCTGCTGCGCGGTTGGAGGGTTGGGAGTGGGAGGCACCGTTTATCGGTGGTTCTCCTCCTACCTCTCTGATCGGACGCAGACGGTGTTGACGGGGGGGCAGAGCTCGACCCCAAGGTGCCTCATGTGTGGGGTGCCGCAGGGGTCGATTCTCCCACCCCTCCTGTTCAACATCTATATGAAGCCGCTGGGTGAGATCATCAGTGGCTTTGGGGTGAGATACCATCTGTACGCTGATGACACTCAGCTGTACTTTTCCACCCCGGGCCACCCCAGTGAAGCTGTCGAAGTGTTGTCCCGGTGATTGGAAGCCGTACGGGTCTGGATGGGGAGGAACAGGCTCAAACTTAATCCCTCCAAGACGGAGTGGCTGTGGATGCCAGCACCTCGGTACAGTCAGCTGCAGATGCGGCTGTCTGTCGGGGGTGAATCATTGGCCCCGATGGAGAAGGTATGCAACTTGGGCGTGCTCCTGGATGGCCGGTTGTCCTTTGAAGACCATTTGGCGACCGTCTCCAGGAGAGCATTTTATCAGGTTCGCCTGATCCGCCAGTTGCGGCCCTTCCTGGACCGGGATGCCTTATGCACAGTCACTCATGCCCTTGTTACCTCTCGCCTGGACTACTGCAATGCTCTCTACATGGGGCTCCCCTTGAAGAGCACCCGGAGACTTCAGCTAGTTCAGAACGCGGCTGCGCGGGTTATTGGGCTCCCACATAACACCTATCCTGCGCAGACTGCACTGGCTACCTGTTGTTTTCCGGGTGCGCTTCAAGGTATTGGTGACCACCTTTAAAGCGCTCCATGGCTTAGGACCGGGCTATCTACGGGACCGCCTACTGCCGGCTTCTATCTCCCATCGTCCGGTACGCTCCCACAGAGAGGGACTCCTCAGGGTGCCGTCAGCCAAACAGTGTCGACTGGCGGCCCCCAGGGGGAGGGCCTTCTCTGTGGGAGCTCCGACCCTGTGGAACGAACTTCCCCTCGGACTTCGACAATTACCTGACCTTAGGACCTTTCGCCGCGAACTTAAAACTTATTTATTTCATATGGCTGGACTAGCCTGATTTTTATTTTTATTGGATGGGTTTTTAAAATTGTGTTATTTTATAGGGGAGTATGTTTTTTAACGTTTTGGGCATTTAAATTAGTTTTTTAAGGGTTGTTTTTAAATTATTGTGTGTATTTATATTTTATCTGCCTGTTCACCGCCCTGAGTCCTTCGGGAGAAGGGCGGTATACAAATTAAAATATTATTATTATTATTATTATTACTGTTGGCTTCTCCATTGACTCTGCTTGCTGGCAGTTGGATGTAGGGCAGGGGTGTCAAACTCAATACCATTGAGGGCCGCATCAGCATAATGGCTGCCCTCAAAGAGCCAGTAGCGGGGTTGCCGCAACTAGGGTGGGCGGGGCTGGCTCGACACCACTAACTGAGCACGGCTGACTCAGGATGTCTGGGTCAGGATGGAACAAGTCACACTGGCTAACTCAACATAGGGACAATTCGGTGCCCCACAAGCTGCTGGCAGCCATATGTATGCACACATACACAACATTCCAAGTTTGGGGACTTTTATCCACAGATGAAGGAGAGGGCCTTCTCTCCAAACCCATGCATGAGGCGGAGGACGATGCTGGTGCATGTGGAAGTCCGGAGGAGAAAGTTTACAGACCCCCCTAAGTGGATTACAGAGTCAGTTATATGGTCTCCCAACAATCTTGGTCCTCGTTTTACCTACCTTGGAGGTATGGAAGGCTGAGTCCACAAGTGCGAATTGAACTTCCGAACTGCTGGGTGCTATGTGCATGAAATTACTTTGCCCTAAAATAAGTTACGGTTTCCCTGATGGGCACCATAGAGACCGTTTGCATAGTATTGTTGCCCAAAGTGCTGCAGATATAGTGGAAGTCATTCAGGTCATGGTTTTTCCTAAAGGTGCTTTTTCAGGAGGCAGCTGGGCTTTCTTGTTTTTTCTTTGAAGACGTTTTGCTTCTCATCCAAGGAACTTCTTCAGCTCTGACAAGGATAGTGGGGAGTGGAAGGATTTATATTCCTTGCAGACAGCTGGTCATCTGCATCCTTTTCAAAGACCCTCTAAAAGGCTGCAGATGATCAGCTGTCTGCAAGGAATATAAATCCTTCCATTCCCCACTGTCCTGTCAGAGCTGAAGAAGCTTCTTGGATGAGAAGCAAAACGTCTTCAAAGGAAAAACTAGTAAGTCCAGTTGCCTCCTGAAAAAGCACCTTTGGGACAGACAGTATTGTGGAAGGTTTGACTTTAATTTCTTCTCTTTCCAGGCTTTAGATGTACATCAAGATCACATTCCTTTACCTCAGTTGGAGACAAAGAAGCATTTTTGTTCTGTGTAGTTTCCATTGTTTTTCTTGCACCTGGAACCAATCTTGTTCACATAAGGTATGCTTATCACTCAACGATGACAGTGTAAGGGGCTAACCGGTGTGTCTGAGTGGCCCATTCATACGTGCCACTGTTTCTGCCTCAAAGTGAGGTATTTTATTTATTTTTTTGAGTGAGCTTTCATGCATGCATGCTCAGTTTGTGGAAGAAATGGATTTATATATGACAAATGCCTAGAGCAAGATTTGGGGGCTTTGTAGCTTGAGTTGGAGTTTTGTTACATTGAGTTTTATCAGTTTTTGAATTCATTACCAGAGAAAAACAACAAAATTAAAATAGCAGAATGATAGAATAGAATACAATTCTTTATTGGCCAAATGTGATTGAACACACAAGGAATTTGTCTTGGTGCATATGCTCTGAGTTACATAAAAGACAAGATATGTTCATCAAGAATCATAAGGTACAACACTTAATGATAGTCATATTGTACCAATAATCAGGAAACAATATCAATATAAATCATAAGGATACAAGCAACAAAGTTACAGTCATACAGTCATAAATTAGAAGAGATGGGAACGATGAGAAGATTAATAGTAGTGCAGTGTAAATAGTTTGACAGTGTTGAGGGAATTATTTGTTTAGCAGAGTGATGGCGTTTGGGAAAAAACCTGTTCTTGTGTCTAGTCTGTTCTGGTGTGCAGTGCTCTGTAGTGTCGTTTTGAGGGTAGGAGTTGAAAGAGTTTATGTCCAGGATGTGAGGGGGTCTGTAAATATTTTCGCAGTCCTCTTTTTGACTCGTGCATATTTAAACATATTTAAAGTAATACCAATATTGACTCAGTGGAACAATGCTCCAGCAGCTAAAACACCAGGTATAAGATGAAATATGGATGCATTGTATTTTTATTTTTTTTCAGTGCTAGACATGCATCAGAGTTGATTACTCCCATCACCAAGAAGTTCCAAAAGTGCTTTTTTTCGAGAAGGAACGGAAGTTACGTTTTTTCTTTGAAGACGTTCTGCTTCTCATCCAAGAAGAGCTGAAGAAACTTTTTGGGATGAGAAGTGAAACGTCTTCAAAGGAAAAACAGAAAATCCAGTTGCCTCTTGAAAAAAGCATCTTTGGGACAACCATGACCAGAATGACTGAGAATCTCCATAGATGTGAGGGAGAAGGTCTATTTCTGAGTGCAGAATCACTACGGGCAGTCTTTGACTTACAAGTATTCATTTAGTGACCATTTGAAGTTAGAACCACATTGGAAAAAAAGTGACTTACGACCAGGCCTTGCACTTAGGACTGTTGCAACATTGAGGTGACTCTGCGTGACTTACACTGTGATAAAAACATATAGATCAGGGGTGTCAAACTGAAGGCCCGGGGGCTGGATCCGACCCGCAGGGTGCTTAGATGTGGCCCGTGCGGCCGCCCTGGGAATAGCAAAGGAATGGCCCGTGGCCTTCCCGAACTCCATTTTCACTAGCAGAGGGTTGCAGGAGGCTGTCACAGCCAAAAATGGAGTCAAGGAGCCTGTTTTCTCTGGCAGAGTGCTCGGGCCACCACAAGTGCTCCCCGAACAAAAGTGATGTCATGCTGGCCAAACCCACCCTGGCCACCCCCCCCCCCATGTTAAACACAATCCTGATGCAGCCCTAAATGAAATCAAGTTTGACACCCCTGGTATAGATGTAAAAACAACTATACATATAAAAAAACCAGATCAAAATGATAAAGCTCTTTAATTTTTTCCCATTTCTTTCATGGCAGGACTTTAGGAAAAGAGCTTTGGTGAAAATGCAGTATATTTTGGGCAATCCTTGATGTAGATCAGTGGTAGTCAACCTGATCCTTACCGCCCATTAGTGGGCGTTCCAGCTTTCATGGTGGGCGGTAGGGGTTTTGTCCGATATTGAAGCACTTTCTTTTTTTTAATTTAATTGACTTTTTAAAAAATTTTCATAGCATTATTTAAAAACATTTTCATTAGGTTTTCATAAAATTCCCTGTGACAATTCAAATTTCTAAAAATATACTATTTGTATCGCCCGCACATAAATTTAGTTCATGTTACATAAGTGAAACTAAATGGTGCTATAGTGTGACCGCAAACAAAAGAGCTTCGTCCCAGAATAGCTCACGCATCTCCCCCCACACCACCCAGCTGTAACAGACAAGCAGAGCTGGTAGCCGCCCTCCCCCAAAACCCAATCCACGATGCACGAGAGGCATGCGCGGACGACGATACACGGCATATTACTGTGGAACCGGTGGGCAGTTAGAAAAGTTTACTACTAATACAGATACAAAAGTGGGCGGTAGGTATAAAAAGGTTGACTATCCCTGATGATGTAGATAGAGACGGCAGTGCAAACCTCCTTGCAATCCAACTTTGTTTACTTGGAAGATAATTCTGAAAAAAGTCTTAACAAAGCATCTAAATACATATATGCCTGTGGACAAGAATGTCAGGGCAGTTGCATTGGTGTGTTAGGTGAAAGACACATGCCCAATGTTGGAAAACCCCAACTCTTACAAAACCTCTCCGTGTGGTTGCCCTGCATAGTTCAATACATATGCCTGTCTTTGATAATGAAGAGTAGACATTCAAGATGGTTTCCAAGAGAGACAACAAAAAATCCTTTAAAAAAAAAGACAACATGCTGCAGCCAAGTTGTTTTCTGAAACGGGGCTTGCATATCAATCTGCAGAGTGTAGTTATAATTAAAAAGTCCTGGTGTATATCTGGCAGAAAGGAAAAACTGAGTAGAAGGAGGAAGGAATTTAGAAATCCAGTTCGAAGAACATGCATAATGTGATCATCTAAACCAGTGTTTCTCAACCTTGACAACTTTAAGCTGAGTGGACTTCAACTCCCAGAATTCTCCAGTCAGCAATGCTGTCTGAGGAATTTTGGAAGTTAGTCCACTCAGCTGAAAGTCCACCTAACGTTGAGAAACACTGATCTACCCATTTGTTTTGTAGTAGTTACAAAGCACATTTTCCCTTGAATTGAGATGACTTTTGATGACTTCACATCCATGTGGTGTTCTTGCAACAGTACACAAAGGTTTGGCGTTACTTTCTTTGGGAATTTTTTAAAACTCCTGTTTTAAAAGGAGTTCTTTCCTGTCCTGAAGACTACCTTCAGCCTTATTATTTTATACCCATCTCTCATCCAGTAACCACCAGGTCCTACTCTAGTTAGCTACCAAGCCCAGATTACATCAGCTATGTGTTAACCACCTAACAAACAAATAACTGGTTTTAACTGGCACCAATATTAAGGAGATTTCATTATCAATTTAAGACACTCTAAATATACTGCCTCATATTATGGAAAATGAAAGGGACGTGGTGAAAATGAAAGGGAAAATGAAAGTTGCTCAGTGGCTAAGACGTGCTTGTCGATTGAAAGGTCGGCAGTTCAACGGTTCGAATCCCGAGTGCTGCGTAACCGGGTGAGCTCCCGTTACTTGTCCCAGCTTCTGCCATCCTAGCAGTTCGAAAGCACGTAAAAAATGCAAGTAGGAAAATAGGGTCCACCTTTGGTGGGAAGGTAAAAGTGTTCCGTGTGCCTTTGGTGTTTAGTCATGCCGGCCACATGACCACGGAGACGTCTTCGGATAGTGCTGGCTCTTCGGCTTTGAAATGGAGATGAGCACCCCCACCCCCCAGAGTTGGGAATGACTAGCACATATGTGCGAGGGGAATCTTTACCTTTATTTTATTATGGAAGTTATTTTTCAATTTTGCTTAGCCTGGCATCATCCTAGTGTTTGGGACTATGTTTCCAAGATTTCCTAGCCAGTATGTTTTAAAATAATATGGGGTTAATTTTGACAATGACGCTGCCACCTAACTTACTATAATGCAAATGGTTTTTTTATTTATTTAGCGTATGGCAAATACATGGACCTATAGTAGTTCAAATGTTAATGTCTAGTCCACCCAAATGATATATGTTCTTTTTAACTCTTTAGAATTTGCTAGATTACTTCCCAATGCAGCATGGAGATGCTGAAGATTGAATTTGAGGTCATCTATATGCAAAAGGGACACGGTGGCTTAGTGGCTAAGATGCTGAGCTTGTTGATCGAAAGGTTGGCAGTTCAGCAGTTCGAATCCCTAGTGCTGCATAACGGGGTGAGCTCCTGTTACTTGTCCCAGCTTCTGCCAACCTAGCAGTTCAAAAGCACGTCAAAAATGCAAGTAGAAAAATAGGGATCAACTTTGGTGGGAAGGTAACAGCGTTCCATGCGTTTAATCATGTTGGCCACATGACCACAGAGACGTCTTCGGACAGCGCTGGCTCTTCAGCTTTGAAACGGAGCTGAGCACCACCCCCTAGAGTCAGGAACGATTAGCACATATGTGCGAAGAGAATCTTTACCTTTATTTTATTATGGAAGTTATTTTTCAATTTTGCTTAGCCTGGCATCATCCTAGTGTTTGGGACTATGTTTCCAAGATTTCCTAGCCAGTATGTTTTAAAATAATATGGGGTTAATTTTGACAATGACGCTGCCACCTAACTTACTATAATGCAAATGGTTTTTTTATTTATTTAGCGTATGGCAAATACATGGACCTATAGTAGTTCAAATGTTAATGTCTAGTCCACCCAAATGATATATGTTCTTTTTAACTCTTTAGAATTTGCTAGATTACTTCCCAATGCAGCATGGAGATGCTGAAGATTGAATTTGAGGTCATCTATATGCAAAAGGGACACGGTGGCTTAGTGGCTAAGATGCTGAGCTTGTTGATCGAAAGGTTGGCAGTTCAGCAGTTCGAATCCCTAGTGCTGCATAACGGGGTGAGCTCCTGTTACTTGTCCCAGCTTCTGCCAACCTAGCAGTTCAAAAGCACGTCAAAAATGCAAGTAGAAAAATAGGGATCAACTTTGGTGGGAAGGTAACAGCGTTCCATGCGTTTAATCATGTTGGCCACATGACCACGGAGACGTCTTCAGACAGCACTGGCTCTTCGGCTTTGAAACAGAGATGAGCACCGCCCCCTAGAGTCAGGAAGGATTAGCACATATGTGCGAGGGGAATCTTTACCTTTATATGCAAAGCATGGAGGTCTCACTGAAATGTTCTGGAAAATGTACATCACAATAACATTTCAAAGTCTTCTCACGGAAGCCGGTCTTTTTAACTGCAGCTTTCAGTCTGTGCTTTTTATTTTGAGCTAATTTTGTAGTCAACTCTAGTCTCATTTTTTTCCACATTCTGATTTCAATTCTAGTCTGCAGCCAGAGGACCAGCCAGGGGGTTATAGGAGTAGAAAACCTAAACATCTGGAGAACATTGTGTGGTGAATGCTGTTGGAAAATGCATGCAGATGAATACTTTTGATTTTTATTGCATAGCCATAGACAATTGTCTATTGTGTATGAATAATTCTCAGTAGCTGATGCTGATATCTAGATTTTAAATTAATCGCCAGTGCTCATTAAATATTTATCAATGTAATCCTATCTATTTTATTTATACTTCAACCATTGTGTTGTACCTTTCATATTGCCAGTACAAATTGATGACGTAAAGAGATTTTTAGTGAGAGATAGCCATCCATCCATGCAGCCAGTCACTTTAGTGCAGGGGTGTCAAACTCAAGGCCAGGGGGCCGGATCCAGCCCATGGGGTGCTTAGATCTGACCCGCGGGACCTCCTGGAAACAGCAAAGGACTGGCCCAAGGTGCCTCTGCCAGTGAAAATGGAGCTCGGGAGGACCATGGACATCCTTCTGAAGCTCCGTTTTTGCTGGCAGAGAGTTGCAAGAGGCCATCGCAGCCGAAAATTGCGTTCGGGAGCCTGTTTTCACTTGGGCCATCACAGGTGCCCCCGACATGAATGACATCGAGCAGCCCCCCTCCCAGCCCCCCCCCCCAGATCAAACACAATCCTGATGTGGCCCTCAATGAAATTGAGTCTTGTCTTAGATACAAGCCAGTCACTCTTTCTTAACCCTAGGACAGGGGTGTTAAACTGGCCACCCACGGACCGGCTGCATCACATGCAGGGCAGTGGTGGGTTTCAATTTTTTTTTGCTACCGGTTCTGTGGGTGTGACTTGGTGGGCGTGGCATGGCTTGGTGGGTGTGGCTTGGTGGGTATGGCAGGGGAAGGATATACTGTAAAATCCCCATTTCCTCCCGATCAGCTGGGACTTGGGAGGCAGAGAATAGATGGGGGTGGGGCCAGTCAGAATTTTTACTACCGGTTCTCTGAACTACTCAAAATTTCCGCTACCGTTTCTCCAAAACTGGTCAGAACCTGCTGAAATCCACCTCTGATGCAGGCCACGCCCACCTCAGTTCCGCAAATGGGAAAAACATCACGAAACGTCACATGACGGCAACATGACACGGCAAGTTTGAGACCTGTGCCCTAGGAGAAAGGCCATGGCAGAGCACTGTAGGGCCTCATCCAGGTGGTTACCTGGAGTCAGTACTGACTTGAACAATGGATGGATGGCTCAAAGGCTGCACACACGTACACAGACACAAACAGGCACAGAGTCACTGAATAGCTGTGAGAGTTAGCAGCTTGATGTATGTAGAATTTGCACACCACTTTTGCAGCAGTCTGCAGTTGACAAAATGATTTGCTTAATTCTTGTCTTGGTAAAGTAAGATTAGATTGAAATGATATGCAAGAGTGATATGAACCGCTGGGAAATTAAACCTGTTGAATTGTATTGCCTCCTTGTTAACCTAGCTGATAGGAAAATTTAGTGCCTTTTGTTTCAGATAAGCATTTTCTTTTTGTTTTCATCATTGGCATGCTTTCTTTTTTTATAGTTGGCACTGGCGTGAAATTCGATATACATCATTGTAAATGATTTAATTGTACTTTACCATAACAGCACCAGAAGCAAAAGCCCCTTATCTCATTCTGGGGAAGCCAAACTGATAATTCCAAAACTGTATTTACTGCAGCTCTTCTTTTATGAAACGGTGCTTACATTTAATGGCTCCCATTTTGTGTTGGTTGGAAATGTGATTGTTTGGACCAAGTTGGAGTGTGCAAACGTGTTGTAATCCACAAGGTAATCCAGGCCTTCCCATGGAAAATCTTACTTTAACTAGTAATTCTTTAGCAGGGTTTAGGGAAGTCTTTTTTTTGCTCCATGTTCATCTCTACAAGAAAAGAATCCTGATCACAGAAAGACTCAAAAGGGAAGCCAAAGCAAGGGATCTCACTCCATGGTTTTCTCCCAGTCCTCTTCCTTTGATAGGATTATCCTCCTGGATTATTACTTTCCCACTTCTGTAATGACTCAATATCATAAAAAACTCAGAGGAAAGATATAGGCAAGACCCGAATGCTAGGGAAGGAAGAAAAAATCTGCAGAATGGTGAAGAGAGGACCTTAGAAGTAGAAGCAGAACTGAGGGACAATCCAATCCAAATGTCCTTGAGGTGATTCCAAAAATGACTTCTCCAGTCCAGATCATACCTATCATTCATCTTGGAGCTCTCCCAGCAATCATTTTCTTGTTCTTGATGACCGTTTTATTGAACAACTCCTCAATGTTCCTGCAAGTGTCATGGAAGAATTAATTTACAGCTAGATTATTTCCCTGTATAATTGATGAACCTAAGAAGACACTGAAGTATTTTCCGATGGCTTCTTCTTATGCTTTCATTTTACTTCTTTTCATTCTCATATTCTGTCCTCTCAGCTGATTATCTCACTTTTCATTTTTTATCTCTTTATTGCCTGTGCAATAAAGTACCTTTTGTCTATTCATTTTTTAATCATCTGTATTATTATTATTATTTTGTTCAGACATTCCAGTTTTCAGTACTTTCTTTAACGGTTGCTGTTTCCTTTATGATATGTCCCTTTGGTTTCATAGCTCCAATTTTATGTCTGGTAGAAAAATAGGAATTTTGGATCAGGCTTTCGATAAAGGTCCATCTGTCTCCTATGTTTATAACAGTTCAGAGTTCCAAAATGCTTGAGCATAATAGTGACTTTAGATAGAATTTTGACATTCTATTGGTTGCACAACCATCTCCGCATTAAATTAACGTTCTTTTGAAATAATTTCCAAATACGATGCGTTGTTCATGTGATGAAGGCAGTGGTGTTACTCAGCCGGTTCTACCCGGCTTGGGAGAACTGGTAGCGGCAGCTGCAGGAGGATCTGACGCTCTGGCCACCCGCCCGAACGTCATCATGTCCCGTTTATGACGAACTGCGCATGTGCGCGCTCACATTTGCAAAGCGGTAGCGAAGGTAAGTGAATACCACCCCTGGATGGAGGCCAATGATTGCCACTAACTTTTGAACCCCTTAGCAAAGAGACATTCTTTTCTTGTCACATAAGACATCCAAGCTAAAATTTCATGCACTTTTTGGGCCTGGCTTGCTTTGACACTAATTTGTACTTCTTTCATCTTTTATAAATGCAATAACATTTTCCACTTTTCAGGGAAGAAAGGAGTTTTGTGATTTTTAATTGAGTTATTGGAATCATGGTCAACACTGGATGGAATTTTCAGCAAGCGGAAATATTTGAGGGGTTCTTAGTGCTCTCTGAGCTTGATTTTTTTCTTTCTTTCTTGCAAACGTTTCATTATCCAACCTAGATAACCCCATTACCCAACCTAGGTAACCTCATGGGTGCCGTGAGCTACAAATATTCTCCTTTATTGAGAAATATCTGAGTTGTTAGCATATGGATTTTAAAATTGCAACACTCATATAAATAAGGCCACAATTTAAGAAGGTTGTCATTCTAGTAGTTCTTTTACTTTATTTATTTATTGTTTTGATTTGTTTACCGCCCTTCTCCCGAAGGACTTTTACCATGGTGATAAGTTTTGCCTTCACTTTGATGGCCACGTTTAGCTTGATTCCTGGTGACCACATGGCCATTGACTTGTAACAGTTCTATGTTGTTATACAGGTAGTCCTTGACTTAACAATAGTTTGTTTAGTGACTGCTCAATGTTACCACGGCACAGAAAAATGTGACTTATAACCGTTTTTCACAGTTATGTCCTTTGTCACATTCCCCATGATCATGTGCTCAAAATTGAGATGCTTGGCAATTGGTTCATATTTATGACCGCTGCTGTGTCCCAAGGTCACGTGACCACTCTGCTTCTGACAAGCAAAGTCAATGGGGAAGCTGGATTCACTTAACAGCCGGGTTACTAACATAACAACTGCAGTGATTCATTTAACGACTGTGGTAAGAAAGGTCGTGAAATGGGACAAAACTCACTTAACAAATCTCTCATTTAAAAAGCAAAAATTTTGGGCTCAGCTGTAGTTGTAAGCCGAGGAACAGATTTCCCCAGTCTTCTTCTGGGAGATAGATAGATATATGTGTGTGTGTGTGTATGTAGGTCTTTGGTTAGCTCAGAAAACAAATATATATATATATATATATATATATATATATATATATATATATATATATATATATATATATATATATATATATATATGTTTTCTGAGGTTTTCACGGGTGTTTGTATGTAGGTCCTTGGTTGTTCGGGTTTTCTCCTGTGTAAAATTGAAAATGTCTTGGCAACGTTTCGACGAAGTCTCATTCGTCATCTTCAGGCTTCAGCTTCGTGCTTCTGGGAGCAATGTGTGATCGCAGCTGTTTCTTCCTTTTAACTGCTAGTGGGGGTTTGAACTGATTGGGTGGGAGCTTGGCTGTGCTCTGATTGGATGGAGGTTTTTTTGTGCTCTGATTGGCTGGGGGTGTGTCCTGTTTGGGTGGGGGCTTGGTTGTGCTCAATTTAGTCTGTGTTGCAGGGGGATTTGAGCTGGTGAGCTGCATAGCTGTTGTTTGGCTTTGTGGTGGTGCTACATCTTCATAGTGGGTGTCAGTCTGCTGCATGTATGGATTGGAGGGGTTTGAAATGGCTAATGTTGCAGCTGCGGTCTGGCTTCTGGTCCTTGGTCGTGCTTCATGATCAGAAGCACGAAGCTGAAGCCTGAAGATGACGAATGAGACTTCGTCGAAACGTTGCCAAGACATTTCCAATTTTACCCGGGAGAAAACCCGAACAATCAAGGACCTACATATATATATATAGATATATATATATATATATATATATATATATATATATATATATATATATCTGTCTGTCTGTCTGTCTGTCTGTCTGTCTGTCTGTCTGTCTGTCTTTGGTTGTTCGGGTTTTCTCCCGCGTAAAATTGGAAGTGTCTTGGCGACGTTTCGGCAAAATCCCATTCGTCATCTTCAGGCTAGGTGTTTACAGCTTCGTGCTTCTAGGAGAAATGTGTGATCACAGCTGGTTCTTCCTTTTAACTGCTAGTGGGGTTTGAACTGATTGGGTGGGAGCTTGGCTGTGCTCTGATTGGATGGAGGTTTTTGTGCTCTGATTGGCTGGGGGTGTGTCCTGTTTGGGTGGGGGCTTGGTTGTGCTCAATTTAGTCTGTGTTGCAGGGGGATTTGAGCTGGTGAGCTGCATAGCTGTTGTTTGGCTTTGTGGTGGTGCTACATCTTCATAGTGGGTGTCAGTCTGCTGCATGTATGGATTGGAGGGGTTTGAAATGGCTAATGTTGCAGCTGCGGTCTGGCTTCTGGTCCTTGGTCGTGCTTCATGATCAGAAGCACGAAGCTGAAGCCTGAAGATGACGAATGAGACTTTCGAACGTTGCCAAGACATTTCCAATTTTACCCGGAGAAAACCCGAACAATCAAGGACCTACATATATATATATATATATATATATATATATATATATATATATATATATATATATATATATATATATCTGTCTGTCTGTCTGTCTGTCTGTCTGTCTGTCTGTCTGTCTTTGGTTATTCGGGTTTTCTCCCGCGTAAAATTGGAAGTGTCTTGGCGACGTTTCGACAAAACCCCATTCGTCATCTTCAGGCTAGGTGTTTATAGCTTTGTGCTTCTAGGAGAAATGTGTGATCGCAGCTGTTTCTTCCTTTTAACTGCTAGTGGGGTTTTGAACTGATTGGGTGGGAGCTTGGCTGTGCTCTGATTGGATGGGGTTTTTTGTGTGCTCTGATTGGATGGGGGTGTGTCCTGTTTGGGTGGGGGCTTGGTTGTGCTTAGACACTTCCAATTTTACGCAGGAGAAAACCCGAACAACCAAAGACCTACATACAAACACCCGCGAAAATCTCAGAAAACAAATATTCATATTCAACTTCTTAGTCAAATACTAGCATTTTCTAGTAATTCAGCTAATATATATATATTAGCTAATATATATGTATATATATTCAACTTCATAATCAAATACTAGCATTTTCTAGTAATTCAGCTAATATATATCCAACTTCATAATCAAATACTAGCATTTTCTAATAATTCAGCTTATATATATATAAGAAAACAAATATATATATTTGTTTTCTGAGGTTTTCACGGGTGTTTGTATATAGGTCTTTGGTTGTTCGGGTTTTCTCCCGTGTAAGATTGGAAGTGTCTTGGCGACGTTTCGACGAAGTCTCATTCGTCATCTTCAGGCTTCAGCTTCGTGCTTCTGGGAGCAATGTGTGATCGCAGCTGTTTCTTCCTTTTAACTGCTAGTGGGGGTTTGAACTGATTGGGTGGGAGCTTGGCTGTGCTCTGATTGGATGGGGTTTTTTGTGTGCTCTGATTGGCTGGGGTGTGTCCTGTGTTGGTGGGGGCTTGGTTGTGCTCAGTCTAGTCTGTGCTGCAGGGGGATTTGAGCTGGTGAGCTGCATAGCTGTTGTTTGGCTTTGTGGTCGTGCTACATCTTCATAGTGGGTGTCAGTCTGCTGCATGAATGGATTGGAGGGGTTTGAAATGGCTAATGTTGCAGCTGCGGTCTGGCTTCTGGTCCTTGGTCGTGCTTCATGATCAATGTGGGTTTGGGTCTGCTTTCTGGGTGGATGTGCGGTGGTGACATCCTGTGTGGACCTTGTGAGTGGGTCTGGTGTCATTCCTCGTGTTAGGGACTCGTTTGTCAATAAGGGCGGGTTTCCAAATGGCGGGTAGGCGGGAGGTGTCATCTCGTTTGTTCATGCTGTGTGGGCGTTTTTCTATCTCAATGGCTTCTCTGATTATTCTGTCAGTCTACCCGCCATTTGGCACTTCCAATCTTACGGGAGAAAACCCGAACAACCAAAGACCTATATATATATATATATATATATATATATATATATATATATATATATATATATATATATATATATATATATATATATATATATATATATATATATATATTTCAGCTAATACTCATGCCTGACCCGGCTTAGTTTCAGAGTTCAAACAAGAAAGAACAGGTGCTATCACTTGCTGAGACTCCATTTGGACTATACTTCCTCAAAAAGGCCTGACTGACAGCAAGATTAGAAGCTTTTTAGTGTCAGATTAAGAGATTACTGTTTGCTTTGGCACTGTAAAGGGCTATGCTTCAATTGGCTTTTGATTTTTTAAAAAAATATTGCTGCTGAGTGCCAAGCTTTAATTGTTTTTCTTTGCGGTATTTGATCTAAATAATTTTATATCTGGTGCACACTGTCCTGGAGCCTATTCGATAAAGGAAGAATTAGGAATGCTTCTTATACCACAATGAGAGAGTGATTGGTGAAGATGGAGGTTGCAGAAATGGCTAAATTAACTTCTTTGCAAAAGAAAAGAGTGTGGCTTTCTTGTTTAATAATAGAATAAGAGATAATTTTCTAATTCGGGGCTTATATTTGCTGCAAAAGATATTGGAATTTGCTTCCTTCTATATATGAGTCTTTGTATTTCTATTACTTTCTATATCTTTTTATTTCTTCTCTCTGCACTTTTGTCTTTTTACTTTTATGTTTTTTTGGTAAAACTTTTAGTATGAAATGCTTCCTAAAGAATATTGTTCACAAATAGTACATCCTTCCTGTGGATGCTAAAAATTATTTTCCTTATCCTGCAATTTAACCAGAACCATTCTTGATTATTTTTGGTTGTACAGATTGCTAGGCTTTATATGTGGCTTTTAATATAAATTATATCTCCTGTCTATCTATCTATCTATCTATCTATCTATCTATCTATCTATCTATCTATCTATCTATCTATCTATCTATCTATCTGTGGGTGCTTGATCACTGGAGGTTTTTAGGAATAGACTGGACAATCACTTGTCTGAAATGGTATAGGATCTCCTGCTTGAGCAGGGGGGCTGGCTAGAAGACCTCCAAGGTCCCTTCCAGCTCTATTCTGATGAAGTAATATATTCCCCTTCCTTGGTTTTTTGAAGAATCAATTAAGAGAGACAGAGAGGTTCTGAAAATTATATCCCTACATTTGTCAGAGCTCTATTTATCCACAGAGTTTTCCTTTTGGATTTTGGTGATCTGTGTGATGAATAGAGTGAAGCCCACAACTAAATACCGACCGGCATTCCTCATTTGCTAAAGCTTCATCTTTAGCATTGAAGGCTTTAAAAATATCACGTCAGTTTTTGACAACTTTATAAAAAGAAAATGGATTTTCATAATTGTAAATCAAGTACAGGGAATGAAATGATAAACAAGACATCTAGATAAGAACTTTCTCCGTTATGCAGGCCAATCCTGTCCTTTGGGGCAGATGCTTGGAATAAAACTTTTGAAGTTTCTTCTGGTCCTTTGAAGTTGAGGTCTGGAGTGATCTGCAAAAGTAAGTAGAAATATACATTTAAAGATGATTCCTTGTCCTAGTCTTAATTTCTAGTCTGCCAGTGACTACGTTTTGTCCTCAAAACCACTTGCCACAAGTCTTATTTGAAGGACTTTAAGGGAGAAAATTTTGGCTCAGATTCTCCCTGCTCCCCTTCCTCTGTGTCATACATCTGCCCACCATTAACAAAAGTTGATGAAACGGAAAGTAAAATGCAGACGTAGCTCAGATCTGTATTGTGATGACTTTAGCAGTAAGTAAAAACGCAGCATTCCAATTCATGTAGTCATAGTTTATAAGTGATCAAGTAAAACAGAAATGGAAGAAACCCGACAGATCTTAGAAATAGGGAAAGGGGCAAATATTATGGTTTATGTGCAGCTATAATGTATACTTTATTTAGATTCTTAATTTGAAAATTTGGGAGTGGTTGGTTTCCAAATAGATAGTTCTACCAAGGAAATAAAATAATTTAGCCATAAGAGTTATAATATAATAGCATTTTTAAAAAAGGACACTGACTTTTAAATGAGGGAAATAATGAAATAATCTGGAGGTTGACAATGAATTGGCTGAAAGTCAGGCTCCTTGAAAAACATTTCAAGACTTGACACATAATGCCTTTACTAATTTTATGTTTCTATTTTGGGATTTTCCAATCTCACATCCTGTCCATTCACATTGGCCTTAAGAAGGCTTCTGCCTCATATCCATATTAGAGATTTCACATTCCTTAAAACTTTGAAATTATGGGGGAAATTAATATATACACCACATTTCACCAAAAATAAGACCCTGTCTTATATTTTTTTGAACCCCGAAGTAAGTGCTTGGCCTTATTTTTAGGGAGGTCTTATTATTTTGGGGCACATGGAACAAGAAGGGGCTCCTCTTGTCATCTTACCTGATTTCCAGCTCTGTCTCCCTGACCCTAAACAGAGGAAATGGTGGGGACCGGCTGTGCATGCGGTTAAATATTTTTGGGGAGGGCTCATTTTCAGGGAGGGCTTATTTTAGCACATGCACTCAAAAGCCTGATTGGGCTTATTATCAGGGGATGTCTTATTTTAGGGAAAACTCTCTCTCTCTCTCTCTCTCTCTCTCTCTCTCTCTCTCTCTCTCTCTCTCTCTCTCTGTGTGTGTGTGTGTGTGTGTGTGTGTGTGTGTATTTATCAACTCTAAAGTATTCTATTACTTGAATAACCTACAATGCATTCTTTGTTGTCTAGATGACTAATAATGTAATATTTGGAATATTTTTGAAATTTATGGAGCATCCTATGTGCATGCTTATTTAAAAGTTTAATAGGGTTTATTCTCCATTAAGAAGGCATCCATTGGATTGTACTATAATCTCAAAAGTATTAATTTTATAGTCTGAATACAAGCAAGAACACAAGCACTATGGTATCCTTTATATGTGTGTGAAGAAAATGCAATCTGTTACCCCGTGCTACATAATGATACAGAATCGAGAAGTAAAAAAAAAATTGATATAATAGCAGGAATTATCAGGAATTTTGGTCCTAATATACCTGGAAGAGTTCAGATTGGGGAAGACTGCTTAAAAACATTTCTTCCTCAAGGAAAAAAAAACAGTCCAATTGCCTTTTTTTGGGTGGGTGGGTGGCAGTGATGGGATTCAATGTTTTTTACTATTGGTTCTGTGGGTGTGGCATGGCTTGGTGGGCATGGCAGGGGAAAGATACTATAAAATCTCCATTCCCATCCCACTCCAGGGAAAGGTTACTGCAAAATACCCATTTTCTCCTGATCAGCTGGGATTTGGGAGGCAGGGAATAGATGGGGGCAGTGTCAGAAGTGGTATTTACCTGTTCTCCGAACTACTGTATTTTTCGGAGTTTAAGACGCACCCTTTTCCCACCTAAAGGGGTGAAAATTTGGGTGCGTCTTATACACCGAATGTAGCCCTCCCACTACACTGGCCCCCACCCTTTGGCCTCTGCCTCCCAGCAGTTTACCTCCTTGCAGAAAGCAGCAAGAAGAAACAGCCCATTTCAGCTTCAGCACAGCCTAATTAGCACAAGTTGATTGTCCATTGGAACGGCCCCCAGACTCTCAGCTGTTTCAGGCTGCAGGGGTTGCCATGGCCTATTGCTGCGCGGGCCTCTGCTGCTTTCTGCAAGGAGGTAAATTGCTGGGAGCAGATTTTTTTTTCTTGTGCTAATCAAGCTTTGCTGAAAACGAAAATGAAAGTAAAGCAGGCTGTTTGCTGTTTGTTGCAAGGAGGCAAAATTGCTGGGAGGCAGAGGCAGATTTTTTTTTCTTGTTTTCCTCACCAAAAAAGGTAAGTGGATCTTATAGTCTGGTGCATCTTATACTCCGAAAAATACGGTACTCCAACTTTCCGTTACTGGTTCTCTAGAACTGGTCAGAACCTGCTGAATAGCACCTCTGGTGGGTGGGGAAAGCAACTTTGAGACAATCTTTGACCTGAATCATTGAGAATCTCCACAGACGCTGCTCTAAAAAGAAATCACTTCTTTTCAGTCTCTTAAAAATTTCACTGAACTTGTCCTCTTGCTGCAGTAGGCTAAATGCTTTATTCAGATGTTATTTGATTTGCTTTCATTAGAACCTTGATTTAAGGGCTTAAAGACTGCTAGAGTATCTGTTCTTCCTTAATCATATTTCTTCAAACACTCCCGACTGTGAGACCCTGAAGGCTGAACCATGATTCGCCCAAAGTGTTTCATAGTGTTTTATGTGACTTCATTTTCTGAGGGGGACATTTAAAAAAAAGAACAGAATATATCTAGTAAGTGGTAAATAACAATACCACTACAAAATGAAATATAAATGAAAGCTGAGAGAAGGGCTCTCAACATTTACTCCCAAGGACCACTTTAGTGGTCTAAAATACACCGAGACCATCACAACATAGCAACAAACATAAGCACAGCTTAGATCAGTTACCGCTGAAGGAAATGCAATCTGTGTCATGAGAAGGAATGTTTATTTTAATAAAAAAAAAACATTGTGATAAAACATCAGTATAATTCCCTCAACCCAGGGGCTTTGATCGATCTACTTTCACAAATAAAAAAACATGGGTCTAGAAGAGGATGGATGGATCCTACTTTTATGCTTGTTTGGGCTACCACTTTCTACTAGAATTTCATGTCTTCATTTAGTATACAAGTAGTCCTCGATTTAAAAGTGTAATGGAGCTTGCCTGTAAGTCGTAATGGTCATAAAGCACATCAAACCAAGGCAAGACCCAGTTTTGTGACCTTTTTACAGTGATTCTTAAATGCTCCTTCCCATATTTGGGTAGACCAGGTTGACCTGATAGAACAAACATTTAATCTCTCCCCTGGTACAGCTGACAAAGGGAGAACCTGTGGCTTAGAGGTTAAAACATCTACCTAATATGGAAGCAGCCCATGTTCGAATCCTAGAAGGGTATGGCTAGCTGATGAGGGCTAAATAGCTTGAAATAGATCTATTCTAGTCTCCCTTTATTTCTTTTTCAGTAAATATAAATTTAAGACAGTGATTCTTAAAGAGATCCATTGTTCACTCTGGGGCGTGTTCCACCCCAAGTGCCCAATAGGTTGACCATTCCAGATTGAAGGATCATACAATTGTGCAGTGAATGTCATAATGTAGCATTCCAGTCAATAGTACCTTAAGTATGGAAGATGTCTTTGCAGAGAACCTGTTTTATTTGAAAATACAAAAATGGAACTGCATGAGGAGAGTTGTGGTGATGTTCCTAAACTTAACTTCCCTTCATAAGTGCTAATTGCCTTATTGCCAAGAACTATGAAATTTCATAAATGATTCTGACTTAAAAACACTCCCTTGTTTTAGGACCTCCTGTCTTGTTTATTCAGGTTGGTTGAGGAATGCTGCTGTTTTTTTGTCCACAGGTCAGGCTTCCTTGTCAAATCTTGATTGACAGTTCTACAACTATCTCACCTTGGCTTTTATTTCAAAGTCATTTTGTTTATTCAACTGCTGAACCTCCCTTAGGCTATAGTCGATCTACTTTCACAAATAAAGAAACATGGGTCTAGAAGAGGATGGATGGATCCTACTTTTATGCTTGTTTGGGCTACCACTTTCTACTAGAATTTCATGTCTTCATTTAGTATACAAGTAGTCCTCGATTTAAAAGTGTAATGGAGTTTGCCTGTAAGTCGTAATGGTCATAAAGCACATCAAACCATGGCAAGACCCAGTTTTGTGATCTTTTTACAGTGATTCTTAAATGCTCCTTCCCATATTTGGGTAGACCAGGTTGACCTGATAGAACAAACATTTAATCTCTCCCCTGGTACAGCTGACAAAGGGAGAACCTGTGGCTTAGAGGTTAAAACATCTACCTAATATGGAAGCAGCCCATGTTCGAATCCTAGAAGGGTATGGCTAGCTGATGAGGGCTAAATAGCTTGAAATAGATCTATTCTAGTCTCCCTTTATTTCTTTTTCAGTAAATATAAATTTAAGACAGTGATTCTTAAAGAGATCCATTGTTCACTCTGGGGCGTGTTCCACCCCAAGTGCCCAATAGGTTGACCATTCCAGATTGAAGGATCATACAATTGTGCAGTGAATGTCATAATGTAGCATTCCAGTCAATAGTACCTTAAGTATGGAAGATGTCTTTGCAGAGAACCTGTTTTATTTGAAAATACAAAAATGGAACTGCATGAGGAGAGTTGTGGTGATGTTCCTAAACTTAACTTCCCTTCATAAGTGCTAATTGCCTTATTGCCAAGAACTATGAAATTTCATAAATGATTCTGACTTAAAAACACTCCCTTGTTTTAGGACCTCCTGTCTTGTTTATTCAGGTTGGTTGAGGAATGCTGCTGTTTTTTTGTCCACAGGTCAGGCTTCCTTGTCAAATCTTGATTGACAGTTCTACAACTATCTCACCTTGGCTTTTATTTCAAAGTCATTTTGTTTATTCAACTGCTGAACCTCCCTTAGGCTATAGTCCAGGGCTTTCTTCTTTTTTTGTGGGATACAGTCACTCTGGCATCTTTATGGGTCTCTTCCTATGAAGACATGAGACCTCTTGTTGACATTTGGCATTCCTTTAATTCCTCTTATCACTACCTCCACCACCATGGGAAAAACCAGCCCATCTTGCAGCTTATCACTTAAAATCTTAGCTGTTGTAAAACTGCTGCATATATTTGTATTATCTTCTCCCATTCTAGAATTTGAAAGTATTTTGGTCTGGTGTTTATCTGCCTGGGGACATGGTGGCACAGTGGCTAAGACGCTGAGCTTGTCAATCAGAAAGATTGGCAGTTCAGCGGTTTGAATCCCTACTGCTGCATAACAGAGTGAGCTCCCATTATTTGCCCCAGCTTCTGCCAACTAGCAGTTTGAAAGCATGTAAAAATGCAAGTATTAAAATAGGTACCCCCTTGGTGTGAAGGTAACAGCGTTCTATGCGCCTTCGGCGTTTAGTCATGCCGGCCACATGACCACAGAATTATCATCAGACAGTGCTGGCTCTTTGGCTTAGAAACGGAGATGAGCACCGCCCCCTAGAGTCGGGAACGACTAGCACATATGTGGGAGGGGAACCTTTATCTTTACCTTTACCTGATCTGTCTTAATTTAGAGCAGGGGTGTCAAACTCGATTTCATTGAGGGCCGCATCAGGGTTGTGTTTGACTTTGGGGGGCCATGGGGCCGTGGCCAGAGTGAGCGTGGCTAGCCTGATGTCACCCTTGTTGGGGAGTGCCTGTGATGGCCTGAACACTCTGGCAGTGAAAATGGGCTCCTGAACTCCATATTCAGCTGGGATGGCTTCCTGCAACCCTATCCCAGCAAAAATGGAGTTTGGGAGGACTCCCAAGCTCCATTTTTGCTGGCAGAGGCATTGCAGGCCAGTCCTTTGCTGTTTCCAGGGCCACCCCGCGGGCCAGATCTAAGCACCCTGCGGGCCAGATCTGGCACCCGCTCCTTGAGTTTGACACCCCTGATTTAGAGAGATATTGCCATATATATCTGAAAAAACCTTTTCTAAAAGGTGTAGGATATTCACGATTGCTGATTCAGGGCTGCGGTTGATGTTACTGAGAGCAGTTTTTTGTAGTTGCTTCTAAGAAGAGAAAGAAGAGAACACCTGTTAAAGTAAAACTTCCTTCTCTTTCCTTTTGCTTTCCCTTTCATTTCCTAAAGTTTATTTTGTGCATTAAATTTTTCCAATGTATGATAAAGTGAGTGAGGTCAAGGCTGAAAATTCAATGTGGTTGTAATGAAGAGATCCCGGTTTTAAATGAAGGAGTAAGTATAAATTACCCAGCATCACTTAGGTAGAGAGGTGGGTGGTGCTTAAATTAGATGGCAGATAGATAAATAGATAGAAGGGAGAGGGGGGGGGGAGACAGTGGGGGGGGGGGGAAATGCAAATGTTTGTACATTTGCAGAATCTTTTTAATTAAGTTATTTTGGCTGCTCCTGTGACATACATAACCCTTTGCCAAAAGAGATCTAAAAAATAAAAGTGGTGAATAAGATTCCTTGATGAGTATTATTCATTAACAGGATAAAAATAGTGTGTATAAACTGACTATATCAACCAAATAAGGAAAAGAGATTGGGCTACATCTGCCATTAGGAATCCTGATTAAATAGGATTCTGTAAGCAAGAACCTCCTGTAAACTTCCCAGGTTCACACAAGCAGGTCAGGAATCTAGCATGCCTTCCTTGAAAGTGTGTCAGTAGGGCCTATAACATACAATATGGAATAATTTTAAGAAAACATGATGAGTAATCTGACATGATTTCTGCAACAATCTTGTCGTTTTATGGATCATCTCATTTGATACCAATCTTATCCAGGACATTCCTATTGCGTAGTAAGGGTACCAACCTCCCGTCTCTTGAGTAGTGGTGTGTATGCCTGGAATATAGAGCGTCAATCAGTGCCGTTTCATTTTGATTAAAGGTCAAAAACAGACAAATAAGAATCCAAAGATAAAATGATATTTAAATACCACCATTGTAAAACTTGCCTAAAGAAACCCGTGGTACTCAATGCAACTCAATATCATTTGTTTATGAATATTGACAGTTGCCATGCAAAACTTCCCAACGATGTGTGTGTGAGGGCTGCCTGACTGACATCTCTCACTCTACTGATGACTATGGTTGATTTGATTGATTTGACTGGCTAGGATGGTATCGCTTTACTGTCTCATTATTCCATGTGTCCTTCACCAAAGCTGCACACCAGGTGGCAGAGAATGATCGTTCTGTATTGAAAAAGTGGACTACTGTGTAGCGACTGGAATACAAAGCACTTTGTGGTTAGCCACTTGTTCCAATGTCATTGCTACTAGATCTAGTCTGCAGATACCTAGTCTACCATAAGAGGGCCACAAAAAGTTAAGAACGTTGATATTTCTTTGTCGCCATCTAGTGGTCATGGATTCCCTGCAGCCCTGGGTTGGCCCTTAAATATAGTACCTTTTTATAATTAGATATTCTGTTGCAGACAGTCTTGATTTGTTCAGAAGGCATTGTCAAGCCATTCTCTGCTGATAATTGCCGGACTTAATCATGTTTGGAGTAGATTCATTTGAAAGTTATACCTGATTTAAATTGTGCTGATCAAAGTAGGCTTACTCTAAATGTGATTAAGACTGCATCTGACTATAATAGAAATGCCTGCCAGTTAATAAATCAGTGTTGTTCAATAAATCTTACCTTGTCTTTTACCTAAGAATTAGATTCAAATTGGAAATTACTGAGGAATTCATTCTGAACTAGAATTCCAGAACCAGCCTTCCTTTCTTCCCAAAGATTTGTTATGCTATAAACAAACATCTTGGTCTTAATATAAATTAGCAGTGTTTTAAGAAAATAAATTCCCATGCTTGCTTTGCTTTTTCATGCAGAATGGCCAAGCAGCATGAAAGTCCACCCTCCCCCCCCCCCCGGCATCCATATAATTCGATTTGTCTTACCTGAATAGGGTACCAACTCAGTACTTCTCCGCTAACATGGCTAGACACAAAACTTACCTTTTTTCTAGGCAATTTGTATAGGATTTCCTTCCTCCTCCTCTGAGACTCTTCTTAGTGCGTACATATTTTTGAGTGGTGCTTGTAGTATATTTATTTATATATTTATATTTAATAGTATAAATAAGACATATTGCCAGCTAGTCACTGTCACAATGAGAACACTTTTTCTCCCATTCTCAGTCAAAACTCTGGTGAAGACCTTTTAGAAGATGTTTCTAATTTAATGAAGCAGTTCAAACAATTTGATGCCCATTTGTCCTCCCTCCCTCCCTCCCTCCTTCCCCCTTTCTTCTCCCTTCCTTCCTCCCTCCCTCCCTTCCCCTCCCTCCCTTCCTTCCTCCCTCCCTCCCTTCCCCTCTCTTCTTCCTTCCTTCCTTCCTTCCTTCCTTCCTTCCTTCCTTCCTTCCTTCCTTCCTTCCTTCCTTCCTTCTTTCCTTCCTCCTCCTCCCTCCCTTTCTCCTCCCTCCTCCTCCCTCCTTTCTCCTTCCTTCCCTTTCTCCTTCCTTCTCCTCCTTCCTTCCCTTTCTCTTCCCTCCCTCCCTCCCTTCCCCTTTCTCCCTTCCTTCCCCTTTCTCCTTCCTCCCTTCCTCCCTCCCTCCCTCCCCTTTCTCCTTCCTCCCTCCCTCCCTCCCCCTCCCTTTCTCCTTCCTTCTCCCTCCTTCCCTTCCCCTTTCTCCTCCCTCCCTCCCTCCCTTCCCCTTTCTCCTTCCTTCCTTCCTCCCTCCCTCCCCTTTCTCCTCCCTCCCTCCCTCTTTACCCTTCGTCCCTCCCTTCCCCCCTCTTTTGTAGAAAACAAAATAGAACATTGTTGCTGCTTAGTACTTTAATTGGAACCGCATTCACTTTCTAGTTTAAAAAAGGCAAAGAAAAGCAGAAGGGTTCTGAATGTAGGCAGCAGAAAGCCTCCTCCTGTGCTTGCATTCTGGTAAATCAGTAGTTTTCTGACGGCTTTTGCATCCCTCCCAGTACTGAGCGAACACGATGTGCTCTCGGAATTTCAAAAAACCCTTCGCTTCCAAAAGAATTCAGATTCTCTGATTTGTTGGAGGGAGGGAGGAAGGAAGGCATTAAAGAGTGACAGATTACAATCGAGAGATTTCTAACAGTTATTTTGGTGGGACAGGATTTTCCTTTCCTTTTATTTTATTTTATTTGGGTATGTGTACTGAATGATTTATAGGGAGGCTTTTAATGCATTGCTTTCAGTAAGCGTCAAATTTTTGAGCGTGTTGCATAAAATCGGGAACCTTTCAAACAAACTCATAAATATTGTTCTTCCACTTGCTACAGTGGGCCACCACGGGACATAGTGTACCATTTATCATTCCGCAGTGATGGAGAGATATTTAAAGCATGTAGACATTATATCTTAAACCTTGTAGTAATGTAATTATTCCATCAGTTACAGCATCCCAAAATAAATTCAAGCCTTATTTTGTTAAAGCTGCTGGGCATATGATTTATTTACAACTAGAAAGTTCCTCTCAGATGAAAGCAGCCTTCAGTCATATTGGCTTTTCTACAAAACTTTTTAGATCTGAATCTTTTGACATAATTTTGCATTTGATTGATCAGGTAATATTGTGATATTTTCATGCTGGTTCTCAGTATAATGATAATATTTTCCTGGTGTGGTGAAATAATAAATTTTCAGAGTTTCTGCTTTGTGGAGCCCAGAGTTAAGAGAGTCTAGAAATGTTATAAGTTACATAAATAAATTGTGAGATTTGGGCAAACAAAGGTGGGATAGAATTCTAATAATAATAACAATGCTATAAATACCATTTTAACAAAAAACCACCCTAGGATACAAATGAAGTACTAATTAAACAATGGTAACATCCTTTTCTGTGCAAGATAAATGGCTGCTATCTCTATGTTTCTAAAGTTATTTGGAGGACATTGATATGACTTTCGATAATGTAGAAAAAAACAGTGGTATCAGTTTTTAATATAGCCTGATAGACTTAATACAATTTAACTATCTTTGGACATTTTGAAGTTTGAAGTTTCTATTAATTTCAGACTGGGTTTATTTATTTGCTTCTTATAACAAGATTTGAAAATTAAAAAAAGGATGTCATAGAACAGCTTATCCTATCACTGTGGAAGAATTCATGAAAAATTAAGAGGAACTTGCCCAGTAAAGATTAAATAAAAAACTCAAGAATGGTAACAAATAAAATTTCTTGGAACTTGAGGGTGAGATCTCTTGGTTAAATAATAAGGAATTACTTTGCCATGCTTCTTCGCTATTAAAACTAAATTAACTCTTGGGGGATTCTCAGAAGAGTCTATTAAAACCATGTCGTTCCTAACAAAACAGACTTTTGTGACATTTTGTACAGAAAAAAACTGTTAAAAGGCGAGTACAGAGAATCCCCGAGGAAGCATTTTCCTTCTTTCAGCTTTTCTCCTCCAACGAAGGAAAAGCTACACATTCCTCACTGCCCAAAATGAAACCCAGTTGTCATAGATATTGGCCAGATATACAGTTAAAATAACAGAAGAAAGTAAGTTAGAAATACTTTTTATTAGGTAGAAATGTCATTTGCTCCTTTTTACCATTGAAAGAATTAGAGACATAACAAATGAATTCCATTTTAGGTCTTTCCTACAATTACACTTTAAAACTTTCACATTGGAAGTGGCTGTATTTTCGGCTTGGTTTCCTCTTTCTTTTAAAAATATTTTGCATTAGGCTTCAATATCTATTAGTTTTTCAAAGGACCATATTCTCATTTTTGTTCTGTTTCTTATCTAATCTTCCCATACTGCCTTCTCATTATTCCTTGGCTAATGGCAGACATACCGGTAGCCCCACATCTGTAGAAATCAAAAGCCAGCTGTGGGAATACTTTTTTACTGCTCTGTCCTAGAACTACCCAACACACAATTCCCCTGTTGGTCCTCCATGACTGAGTATTATGTTAATGAAAACACAATTCAATTTTAATTTTGACTAGGTTCTGCAAACTTCTTCAGATCCTACTGTAGGAAGTTAGCACCCAGCCCTCTCCTAGGAAAATGAGATATTTTAGGAAATATTAAAAAGGCAGAATATTTCCCCTAAAAGGGAGGCAGAAACTCAGCCCCCCCCCACCTTTGTTAATGGCCTGGGCCAGTCTATTCTACATAACAAAGGTCTACCTCCTTCTAGCAGAGTCATAATAGGAATTGCACAAAGCCAAATTGCACTCAACCAGCAAGACTCAACCAAGTTTGGGACTCGGGACAGATTACAGAGTTGCCCCTGCTTGGCCCCATGGGAGTCTTGACAACCAATCAGAATACAAGCTCAAATTCAAAACCCAACAGAGGGCATAAAACCAAGACACTCTCAGCATCTCTGCCTTTTCTGCTTAGGAGCTCAAGCCATGTGATTCTGTCCACCATTAAATCATCTTTCCAAGCAATCTCCATGTTTCCAGTACCTTTTTCCCCACTTGGAACTGAACCCAGATAGACATTTCTTCCAGCACTACTTTCAAATTTTGCTTAAATTGAAGAAGAGGAACCTTTTCTTGCATTATTCTTTTCTTCAGAGCCCCGTGAGAATGTTCTGGTGCTTTCTGTGCTTATTCATAGCTAGCCTGCGTTTGAGGTGGTGTAGTAATTACAGAGCAGGTGTAGAGTAAGTAGTGGCAACTTCTTAAGCAGTTTACTGACCCAGCAGTTTAGGAAATGTTTGTTGGCTGTAGCAACATTATTCCTAGTTGCCTGTCTTAGTTCATTTCAGATTAATCTGTCTTTCACTTGGAAAGGAAATGAATTGAGTTGGTAACTTCAAGAGGTATGCAAAATCCGTTACAGGGCTAAATAAATGTGCAGGATTTTATGTATGCTATTGAAATTGGAATGTCAATTTGACACAAATTCTCACAAACAGGATGTTGGATGACTTGATCTGTTTTTCAAATGAGAAGCTTGAAAACAGCTATTTCAGTGAGATTGTAGAATGGAACAAACCTCATATCATCTCTTGTAGATGATATCCAAGTATATTTATTGCATCATAATGCATCTACAGAAATCTGATTAGTAGATGAGCGCTTGGGTTCAGCATTGCAAGTTGCAATGCAAATAAATCACCTATCAGGGAATTGAAACTTTTTCTCATGTTCTGGGTCTCTGTAATTAACTTGGAGAACAATTTAATAAACAGAATGATACTTCTTTCCATCTGCTCAGTTCTAAAACTGGTAGAATTGTTGAGTTGCCCAGTCATATCTAGAGTTTTTATTAGGTCATTCACTTGACGCAGAACTCCTTGTTGAGAAAATGTTCAGAGTTTGTACATTTTTGGATTAATCTCTTGATTTCTTGTGCGCCTCCCCAAGTAATTTAAAACAACTGTCTTTATAGTTTGATGTGACATTATTCATTGCTGTCCTGGAGCCAGTCAGCAAGGGCCAAGGGAGTAATTAATTAAAAATTCTGGGATTATAATTTTTTTTAAAGTCCCTGAAAAATTGTGTTGAGGAGTAGTAGGTTTGTCACATGTCATGACAAAAATATATATATATATATATATCCAGTTTTAGATATTGATGTCTTCCAAGAAGACCAGGGAAGATATTTGCTGAAAGGTCCAGAAAGCCATTGCTGGGGATGTCAGAAATGGGTCAAGGATATCTCTTGATTCATGACAGCTTCCTGTGTTGAGAAAAACATCCAGCTCAATTTATGCATATCCAGGGTGGGGCACAAACAGGAAGGAGAAAATGTTGTATTCCAAGTCAATTCTTAAGTCAAAGTTCCAGCCAACTGAGGAAGCCGACTGTAGCTCTCTGTGGATAGGATTGTGCAACAAAAGCCTGAAAATATTCTACTACAGGTAAACCTCAACCTATGGCTATAATGGAACCTGCCCATTAAGATCATATGGCATGATAGTTGTAAGGTGAGTCAATCATGTGACCAACCTGATTTTGCAACATTTTTTGGCAGTGGTTGTTAAATGAACTTGGCAGTCATAAAGCAACAATGTACAAAAAGAAGTAATTAAGTGAGACAGTGGTTTGCTATGGGCATGGTTTTGTGGCAAACCAGAGGTACTGTATTTTTCAGAGTATAAAACGCACCTCCCCCCAAAAAAAAGAGGCTGAAAATTTGGGTTCGTCTTATATTCTGAATGTAGCTTTTTCAAAGCTTTTTTTCAGCCCTAAGGAGGTGCTAACAAGGCACTAGCCAGCAATCTTCCCAGCTTTGCCTGCTTCCTCAACGCTGTGCTTTAATGAGGCGCTAGCGAGTGAAGCGATCTCCCTGTGCTTTGCCTGCTTTTCTCATTGCTGTTTCCTCTCAGCTGTACCTTAGAAGCTGTTTTTTATCCCCAAGCGGGGGAACCCAGCTGAAGCTGACCAGACTAAGGACGCTAGCAAGATGAATACTTGGTAGGCAGATTTCCCCCCCCCCCATTTTCCTCCCCAAAAACTAAGCTGTATCTCATACTTCGGTGCGTCTTATATTCCGAAAAATACGGTAAGTTCCAGATTTTGGCGAAACCATCATATAATGTGGTCACAAGACCCTGGGGATGCTTCAAACAACTGAGAAGGCAGCCCCGTTGCTGGACACCCAAAATTTGGTGATGTGATTGCAGAGGCCCCTGATTGTAGAACTTCTGATCTGGATGATAAGTTCCCTTTTTGATTGATCCTAACTTCAAACAGCCACTGGTTGTAATTCAACAAGCAGGTGTGCAATAGTGTGTACTGCAAAATAGCATGCCCTACAAAATTGAATGCAATTTCCCCCATCCTGGGAAAGTGTATGGACTTGCTGACTGGATTTCTGAGGATTATAAACTCAATAACTCTTGTCTGGTCAGAGAGAGCTGATATTCCTGTTTTTGTCTTAGATATTTCCCGACAGTAAAGATACTTGTGATCTTCTCTCAACTTACAGTATTTGCATATGGATGATACCTTCTTTCCCAAGGCTCATAGTTTCCCGTAGTGCTTGTTGCAGAGTTGTGGCTGGAATAATTTTTGGCATACCAAGCCTAAGGCGTATAGCAAAATAGGCCATGTGGCCAAAATGAGGCAAAGCTAGCAACATTATGAATGGGGCAGGTTAGCTTTCATGAATCCTTTACCATGTCAGCATTTTTAAGCTGCCCAAAATCTCTGTGGTCTCTTCCCAAAATCCCCAAAGCTTTGACCAGAAACTATCTACTATTGACCTCACCCCATTCCTAAGAGGTCTGTAAGGGACGTGCATAAGAGCACCAGCGTGCCTACCGTTCCTGTCCTAATGTTCCCTTTGATTATATCAAATTCTTATAATTATTTCATACTTATGCTTATATATACTGTTGCGACAAACAAACAAACAAATAAATAAATAAATAATAAATAAATTTAAATATATAAATAAATGGAGATTCATGCCATGCTTGGTGCATTTCTACATCAGTGCAGGTCTAAAATTTGACATGGCCTTTACAGACGTTGATGTACCTCCTTTACCTAACATGCTTCAGAATCAGAAACAACTACAACAACGTAAAGACTAGTCATTTAATAAATACAAACTGGAGTATAAGGACATCGATAAAAATCCTTTCGTTACAATTCCTATGACGTTGTTGTTATTCTCTTTTCTCTGACATACACAGACTCCTTCTGACTTCTCATAAAAGTTTAGGAAGCCTTTGTTTTAAAATAAAGGTCTTTTTTTGTCATTTACCACAGGGTAAATTCCTCTAGATAGAAAATGTATGTTACTAGTTCCCTCAATACTCTTGGGGAAGGGTAAGAGAGTGCTGCTTTCAGTTGCCTCCAGGTAATTCTGTGTTGAGATAAGAAAACGCAGGAAAAACGTGACGAAGGAGAAAATGCATTATTTTTTTCACCATAGATGTATCACATTATTATTCTTATTATTATTCAAATTTGAATAATAAAAATTTGAATAATAAATGAATAATACATGTCCTCACGTGAGGAAAATTGGATTTTGTTCTTCTTTTTAACTTTGTAGAAATGAGGATGGGGCAGGGGCTGGAGAAAAGAATTGAAGAGACAAACTTTGTTTCTTGATTTTCTAGATTCATTGGAAGGTTAAAAAAAAAAAAGACAAAACTGCAACCAAATATTCCTTGGGAAAGGCACATAACTCAGTACTGTTTTGCTCAGTACTTTCAATGCTTCTAGTTTTCTTTTTTAAAAAAAATGAAATTAAAAAAAAAGCAGACTAAAATTTCTTCTGGAGTGCTGTGGTTGGCTAAGAGTAGGTAATTGCAGTCAGAAATATTGGTTTACATCTAAAAACAACATCCTATTTTAACGGTGGCCGAAGGAGCAGTAACCACATTAGTCCTCTGTAGTAAAAAACAAAAAAAGTGTGTGATATTTTAAAGTATCTTTAACCCCCGTGACTTGATCACATAAATGTTTCTCAATTTCTAATGCAATTCTGATTTCCATCTTTTTTGTCTTCAGCTTTCATTTTTTGTCCCCCCAAAAAGGATCCATGTTCTATAATCTTCCTTTCTGAGGATACCATGCATGTATTTGATTAAGTGATCTGTGAAAGCTTATGGGATAAATAACCTATTAGCTGCTGAAATGGTATAAGACCTTTTGCTGTTTTCCCCAGACCAATAATTGGAATTGGAATTAGAAGTATCGTCACCATAGGGTCAACCAACAGTTGCTATAGAGAAATAACAGGGTTGTAAGAATATATTGATTAAATGTTGTGTGCTGCGAGACTTTCCATATATAGAATGTGGGGTTTTCCCCCCTCCCATCTTTGCCATCATTCTGATGGAATTTCAGGAATCTGGACAAAAAAACACCTCGGCTTGTGAATGTCTCGAGCTGATCTTTGTCAAAATTACTTTGCTGTCTGATTTCCCCCTTGTCAGCTGCTCTGTAAGGCCCTTTGCTACCTTAGCTGTACATTCAATTTAGCATGAACAAATGTTGAAAGATAAGTGTAGCCCCGGTACATAGTTCAAGCCGTGTTCATTGTATTTGCATTTCCAAGGTCTTTGCCCTGCAAATCTTCAGCAGGGGTTAGAGAATCACAACTGGCTTGCTTAAATGTAAACTCAGTTGTTGAAACACCTTTATTTTTTTTTGGCTTTTGAAAAAATGGATCAATATGTATTTATTAAGGAAGATCCACATCCACAACTTGATTCGTTGGGCTTCTTTCTTAAGCAATGCTCTGTCCTTATTTAAGGTTTTATATCTATGGGTAGTCCTTGACTTACAAGAGTTCATTTAAGTGGCTGTTTGAAGTTACAACGGTACCGAAAGAAATGACTTATGGCTGTTTTTCATACTTACACCATCCCCGTGGACATGGGATCAAAATTGTGATGCTTGACAACTGACCCTTATTTATGACGTTTGCAGTGTCCTAGGCTCATGTGATCCCCTTTTGCCACCTTCTGACAAGCAAAGTCAATGGGGAAACCAGATTCACTTAACAACCAGGTTACTAACTTAACAGCTGCAGTGATTTGCTTAACAACGTTGGGAAGAAAAGTTGTAAAAGGAGGCAAAACTCGCTTAAGAACTACTTTCAATTAGCAACAGAAATGTTGGGCCCAATTGTGGTCTTAAATCAGGGATTACCTGTATTAAAGGCAGCGGTGGGGAGCTATGGAAACTTTAGGACCTGTGGACTCCAACTTCCAAAATTCCTGAGCCAGCCTGGCTCAGGAATTCTGGAAGTTGAAGTCCACAGGTTGTAAAGTTGCTATAGTTGCCCACCCCTATATAAATTAAATAACAATTTAATACCAGTTGAAAGATGTTCTTAAAGGAATGGGACCATCAGAAATACGCCTTTTTTGGCGTTCTGGATCTAGGGGCAGCTCATTAGAAAAGTTGGTAGGAAAAAGCCCTTTGTGATTGTGTTTCTTGAACTTCTTCCTGATTGACTTTTCAAACGGTAGAGAAGAGCAATGGAGCACTGGAACTCGAATGTAGCAAATTCTTTCCCCTTCTTATTCCAATAAATGGCACTTATCATTGCTGGAATGCAGCTTCTGGGGATTGTTGCATCAGTGAATTAAGTTCTGCATTGTCAAATATGACAGCATGGGACAGAATTCATTATGTGTTTATTATGGTGCTTAAGTCATCATTGTTACTTTTTTTAAAATAACATTTGTTTGCTTCTCTTATTTTCCTTTCCCAAGAAGCTGCTGGTATATGATATGTCTAAATGCTGGTTCCATTTTTAACTTGGAATGTAGGTTGGCCTGAAAAAGTGAGAATTGCTCAATCTATTACATTAGATGTATGGTTTAGTGGAAAACTTGAGTTTGGTTTTTCTTTGCCCAACAATTTACCAAACTGGCAAAGAAACTCAAAAGAAAGATGTTTCTTCCTGGTGGGTGGACAGGTTCATTTACTTCATTCCTTCTCCATTGCTTTCTTTTTTCTTTTTGACATATTTTTGAAGCCACAGTGAGCTCACTAAATTAATTCCATAAATTAAATCTTTCCCTTAGCCGTTTTTATAGCTTGCTAGCCAGGACTTCTGCCCTTCAATAACTAAAGTAAGTAGTTCCTTTTTGTTTTCTACATGAGAGTATTTAGAATGTGGTACAGGCAGTCTTTGATTTACAATTCATTTGGTGACCATTCAGAATTACAACGGCAAGTGACTTATGACCATTTTTCACACTTATGCCCATTGCAGTAGCCCCATGCTTGGTCACGTGATCAAAATTCAGGCATTTGGCCACTGGTTCATATTTATGATGGTTGCAGTGTCCCAGGGTCTTGTGATCACCTTTTGTGACTTTCTGACAAGCAAAGTCAATGGGGAAGCCAGATTCATTTAACAACCATGTTGCTAAACGTCTATGGAGATTCTCAGGCATCCAGGTCATGGTTGTCCCAAGACTGCCTTCCCCCCTCCCGCCCAAGAGGCAACTAGACTTTCTGATTTTTCTTTGAAGACGTTTTGCTTCTCATCCAAGAAGCTTCTTCAGCTCTGACAGGATGGTGGGGGAATGGAAGGATTTATACTCCTCGAGTCTTCAAAGAAAAAACAGAAAGCCCAGTTGCTTCTTGAAAGGAAAGAAAAAACACCTTTGGGACAATCGTATTACCAACTGAACAACGTAATTCACTTAACAACTGTGGCAAGAAAGGTCGCAGAATGAGGTAAAATTCACTTAACTGTCTCACTTAGCAACAGAAATTTTGGGCTCAACTGTGGTCATAAGTCAAGGACTACCTGTATCTGAAAAGCGATGTGCCTACATGTTTGGTGAAGGTGATTCTTTTTTTTTCTTTCAAGTTTTTTATTTTTTATTTTTTTACAATTAAATCAATGCGTATGTCAAGGTTCCAGAAAAACCTCTTCTGCATAAAAAAAACTCAGAAGCCATTGTCTTTCAGAGTTCTTTACTAGCATGAGGAAACTGGCACATGATGAGTGAAATTCCAAAACTGAACTTCCGGATTCTTTTCCCAGTTATACAAACCCCAAGAGTCCCACCCCCCTAACCCCTTTGCTGGTCACATGGTCCCACGTTTTCCCAGTTCATTCGAATATCTTCTCGCCACTCCTCCTGCAGATGTGAACACCATCCGACCTTGACCGCTTGAAGAATGTTACCATGCCCCTCAACCCCCCTTCTTCCCCTCAGGGGAAAAATGTGGCAGCGTCTGGAACCCTAAAGTCTAGTATGGTTTCCAGGCCTGACAGTGTGAACAGTATGGCATCTGGGTGTCTTATATTTTATTACAAGCAAAAGTCATAAAATTAACCATAATTATTACATTCAACCAACTTATATTTTTCTAATAATAATGCACATTTATATTATGTTGCAATCTATCGTTATTCCATTTTTCTCCTTGTTACTTATTTTATTATATAAAAATGTATACACTAATATTCCCCCTTCTCTGATTTCTATCACTTATTCTAGCTTTTCATCCTGTCACCCTTTATTAAAATACTTTTCCTTTCTATCCTATCTAATTTCTAAGCATGTCACCTACCTTAAAAAAAATAAAAACGGGAGAGGAAAAAAAAAACCCAAATCCAAACAAAAAGGAAAAATCATCTACCCATCCATCATATCTTGCCCACTTCAATACTTCAATTGCTATGCTTTAAAAAAAAGAGAGAGAGAAAGGGAGAGGCAAATCGGAACGACAAGAAAAAAAATACTCATCTATCCATCATCTCTTTCCCGCTTCAACACTTTAGTTGCTATACTTTTTTTTAATTTGCCTCCCAAATTCCTCTCTTGGCTCTTTATTTCTATCAAAATCTGCTTCTTGGCTATTTGATATAAGTATTTCTCTCACCGGTGGAGGTGATTCTTGACAACAATAAACAATTCAAGATGCCAGGAGAAGAGAACTTCCCAAATGCGCCGTATTTTTAATTCCCGTTTTCCTCTGACTTTCCTGTAGAGTGAACAAGAAGATTAAACTCATGTACGTGAAGACCGAGGTAGGAACCAACCATTCCCAGACCACAGATGCCTGTTATATAAACCAAAAACAACCACACAATTGCAAGGAAAGTCAAGAAAAGAAGTCAGGAGTTTAGCAATTAACTGGCTTCATTCTTTTCTGCAATAAAGATTCTAATCCAGTCAAGCCTTGTCTGTCTGTGTTCTGCTGTCTAGCCAAGACGTTGAGCTAAGTCACACATTGTTTGTGAGTCAGACCTGAGATCTGTGATTCATACTTGAGTCCTTATTGGGGAGAAAAAAGGTACGTTGAAAGATATATGGAATATTTGCCGTGTGCATCCATTTGTCTACAGTGAACCTTCTTCTCCTGGCACAGATTTCTTCCTATGTTACAATATAATTCCTAGAATTAAGTGCAAGGACACTTTTTTTTTTATCCTGGAAATTTGGCAAGCTTTTTTTTTTTTTTTGGTCATCAACTTAAATTAGAACTGGGAGGAGAGGGGGAGAAGGAAATTTAGAAAAAGAAGTGATTCTCAACTCTGTTTCTAATAGTTGTTAGTTTTCATCTCAGGAGAAGTTAATGCTCTAAAGCAGGGGTCTCCAACCTTGGCAACTTGAAGACTTGTGGACTTCAACTCCCAGAATTCCTCAGTCAGCAAAGCTTCGCTGACTGAGGAATTCTGGGAGTTGAAGTCCACAAGTCTTCAAGTTGCCAAGGCTGGAGACCCCTGCTCTAAAGGGAACTTATCCCAAAGGTGATTTTTCAAAAGGCAACTGGGTTTTCTTCATTTTTGGAAAAACCAAGAAAGTCCAGTTGCCTTTTGACAAAGCACCTTTGGGAACACTGTAACCTAGATGACTGAGAAGCTCTATAGATATTAAGGCTTAGGTTGGTGGGAAAATAGAAGTTCCAACAGGAATGTTGCAAATTTTGAAATGCGCAAATTTGTGTAGGGTTACTTGTATGTATTTAAACTATTTAAACTTAGTATGGATGGGAAGGAAGAGGAGAAAAGAAAGAAAGACAGGAGTTATCAATGAGTTTCTCTCCTTCCTCTAAAAGATCAAAGGCTAGTACTGATTAATAATAGATTTAAAGGTGGTAGGTGAAAAAGTAAATAGATTACTTCCTAGAAATGAAGTTTAACATTTTAGTTGTACAGGTAGTCCTCAACTGACAACCACAATTGAACCCAAAATTTCTGTTGTCAAGTGAGACATTTGTTAAGTCAGTTTTGTCTCATTTTATGACCTTTCTTGCCATAAAAAATGGTTAAGGGGATCACTGCCATTGATAAATGAGTATCTTTGTTGTTATGAATCTGGCTTCCCTATTGACTTTGCTTATCAGAAGGTCACAAAAGGGGATCATTGTAAGTGTTCCAGAAAACCCCCTCCTGCAGAAAAGTCTCTGAGGCAAACATCTTTCAAAGTTATTTTACTAGCATAGGTAAGCTGGCATAGCTGGATGAAACAGCTGGATGAAATCTGGAGATCCGGGTTTTTCCTCAGTAGTACAAAACCCCAGATCCCCGTCCCTTGACTCCTCTGCCGATCACGTGGTCTAATCACCAACCGTCCCATTTCAAGGCATCACTCCGACCACTCCTTCTCCAGATGCAGTCTTGGCCTGACCTTGATCGGCAGGAAGAATAGTATTATGTCAAATAGCCCCTTGTACCACCACTCCTTCTCCTACTTTCCCACACAGGAGAAAGTGGTAGCGTGTGGAAGCCTTCGGCCTAGTATGGCTTCCAAAGCTGACAATCATATGCTCCCATGACACAGTAATGGCCATAAGTATGTGAACCAGTTGCCAAGTAACTGAATTATGATCACAGGATCATGGGGATTCTATAAAGGTGTTAACTCTGAAAAATGGTCATACCCATATTTTTTAGATTATTAAGATGCTCCGAACTATAAGATGCACCTAGCTTTTGGGGAGGAAAACCAAAAAAAAAAAAAGTTTGCCTCTGCCTCCCAGCAATTTGCCTCCTTGCAGCAAACAGCAAACAGTTAGCTTCAACACAGCCTTATTTAGCACGAGCAGCTGATTGGCGGTTGGATCGGCCTCCTGGAATACTGCCTATCAGCTGTTCCAGACTGCAGGTATTGCCACCGCCCATCGCTGCCATCACCTATTGCTGCCTCTGCGCAGCCCATTTTTGGCTTCTGTGTGTACCGTTTTCGGCCTATTTGCATCCTGTTTTTGGCCTCCGCGTGTCCCATTTTTGTCCCTATTGCTGCCGCCTGGAATGGATCAAAAAATGGGGCACACGGAGGCTGAAAAACGGAACACGCAGAAGCTGAAAATGGGGCATGCGGAGGCAGTGATAGGTGGTGGCAATTTCCGCAGCCTGGAACAGATGATAGGCAGTATTCCGGGAGGCTGATCCAACTGCCATCAGCTGCTCTTGCTAAATCAGGCTGTGTTGAAGCTGACCAAGCTGTTTGTTGTTTGCTGCAAGGAGGTAAATTGCTGGGAGGCAGAGGTCGAAGGGGGAGGGCAGTGGGTGGGCAAGGATTCGGCAACATTCACTCTGTAAGATGCACAGACATTTCCACTCACTTTTGGGGGGGGCGGGGAAAGTGTGTCTTATACAAAATACAGTAAGTGACTTTTTTCAGTACCGTTGTAACTTTAAACAGTAACTAAATGAACTGTTATAAGTCGAGGACTACCTGTACTGCCTGACTCTGGCGTTGAGTTGCTTAATGAAATCAGCCTTGGCAATAAAGCATATCCCCTTACTTTCTTACTTCTAAATGTTTTGTGATGGCAGCATATTAAACTAAGAGTGATGTATCTAAACTGAAAAAAGAGGTTATGATAAACTAATAAAAAGAGGTTTATGTGGGCCTTGGACTGCCTTTTGGCATCTGACAAGAATATCCATATTCTCTGGAAAAGTGCAAAGCGTGGTCAAAATGCATTGTTTGGCTTCTCTGTTTGCTAACTGCACGTTTTATATACTATAGCTGGCAAGGAAATGAACTCACATCATTCTGAACACTTGAAAAGCAATAAACACCCTGATTGCCTTCGGATGTAACTAAGCTGTATTCCTTGATTACAAAAAAAAAAAAAGGTTTATTTTGGAGTACTTTCCCTTGCATTTCCAATTAACTGCCTTTCAATGTTATGTCTGATTCTCTAGACTAGGTGTGTATAAATTGTGGCCACCAAATCTTGAATTTTGGCTGGTCTGCCTCTCTGGCTGAACCTCTTTGGCCGTAATTGCTGAAAATTGGTAGTATGGCTGGCTGCCATTTTGAAGCAGGAAACACACAAAACACACTGTAAGCCTAAATACAGCTTTAGCCCTCTCAAATCGAAGGAAAAGAAAATTTGATGTCTCAGCCCTGTTTACATCCTTGTTATGTTTCTCAACAAGATCCTTAATTGCAGCCCTCAACCTGCCTGATGATAAATCGTCACTCTGCTTCAGTCAAACAAGCCAGCTTCCTAGCACAGCATTTCAACTCCTTATTGAAACAGCAATGAGGAAAGGCTGTTAGTTAATAATCGCAGGAGAAAATAGTAAGTCTTCATATGTCCAGATTGCAGAAGAAAACTATGAAGCTTAGAATTTTTCAATACGGTCCAGAGGTGGTATTCAGCAGGTTCTGATTAGTTCTGGAGAACCGGTAGCGGAAATTTTGAGTAGTTCGGAGAACCGGTAAATACCACCTCTGACTGGCCCCACCCCCATCTATTCTCTCCTTCCCGAGTCCCAGCTGATCGGGAGGAAATGGAGATTTTGCAGTAACCTTCCCCTGGAGTGGGGAGGGAATGGAGATTTTACATCCTTCCCCTGCCACACCCACCAAGCCATGCCCACAGAACCGGTAGTAAAAAAAATTGAATCCCACCACTGATATGGTGCCTAGATGGTGCCCACCTCTTTGTGATTTGAAAGATGTTTTAGAAAATGCGATTCAAAATAGGTGGATTAGGGAAAAATGGGGAAAATATCTCTTTTCTATCAAAATGTTCGTGATGAGGCTTTCATAGGATTAGAATTAACTCTAATTAAAATTGGAATTTGATCATTTGTTAGAAATCCAATTCTCAAGGGAAAGTTTAGCAGTGGAAAACATGGTTGCATACGTCATCTTGATACTGTGTAATTCCTTTTCCAAATCATAACAAAAGCTTCGAAGGGAAACAGTTTTGGAAAAATCCCATCACCTTTTTTTTCTTGGTTCTGAAGATGCTGCAAATGCGTGGTTGTCTCTTCCCACTTCTCCCTCTCTAATTTTTTTATGAAAAAACAAACTAAAAGCAGAACATTCACTAACATTCATCCAGATCAAATCATTTGGAAGAAGGTCTTTTATGCTATATTTGTCCAGCGGCCTCAGGAAAACCAGCCTATTATCATTTTCTAAAAATTTGAAAGGACAGTAGGATACTTACACTGGCTTTTTTCAAGAAGCCTTGGGAATCCTTTCCTAGTAGACATGAAAATCTTCTCTGGGGGAAGCCACAGTTCAAAACATTAAACATTAGGCAAAATTTATGATCTGTGACTTAAGAAAAAGGAGAGATCTGAATTTCATATCCAGATTTTTAAGACAATATGCCTTAAGTTTACTTGTCTCGGCTACTGAGCACGTTTAAGCCCTGCCCCAATTTTTACTAATAAGTAGATTGAGTTACACATCCCAATTGAAGAAGGAATGTTCTAGTCTAGTTCATTCATAAAAGTTTTCAAGTTTATAACCAGTTTGATCATTAAGATCGCAAGCTGGTTTTCCCTTGAGTCAGAAATTAAGCAGAGTGTTGTGTCTTCGGCTCCCGAGCCTGGCCTCTTGGCAGAGAGTGACTCAGAGAGTGAGGGGGAAGAGCCGACAGGGCTTCCCTCTGCAGGACTTCCTCTCTGGCTCCGCTCCAGGTTCCAGAGGCAGGCTAGGTGGAGGAGATGACGAGGCCTCTTTCTCCCGCACCTTCCCCCTCCCAGGCAACGCCTCAAGACCCAGCTGCTGACAATCAGTCCTGGTTAAATCCCAGGCATCGCAGAAAGGAGAGGTGGGAACAACAAAAGAAGGGGTGGGGCAGGCCTAGAGAGTGCTGAGTCATGGAGCCACACCTCACAGGGTATTAAAGCAGGAGGAGTTGCTCTATAGCTTCTTGTGACGGACAAAAACTGACTCTTGGAAACTTTGGCTGCAATATTTCGAGACTAAGAATTTGGCTTCTAGATTTCTGTTTATTTCTGAACTCTTCGTTGCTCCAGCAACGAGCTGCAGTTACGTTGGCTTCTGAGGAGATAAGAGAACTTGGTAGGCAATCGCAGGTTCATTGCCAGAATTGATATCTGTCGTAGGAATAAATTGCTGGCAGATATAGTCAGCTCGCGTGTCTTCTTGGTTGTGGTTGTGGGGAGGGACAGAACACAGAGTTGGGTTAGTACTGGAATTCCAAGGTTAAACCAGGAATTTGGAAAAAAAAAATTCTGGGAAAATGTAGTAATAATCCACTTCTGTGCTGTTCCAAAGAGAACTGCATGGATGAATCACTAAAAATTGAGCTAAGACTTTGTAGTCTTTCTGTTTTCAGAAACTTTGTAGAGTTACAGGCTTCAAATTTTGCAATATATATATATATTGGGGGGGAGGGACGCACTGCATTTCAAACAGGAATAAGCTCAATGTTGGTTACTGAGAATTGATTTGTTTCTTAGGTGGAGAGGATGGTACAATTTTAAAAGATGTTGGGGGGGAAAGGGCTGCCTTAGGTTCATAGAATTGCTAGAATTGTTAACATTCCTTTGTGTTGACAAGTGATTTCTTGCAGGGAAGAGACTATAGAAAATAATTTTCACAAACCTGTACATCTCTCAACTGCTGACTGTCCATGCAACATTGCTGTTTTATCACCCTTTAATTCTTTTTTAAAAAAAGTTGAAGAATAGGGAATGCTCTGGAAATACCACTCTCTATGCCGTCTCCCTGGAGAACAATTTATGACTCCTTGCTCATGTTCTGTTAAGTGATAAATTATGTCATTCTGAAGGTGTGTGCTTGCATTTTGTTACATACTTTTTCATTCTCATTCATTTAAACAACAAGGATTAAGACTGGGCAAAAATCAGCTTGTTCGATGGAATAGCAAAATTTTTGAGTGGGAAGCTTCATTGCAAGCAAATACTTCATTTCCAGGGCATAAACTTATCCATATAGAAATAATAGTCATATTCCCCACCCCCGAAGACCAACTAAAATATGAAGCAACCACAATTTTTGAAGATTCCTCCCCCCTTTTAACAAATTAAGGTAGCTACCTGCTTATTTGGCCTGTTTTTTAAAAGTAACGTCAGCAAAGGCTATTTAATATGACCTGCTTACTTTATAGAATAGAATTTATTGGCCAAGTGTGATTGGACACACAAGGAATTTGTCTTGGTGCATATGCTCTCAGTGTACATAAAGGAAAAGATACGTTCATCAAGGTACAACATTTTTACAACACAATTGATGGTCAATATATCAATATAAATCATAAGGATTGCCAGCAACAAGTTATAGTCATACAGTCATAAATGGAAAGAGATTGGTGATGAGAACGATGAGAAGATTAATAGTAGTGCAAATTCAGTAAATAGTTTGACAGTGTTGATGGAATTATTTGTTTAGCAGAGTGATGGCCTTCGGGAAAAAACTGTTCTTGTGTCTAGTTGTTCTGGTGTGCAGTGCTCTATAGCGTCGTTTTGAGGGTAGGAGTTGAAACAGTTTATGTCCAGGATGCGAGGGGTCTGCAAATATTTTCACGGCCCTCTTCTTGATTCGTGCAGTATACAGGTCCTCAATGGAAGGCAGGTTGGTAGCAATTGTTTTTTCTGCAGTTCTAATTATCCTCTGAAGTCTGTGTTTTTCTTGTTGGGTTGCAGAACCGAACCAGACTTTATGTGCTGTGTTTTATTGTAGCCCATTTAGGGGAGTTCATTTGCTGAAACAAGAATCTATTTCTGTTTGGTTTATTTTTGATTTAACAATACTGCATGCACAGTAGCATCAAGGAGGATTTTATCTTCATTCTATAAATCTCCTCTGATGGGATTCTCAATCTGGCAGAGTGGAGCAAAGCCAAAGTAATATTGTGTGCCAACAAAAAAATGCTCCCGTCGCCCATGTCCAGATGTGATAATCTTTCTTTTTCTTTAATTACATCTCTGTTTGATAGGCTGGCTCACTGGCATACCTGCCAGTAAATTTTTTTATGCCCCTGCAAAAGGACTGGAGATGGTAAGTGCCTAGTTTTTATTTATTTCAAGCTTGTTGTTCACCAGATGGTGGAAGAGAACTGAGGAGGTGATCAGAATGACCAAACCTTTGAACATTAAAAAGTTCTTTTCCTTCATTACAATTCAGGTTTAGATTGTCACATTGTGATTTTGTTAGCAGTGACTTTAGGAATGGATGGCAACTCATAGAAAAAGAAGATGTAAGTCAGTTACAGAGAGTTTAGCAATAGCAATAGCACTTAGACTAATATGCCACTTCATAGTGCTTTATAGCCCACTCTAAGCGGTTTACAGAATCAGCATCTTACTCCCAACAGTCTGGGTCCTCATTTTAGGAACCTCGGAAGGATGGAAGGTGCATTAACCTTAAGCCGGTCAGAATTGAACTCCTGGCAGTGAGCAGTGAGTTAGCCTGCAGTACTACTTTCTAACCACTGCATCATCACGGCTCTATGTATGCATCACAGATGTATAGATATTGGTTCCAACTTTCAGCTGGCTAGAGAACCTTGTTGCTTAGAATTCAAGGAACTATTGATGGTTTCAATCTGCATAAGACAAGTTCCTGTGTGTTAAGGCTGAGCCATAGGCAGCTGTTGAAATGGAGCCAGGTAGAATTTTGAATGCCAGACCTAGAAGCTCAAGCCAAACCTAAAGAATACCACCAGAAGGCAAAATTGAAGAGCAAATCAAAACTTGCTAAGAACCTGGATTAAAAAAAAAATACTTTATGAAGTTCTTTCTTGCCAATATTGGCATGGCCAGATCAAAGCATAGGGCTCAGGAGTCTACTCCAGATCACAATCAAGGTGCTTCCCATATAAGGTAACTGGCAGTTTTCCGTTTCCAGCCTTGGATGGCTCCTAAGATTTGAATCACTTGTGTTACCTGAAGAGGTATTATCTGTACAATTGCATCTTTCATTTAGATTTGAATTTGAAACTCTTAATGACGTATCGTCTGGTAAACAATAATTTTCTAAGTACAGTAGGGAAGTTTTATCTTATTAAATCAAAAGCAACTTGACAAACTGTATCAAGCCATGAAGTCAGTATATGTGACTAATTTATTACAAGTGTATTAGTCTTTATTTCAGAATGTACCAGGATTCAGAGCAATGTTTTTTCAATTTTGGCAACTTTAAGATGTATGGACTTCACCCCCCAGAATTCTCCAGTCAGCATGGGTAATTCTGGGAATTGAAGTCCACACATCTTAAAATTGATAAGGTTTAGAGTTTACAGATTGTCTTCTTCAGATAATAGTGAAGTCATTATGGATCTAAGGTAACAGCATTATATTTATATTAGATTAAAATGAGGTCCAGGGACTTTTTTGTTCAGCATATTGTGTGACTTAACAAACACATTAAACCACGATATTTTTGTTGTGAGTCATAGCATATTAGGAAAACTGAGCACATGCGTTTTAACCCAGATTTAATTGTTTATCTAACTAGGTTAAGTATCTAACCTGGTGGTTCTCCTAAGTCTAATGAAATATTTTTTTTGTGAACTCTTGATTGTTGAAGTCCTAACTGGAGGTGCTTGATCCTAGAGGTTTCTGCATACAAATGCTTTACCATGCAAAATGATATCATATTAATTATTGCTTCTTCAGGTCATTTCTTTGATTTTTTTTAAAAACAACTTCGTTTAATAATTTTTGTGAATTTATTTCCAAAGTTAGCCTTGGAGTGGGAATAGCCCCACTAAAACCAAAGACTAATAGAGAGATTTTAGAGTTACAATTCAATAAAATCCAGTGTCCTACTTGGCAAGATTACGGCATATTTTGTACATTTTACATTCACAGAGCCTTGGACTACAAAATACGATGCAGCCATTGTCCCACATTCTCCCAAATTTGGCAATGTGACATGACTGTAGAAATAGTCCTTTGGGATTTGGGAGCCTAGAATTGCATTAACAAAACGTCTTAAACGTCTCTGCTTTGTTATTATCCCGATACTCTAGTTTTTTTTAATCTACTCTAGCGTTTTCCCAACTGTAGAAAGGGGGCTTTGCTTTTCTATCGGATTCTTTTTTTTTTAGCAACATTGTATTTACATGTTATCTCAAGTGCAAGGTTAAATACATTTCCCCCCCTTTTTTTCTTCCACTCGATGCATTCTTCTCACATCTTTTCCTCATAGCAGAAAGGCAAGAGTTATTTACTTCGCTAACATTCTGTGCAATAGACTAATCAATCTGTCTTCTGCTTTAATAGAGCCGTGCCTGAGTCAGAGTGAATTTTGTGTAATCATCTTATCCCGTAATACAAGGATGAGCAGCTGGAGCAACAGCCTCAAATGTTATCTGTGTAGTGATTTGGGAGGGCAAGAAGGAGGTGTGTGTATGTGGGGGGCGAGCGGGGCGGGGGGCGGGAAGCTGCACAGTATATGAGTTTGCAATCCATTTGGCCTTTTTCAGTTCGGAGGGCTTCTGATCCTTATCCTTTTCCTATGCATGCTGTTCTGTTCAATGCATCACGGCAGAGACTGAATGTGGCTCTTCATAGGACCATGGAGATGATGATGATGATGATGATGATGATGATGATGATGATGATGATGATGATGATGATAATAATAATAATAATAATAATATTTTAATTTGTATACCGCCCTTCTCCCGAAGGACTCAGGGCGGTTCACAGCCACAATGAAATACAAAAAACAACACATACAATGATAAAAACAACCATTAAAAAACTTACTCAATTGGCCCCATTTAAAATATAATATCAACCCTGTAAAATTTATAAAATTTAAAACCCATAAAATCAATTAAAAATTTTAAAAAATTCAAGCCAGTCCAGCAAGATGAAATAAATAAGTTTTAAGTTCGCAGCGAAAGGTCTAAAGGTCAGGTATTTGACGAAGATTTCGGCTTGTAAGGCTTACCCAGAGGAGAAGCAGAAATACATACCTATAAACAGTTGGCTTATGGGGGAAAAAAATGGTAAAAATGGTAAAAAAAAATGGGGAAAAGTCAGTGGTAAAATCTAATTTTTTTTACTTACTGGTTCTGTGGACGTGGCTTGGTGGGCATGGCTTGGTGGGCGTGGCAGGAGAAGGATACTGCAAAATCCCCATTCCCACCCTACACCAGGGGAAGGATACTGCAAAATCCCCATTCCCACCCCCCTCTGGGGCCAGCCAGAGGTGGCATTTGTCGGTTCTCCAAACTACTCAAAATTTCCGCTACCGGTTTTCCAGAACCTGTTAGAACCTGCTGGATTTCACCCCTGGATGAAGTATGAAATGGAAGATTGGGGAATGGTTTCAGCCTTAGCATCCCCAAAACTTGATTTATTTTATCCTTTTTTTAACCAAAGTATGTTTAATCTTCGCTCCCAGTGACAAAGCTACAACTTGTGAAGTTCTTACTTGGGCCTATAATGTTGACGGTGTGTCTGTGTGTGTGCGTGCGTACACGCAAGAGTGTTTTTGCACAAATGTACATCCAGCGGATGATATTCAGAGGATTGGGGAGCTAGTGATGTATGCCAGAAGAAAGGATTACATATCAACAGTAGCTCTCATTTCTGCTATTGCTGTTGAATTACGTTGTGGCATGTAGACAGTATATCATGTCTTTTCAGGTAGCGTGTTGAGAAATAAATCTTCTACAAAAAGGAAAGAGAAAGGGAAAGAGAAGGGAAAGGAAAAGGAAAAGAAGAAGGGAGGAAGAAAGGAAAGTGGGGAGAAACTGCCATGTCAATTCAAGGAGAGAATCTTCTGCCTTGCCTACAGTCATTTGGAGAGTGTTTAAAAAACAGGAAGATTAAAAATATAATTTTATATCTGTAATCCAAAAGCCATTTATATTTGCAGTTCTAATGTATTACAGCCTGCCTTGAACCTGAGCATCCTACAGCCAGTTCAGTTTTTTGACTCCTGACCACAACAAAGTTACAGTCCACCTTCTCACATCTAAACTTGTTCCTTGCCTACATTGATAAGATTGTGTTCTACTGCAGTTACGAAACTCCATTTCGTATTGCCCAGAGCAAGCTGAAACATAATCTTGAACTATTTTCTGAGCAAATTTAATTCTGAATACCCTGTACAATTGTTTTCCTCTAGCAGAAGATCTCTAAATGTCTTGGGATTAAACTTCTGTCAACTCCAATCGGCACATGAAGTCAGGAGGAAAATGGGAGTTGTAATCTAATGCATCAAGAAGGCAATAGATTGAGAAAGGATGCTGTCGTATCAGCCACGGTTTCTTATTTAGACAAAATAAAAACGGGGGGAAAAAAGTCATCTGGCATGTCTTTTTGAATTGCTGATGTTCTCTTAAAATCAATCACTGCTGCAGGAAAAAAAAGTGAATTGTATATAGTCCTGATTAACACACACGGTAACATTTTATTTGTTGAATTTTGTTACTGCATATGGTAAGTTTTGAATCTCGGCAGGGTGGCTGGGAAGGGAGAGGAATAAGCAGTGAGACAGAGAAAGAAAATAATTCAACTTAAAAATAGCCCATATGTCCAGCTGTAGTATTTTGTTCCCTACTGTTGCTTGGCTTGGAATTTTATTGCAGATTAAAGCTATGTGAATATTGATACAAAATTTAATTCCATCTATATTCCAGAAATTATATGATCAGAAACCTTTCTATGTTTCTAGCTTTCCTCTCCTCTCCTCCCCTCCCCTCCCCTCCCCTCTCCTCTCCTCCCCCTTCCCCTTCCCCTTCCCCTTCCCCTTCCCCTTCCATGTATTAAAAATGAATCTGTGATTTTATTAAAGAATTCAAAATTAGCATACTTGTATTATATAAAGAAGATATTTTCCACTGAAGGAGAAATTGGCATCCAGGAATGGTTTTCCCAGCATCATTCAGAACGGCATACAAAACTCACGGTTCAGTGATGCTTTGATCACATCCATGTACTGAAATGCCGCTCGTAATTAAGTGCATGTGAAACAATTGTATATTCCATATTTATCCATTTTCTTTCTTTTCTTTTCTTCTCTTTCCTCTGTCCCAGAGATTGCAAGATGTCTGGAGCAGAGATCTGAACTGTATACGCACAATAAATGTTGTTGCTATTAAAATTACATAGTAGGTCTTACAGGAGGAGAAAAATGGCTTCGATATTACATTTAATCAAAGAACAAAATCCATCCCACTTAATATAATTTTACCTAAATTGTGAATTTATGTTTGTTGGTTAAGGTGGCCATTTCCTAGACATATACATTCTAAGCCACTGTACAGTAACTGTTATGAGTATTGAACAAAAGTTTTATGGTTGTGAATATTTCATATTTTGAACACATTTTAGAGGCATATTTTTCTATTCTTAACCATCCTGAAGCTGCAGGGTTGAGCTTTATTGTGTCTGAGACATTTGTCTTCATTTTATTCATTTTTCTGTACCTTGGGATGCGGAGTAAAAACCAGACAATGCACTTTTGAAGAATTATTTCTAACTATATGCTGCAGTGATTCATTTCATTTTTTTTTAAAAAAATCCCAGTAAGGTTTTACTCACTCGGAGTTAAACAAAAGTTTCCAAATACACAAGGAAGGTGGTTGGGAATCAGATCATGAATTAGTGCTCGAAGAAACCTTCATTTTTTCAGGAACGTTATCAGAACATACTGCTGCCGTTGAATGTCACTGTGGTTGTTTCAGTAACTTATCTCAAAAGTGACATATCAGGTCTTCAGATACATCCAAGTTGCTCTTGTCTTTGGCTTCATGGTATGGATCAAAATGTCAAAATAGCAGACATTCTTTTTTTAAAATTATAAAATGGAGAAACTAGGCTTTTCTGCTTTCAAAAAAATACAGCAGTGGCCAAAATTGTGGAAACCTTTTGGGAAAAGTATATTTTTGAGGTTTGATGGCTAATAACACCACAATTTTTTGGGGGAGTTTCAAGATAATCCTATTCCACTGCTGGAATGGCCTGGGAATAGCCCAGACCTTAACCCAATTGAAAGTCTATGGAGCCGACTAAAGAAACTTGTTAGTAAGAAGCGACCCAGCAATAAAACCCAGTTAATAGAAGCAATCATTCCATCTTGGTTTCACATTATAACAGCTGCAGAACTAAAAGACTTGGTTCACTCCATGGGAAGATGTTGTAAGGCTGTAATTCATGCTAAAAGTTACCTAACTAAGGATTAACTGACATGGTGATATTTTTTGTATATCTCGCTTTTTCTACGTGTTTCACTTTTCTTCTATATACTGTAACTGCTATTTTAATAGCAAATCCTTCATAAAAGTTATTGCATTACATTTCTTCATTAAATTATTTTTCCATTGATATATAATTTTATGGTACTACTCCAAAAAAAAAGGGGGGGTGTTATTAGCTAGTTTTAGAAAATACTCTTCCCAAAAGGTTTCCACAATTTTGGCCACTACTGTAAAAATAAAACCCACTTATGATTTTATTCTTGGGTTTCCCCTGCCCTTGGCATGGTATTTTCTTGATAAAACAAGAGAGCTTTATTGTGCCAAAAAGGATGAATCAGAAAAACAAACATAACGTCTGGAAGTTTTAAGTTTTCCACTTAACAACTGATGTGTCTGTTGTAATGGAGAAACAAGTTCGTTTTGGAATCTTCCCAGTAGCTGATCAGTCATGTTTTCCAGCTGTTGGGCGTGTTGCCCAATTTGCTTTATGCACCTCTTATGGGAAAGCTTTGGGGGCATTTTTCCATATTAACAACTTGTAATCCTAGGGTTTCCAGTTCCTCTGAATGGCATGAGAATTGTGAATAATGTTGCTTGCTCATTGGCTTGAGTGCATTGACTGCTGTGGGGAAGGGAATGTTTGCAACATCTTCTGTAGATTAAAAAAAAACACACCCCAGATAGTCTGGCCTTTTAATATCATGGAAGAGAACCAAATATATGTCAAGTGTGATGAGATTGCCTTGCTTTTAATTGTTTGTTCTGGTTAGGTTTCAAGAAATATCTCACTATTTGGAAACAAACTCTGGGATACACCATCTCTATTGTTATAATGAAACATGTCTTCCTGTTCTTGTTGGCATAATACAAAAACTTGATGCATAGGTATTTAAGGATTTTTTCCCCTCTCTGTGTATTCTACCTCTTTTGGAATTCTTTAAGTATCCTTTGTGGCAGCATGCTTCCTGGACAGCCAATTTATCTACAAATGAGCATAAAACCCATGTAATTGAAAGTGAATGCCAAAGCATCTGATGCTCAATTTTGAATGCTTGCCCAAATTGGAATAGAAAACAGACCCACCAAACCACATCTCAGCATATCCAAGTTAAATATATTTCCATTATTGTCAATTGAATAAAAGACTATAAAATAATAATTTTCTCTGTCTCATTAAGGCATTTTGATGTAAGAAAGCAGGTTGGTTAGAAGACTGCTGCTTAGATGCTGATGAAGTTGTTCTGATCTTCATAAATCATACTCAAGTACAGTACGAATATTGACCCTCTTAAGGCCTGTTGGTGATCATTTTCAAAACTTGCATCTGTTTTGTAAATTTTTAGTGGAAATTTTTCTTTCATCCACCTAGATGTCAGTGTTTGATTAACTTCGGATACACCTTGCAGGTGAAATTCATGCTTAGGTAGGGTTTGTTCTATGTCATTCTGTGACAGTGTTGTTGATGGCCATCTGACAGATGCAGGGAGATAGATTTAACAGGAAGCAAACTAATATTACGTTAGATTGGGTAAAGCAGATTGCTTCTGGATTTATTGTTGACCTCTGTACAACTCTCTGGATAGCCTTCAAAAAGCTACAATCTCTCACCAAACCAGTCTCAAACTATTGCAGCAAGGATGAACTGAAGCATATATTTTAAATATAAAACTTAAGAAGTTCTGAGGTTCAATGAAGAAAGGAAACGTATTGTAAAGAGCTGCTATTTGAACAAGTTTCTAGAAAAGTTTTAAGCAAAAGTTAGATGAACAGTAGTAGGACCATCAAATGTCTAGTTTACAAAAGGGAAGTTGAGGGGTACTAAAGACTAGTGACTATTCTAGACTTGAAGACAAAACAGAGATAGATCCAGATACAAAAATCATACTTTCATTTTATTTATTTTGTCGAATACATATTAAATAATATATATAAGCATGAATTGAATACATAAAATGAATACAATTAAAGGGAACATTAGAACAGGGATGGTAGGCACGCTGGTGCACTTATGCACGCCCCTTACAGACCTCTTAGGAATGGGGTGAGGTCAACAGTAGACAGTCTTAGGTTAAAATTTTGGAGGGTTTGGGATGAAACCACAGAGTCAGGTAGTGCATTTCAGGCATTGACCACTCTGTTGCGGAAATTGTATTTTCTGCAATCGAGTTTGGAGCGGTTCACTTTAAGTTTGAATCTATTGTGTGCTCGTGTATTGTTGTGGTTGAAGCTGAAGTAGTCAGGAAGGACATTGTAGCAGAAGATTTTATGAGCTATGCTCAGGTCATACCAAAGGCGGCGTAGTTCTAAATTTTCTAAACCCAGAATTTCAAGTCTGGTGGCATAAGGTATTTTCTTGCGAGCAGAGGAGTGGAGGACTCTACTTGTGAAATATTTCTGGACTCGCTCAATTGTATTAATGTCCGATATGCAGTGTGAGTTCCAGACAGATGAGCTGTATTCAAGAATTGGTCTAGCAAATGTTTTGTATGCTCTGGTTAGTAGTATAATCTTACCAGAGAAGAAGCTACGCAAGATTAGGTTTACAACTCTTAATGCCTTTTTGGCAATGTTGTTACAATGGGCGTTGGCACTTAGATCATTTGATATGAGTATTCCAAGGTCATTGACAGAGTGAGGGTCATCTACAAGATCATGTCCACCTAGTTTGTATTTTGTGTTCTGATTCTTTTTGCCGATGTGTAAGACATAGCATTTGTTGGTTGAGATTTGGAGTTGCTCTCTGTATCTGTATCACTTTTCCTTCTACAAAAATCTGTTCATCTGTACATTCAGCTCTCTGATCTTTTTCTGTTTTCATTATTACCTCCAGGCACACATTGACACTCCTTAGTTTTATGCACACGTGTGTGTGTGTGTGTGTGTGTGTGTGTATGTATGTATATATGTATGTGTGTATGTATGTGTGTGTGTGTGTGTATATATATATATATATATATACACACACACACACATATACATACACATGCACACACACATTTAGCTTCCTATTTTCAAGCTTGCTGCTGTTGAAAAGTTACCCTACAAATTTAGTATGAATAAAGAGGAAAAAGTGCCTTGCTCAATTTTCCTTCCTTGATGTCATCTAATTCCAGTAGTTCTGCTCTTTCTCCTGCAATCAGATTTTCATCCGTATTTTAGGGTGTATGTATTAATTGATTCCAAGAGGTGCAATGAGTACCAAACAGTTTTCCCCCACAAGGAAAAATGTATAGTGAGTCACAAGGCAATTGACACTGACAAGTTCTAGCTTGTGCATTGAGTACTAAAGAAGCGCTGAGTACCGGGACAAAATTTTTGCATCGAAATGCATTGAGTACCAAATTTGATGAGTTTCAAAGCAATTCTGTACCAAGATACCACTGTACAGGTAATCCTCAAGTTATAACTATTCATTTAACAACCATTCAAAGTTATGGTGGGTGTTGAAGAAAGTAACTTATGAATAGTCCTTTCATATGCAACTATCTTAGCATCCTCATGGTCATGTGATCACCATTTGAGACCTTCTCTGCCAGCTTCTGATCAGCCAAGTCAATGGGGAACTGCATGATTTATTTAACAACCCCAGTGGTTTGCTTAATGACCATGGCAAAAAGGGTTTTAAAATTAATTGTGGTTGTGTAATGCCTTGCTTAACGACTGTACTAATTAACAACAAATGAAATTTTCTGATCCCTATTGTGTTTCATGCTGGTAGAATCCTTATAGTCTAAAAAGGAGTTGGATAAACTTTGGGTCAACATATTTGTTCACTTGTTGATATTTTCATACACCCCCACATACATTATTTATTTTATTTATTTATTATTTTAATTTCTATACCGCCCTTCTCCCAAAGGACTCGGCGGTTTACAGCCAGAATAAAACAATAGATACAAAAATTAAAAACAAATTTAAAAGACTAATTCAAATTTGGTTAAGAACTATAAAAACCCAGTAAAACCCCCCATTAAAACTATTAGGCCAGTCCTGCACGATGGAACAAAAACGTCTTCAGCTCGCGTTGGAAGGTCCGGAGGTCAGGGAGTTGGCGAATCCCTGGAGGTAGCTCGTTCCAGAGGGCTGGAGCCCCCACAGAGAAGGCCCTCCCCCTGGGGGTCGCCAGCCAACATTGTCTGGCCGACGGCACCCTGAGGAGACCCTCCCTATGGGAGCGCACTGGTCGATGGGAGGCTACCGGTAGCAGCAGGCGGTCCCGTAAATAACCCGGTCCTATGCCCTGGAGCATACATACATGTATGAAAGTATGTAAATTTGTTCGATTTATAAATGTAAGCAAAAAAAAAAAACTTGTTAAGACATGAAAACATTATGGAAACAAGTCCAAGATAAATTGCCACAGTCAGCTGAAGTCAGAATGAACTGCCACAGTCAGAGTGAAATCTTGGTGAAATAATGTAGTTTTGACTGGCTGCAGAATGTGAGGGAAGGGAAGAACTTTATAGATGTTTTTCCTCGTTTTTCTCATTCTCCAACTGCCAGCTGTCTAGAAGCGGCAGTTTCTGAGACATTTCCAAAGTCCCGTATGGAGTATTTTACAATAGCTCAGGTGAGTGGAGACCAAAACGCTCGACTGTTGAATGTGCCTGTTTTGTGAACTAAGGACAGTAGGCTGAAATATGTTTGTTTCTCTTTTTGTTTGAAACCATGGTTTGTTAATGCAGAGTTTAGCACATTGTATCCATTGAGTCATGTAATAGAAGAACAGGCAAGTTGGGGAATGGAGTTAAGCATGTCATCAGCCTAGAATTGTTAAGTTCCCACAAATGGTCTAAGTCAGGGGTTGGCAACCTTAAACACTCAGAGAGCCATTTGGACCTATTTCCCACAGAAAAGAAAACACGGGGAGCCACAAAATTCTTCCCATGCCTGACTATTTCTTGAGTGGCGACAAAACTAGCGTATATAGTTGAATTAAAGATTCTGTTTTCTTCTGAAACTTTTCTTTTCTTGGATTTATCCATGGTTGGCCTACCGGGGGTCAAAAAGTTTAATAAATTGCGCATTGGTGGGTATTGCACATTGGCAGTTGTGACGCATACTTTGAGTGACAGGGAGCCGCAACAGAAGGATGAAAGAGCCACATGCGGCTCCAGAGCCGCAGGTTGCTGACCCCTGGTCTAAGTTAAACCTCCTCCAGCATTCTATTGACTCCTATCTTGCAGCAATTTAGTTGTTGTGTCTCGTCCAATCTCACCTCAGCCGGGGTCTTCTTATCTGCTTCCGAACACGGAGGAATGTTCTAGTATGCCTCCCGGCCCCAGCCCTGGCTCCATGCCCAGACAGGCTGAAGAGGAAGAAATACGTCCAGCCCCAGCTCTGGCTCCATGCCCAGGCAAACGGAGCAACTAGACCCCTCCCCCTCCTCCACAGCATGTGAGCCTGAGGGAGGTCAATTACCAACAGCTGCCGACTGGAGTGACCCTCGCGTCAGAAGACTTGATAGGCAGAAGCAACAGAAGGAAGGGAGGGGCAGGCCTGGATAAGTGCTGAGTCATGGAGCCACACCCCATGGCCTATATAAAGGATCTGCTTTCTGGCATTCTCTGAGTCAGGCAAAGTCTAAACATATCTTGCTGAAGTCACTTTCTGGTCTTCTGCCTGCCCTGAAGACTTTGCTAGGACTTTGGCAGAGCTGCAGAGGCACACCTGATTCGGATTTCCCTGACCTGGCCGTCAGCGGAGGAGTGGGACATGACATTAGTATTGAATGTTAGTTGACTAGATTCTTGTGTATATGCGTAACAATAAATCTTTTGAACTTCAAATTAGCATATGGTCCTGATTCTTTGGGCTTGACCGATCATGTCTAAGTCTCAGTTCCTGGGCAGTTTGGGAAGGTCTTTTCTTTTGGTGAGATTTTTGTCTAGGACTTGCACATCTGTTCTTCATGTTGATGTATTGTCAGTCCTTCAAAATCTTTTATGAACAGATTAATTTTAAAAATCTTGATCATTTCATGAGAACGTAGTGACTATGAAGAAACCAATGAACTGAGTTGATAGGAATCGTCTCCTGGTTTTGGCATGTGTATGCTGATGTATTTGCTTCAACAGGGAGCTCCATTTGATGAAACAGCTGTCAGGCTATAGATGTTTTTTTTGAAATGGTAAATACGAGATGATAGCAAAGAAACAAAATTTTCAACAATTTTGCCCAGTGGGGAGATGCACAATCTAGTTAAAGGCAGCTTGGTTGATGGATCCAGGTTCTGTAACAATCTGTTCTCAAGGTATCAAGCTGTTTGCAATCACAGTTTTTATAGGCATTTATTCTGGATCAATAAGCAGTTTAACCACCACTCTATAGAGTAATTATGTACTTTCTGTGATTATCTTGTCATAAGACAAAACACCTCCAAAATAGGTGCATAAGACATGTCAACAGGAGTAGTTCTGTAGAGATCTGAAAACCAAAGACCTTAGGAAGGCAAACAAGGAGTTAACATAATTCCAATAATCTTCCACTTTTTCAAAAAAGCATTAACATAATTGGGGATAAGAGGACATTAAAATCACATTTAACACTAGGTTATTATTTTTTCAAATTTAACTAGTCTTGCTTTTAAGTAACTTAACCATTTCCTTAACTAGTATGAGTTGTCTACAAGTATAATTGTCTCTTAGGACGCTTTCATAAAATACTTAATTGCAATGTTTAATTATTACAAGACTGTCTTTTTAAGGTATGTGATCCAAGCATGCTATTCTCTGTACATTTCATAACAATAGGGTATAGAGATTTATGAATACGGGTAGTCCTTGACATACAACCATTTGTTTAGTGTCCATTTACAATGGCACTGAAAAAGTGACTTATGACTGGTTTTAACATTTACGACTATTGAAGCATTCCCCAGAATCATGTGATTTAAATTTGAGGGGTTGGGAATGGGCATATGTTTATGACAGTTGCATTGTCCCAAAGTTATGTGATTGTCATTTGTAACCTTCCCAGCCGTGTTTCGATAACCAAATTCAATGGGGAAGCCAGATTCACTTAACAACCATGATTCATTTAACAACTGCAGTGATTCACTTAACCACTGTGGGAAAAAAGGCTGTAAAATGGGGTGCAATTCACTTAGCAACTGTCAAGCTTACCAACAGAAATTTTAGTCTCCAGTGTGGTCATAAGTCAGGGACTACTTGTTGCTATTTTGGGACCTCTTTCCTACCATTCTAGTGATGCCTATGGAGATTCTCAACTATCCAGGTCATGGTTGTCCCAAAGATGGACTTTCTGGTTTTTCTTTGAAGACGTTTCGTTTCTTTTTTTTTTTTTTTTGCATTTATATCCCGCCCTTCTCCGAAGACTCAGGGCGGCTTACACTATGTCAGGCAATAGTCTTCATCCATTTGTATACTATATACAAAGTCAACTTATTGCCCCCCCCAACAATCTGGGTCCTCATTTTACCTACCTTATAAAGGATGGAAGGCTGAGTCAACCTTGGGCCTGGTGGGACTTGAACCTGCAATATTGCAAGCAGTTGCTGTTAATAACAGGCTGCATTAGCCTGTTGAGCCACCAGAGGCTCTCATCCAAGAAGCTTCTTCAGCTCTGACTGGATGGTGGGGAATAGAAGGATTTATACTCCTTGTAGATAGTTGGTCATTTGCATTCTTTTTAGAGCATCGTTGAGTTCATTTGGAGGTTTATCTGTGTGCTCAGGGTCACCTGAGTAGTGCAAATAGGTGAGGAGCCTTCTTGGAACCGCTGAAAGGACCGCGTTGTAGACTGGAGATAGATGATGTCATATCCCTCCCCCTCTGTTGAATGTAAACGATCAGTTGTCAGCAAGGAATATAAATCCTTCCATTCTCCACCATCGAGTCAGAGCTGAAGAAGCTTCTTGGATGAGAAGCAAAACGTCTTCAAAAGAAAAAAAACAGTAAGTCCAATTGCCTCTTGAAAAAACACCTTTGGGACACACTAGTCATCGGCTTCTCTCCCATCCCTACAACTTGTGGAAAGTGGGAAACCGCTGTCACCACAGTGGTTCTTGTTTCAAAACCCAGGCCAGCCAGAACAAATAAGCAAGAATTAACAGCTGTCAAGTAAGCCTTTGTTCTCTCTGGTAGCCAAAGCAAAAATGGTTATGGAGCATGGTGGTTAGATGGGAATAGATTGGAAAGCCACAAATATAGAAAGGGTAACTAAACTGTCTTAGCAATGCGATTGAAAATCCTTTTGGATCTTATCGATGGAAATGAAGGAAAGGGAAGATACTGAGTACTATGGAATAGATGGTATTCCTGGCTGGAGAGTAAGCATAAAACTTAAGGGAGATTTTTGTCATGAGACTGAATTCTGAATAGAGGTTAAGATAATTTAAATAAGAATTTTGGTTTATAGAGATACTTAGAAGTAGAATCTGTATATAGAAGTTAAATAGGATAAGAGATACCCATGTAGGAAAAGCTGTTATGAGTAATATAATTTCGATGTGTTTTTCTTTGTGTGTTTTATATTTTTCTTTGTTTGTTTTTGTGTATTGTGCCTTTTTTGTATTGTGTATTTTAACTTTTGGAAATTCAATAAATAATTTTTTTTAAAAAAAAAGAAAATGCTTTTGGATCAGACACAACGGCCTTTATGTCCCACAATAAGAACCAAATGTTCTACAACATGATCCCAACCTGGTAGTTTCTAGATGTGCTGAAGAAGATGTCTGGGAGTTGTTTTTTTCCTAATATATCTCAAGGGCACCAGGGTGGGGGAAAGTAATCTCACATTCTGCCACATCTGTTTACTTCAGGGATATTTAGATTATATATAAACAACCATTTAGAACAAACCTTACTTACATCAATCCCAGAGAATCTGTATTAAATCTGCTTAACTCAGATAAGTTAATGGCTGCTTTAAATATCTATAATTTTTATATGCATAATTTTCAGTGACACCCCTCCCCCCCAAATTTCCCTTTTAAAACTGCTGAAGGCAGGAGCTAAATTTGTGAAGTATAGGGCTGTTTCTGCAGATATTAGCTGAAACAGTAGAAGGGAATAGTTAGGCATCTTTGACTGATCTTGAAAAAACTTAGGTGGGTTGATCTGAGTATTCCTTGGATAGGAAACCAAACAGGGAATCCCAGGATAGTAAATTAAGTTAGGAAATTGGGAAAGCATCTTCGAAGAAGACAATATCAAACCACTTTCTGTATTGTTGCCAAAAAAGACCCTGTATGAGTTGAACCATCTAGTTATAGAAAATTAACATCCTGGCTTGGTTTGGAGATGGCCAAACTCACCTGCTTTTTTTGCTGTGGTTGCAATGTGGAATACTGATACACAAGAATAAATGTATACATCTAGCTTATTCTAGTTCTAGAGCTCCCAATTTGGTAGCTGTGAACATCTATTTATAGATATTTTGTTTGGTGCCCTGTATTGTTTTTTTTAGATTAACAGGTTTAAATTAAAAAAATAAGAAGCAAATATACTCCAGAACAGGGGTCTCCAACCTTGGCAACTTTAAGACTTGTGGACTTCAACTTCCAGAGTTGAAGTCCACAAGTCTTAAAGTTGCCAAGGTTGGAGACCCCTGCTCCAGAACAAAGCACCAAAGCACTTCTCTTGAGCCATCTACCTTTCCTTTGATGATAGAACGTAGGATTATCTTTGGTAATCAGTCTCATTATCTTTGGAGAAGAACATTCTTGTGTACAGAAAAAAAAAAACTATACACAGAGAGAAAGGCTAGAGATGGTGAAATAATCTTCTGGGAAATCAGTCTTCTGGGATCAGATATAATTCCCCATGGTAACTTTTTGTGGAGGAGAAGGTTCTCATCAGGAAAAAGTCCATGGTATGACTTCTTTTTCCTTATTACATCCACCTGACCCATCAAGATGGAAAAGCGTGGTATGTTACAGAACCCATCAATTATTGTATGTACTGTATGTACATACAATATGTATGTACTGTAACATACCAAAGCGTGGTATGTTACAGAACCCATCAACCCATCTAACTAAGCTAAACCAGCTACAGGTACCGGAACAGACTTGTAAGTGGATCACAAGCTTCCTAACAAACAGGAAGCAGCAGGTGAAGCTAAGCAAGATCACATCAAATACCTGTACAATTAGCACAGGGGCCCCCCAAGGCTGTGTGCTCTCCCCACTTCTCTTCTCTCTGTATACCAATGACTGCATCTCCAATGATCCATTTGTTAAGCTACTGAAGTTCGCAGATGACACAACAGTGATTGGTCTCATTCGAGACAATGACGAATCCGCATATAGACGAGAGGTCGAACGACTAGCCTTGTGGTGCAACCAAAACAATCTGGAACTGAACACACTCAAAACCGTAGAAATGGTGGTAGACTTTAGGAAAAACCCTTCCATACTTCCACCTCTCACAATACTTGACAACACAGTATCAACAGTAGAAACCTTCAAATTTCTGGGTTCTATCATATCGCAAGATCTCAAATGGACAGCTAACATCAAAACATCATTAAAAAGGACAACAAAGAATGTTCTTTCTGCCAACTCAGTAAGCTCAAACTGCCCAAGGAGCTGCTGATCCAATTCTACAGAGGAATTATTGAGTCTGTCATTTGCACCTCTATAACTGTCTGGTTCGGTTCTGCAACCCAACAAGAAAAACACAGACTTCAGCGGATAATTAGAACTGCAGAAAAAATAATTGCTACCAACCTGCCTTCCATTGAGGACCTGTATACTGCACGAATCAAGAAGAGGGCCGTGAAAATATTTGCAGATCCCTCGCATCCTGGACATAAACTGTTTCAACTCCTACCCTCAAAACGACGCTATAGAGCACTGCACACCAGAACAACTAGACACAAGAACAGTTTTTTCCCGAAGGCCATCACTCTGCTAAACAAATAATTCCCTCAACACTGTCAGACTATTTACTGAATCTGCACTACTATTAATCGTTTCATAGTTCCCATCACCAATCTCTTTCCACTTATGACTGTATGACTATAACTTGTTGCTGGCAATCCTTATGATTTATATTGCTATATTGATCATCAATTGTGTTGTAAATGTTGTACCTTGATGAACGTATCTTTTCTTTTATGTACACTGAGAGCATATGCACCAAGACAAATTCCTTGTGTGTCCAATCACACTTGGCCAATAAAATTCTAAAAATTCTATTAGGAGGATACATCTGGTAGGAGCACAATCAAGAGCCTTCTCAGTGGTGGCCCCTTCTTTATGGAATTTTATTCCCCCCCCAGGTACAGTTGGCCCCCAACCCTATTAATTTTCCAAAAGGCCCTAAAAATATGGTTGTGTCACTGGGACCATGATTGGAAATGGAGCTCATCAAGTAGTTGATTTGATTGTGTTGCTGCTGCCATAGGTAGGGTGAGCTGAGCTCAGAGGTGGTATTCAGCAGGTTCTGACCAGTTCTGAAGAACTGGTAGCAGAAATTTTGAGTGATTTGGAGAACCGGAAAATGCCACCTCTGACTGGCCTCCCGAGTCCCAGCTGATCAGGAAGAAATGGAGATTTTACAGTATCCTTTCCCGCCACGCTCACCAAGCCACGCCCACAGAACCAGTAGTAAAAATTTTGAATCCCACCACTGGCTGAGCTGGAGGGTTTATGAGTTTTTACATGGTGCATTTTTAAATATTGTAAGCCATCTGGACTCACCTATGTGTCAGTTGGGCAGACACCTACATTTATTTAACAAGTAAATAAATTTCAACATTCAAAATCTGTACATTTAAAGTTGGCGATCCCTTGTTTGAATCATTGACACTGATATTTGAACATAGATATTTTAACCTTATAGTTTATTGTGTTTTACTAATCTAGTGTGAGGTTCCAGTATATGAAGAAAACGCCACACACACAAATGATGGTTTGAATCCTTTACCGGCAGAACTAACATCCATAAAGCAATTCAGGAAGATTTTGTTGAAGCTAATGCTTTGTGCTCCCCACCACCTTATAAAGCTTTATCACCCAGGTGACCTTTAACCTGACTCCTCCCCATTCATTAATCATTGTTCCATTAGATACCACAATTAGACATTACTTCCGCATGCTCCCAGCCCGCAGGCCACTCCTCCAGATTGGCCAGCATTCCAGCCATTTCCAAGCCTCTCCAGATTAGTCATCATTACAGCCGTTTCCAAACTACTCTGTGACTCTCAGTCTATTAGCCTCTCACCCCTCAACAGCTGCTCAGTCAGCAGCTCCCAGCTGCACTCGCTGCCCAGTCCATTGAGTAATCCTTACTGCCAGTCCGAGTGCCTTAAATGTCCAGAGGAGGCTGCCATGTTGACGAACACGTCATCAAGAGGTGCCTGCAGCTGATGAGCAGCGAGGGCGCAAGCCAGGAGAGGGATCTTCTTGTTGCTTAGTGGCCAGGAGGTAAGCTGAGGAGCCAGGATGCCATGGGAGCCGCCGCATCACCAGAACCTCCGCACCCACCGGAATGGCAGCCACGACATGTGGCCACGTGTCAGAGCTGCCATCTAGTTGAAATGTTAATATATTTTGCTAGCTCATGTTATGATATACTGTATGCTAAATAAATAAATCATTGAGTCCCAAGCACTCTGTTATATTTAGGATTTCAAATTGATATATTCCAATCTTGTCTTGAAAACCTCCACAGTGAATCTTCCTACACCAGAGTCCTCGGATAGCTGAATTGCTGGTCTTCTAAAGAATTCACTGTTGAAATTCACCACAGAAAGCAAAGCAAGCTTACAGATAGTTGGTGTATGCTAATCTCTGTAAAATTTTAACAATCATCGGTACCCATTATTCCGTCATTGAACCACTTATTTATGGGTGGGCTGGCTATTTAGAACCAAGCTTCAGAGGAAGATATCAACAAGAGTATGTTGTGAAAGTGTGGGTGAATTTGCTCTCCTCGCATTGGATAATATAAATATTTTATGATGGAAAATAACCTTTTGAAGTGAGAAGTTGACAACTGGAAAAAAAGCCCAAAGGTGTGGAACTGAAAAATCATCTATTTAAGGCAAGGGTGTTTATGGATGCTAAAATAAATTAGTCATTTCCATTTTATGATGGAATGTCTGCTGTCTACTCCAGTACTTTTCCCAATTGGATTACAAAATAAATAGATAAAAAGGAGATATCCATCAAAGGCTAATTCTTGCAAAATATCTTTGTATTTTGAAATGGATGCATCCACATCCAGAGGCGTATAATGTTCAAATGCTTCCTCCTGCTTTTAAAGAGTGCCTGAGAAAAAAATTATTGCTGACCCTGTGTCTTTTGGATAAAAAATATTTATCAAAGGCGCTGAGAAAATCATGTGTTAGCTGTTGTAGCTCCTTTGAAAGTACAGGACAGTGTGATATCTGAATTTCTCAGTTCCTTTTTTAAAAAAACTGAAATGTGTCAATAAATCTTTCTCAGCCACGTTTTAGCCTTGCTTTTAATTGTGAATGTCCTCCCTCACCTATTTTCCTCCTATATTTTTGCCACATGTCTCTTATATATACTTTGGGAAGAGAGAGAGAGAGAGAGACCAAAAATGTATTTAAAGACCACATTTTCAAGATTAAACACAGAGATCATTCCAATGAGAATCCACCCCCAAGTGTATTATCTCTGAAATGGTTTAAATATCTGATTAAAATAATCCATATTTTTCCAGTATATATTAGTTAACCATTCTTATCTTTCATCACATTGTATAAATTGAAACCTTGTGTTTCATGAAGAATTTTAATTCACATTACCTTTTTCATAGGATATAGGATATAACCTCCAGCATTTCAGGATTTTAGGATTAGATGGTTCTGTTAGGCTACCAAGTTCAACTCTTCTTCGGTTCAGGGATCTAATTTCAGTGGTGGGATTCAGCCAGTTCGCACCACTTCGGGAGAACCAGTTGTTAACTTTCTGAGCAGTTTGGTAAACTGGTTGCTGGAAGAAATCATTAGGGCAGAGAACCGGTTGTTAAATTATTTGAATCCCATCGCTGTCTGATTTTAAATAGTTTCTGGATAAATGGCTGTTCATTTGTGCTTGAACATATCCTATGAAGAGAACCCACCAATTCTTTTAAACAGAAGATTAGATTTCCAAGCTGATTTTATCTTTCAGGCTTTCCTGGACTTCCATCTTGAATTGGTGTTCTTATAATTCAAGTGTCCTGAATTTTGGAAATTATAGGTCACAACTAGATGAGCTAACTCTACTGCAGCGTAAGGTTACATTAACGGAAAGTACAAACATTCCAACACCATTTTTAACTGCTTGATCAATTAGGGTGGGTTATTCCAAAGTTTCTTTTTCTGACAGGTTCCTTCCTCTTTTATGTGACTGTTTCTTGGGCATCATCTCTTGGGCTTCTATCTAAGGCCAGCTATACATTTCATTACTAACAGTGGTGAATTTCAATTTTTTTTACTACCAGTTCTGTGGGCATGGCTTGTGAGTGTGGTGTGGCTTGGTGAGCATGGCAGGGGAAGGATACTGCAAAATCTCCATTCCCACCCCACTCCAGGGGAAGGATACAGCAAAATACCCATTCCTTCCCTACTCCTGTGAGAAAGATATTGCAAAATCTCCATTCCTACCCTACTCTGGGGCCAGCCAGAGGTAATATTTGCCGGTTCTACAAACTACTCAAAATTTCCACTGCCAGTTCTCCGAACTGTTCAAAATTTCTGCTGCTGGTTCTCCAGAACCTGTCAGAACCTGCTGGATTTCACCCCTGATTGCTACCAATTTGTAGTGTCTTCCATCTCATGCTATTTTTCCTGTTTACCTTTGTCTTACTTGTAACAGATGAATACATTTCTATGGCCTACTTCTGTCTGTATCACTCAGTACTTAATCCTTTGTAGCTTCGGATTGCAATCTGGATTTACATACTAAGCAAAATAAATACTATACTAATGGGCTCTAAAAGATTACTACAGAATTGCTTGGAGATCATAAAAGTTACACCTCATTTGGAGTACATATTCAATTTGTAATACCTGTAAATTGTATAAGGTCTAACATTACATATGTAATTATCAGTGAAGTTTTGCCCTACAAAACTTTTATGTAGTTAGATAACTAAGCATTTCATGTTGGTTGGGTAGTTTTTAGAACATCTTTAATTGGTGCACATTTATACTGATATATACTGATATATACCAGTATATCATGGTCAGATGTTTGATTTCGGTGAGATCTACTAGTTATTTCTTTTATTTTTCTCACCAGCTGGTAAGAATCGGGATTTGTATTGGCAGTATGATACAGTAAGGAGTTACAATCTATGTGGTTCTTTCCTAAGGAATTCTTCTAACTTTTGAGAGGTCAGTCCTTGACAGAGTTTTTAAGGGTAAAATATTTTGATTCAGCATCTACATCCTAGAACAGCTTCAGGGAGATTTATGGAGAAAACAAAGATCTGGCTAGCTACAGGGACTGTAGTTATCTGAAAAAAGAGAGTTAAAGAGGAGATGATATATGCAAATGGAAAACTTTGCCATTTGTTATTAATTATCCTCCTTTTTCAGCCCTAAATGTCACATTTATTCCATGTTGCTGTATTTTCCCTCACTCATAACACGGGGACATTTATAGATCACACTGATACCAAATGAATAAATATCATTATCTTCATTTTTCTTTACTAAGTTCCTTACTCTGTATATGTTTCATGGTCTTCACGTTTTTCCCAACAGCCATATTGCTTTGTATTCTGCTCTGTTTTTCATGCAGAAAGGTATTCTCCTTTCCTAGCAACCAATTGAATGCTTCAGACCCTTGAAGAGGCTTTATGGGTTACACATAAGTCAGGCCTGTTCTTAGTATTTTGATAATTCTTATTAAAAATCTGCAGCTGACATAGAATTGCAATTTTGAGGAATACTTGAGGAGGAGATATAATAATGAAAGTAAATTAAGTCTGTAATATAGATGTACAAGCAATGAAACATACTATATGATTAGTAATGAAAGATTCTTCAGGCTAATTATTACTCATCACACATATCAATGTTTAGAAGTTATGTGGAATTAATTTCCTTTATGACCTTGAGAAATGGAGTTTAAGATTACAAAAGAGAACCAGTTTGGAATAATGGTTAAAAGCACCATAGTAGAAACCAGAACACTGTGATATCTAGTCCTGCTTTAGGGCAGTGGTAAAATCCAAATTTTTGTACTACTAATTCTGTGGGTGTGGCTTGGTGGGCGTGGCAGGAGAAGGATACTGCAAAATCTCCATTCCTACCCCACTCTGGGGCCAGCCAGAGGTAGTATTTGCCGGTTCTCTGATCTACTCAAAATTTCCGTTACCGGTTCTCCAGGACCTGTCAGAACCTGCTGGATTTCACACCTGCTTTAGGCACAAAGCCAGCTGAGTGACCTTGCGTCAGTCACTCTCTCTCAGCTTAAGAAAATTGTGGTAAATGACTTCCAAAATTGTTGCCAAGAAAACTGCATTAACTTATCCAGGCAGTTGCTGACTGCCAAGATTGACTTGAAGGCCATCAACCCATCCCTGTCCCATGAGTAAAAAGAAGCTTGCCCTCATTCACCCTAATGCACTGGAAATGATACAACTCTCCTCATCAAGGAAGATGTTAGGAAAAAAATCTGATTTTCTGTAGAAAGTTTCCATACAAGTTTCCATATATCATCTCTGGAAAAAAAAAGTATTTGGTAGGAATAAGAGAGGGGGAGAAAATAGGACAAAAGGAAGATACAGTGGTACCTCAGTACTTAACTGCTTTGAAACTCATCAAATTTGGTACTCTGCGCATTTTGATGAGAAGAGTTTGCCCTTCTTGTTGCTCGTTTGATACTCATTGTGCAGAACTTGTTGTGTAGGTTGCCTCATGACTCACTACCCTTTTCCAGCCAAAATAAAGGATGGATGAAGAGCACCCGGAGGCTCCAGTTAGTCCAGAATGCGGCTGCGCGGGTGATAGAGGGAGCCCCTCGTGGCTCCCATGTGACACCTCTCCTGCGCAGACTGCTCTGGCTACCTGTGGCCTTTCGGGTGCACTTCAAGGTTTTGGTAACTATCTTCAAAGCGCTCCATGGCATAGGGCCGGGCTATCTACGGGATTGTCTACTGCCACCGATTGCCTCCCAACGACCCGTGCACTCTCACAGGGAGGGACTCCTTAGGGTGCCGTAAGCCAGGCAGTGCCGACTGGCGACGCCCAGAGGGAGAGCCTTTTCTGTGGGGGCTCCCACCCTCTGGAACGAACTTCCCCCAGGTCTTCGTCAACTTTCCGACCTTCGAACCTTTCGCCGCGAGCTTAAGACACATCTATTTATTTGCGCAGGACTGGACTAGAATTTTAAATTTTAATTTGGTTTTAATGGGGTTTTATTATTTTTATTGCAATTTTTAACATTCGGCCTTATTTAATAAGTTTTTTAAATTGGTGTTTTATTCTGTATTTATATGCATATTTTTATTAGTCTGTAAACCGCCCTGAGTGCCCTGGGAGATAGGGCGGTATATAAATGTGATTAAATAAATAAATAAATAAATAAATAAATAAATAAATAAATAAATAAATAAATAAATAAATAAATAAATAAATAAATGATGTGTTAGTCATGTGGTAGCTCTTGCCCTATGCACATCTCCTTCCAGTGTTATCTTAGCTTCTGTAGTCATTTTGAGTATTTTTGCATTCTCCCCCCCCCCCATCAACACAGGTAAAATGAAGTTTTTGCTTTATTTAATCTAAGTTTTTTTAAAATGTTAGGTTTGTTTCTCATGCAATGACATACAACTCTATCTTTTTACATATTGCCTTAAAATGTGCAATGTCTTTGATTTTGGAATGCATTTTTTTCCCCCAATATTTCTTATGGGAAAAATTTATTTGATACTCATCATTTTTGGTTCACATTGCGCATCCCGAAACCAAGGTACCACTGTACAAACTTGTATAAGTAGAAAAACAACAAGAAAAAAAGATATATAGTGAATTATTAAATCAGGATTTTCACACAAGAGAGTGGTAAGGCAAATCAGTGAGGCTACTGAAAGAGATCTATTAACACATTTTTAAAATATTAGCCACCCATGTAGCTCATTATATAATGGTATTGTATTTATATGACCACCTAATACTTCAATGGACAAAGATGAAGGTAGTTTTAATTCATTAGCAATCAAATTAATAAAAGTGTGTTGTAAGGGTTAGAATTGTTGCCATTGTTGTTAACACCCAATGTGGCCAATTTGTGTACTTCAGTTAATTCATTCTTAATAAAAATAAATAATTAGGTGTTGTGGCCTGCCAGCAGCCAGTGGATCTGGCAGCAGATTCGGACAATGAGGAGGTTGGAGAGGAACATGGGCCAGTCCTGGAGTCTGGAGAAGGCTCTGATGAGGGCTGTGCATCAGAGGCAGAGAGGGGTCCAGAGCTGTATGCCACTTACCAGCTGCCTTTAGAGTCAGATATCAGTGAGACAGACGAACAGCTGGAGCCTATTCCCAGTGTGCGCGTGCGCAGAATTGCCAGAAGAAGGGAACAGCTAAAGAACAAGGGTTGACTTGGCAATAAGGCCATAGGTGGACAATGAATGGCCCCTCCCAGAGGGAATACAAGAGGAGCGAAAGGGGAATGGAGTTTGCAGGAGACAATTAGTTCATTCTTTCATTCTTGCCAAAAATTGCACAGTCTGAAAGATATCAGCCTGGCCACTGTCCAAGCCTGATAAAGGTCGGTAATTGTAAACTAACTTGAAAGACTGTGGGAGAGAAAAGACTTCACTATAAATTAAATAAAAGGAGTTTATCGGGACGTGGATTCGGCGTCATGCTGCTGGGGAAGCCTAGGTCAGAATATTAGGCAAATAAAACCAAGGGAGCTCTTAGGGAAATTTTTCAGCAATCCAAATTGTTTACAGTGATCCTGAACTGCAGATCCTTAAAGTTTCCTAAGTATTTGCTCCAATTAATTTGAAAACTTAATTGTGGATCTCTAGAATAGAAATTCAGTATGGAACATATTCAGTTAACTAAGAAGGGTAATATTGTGTTCATAAAAGAATCCAGTTTATACCCTGTTTCCCTGAAAATAAGACATCCCCTGTTAGTAAGCCCAATTGGGCTTTTGAGCGCATGTGCTAAAATAACCCCCCCACACCCAAAAATAAGCCCTCTCGGAAAATATTTAAACACAGAGCTGGAAATCAAGTAAGACAGCAAGAGGAGCCCCATCTCTTTATATGCGCCCAAAATAATAAGACCTCCCCAAAAATAAGGCCAAGCGCTTATTTCGGGGTTGAAAAAAATTATAAGACCAGGTCTTATTTTCGGGGAAACATGGTACATATGCAAGTATTTCATTTGTTTGGGATGTAACAAATCCTACTAACAGGATCAAGGATCTTTTCTAGAGCTGAACAATGATAAAAAAATCTGTGTGGATAAAACTGTTGCAAGAAAAACCCAGTTTTTCTCTGGAATATCCCCCATAACCATCACAGTAAGAGTCATTTAGCAATTGTGGAAGCGATGAGGTCTGTGAAACCTCAATAAACTTCCATGCATGTTATGTATCCATGTCTCAGCCTTCACTTTGTGGTGAGCCTCTACCTTCCTAGCATACTGTTGGGGTGCCAAAAATTTGTAATTGATTTGGTTTGCAGTACAAATTTGCTCAGCTGATGTTGATGTGCCGAATGCCATTTCTCTGAGAAGAACCTCTGTGGCTTGGAGTGGAAATTCCAGCTCACTACAAAGTTGGGTCTGTGTTCCATCTGCGTTGTAGCCACATGTATAGGAATTCTTCAATTGCTCAACACTTGATAAAACATTACAGATCATTTTGATCTGTAATTTAAAAAAATGAGAGCAGGAAAAAAGCAAAGAGTAGGTCTTGAGAAGTGTGCAGATAGTCCTCGACTTAACAGCAGTATGTTCAGTGACCGTTCGAAGTTACAACAGCACTGAAAAAAGTGACTTGTGACCATTTTGTGTATTTACAACCGTTGCAGCATCTCTATGGTCACACGATCAAAATTTAGATCGTTAGTAACTGACTCATATTTATGACGGTTGCGCTGTCCCAGGGTCTTTTTGGTCACCTTTTGCAACCTTCTGACAAGCAAAGTCAATGGGGAAGCCGGTTTCACCTAGCAGCCATGTTGCTAACTTAACAACTGCAGTGATTCACTTAACAACTCTGGCAAGAAAAGTCATAAAACGGGGCAAAACTCACTTAACAATTGTCTCACTTAGCAACAGAAATTTTGAGCTCAGTTGTGGTCGTAAGTCGAGGACTACCTGTACTTAAAAATGTATGCTGAGCTTTTGAGCAGTGTTTCTCAGCCTTGGCAATGTTAATTCCCAGAATTCTCCAGCCATATTCTGAGAGAACATGGGTATGGTGGATACCAGGCATATAAGTGAAGTCTTCATCAAAATCAGGGGTATCAAACTCGATTTAATTGAGGGCCGCATCAGGGCTGTGTTTGACCTTGAAGGGGACAGGGTGGGCATGGTCAGCTCGACATCACTTGTGTCGGGGGCGCCTGTGAGTGCCCGAGCGCTCTGCCAGTGAAAACGGACTCCCAAGCTCTGTTTCAGCTGTGATGGCCTCCTCAACCCTCTGCTAGCAAAAACAGAGCTTGGGAGTACTAGTCACGGTCCTTGTGAGCTCCATTTTCAGCTGTGATGGCCTCCTGCAACCCTCTGCCACCGAAAATGGAGCTCGGGAGGGCCGCACACAGCCTTCCCGAGCTCCATTTTCGGTGGCAGAGGCACTCGGGCCAGTCCTTCACGGTTTTCAGGGTGGCCCCGTGGGCCAGATCTAAGCACCCCGCGGGCTGGATCCAGCTCCTGGGCCTTGAGTTTGACACCCCTGATTTAAATGCACATTAGTATTTAGTACTAGTCTTATTTTACACTTTTGTATTGTGTTTTATTGTACTCCATTGTATTTCTCTCTTCTTTTATCTTACCTTTATCTTTTATCACATCTTACTTCGTTTTAGCTTGTTTTATTCTATTTTGTTTGGGCTGATGGCCATTTTTTCCTCGATATGGGCAATGACTAATCAATAAAGCTACTTGCTTTAGAGGCTTTTGCATGACTTTCCCTGAATATGTTCAGGGCTTAGATGAAAAACACATAAAGCATTTTGAAGAATATCTGGGAATCTAACGAAAAACACAGAAGCTTTTTCACAGGAATGAAAATGAACACAAGATTTAATGGAAGTGTTTCCACACAGTGATGTGTTGGTAGTCAGATAAATCTTAGTTCTTTTGTTTGTTTCTTGCACTCCCACATGTAGACGTAAAACCTACTTTTCTTTCAACGCTAAAGCCAGCGGGAACCAGTACTGTCAAAAAAACCGATGCATTAAAGTATAATAGATCACATGCATAAACATTTAGAAGCCGAGGGAGAAATTTTGAGCTTTTTGGAAAGAAACAGACATTATCTGCCAAGTATGATTAACAGTGAATCCATTAATGCCAATTCATCAGGCCTCAGGTGCTGCGTGCATTATTTTTTTTCCAACAGATTTTGAACAAACAAAAAACTGATACAGAATTATTACATATTGTCCATTGAGGTCAGGGTGGTCTCTTGGGTAATTCGCACTTCAAAAATGTTATTCAGACACTAGATTGCCCATTCCAGCATTAAATGAAGACATTTTTTTCCTGTTTTTAACCAGGTATCAGCCAACCTGGTGCAGATATGAAATCTGAGCTTGTTTTAGCATCAATTTATCTGCACACTTATTGCTATGTGGTTTTGGGATTCAGAATTAAGTAGGTGAGGCCTGAATGGAGATGTATAGGGAAACTAAAGGCTGTGGTCTATTCCGGAAAATTAAAAAAAAAAACCTAATGGAAGGTAACAATAAACCATTATAGTTTTAGCTTTCCATCATTCCGAGGTCAATAAATGCGAACCCAGATTGTTGGGAGAAATATGCTTATAATGCATCTACATTGTAAACCACCCAAAGAGTTTTGTAAAGTACTCCGTGGTGGCATATAAGTCTAAATTCTTTTGCTAATGCTAAATGCTTGTTGCCAAAAGTACTTAAATACATATCTATGTAGGCATTGGGAGGGGTGAGCTCGTCTTTCTTGATGATTTTATTGAAGGGCAATCAAGACATTTTTGCAGAAAAAAAGAAGTTCATGGTGTGCTATTAGTTGTGAAATCATGTCCGACACATCGTGACCCCATGGACAATGTTCCTCCAAGTCTTCCTGTCCTCTGCCATCCCTCAGAGTCCATTTAAACTCACACTGACTGCTTCAGTGACTCCGTCCAGCCGCCTCATTCTCTGTTGTTTCATTCTTCTTTTGCCCTCAATTGTTCCCAGCGTTAGGCTCTTCTCCAGTAAGTCCTTCCTTCTCATTAGGTGGCCAAGATATTTGAGTTTTATCTTCAGGATCTGGACTTCTGAAGAGCAGTCAGGGTTGATCTCCTCTAGGATTGACCGGTTTAATCGCCTTGCAGTCCAAGGGACTGGCAGGAGTCTTCTTCAGCACCCTAGTTTAAAGGCCTCAATTCTTTGGCGCTTAGCCTTCCTTATGGTCCAACTTTCACAGCCATACATTGCAACTGGGAAAACCATAGCCTTGACTATATACATTTTTGTTGGCAGGGTTATGTCTCTGCTTTTTAGTATGCTGTGAGTACATGGTAGCAAGGGTCTAATGTTTATATGGGGCAGTTAAATCTATGTCTGATTATGGTATTGTATGTATTGTTGAGGTGGAATCTCCAGCTAGACTGGAGGGAGTTGTCAAGAAAGGTCTAAGCTTAGAGTCTTTCCACTGCAGTAAAGGGTTCAGGCTGGACCTCTTCCAGAATCGTTGAATTCTTATCTCAGCAATCCCAAGGGAATGCATTCAGTCTGGTAAGATTCTTGTAGCATAGTTGACTAGCTATAAAACTTCAGTTGAGACTCTTCATGACTGGTTCCAGTTGCTTTTGCCTGTTAGCTGTTAGTTGCTTTTGCCTGTTAGCTACTCCCTGTGCAGGGAGTAGGTCACAGTGATGTTTCACGACATTTTTCCCCTTCACGTTTTTCCCCTTCATGGAGCTGGGGTGGGCGTGGCCTGTGTGTGATGCACCTGGCCTGCGGGCCGCCAGTTTGACACCCCTGGTGTAGATGGTGTTACTTGGGGAAAGCTTCCGTGTATTTCTAAGAATGGATTAGGGCAGAGGTCTTTAAACTTGGCAGCTTTAAGACTTGTGGACTTCAACTCCCAGAATTCTCCAGCCAGCTATGCTGGAGAGCAACTCCCAGAGAATTCTGGGAGTTGAAGTCGACAAGTCTTAAAGCTGCCAAGTGAAGACCTCTGGATTAGGGTATCGGACATTTATTCTAGCTTGCTTCATATATTTGAAGAAGAAAAAAAGTTAGGAGAGACAAGGATGAGTTTTATTATCTTTTTAGCCCTATCCACTTAATGGTTAAAAGGGAAGGGCTGAGACTGTAATTAATTCTTTTCTATTTAACATCCTCTTAATTCAACTCATCCATGGATTATCACAGGGGTGAAATCCAACAGGTTCTGGAGAACCGGTAGCGGAAATTTTGAGTAGTTCAGAGAACTGGCAAATACCACCTCTGGCTGGCCCCAGATTGGGGTGGGAATGGAGATTTTGCAATATCCTTCCCCCAGGAGTGGGGAGGGAATGGGGATTTTGCAGTATCCTTCCTCTGGAGTGGGGTGGGAACGGAGATTTTGCAATATCCTTCCCCCAGGAGTGGGGAGGGAATGGGGATTTTGCAGTATCCTTCCTCTGGAGTGGGGTGGGAATGGAGATTTTGCAGTATCCTTCCCCTGCTATGCCCAACAAGCCACGCCCACAGAACCGGTAGTAAAAAATTTTGGATTTCACCACTGGGTATACCACTGACGTTGAACATGTGGAGAGCCTTCTTGGATTCAGAATTCCTATGTAATGTTTTCAGCTGCATAGATTATTGTAATTGTGCTGAAACTTAAGTAAAGGCATTATTTTAGGTTTTCACAACAACCCCCACCACACCTCTTCATTTCTTCCATCCTCTTTCCCTGATGCTAGAAATTATTTGCAGCAAATAGTCTGGAGACTGTCAAGATTTGGATTGGGGAAAAAAACCAGGTTCGGATTCAAGTGAAATAAAGACAGAATTTTCGGCTGTTGATTTAGAGGCTGGGTGATTTCAGGACTGCACCAACTTTTGCGGAGCTTCAGGTGATGTATAGAATACGCTGAAATAGTTACAGAGGAAAACATGCCTGTCCCACCAGTGCCATATTCAATAAATTTTAGCTCATTACTTTTACTATTAAGTTTAAAGTGGAGAATTAGATTGGATTTACTATTTTAATTATGTGTTGTTCCGGCATTTTGTTTTATATGTAAGCTTCATAAGCCACATCGAATCCATTTCATTTTATGTGGTAGACATCAATATGTAAATAAGGTATTGAAGTAAATAAATTAAATGTTTTGCCCTTTAATACTCTTGGTTTTTTAATATTCAATATTTATATACCTCTAAACATTAAAAACAATCTAGGTGGCATTCAAATATAATATGTTATTAAAATAATAATTACCTTTCAGGAACCACAAACTTGGTGTGGATAGGCAGTTTTTTAATTCCTATATGTGTGTTGTCATGATTCGTTTTTGTGGATATAAAAAAAGGCACACCATAGGTAAAATTATAACAGCGCTTTACCCCAAGAAGTCACCAGTGAGATGATATGAAGTTTCAAAAATAGAGAGCTAGCTGTGTTTTCATCTCTTCCATTCTATTCATTTATTACTATTTTTCAGAGGAACAAGTTTAATGACTGCCATTTTTTTAATGCTAATATTAAGTCGTCTTCTGGAAATATTGTGGGAGATGTCCTTTCTGCTTGTAGGACCTTCTTCTTTAGCTGGACTTTTCCTTTTGAATCAATTTATATTAATTTTTTTAAAAAAATAAGTTTTCTTTTGTTTTACTTTTAATTGTTAGCCACTTTGTACATCCGGTGAGCAAAAGTGTAGGATAGAAATCATAAAAATGCCTAAATAACATACACGGAGGAGCTACAGAGTGGTTATCACATATTTTGATTGCTGAGTAGGTTATTATTAGAGTGAGTTAAAAAAAATACAATATTCAATTTAGTGCAGTTTTTGAAGGGATACCAGGTCATGTTTAATGCAGTCCAAAATTAAATTAACGACTGGCTAATGGAGATACAGTTGAACCCAGCACATGCTCAGTTGTGGTTTTAGAAACGGCTAATCTTCCTGTATGCAAAATGGAGAAAATGAAGAGTCCATCAGAAAAACAAAACCCAGTACAAATTTCAAAAAGAAGAGTTCTTAACACTAGAGCAAAACTTTGATGTAATTGATTAACATGAACATGGTCATAGAGATGCTAAAATAGGATGAGTTGTTGGAACATCACTGATACAACTTTTTTTAAAAAAATATTGCTTTCTATAATTTGTTATTTTGCTAACCATAAATTTAAACGATAAGTATATTCTTTTTATCCTTTTTAATCCGCCTTGAGTTGCCATGTGCAAATAGGCAGCAATATTAATTAATTAATTAATTAATTAATTAAATAAATAAAAATCCTTCAGTGTAATTTTTCATTAATTACCCAAAAATAAGTGTTAAAGTTTATTGCCTATTTCTGTTGAGCTGCAACCAATTACTCTATGGAAACATAGAAATATCACTTCAAATAGAGTGAGTTTGAATGATGTGACTATTTCATGGGATTCAGTAACTCCACTCATCAAGGCCTACCTGTATTAAGTATATCCATCTTATCAAACAGTATTGGATAAGCTCCCTGCATTTGTATTTGGCTGAGATTATCAGAAGAGGAAAGGGGGAAGATTAACAGCCAGCTGGCTATAGTCTAAATTTGAGAAATTCAATACAATTTCTCAAATTTAAACTGTAGCCAGCTGGCTGTTAATCTCTAATTTAGTAGATTATACGTTCTGCAAATGTTCAAATCATGTTTGGGCAGGGTAGATTGCTTACTTCTTTTGTTCCAGGTTTATGGGACCATATTATTGTATTGGCTGCAATCATAGGTTACATTTCTTTATTCTAATCTTTAAGTATGCAGTGGGAAATTTCTTGCCCTTCCGACATGCTTTTATCCTACATAGTATATTGGAGTGCAGTTGAGTGCTCTTCTCAAAACCTTATTGCATCTAACATGAAATAAATTAATTTAAACATGAGCATTTTCTTTTCAGAAGGAAAAAAAAAGATCACTCGGAGTGGGACATAAAAGCATTTTCAAGAGAATCCAAGGATTATTAATTCCCATTAATTCAGCGCTTTAAATGATCTCAATGAGCTCAAGAAAGAAACCCATGTTTTAGTCTTTCTCTTTGAAATCGGTGGAAAATTAACCTTTGGTAATTTTGTTTTTCTTAGTCCCGTTGGTTTCAATGGGACAGGTTTTAGCATTGGATTACATCTCTTATCCTAATGAATGGTTCTTTTAAGTGTTTAACCTTGGTTAAAATGTATTCACTGTTTACGGATGCACAGGTCGGTACTCAATGAAGCTCTAGTTTAGGTTCATGAGATATAATAACTCAGTAAGCTGACTTTGAAATGAGTTTTTCTAATTGAAAGGTTAAGATTCTGTTGGAAATAGGACTTATCGAAAACAGTTTCAAAAGAGGATGGGTATTGAATGATCAATGATCCTGTAGTTAGTTGTGTTCTAAGATTGAAAAGTCTTTTTCTTTCTCTCTCCCTCCCTCCCTGAAATGCAAGCCCAACACAAGCAACCTGAAGAGAATACCCAAATTTTGTAAACAATTGTAAGATGGGTATCGTGTCCCACTCCTCCGCTGACGGCCGGGTCAGGGAAATCCGAATCAGGCTTGCCTCTGCAGCTCTGCCCAAAGTCCTAGCAAAGTCCTCAGAGCAGGCAGGAGACCAGAAAGTGACTTCAGCAAGATAAGTTCGACTTTGCCTGACTCAGAGACTGCCAGAAAGCAGATCCTTTATATAGGCCATGGGGTGTGGCTCCATGACTCAGCACTCATTAAGGCCTGCCCCTCCCTTCCTTCTGTTGCCTCCGCCTATCCAGTCTTCTGATGCGAGGGTCACTCCAATCAGCAGCTGTTGGAAATAAACTTTCCTCAGGCTCACATGCTGTGGATGAGGGGGAGGGGTCTAGCTGCTCCGTTTGCCTGGGCATGGAGCCAGGGCTGGGGCCGGGGGGTGCTCCCTCCTCTGCAGCCTGCTTGGGCATAGAGCCAGGGCTGGGACCGGGAGGTGCCCCCTCCTCTTCAGCTTGTCTGGACATGGAGCCAGGACTGGGGCCAGGAGGCATACATTCCTGCGTGTTCGGGAGCAGATAAGAAGGCCCCGGCTGCTGTGAGAGCGGGCAAGACACAACAGTGGGCTTACAATTGTAAGATTAGAGATCAGGCCAATAAGAAGTTAGGACTAGATGTGTAGATGTAATCAGGGATAGATTTTGGTTGGATAGTAGATGAAGTAAAGCTTAGATATGTGTTGCTCATACCAGGTAAGTCAGCTTGGGCTATTTGTCTAAACCAGGTTGGCGAACCTTTTTGGCACAGATTGCCGAAATGGGAGCACGTATGCGTGTGCCGGAAACTGGAAGAGCGCAGTGTGCATTTGTGCCAGGAAGATGATCTTCCAGTTTACAGTGCGCACATGCGCACTGGCCGCCTGGTCTTCCGGTTTCTGGTGCGTGAAGACCAGCTGGCTGGTGAACATGCACACACTGGAAACTGGAAGAGCAGTCACTTGGTGCACATGTGCGAGCTGGGAAGATGATCTTCCAGTTTCCCCCATGCGCATGCGCACCGGGCGGTTGCTATTCCTGTTTCTGGTGTGCATGTGTGCACAAAGACCAGCTGGGCAGTGCACATGCGCACACCAGAAACCGGAAGATTATCTTCCCAGCGTGCGCATGTGCGCCGGGCGGCTGTTCTTCCGGTTTCTGCGCTCCTGCGCGCATGAAGAGCAACGGGCGATGGCTTGCGTGCCCGGAGAGATGGCTCTATGTGCCACTTCCGGCAGGCGTGCCATAGGTTCTCCATCATGGGTCTAAGCCATTTGTGATTTAGGAGACATGAAAAGGCCACAGCTTGCAACTGCATCCACTTATTGATTCGTACCACAACAGCAATTGCACAAGCATAACAGTAGAATAACTGTACCCATCTGCATTAACTCCTTCATCCTTGTCTCAGGTTGGTCTGGAACCAGCCTGCAAATGTTCTGCTTCAACTCTTTTGCCCCTTTAGAGAGTCTGCAGATTCCATGGGAGTGAAAAATCAATGTAATATTCCATTCCTCACTCAATAATTATTTCTATAATGTAATATTTCATCAAGACCACCCTCTGCCTTCCTGCTGCTCTGTGACCCATTAGTGCCTTTCAGTAGCATTGATAATCAAGGATGGTGACATTTATCATCAAGCAACACAGAGTGCCACCAATTCCCATCACTGCTTTATACTAATCTTCAAAGTTCTCTTACATGTCTAGTTTGCTTTGAGGACTCCAACCCATCTGCCTCAACATCTTGTATATCTTTAAATGGCCCAGCTGAGCATGCCTGCTGAAAAAGACTTAATTCTGCAGAAATCTATAGCTTTTCTTTTATTACTTGAAGAATTATAGGGCAAAATATGTGACGGTCACCATGAAATTATTCATATAACAGTGCAAATCATCAAGAACATTTATCTAAATTAAGGCTGATTGGGGGAAAAAACCTGCACCATTTGAAATATTGGACATACGTATTCAATATCGCTCAAATTGAGATGCATCAGACTTGGCTCGACTCATTCACCAGATATGATGGCCCAGGAAAGGCTGGGGGAAAAAATAGATTTGTGTATACAGTTGAAAAAGCAAAATTTGCTGGTTTGCAAACTTGGCAAGGCTGTTATAATCGTGATTACCCTTAAAAGACTTTGAGCAACATTTGAGTAAATTATATGTGTGTTTTGAGAGAGGGCTCGACATTTAAAATTTTAAAGTATTTTTCAAAATCATCTCGTAAAATAATGAGATTGTATGTGCATTTCCAGTTTTCCAATCAGGCACCATCAAAATAGAATTGGTCTATGGCTTCCAGAATCTAACTTTTCAATATTGAGTGACCAATGTGCACTCTTTTCTCTTAATTTTAATTTCTGAACTAGAGGCAGTCCCCAAGTTAAGAACATCCAGCCTACAGATCACCTGTACTTACTAACAGATTGCAATAAAGCTTATTATCTTAAAAAGTTGAGTTAAATAATAAATAACGAATGCATGCTACAAGATCATTGCGCAGCTTCAACATGTTCTCAGCTTGAGGAAGGAGAATGTCACCTGCCATTTTAAGTTAGACCACTGTGTTAACTGTTGCTAAATAAATGTTCCAACTTGCATACAAATTTAACTTAGAGAGACTTAGAAATGGATCTCATTCATAAATCGGGAACTGCCTGTAAAGATAATCCTCAATTTACGAACATAATTGAAATTTATGTTGCTAAATGATAAATTTGTTAAGTGAGTTTAGCCCCGTTTTATGACTTTCCTTGCCAAATTTGTTTTAAGTGACTCACTGCGAACTAGTTCTTAAACTGGTAACATGGTTGTTAAGTGACTCTGGTTCACTAACATTCACATGTAAATCGCGTGACCATGGAGATGCTGCAATGGTCGTAAGTGTGAAAAAATGGTCATAAGTCACTTTTTTTAGTACCATTGTAACTTTGAACGGTTACTAAATGAAATGTTGGAAGTTGAGGACTACATGTATATAAATAATCAGAAATTAAGAGTTTAGTTTCAAGTCCATGGTCCTATGTATGAGTGCTTTTTTCTGAATATATTGAATATATTACCTGTATTTTGTTTATGACTGTATGACTGTAACTTTGTTGCTTGTATCCTTACGATTTATACTGATGTTGATTGTTTCCTGATTGCTTATTTGTACCCTATGACTATCATTAAGTGTTGTAAGTGTTGTACCTTGATGAAGGTATCTTTTCTTTTATGTACACTGAGAGCGTATGCACCAAGACAAATTCCTTGTGTGTCCAATCACACTTGGCCAATAAAAAATTCTATTCTATTCTATTTTGTTTATCTTAGATGCAGGACATAACTTCCCTGTGAAACACAATATTATTTAAAATAAATAAATAATATTTATATTATCTGGATTGTTGTCTAAAACAATAATGTTGTGTCTGGGAAGGGAAAAAAAGCTCCAGATCTATATTTGGACCTAGGGATATTTGCTCTGCTAATTTGGTGCAACTTATAAGGTTCAAGCACATTATGCATCTGCTATACTCATTCATATAAATATTATTACTGTTCGGGCATAAATTATTAGTGTGCATTGAAATGAAGCAGATATTGTAAACAAGTCACTTTTACACGTGCTTCTTATATGTCATTTTTAAAAAGTTACCTTAATGCAAACTTATTTTGTCAATAATGTGACTGTTTAGTTTTAGCTTCAGAGATTCTCCGGCATTTAAAATAGTGGCTTTATTCAGTGATCAGGTAAAAGCTGACATAGGTAACATGAGAACATAAGCATAGGAGTCTGGTTTATCTAGTCCAGCAGCCTCTTCTCCAGGGGCCACTAAGTCAACAAAGAAGCCACTAGTCTCCCATCAGATGCTTGCCAGAAGAAGTCCTACTCCCATCACAGCTAACAGCCATTGATTCTCATGAATGCCATGAATTGGTCCAAGCCGAAAGCTAGGATCCCCTTTTGCGGTTGTGGATTCCAAATTAAGTTATATTGTTTGAGTAAAAAAAAAAAAATCCTTTTGTCTGCATTGATTCTTCCCAGATTAAAGTTCATTGGATGATCTCTGCTTTGACTATTTGGGGAAGGAGGAAATAGCTCCTCTGCATCCTTTTAATCTACACTGTGCAGAATTCTGTGCACCTTAAACGAGACTATTGATCTTTGTTGAACTAATACAATTAATTTCAGATTATTACCGATTCCGGTATTAGAATATCTTCCGTGTGGTTAGGGTCTTTGCAATACAGTTTTGCTTATTTTCTTCACCCTTAATATTATGGCTGTGCTTCCACTTTATCCCTGGAACATCTATGCTAATTCATGAGGTTTTAGGGGAGGGCTTTGGGGCAACTGTGAAGCAGAAACTAATATAAACAAGTCTGCAAATGAGGGAACCTGTTCTCTCCCAACCCTTTGGTTTCATATAAATCAGACTGGATTATAGTGGTTCATACAAACAATACTTTAGACCCTCTTTTCCCCTGCAGCAGTGTTTGATTATATTATTCAGTGCTAGAGAGATGAAAAGGATCTATTTATTATCTACTCAAAAGAGAGAGAGAGAGAAAGGGAATGTGGGTAGAGCTGTGGAAAACGGCTGCAATAATTTGCTTATTACAATATAAAGTGACTTAAACATGTCCTGTGTTTTGTACCAGGGCACAGTAGCATTCTAGCTAACTGGCTAAAAACTTAGACTCTATGATAATTTTTTCCCTTGGCTTGGAATGACTAATCTGCTAGGTTTTTAGGGAGGCCTAGGCATTGCATGTCACTTTGGGTGATCATTTCAGAGATATTTCCTTATCTAAACAGAGAAACAGAATGATCATAGGTGAGCAAAAAACAACAACAAAAAAAAAACAAAAAACCTGGGTGAGTGAATTTCAACTTCCTACTGGCCTCCTGCTGAGCTTCCTTATGAGAATCTGGTAAGGAGCATCAGAAATTTCCCTTCCCTTCCGTTCTGTTGTAAAATCCTCCGAGGTTTGTCACTGGTTTGCATGCACAGTGTGTGTGCCAAATGCACTCTGGGTGCATGCACAGTGCGCACCAAATGCATGCTGTGCGCATGCACAATGCATGCCAAATGCACGCTGCGCACCAAACGCTGCCGCTCAGTGCAGAAGAATGAGGCTTAGGAAGGTAAATAGAACAGTGAGGGGGAGGGCAAGAACAGCTGTGCCGGGTGATTTAGGTTCGCCAGTGACTATAATCTAGTGACTATAAATCATGCAGCACAGCTGATCGTCAGAAATACCAGTTTAGATGAACCGGTAGCATTTTTTTAGTTTGCCCAAACTGGTGCGAACTAGTAGCATTTCACCCCTGCTTCCTTTCCCTTCCCTTCCTGCAACTGAGTGGCTACTTCTGGGTGGGGGAGGGTGTGAGGGATTATAGGACTGTCTGGAAAATTAAAATGACAGAATATTAACATGAAGATTGTGTCATTGTAACAGCAGTGCAGCAGCAGACAGTAGCATTGAAGCTCCCACGCCATCCCTGAATTTAATTCCCTCAAGAGTCATGGGTCCTGGATTTTGGACACATTTTGCAAGTTAGCACATATTGAGTTACCTTGGTTCAAAAATTGTAGCCCTAGGATGCACAATTTTGTTTAATTATAGTCAAGGGATTTAGTAGTATATCGATAACGGGAATGGAGAGAATAAGGCTGGATTCATGGCCTTGGCTATTTCAAGGTTTGGTGCTGAGATTTGTATTGTGTTTCAGAAAAATATTCGGAAATATTTTTACACTGGAAATTTTAGGTAATTGTCCGACTGTCAGTCATTCTATTTGAGCCAAGTTCAATGTTGTACTGTATCGCTAGGAAGTTCTGTGAGAAAACCAAAAGGTTAGATAAGATTTTTGTGTAAATAGGGATTGTAAGAATATTAAAAGAATATAATATATCTTCTGTCAGGCCAAGTTGTTTATTCATGTCTATCTGAATTTAAAGAAAGAGAATTTTGGGGGGCAAGAATCCTTCATGGTCTGACCATCTAAGAATATTCCTAGGAATTTAAACTGGATATTTTGCAAACAAATTCTGTGTTCTTCTATGACTTACTGTATGTCTAAAAGGTCCTTACTGAGAGAAAGAAAGAGTATCTGAACGTACGGAAGACAAATTAATATCTTTTGGCTGTTTAAACTTTTGGCCGTGATGGCACCCAGTGGTTAGAATGAAGTATTGCCGTCTAATTCTGCCAACTTCCAGCAGTTCAATTCTCACGGTTGACTGGCTCAAGGCTAACTAGGCCTTCTATCCTTCCAAGGTCAGTAAAATGAGGACCCAGATTGTTGGGGGCAATATGCTGACTCTTTAAACCGCTTTTGGGAGGGCTGTAAAGCAGTATATAAGTCTAAGTGCTATCGCTATTGCTAAACGGCCTCCCAAAGTTTTTTGAAGCCTATTACAATTGGGACCAGAATTTCTATTTCGAAGCAAGATGATAGTTAAATGAGTCATAGTTGACTTTATGACCTTTTTTGCAATGGCTGTTAAGTGAATCACTGCAGTTGAACCATGTGATTCTTAAGCAAATCTAGTCTCCCCCATGGGCTTTGCTATTCAGAAGCCAACTGGAAAGATCATAAATGCTGATAACCTGGCCTCAGGACACTGCAGTCATTGTAAATACATGCCAGATGCGAAGCACCTGAATTTTGATCAGGGGACTGTGAGAATGCTGAGTTTCCATAGCTGTGCTAAGTTTTGGGACACAACCTTTTGGAACACAATCTGGATCTGAATTGTGGCACTTAACTAAGACAAATAATCATGCCTCAGTTTAAAAAAAAAATACTCTGATGGAAATCTGAAATTATGCAGTGTACAACACACAAACATGGGGCAAAAATCAGATTGGTTGCTTTTTTTTTTTTTTTTGCAGGGTCAAAACACTTTCACGATTGTTGTTTCCTGATCTGGCTTTTCAGTCTTCCATGAATGGAAATCCTTCAGGAATTAAAGAGGAGAAGCTATAGCATTGCAGAGAAATGCATTTTCCATCATTGATGGTGGTGGCCTATGGACTTTCTCTCATATGGCTGCTTCTAGAGAATCTGTCTTCCTCAGCAAAATTAAACAAATGTACAGGAACAGTCTTTCAAGGACTCTTAATTAGCCTTCTGTTCGATATTGTTCAATATACAATTAAAATTAGTGTGGAAGTAAAATACGACTGCAGTACAGAAGGTTCCTCCCCCTCCCCTACCTTCTTCTGTTGCTGCACCTTGCAGTCTGTAAATAATGTTTAGGAACAGGCGACAGACTTCTGTGGCAGATGCTTTTTTTTGCTTTGAGCAAAACCACCAACTATTTGTTTCTGCTACAAGGAAAAGCCAATTTGCTCTAAACTTTTGACAAAACGCTCTTTACAATTTAAAGCACAGGTGGAAGCTTTCGGGGATCTTGGCTCCTCTGGAGACCTTCTGCATTGCCTTGGGGGCATCATTTAATCAGATTCTCTTTACCGGAAATTGAAGGATCGCACCACAATTATTAAAATCTCCTTGATGGCATCAGCACTGCAGTGCCAGTGCCTTTGTCCCTAAGATAGGGTGGAAAGCGAGTGTCGTGTCCCACTCCTCCGCTGACGGCCAGGTCAGGGAAATCCGAATCAGGCTTGCCTCTGCAGTTCTGCCCAAAGTCCTAGCAAAGTCCTCAGAGCAGGCAGGAGACCAGTAAGTGACTTCAGCAAGATAAGTTCGACTTTGCCTGACTCAGAGAATGCCAGAAAGCAGATCCTTTATATAGGCCATGGGGTGTGGCTCCATGACTCAGCACTTATCCAGGCCTGCCTCTCCCTTCCTTCTGTTTCCTCCGCCTATCAAGTCTTCTGATGCGAGGGTCACTACAATCAGCAGCTGTTGGAAATAAACTTTCCCCAGGCTCACATGCTGTGGAGGAGGGGGAGGGGTCTAGCTGCTCCGTTTGCCTGGGCATGGAGCCAGGGCTGGGGCCGGGGGGTGCTCCCTCCTCTGCAGCCTGCTTGGGCATGGAGCCAGGGCTGGGGCCGGGAGATGCCCCCTCCTCAGCCTGTCTGGGCATGGAGCCAGGGCTGGGGCCGGGAGGACATTCTTCAGCGTTCGGAAGCAGATAAGCAGACCCCGGCTGCGGTGAGAGCGGGCAAGACACAACAGCGAGGCTTGTAGCGCTGGCTCCAAGATGCAACAACTATTGGCACTCAGTTCTCCCTCTCTCCCTCTTTTATTACTTTTTTCAGAATACTATCATTCTGGAGAGAGTTAAGAAGTTGGTACAGTTCTAATTGAACATTTAAATAATATTAATTTAGCATCTTAGTCTTCCAGAACATGGCATCGAAGAAAAGAAGAGATGGATAGCATACAAGTTTGATAAGAAAGAAAGAGGAAGTAGGGAGGGAGGGAAGGAAGGAAGAAAGGAAGAAAGAAAAGGAAGGAAAGAAAGAAAGAGAGAGAGAAAGAAAGAAGAAAGAGAGAAAGAAGGAAGGAAGGAAGGAAGGAAGAAAAGGAAGGAAAGAAAGCAAAAAAAGAAGAAAGAGAGAAAGATTCATTCTTAGTGATTTTCTTTAAACTAAGGTACTCCTGCCACTTGGGGTTCAACTGGCTCAATCTCTGCTTTACTTAGCTTGGGGATGACTTCAAAAGTGAAATTCAAATGATCAATTCTGGTATATTGATATGTGCAATGGACAGCTGTATTCCGATCCAGACCGATTTTCAGAACTCATTGCATATGCTTTGAATCGTTTGCTTTCTCTCAGTTCAGTCTAATCGATCTTCTCAAAAGGTCACAAGAAACAGCGAAATAACAAGTACTCAGAACAAGTCAATCAGTACCTAACAAGTCCTGGGTTGTTTCCAGATTCTGAAATGGCCATTTGTTGGCATCAAAGATGGGGAAAGAGGGATTAGTGTCTTCTCTGTTTGATTTCTGGGTATCTGTTCACTCTTGTGGAAAAGTAAAAAGTTGGTGTGGATGGACTGGTGCTTTTAATGGAGCAGAGCTGTTCTTATTTTATTTTTTAAAAAGGTGTATCATTGACCTGACAGAGATTGCTAACAAAAAAGAATTACATAAATAATTGGGTAAAGTACTAAGTGGGTAAAAGCTACGTGGCAACTGTAATTTTAAAGCACAGATGCAAACTTTATTCAGTCTTAATCCCAAACGGAGTAAACTCCAAAGTTTTCTGAAACTTTTGATGAATTGCTGCTGCTTCCCCCCCCCCCCCCCGGCTGCTTGCATCAGTTTAATCTTGTGCCTTGTGTCTGCTGGCACCGTTTTGGGACATTGATTCTGCTGTAGCTTAGAAGAGAGTCTGCTGCCATCTGAATCCCTAATAACACTTCCGTTGGCAGACAAGGTCTCTCCTTTCCTCCCCAAGGGCCGTATGAAATGTCCAATTCATTATGTTTCCTCCACTTCTGACTGCAACGCTGTGTGAAATTGCAATGAGTTTGAATATTATATCTTTGTCTTTATTTCTAGCCTGGTTGTCCCACCTCCTCCTCCTCCTCCTCCTCCTCTTTCTCAGCCGTTAGGATATGACAACAAATGAATAAAGAGAATTCTAAGAAATATGTAAAAAAATAAAATAAAGCATACCCTTTCATATAGAGTGAACTAAAAAAAAGCTTTTATCTGCTAGTTGAGTATGAGAAAATAGGAAATTTTAAATGAACCCTTGGCACTAGGTCTTGTTAAATATATAATATGCTACATCCAAGATAAGGTAGACTGAAGCTGTTTTCTCTTACAGTGATCAAGAAAAGGAACATTTATTTATAGTTGAAGAGGAAGGAAGCTTAACTACACATTCATTATTTTTTAAAGCGTGTTTTAAAAGATTAAAGTTTCACATCCTGTCTATGCTTTTTAATTATTAAACCCCACAACTTGTTAATTACTTATTATTTCAAATGAAAAAAAAAAACCTGGTAGACAACATCAGGTGATGCTGAGATGTTTCAGAGGAAAAAAAAATTAAATTGCTGATATGTACAATGCTAGAGTAAATTAAAAAAAAATCCAGTCCTTTTGCACATCTCAGATTACAATCATTCTTTTGACTAGTTGGAAAACTTTAAATAATTGGTATTTAATGGAACGGGTTTTTGAGCATAGAGACTATATAGTACGTACAAAAAAGTACCCTTTTTTCTTGCTGTATATCTTGAGGTACATTCTAAGATAATTCTGATGTTTGTTTTTACCGATGTAATTTGTTACGTGGGAGTTAATTTCAAGCTTTAATTACTTTTATCTTTTTAAAAGGGAGATTAAGTGGCAATTGTTTGAGAATTTGGCATAGAATTTTATATGTATGCTGTTGGCTGGTATAAAACTGCTGAAGACAGAAAATCAAAATGGAGACAGCCCTCTTTACTTCTCTTTCCCATTTTCAGGAAACATATTTATCAGTCTTCACAACAGGATATAGTAATAAATGTCAACTTTGCAGACATTCAACCTATTATTCCGCACTAAGCTTGACTAGGCAGAAGACTCTCAGAGACTGCTCAGCTAGATTATAATCTTTATTGCAGACAAGACTGAAGTCTTTTAAACATGTAGTTAATTGCCCAGGGCAATGCAAAGAAGGCAGCGCCTATATACCTTCAACCTCATCCTAATTTAACCCAACCCAACCATACTCCTGCTAAGAGAAGAAAAAGTTCTCACACTCTTCCTTGAATTGAAAGGAAGATGGAAAAGTCTGCATTTTGAACATCAAATGTTACCAATTTCTAGTCTTTGTCTATTTTTTTTTCTGTTCAGCCCATGGAATTTTGTACATTCAAAGAAACTGGACTAGAGTATAAAATTCTGCTTAAAATGAAATGGTTTTTCAAGCCATATTGGTTGAAGTTCCAAATTTATTGCAGTGGTGCAGTAAATGATTCATTGCGCCAGTGGCCTTCTGTTATCTACTATGGTCCTTTTTCCTTATTAGCTCAGATTGTTCTTGGTTTGATTTGTTCTACTCCAGCCTGTTGCATCATTTTGATAAACCATTGTCCAATATTTCCCTTCTCCATGGTGCCTCTTCCACACTGTAATTGCTCTGCTGCTGAAGCTGATCCTTCAGCTACCTGGTCAGTCTGATCCTTCAGCTACCTGGATGGATACTTTAAGAGTCTCACATATATTCAATGCTTTTGATGGATCATAGTTAACCTAATAACCATTTTCTGACTTAAAATTTACACCAACAGAACTAACACCTGTACCAAAATACAACTCCCACCAATGAAATGTTTATAGTTCTTAAATGTTAATTTGAATCCAAGTAAGAATTTGAACTATTTTGGCTTATATAGTTTTTAAGATCAGACCACCAACATTTGTCTTATCACAATTAATGAGTGTCATCTTATAGGTAGTGGTGGGATTCAAATAATTTAACAACTGGTTCTCTGCCTTAATGACTGGCTGGGTAATCGTGGCTCGGTGGTCATGTGACCGCATGGGCGTGGCCAACTCAACGTCACTCACGTCAATGGGTGCTTTGCCTTAGCTAGTACAATGTGATAAGGGTTAACCAGAGAGGCAGTTTCTGTAAGCAGGGCAATAAAGATTAGGCTAGAAACACCACCAGAATGTTTCCTTCCTGCCTTCCTTACAGGATTAGCCCTGTAAAGTGGAAAAAAACAAAATAAGATTTCTTCCAACAACTGGTTCTCCCGAATAGGTGCAAACTGGCTGAATCCCACCACTGCTTATAGGGCCTAGGAGCGAACCTTTTCAGCACCAAGTGCCAAAATCGGAGCATGTGCACATGTGCCGGAAACTGGCATGGCCGGTGTGCATGCATGTGCCAGAACCCGGAAGAGCAACGGGCAATGGCTCACTTGCCCAGAGAGATGGCTTTGCATGCCACTTCCAGCATGTGTGCCATAGGTTCGCCATCACAGGCCTAGGAAGACACATAGTCTATTATAGTCCCTGCCCTCTGGAACAGTATTGTTAAAGACCTGGTTGTCCTCCCAGACCTTGAGTTACAATGTTGTGGAGCCCCTTAGGTTATAGCTGGTGGTATATTCTTCCAATCAATTGTGATTGATCTCTATCTTTTTATTTGCACACTGTGCAAAGCCATCAAGGGGTCAGTCAGCCTCAGAATTTTATAGAGAAGTAAATATTCCTTAAAATTCATTGGATGCCTTTTTCTGGGGCCAGTGTTGGATGAAATAAGATTATTGCCATTGTCAAATTATTGCCATGATGTCATTGAGGAACTTTCTATAAAGCCCGTAGTAGTATTACCTTATTTATGAAGCCCTTACGACGTGTGATGAGCATAATCAGATAGCGCTTGAATTTTGTAATACGTCATCATTTGTGGTGGGTTTCTACCAGTTTGGACGAACCATTTGGTGGCGGGAGGCTGCGCCCACCCACCCGGATGTCATCACGGATGCTCTGCACATGCGCAGAAGGTTCTGTGCATGCGCAGAAGCACCACGCACAAGCAAAGCAAGCGAACGTGTGTGCTCCCAGTTCCGAACCGGTAGCGAAGGTAAGTAGAACCCACTACTGGTCATCATTATAAATAGTTTAATAGCTGTTCTTAGCCCTGCTGAGATGCCATTTTTTAAAAAAATACCGTTAGGTCTTTTTTTTTAAGCCTTTAGGTTATTAAGAGAGAATGAAAAAGTGGGGAATGTTAATTATGTACATTGAGGAAAAACTTCCACACAGACCCATAGCCTTGTTCACAATTTAGCTTGGGAAACAGTGATTTTTCAAAATAAAGAGGAAAGAATAAAGGAATAGCAGTTGTTCTGATTGCAATGCATTGAATTCAAGAAATATATGCTGATTAACATAAACTGAGTGACATGTTGTAAATCCCCCCCCCCCAAATCCTTTGAAACTATTCTAGAACACATTTAAAATCTGTGTCATGTTTCATTTTTCTACTGTGGTGAAGCCCCCTGGTAAATACCATTGGTCTATACAGCACAGAAGACCTTTCAAAGGTCAGACAGCCCCAAGGATCCCACAGTTCAACCCTGAGCTACAAATATTCTCTTCGATTGAGACCCTTCTGCCCATTTTCAAGGAATAGCTTTATGCTTTTGTGCTTAAATGTTTTCCCATGCTGTGTTTTCATTGTTCCTGACCATGGGAAGTTTTTTTTAAAGGCAGTCAGCTAAATGGGTTCATAACCATCTTGCAAATTCTTATGCGTAACATAAAAAAATACCTACAGAAGCCCAAGGTATGTGGGAAGACCTGGGAACAAGTTTCTAATGCATACCCTGTCTCTTTGGTTGCATCATTGCACATATTTGTGGACAGGGATAAATAATCAAAATAGTGTATAAATTGTCACATTGGGGTCTTCTCAGTCTTTTCTTCACCACAGACCCCCTTTAAACATCTTTTTGTGGCCATGGACCACCAAGACTTAGCTTATGCTTTAAATCATAACATTTCTACCAGCCTTTGTGTCCCCACCAAGTGGTCTGCAAACCTCAGGTTGAGAACCAGCGGCTTAGAATGGGTATCAAACTCGCGGCGTCATGTTGCCATCATGTGACGTATTATGACGTTTTTCCCTTCGTGGAACTGGGGTGGGTGTGGGCTGTGCGTGAGGCATCCGGCCCGCAGGCCACCAGTTTGATACCCCCGGCCTAGAAGATCTTGATTCAAACGACCACTTGCTCTAATGTGGACATTGCAGTTCATGTGACCACCTTTTGCGACCTTCTGGCAATCAAAGTCAATGCGGAAGCTAGATTCACTCAAGAAGCATGTTACTTAACAATTGCAGTGATTCACTTAACGACTGTGTCAAGAAGGATTGTAAAATGGGGCAAAACTCATTAAGTTTTGTCTTGCTTTCACAATGAAAATTTGGGCTCAATTATTGTGATAAACTGAGGACTACCTATAAGATTTACCTCAGGTATGAACTCTACTCTTGTTTTCTCAAAATGATAAAATACATAGAAGCAGAGGAGAAAAAAGGACAAAAGAAGAAGAAAACAGCCACCAAAATAAAAACTGGGATATGTTTTAGGCACCACTGGAAATCATGTTCATGGTTCATATCTTTTAAAATGCTTTTTATTTAAATTAAGCTGATCTAGATGTGTTTGATATTTTTTTGAAAAATATATAAATTTTACATGTTCTAGCTTCCCTAGAGCTATCTTTAAGATGGCATGCAGAGCCCTCTCTATGGGCACGCAAGCTGTCACCCCAGCTCAGCTCCTCCGTGAATGCACGCACACCACCTGTTGGCCAGCTGGTTTTTTGGTCTCTGCCACACATGTGCGGGGGGAGGGATGCATGTGAGAGATGCGGAGCATGCATGGGGGGCAGGGCGCATGCAGGAGGGTTGCGCATGCAAGCATGGAGGTAGGGTGGGGAGCATGCGTGGGAACTCATATGCATTGCATTATGGGTGTGTGGGCATGTGCACATGCTTTTGGCACTTGGTGCTGAAAAGGTTGACTCAGTGGCTAAGATGCTGAGCTTGTTGATCAAAAGGTCAGCAGTTCAGCGGTTCAAATCCCTAGTGCCACATAATGGGGTGAGCTCCCATTACTTGTCCCAGCTTCTGCCAACCTAGCAGTTCGAAAGCATGTAAAAATGCAAGTAGAAAAATAGGGACCACCTTTGGTGGGAAGGTAACAGGGTTCTGTGCACCTTTGGCATTTAGTCATGCTGGCCACATGGCCACGGAGACATCTTTGGGCAGCACTGGCTCTTTGGCTTTGAAATGGAGATGAGCACTGTCCCCCAGAGTCAAGAATGACTAGCACATATGTGTCAGCTGCCTCCAAATCACTATCAATTTGTCGTAGAAAATCATTCTGGTGTCATCCCTGTACTTTATAAATTGCACGTCATGCTACACAATTTAGTGAATGGGAACATGGGTTTTTTGTTTGTTTGTTTGCTTTCACCAAGGTTACAGATCAGTTTCACTTGCTGAGTTGAGAGTATCCTTGTTATCATAAAGGATCTAAAGTCAAATAATCACTTCTAGAATTCAATGCCAGCTGTAATTTTGCAAATACTAGCATATATCTTAGTGCTAAGGTTCTGTCATTTGTCTATCTGACCATGCTATGAAAGTCTCGGCTAGCTCAGCCACAGTTGTGCCAGATGCCGTGAGAAGAAACAAGCCAACTTGCTTTTCTTTTTCACCCATGACTTCGTTTATTGGGTCCACTACAAACCGGGTCTCAGTAATAGTTGAGGTCTCTCTGTACAAAGTCGGCGCTGAGAGCCCCTTTTTAACATCCCATGCTGCTCACGCCCCGCCCCATGGGTAAACTGCTCAGTTGATTGGATGCCCGGCTGCTTTCTCCCTCCTCGTCAGATGGCCTCAGCTGCCACGTCATCTGCCAGATCGCGGAACCAAGGGAGCTCTTCATAACACCCAAGCCTCATCTCCCACTATCCTAGCCGCCAGTGTGATGATTCCCTCCCCGTGCTTCCCAGACGCAGATCCCTGCACCACTCGAACGAGTCCTCAATAATTCGTCTTTTCGGATCTTTGATTAGGGGCTGCTCCCATGATCCAGATCCCTGTAGCGTCATGTGTCGAGCCAGAGTTGGGCTCAACAGAAAGTCATGTTGAGCTATGATAAAGGACCAACGTAGGTGTGGGGAGGGAGCTTGGTAACCACCAGTTTAGAGATTTGATGTCTACAGGCAATGTTTTGTCTACTCCTGCTATGGTCAGACAGATAGGATATCGGTAAAACCCAAAGTGTTTTTTTTTAAATCAGGGCAACCTGGTCTACCTAAATATGGGATGGAGCATACTGCTTCCACTTTCGCCTTTCAGCCCCAATCCAGGAGCCTTCACAGGCAGTCGCTTTCGCAACAAACTATTTATCATATTTTTACCGACAAAGGTGACAAACTATGTTTTGCATTAAATTTATCTTTCTAACAAATGTATATTTGTTGCAAAAGCAACTGCCTGCGAAGGCTCCTGGATTAGGGCTAAAAGGCGAAAGCGGAAGTAGTATGCCCCGTTCCATATTTGGGTAGACCAGGTTGCCCTGATTAAAAAACAACAATACTTAATCTCTCCCCTGGTATAACCGACAAAGCCAGGAGAGCCCGTGGCTTAGAGGTTAATAAGGTAAAGGTAAAGGTTCCCCTCGCACATACTAGTCGTTGCTGACTCTAGGGGGTGGTGCTCATCTCCGTTTCAAAGCCGAAGAGCCAGCACTGTCCGAAGACGTCTCTGTGGTCATGTGGCCGGCATGACTCAACACCAAAGGCGCACGGAACGCTGTTACCTTCCCACCAGAGATGGTCCCTATTTTTTCTACTTGCATTTTTATGTGCTTTCAAAACTGCTAGGTTGGCAGAAGCTGGGACAAGTAACGGGAGCTCGCCCCATTACACGGCAGCACTAGGGATTCGAACCGCTGAGCTGCGGTTAATACATTTACCTAATATGCGGTTAATACATCTACCTAATATGTAAGTAGCCCGGGTTCGAATCCCAGAAGGGTATGGCTAGCTGATGAGAGCTAATTAGATCTATACTAGTTTCCCTTTATTTCTTTGTTGGTAAATATAAATTTAACACATAAAACCCAAAGCTTTCATTTACTGCTATAGAGATAAAATTCATTTCGATATAATGATGTTTCTATCCATGAAGCAAATGAACTCAAACGATACGATGGATACAACCTATTAAAAAATAATACCAGTTGCTTCACAGTAAGAACGGACACTGGTTTATACAATCTTGAAGCAATTTCTGTCTTTCCCGTCTCAGGAAGGGCCGTATTCCTATGCTCTGATTGTGGTAGAAAGTGAGTTTGGAAGAGGTACTTTCCAGAAGAAACCTGTTTCACAATCCTTGTGCCTTTTACAATCATTGTGGTTTAATTGAAATTGAAAGAGGAAGTTCTCGGAACTGGAGAAAAAGGGAGGGAAGCTGTACTTGTATCATAACTGGGTTTATGAGTCTGGAAGAGTGTCATCTGGACATGATTACAGGTAGTTCTCAATTTACAACAGTTCATTTAGTGACCGTTTGAAGTTACAACAGCACTGAAAGAAGGGAATTATGACCATTTTTCTCATTTATAATAACTAGCCGCATCTCCATGGTCATGTGATAAACATTTAGATGCTTGGCAATTGACTCATATTTATGACCATTGCAATGTCCCAAGGTCATGTGATCACCTTTTGCAACTATCTGACAAGCAGGGTCAATTGAAAAGCCAGATATCTAACAACCTGTCTTACTAATTTAACAGTTGCAGTGATTCACTTAACAACTGCGGCAAGAACGGTCGTGCAGCGGGGAAAAAATCATTTAACAGATGTCTTTCTCAGCAACAGAAATTTCTGGGCTCAATTATGGTCCTAAATCGAGGACTACCTGCATTAATGTGTGTCTATTTGCATCTTCTTATATCTAAACTTGTACATTTGGGGGGAAAGAAGCAGGAATAAAACTCGTTTTAGTTGGTTGCAATTTCTAAAGATTTTTTTTTTTGCTTATCTTCATTATTAGCCTGCACCAAATGCATTTATTCTGAGAAACTCTTATGCTGACAATTGGTTGTTTACAGGGAACAGAATCGACATCTAAAACAAAGACAACATCCAATCATGAGCTTTTAATTCAGCTGTGTTGTGCCTGAGTCTCTATATTTACTATTTGCGGATTTCAATTCAACATTGTGCAATCACGAAATTCAAATCACATGTTTTGTAATGTCTTTCTTGGAGTTGTTTTGGTAAATAGATTCCAAATAGAAAGATCTTTCTTCTTTTCTTGAGCCGGCAGAAGATGCCACATAAAAACGATGAAATGAAATGTGCAGATGAGTTCATATGTTTTGGTCCAACATAGTTTAATAACTCACCGGAGTTGCTTTTTAAAAAAGGCATTTCAGTAGCACACAGCTCATAACTGCTCATGCAAATCTTATTCTCCGTTCTGAAATTCATTTTGTCAGTGTTGAATTGCACACACGGTTACACAAATAATTTTTGAAATTTTAATAACCCTAAACTGAGGAATCGCCCCAAAGTCTTGAGTTAAATGAGAAGATACTCAGACTTCCTGAAGCTGGTATCTTCTCAATGTTAGGATTGCCATTCCTAAAATTTCTAACCAGCTAAGACCTGTTATTAGCTAAGAATTTGTCGTAGTTTTCTTGGCACATCTGAATGATTCCAAATCAAGGAAACCATCTCAGAAAGAAATTCCAGACTGGTGAGTGGAAGGCAGATAGCTAACACACTTCACTCTCAAAAACTGATATACTGTAGTATAACAGTTCTGGGGCCTCTCCATTGTTCCTTACTTTTTTTGGTGGAGCAGGGGCTGGTCTTGACTTTAGTTAAAACTGCATTTGAAATATTTCTGGTTCATATCTCTCATCAACTAGATTATCATTCAGCTGCAGTTAAATAATCTAACTTTACCCCCATATTTTGGGCTGCACCTCTATTCAGATTTTGCCAGAATCATACACAACATCAAGCATCTTAAGAAAATTCTAAGAAACATGCACACCATGTTAGCATTACTGGCCCCTTTAATTAAACGTATAGAAAGTTGATTAACTGTTGCAGGTACTAGATAGCAAGTGCTGGATATCCCACAAGTACAGGGAATTTGGTTAAATTTGTTCACACCTTTCTGTTAATTTCTCAGGGACATAGCCTAAAAACAGTTTGAAGTTTCCTGTGTTTGGTCCATTGTTCAAAAAAATAATAATAATTCAATCCATTCAATGTTAAAATATTTTCCTTTATTCTCTATTAATATGGGATAAATATGGAATACACAATCAATATGAATGGAAACTTATCAAGGAGAGATACAACTTGGAACTAAGGAGAACTTCCCTGACAGTAAGAACAATTAATCAGTGGAACAGCTTGCCTTCAGAAGTTGTGGATGTGCCAATGCTGGAGATTTTTATATAGTGATTGGACAACCATTTGTATGGTATAGGCCTCCTACTTGAGCAGGGGTTGGACTAGAAGACCTCCAAGGTCACTTCCAACTGTTATTCTGTTAAATCTGTTATATCAGGGCCAAACTCAAGGCCCGGAACTCAAGGCCCGGAAGCCGGATTCGGCCCACAGGGTGCTTAGATCTGGCCTGCGGGGCTGCCCTGGAAACAGCGAAGGATCAGCCCACGGTGCCTCTGCCAGTGAAAACGGAGCTGCCCTCCTGAGCTCCATTTTGGCTGGCAGAGGGTTGCAGGAAGCCGTCGGAGTCAAAAATGGAGCTCAGGAGTTTGTTTTCACCAGCAGAGCGCTCAGGTTACCACAGGCGCCCCGGACACAAGTGATGTTGAGCTGGTCATACCCACGTCCGTCCCCCCAAGATCAAACACAACCCTGATGTTGCCCTCAATGAAATTGAGTTTGGTATCCCTATGTTATATGCTTAGATCAGTGTAAGACATCCAACTGAAGACATAAGCAGCTGAAGCAGTTTATGATCTTTATTCCTCAGTAGACATGGTAGGTTTGCCAACCTACTTATGACTGTATGACTATAACTTGTTGCTGGCAATCCTTATGATTTATATTGATATATTGACCATCAATTGTGTTGTAAATGTTATACCTTGATGAACGTATCTTTTCTTTTATGTACACTGAGAGCATATGCACCAAGACAAATTCCTTGTGTGTCCAATCACACTTGGCCAATAAAAAATTCTATTCTATAAAAAAAAAATTCTATTCTACCTCAGCTGAAGGGAGTTTGAGGATATCTTTTGCTGTAACACATTGCCTTTTGCCTTGCTTGCTCCAAGGGATGGGTGAGCTCTGTGCTTGGACAGTGAGCTGGTTCAGGGCCCCTTGAAGGATGGGGGGGGGGTTTGAGTTAGCGCAGGTCAGAATGGAGAATCCTGTAGCAATTTTTTTTCCTGGCTTCCCCTCGGCTATCAGCTTGAGTTGCTCATCCCATTTATCATCTTCCTACCTTGATGCAACCTTTAAGCTCAATAGGCACTAAGTCTGAAAATACTCTTTCCCTTCTGTTTAAGGCTGCGGTTTTTCTACACTGCAGCCCTCCTGTATGTGTTATATGATACAAAGACAGTATGCTCAATCAGATGTTTACAACCCCAGCTTAATAAACCGTGAGTTATTAAATGTAAATTGTTAATGTCTAAAGCAAGTCAATGCTCTGTGAAGCATTTTGGATACTGAGACACAATTACAATAACAATGTCAGCCCAAAGAGCAGAGAGTCACTATTTATAGATGGTATAGCTAATGTACAATGTCTTTATTTATCTGAGCAGTATGCTTTCATAGTTAAGGCACTTGCAGTTTGACCCTCTGCTGATTTTTCAGTGTAAATCTTACTTTTCTTCCATCTGTTTTTTATGAAGGAAATCTGTAGAGCTATAGATAGCTACAGGGCATGTTGAGACAAACGTTGAAGCATTTGTTTCTTAACTTCATAAATTAATGGGGGCTCATTCAGATCAGTGGTAGGTTTCTACCAGTTCTACCCGGTTCGGGCGAACTGGTAGCAGCGGGGGCGGGAGGCTCCGCCAACCCCCCCCCCCCGATGTCATCACGGATACTCTGCGCATGTGCAGAAGTTTCTGTGCATGCGCAGACATGGTGCATGCTCTCACATTTGCAAACCGGTAGCAAAGGTGAGTGAATCCCACTACTGATTCAGATCCCTGTCTATATGAAGCAAAGATGGGGAACAATGACCTTTTATGACTTGTGGACTTCAACTCCCAGAATTCCTGAGCCAGTCACAGTATTTCCCTTTAAATTATCTCTCTCTCTCTCCCTCCCTTCATCCATCCATCCTCCCTCTCCCCCTCCCTCTGAGAGAGAGAGAGAGAGAGAGAGAGAGAGAGAGAGAGAGAGAGAGAGAGAGAGAGAATAGTTTTATAGAAGCATCTATTCTTGATTGTTTTTTCTTTCTTTCACTAAACCCAATGCTCCATTGTTGCTTCCATTCTTGCTGACTCATAGCTGTCTTCTAAAAGTTGAAATTGCTCATTCAAGGTCCATTTTTATATTTTATAAATTCGGTTTGTTTGCTTTTGGTTTAACAATGCCTTTTTGAACCAATACCTTCAAGGAAAACTAAAGAACATGACTCAACCTGGGTCAGACTTTTATTTGTTTGAAAGACACCACAAACATTTATTTTATTTTTTTAACTTTCCGGCTCCGCTTGTGATGATGATGATTTAAGCTGGCAAACAATTTGGTTGCAAGTGCTTATTTTGATTCTGCCCACTGATGATAAACCATCTCATTTAAGAATAGGTTCAGATAAAGGCTGTTTTCAAACAGTGAGAATAGAGAATCTTTTCTTCTGAGCTTGTTCATCCCTGAGACTTGTTGCCCTCCCTCAGAAATAACCGAGAGCAGTGTCATTTTCTTCAAAATTTAACTCTGTTGATAACAGAGGCTTTTTTTAAACTGAGAAGTCCTTGCTGTTGTGCATTCTTGGCATTCCTGTTCCTCTTGCAACAAAGCACAAAAAAACCCCCATGAAACATGAGGTTCTCAAGCATCCAGCTTATCATATTAAGACATCACAATCCAAGAAAACTTCATTAACCCTGAATTCTTGCACTCTGGGTGGTATTGTTTTCAGTGCCAGGTATGTAATGTAGGCCCTTTTAATGCCTTCTGGTGCCATCTCATAACTTTGGGTGAGAAAAAGAAAGTTATTATTATTATTATTATTATTTATTCGATTTTTATACCGCCCTTCTCCCGAAGGACTCAGGGCGGTGTACAGCCAAAATAAAACAAGCAATACAATATACAATTAAAACCCAAATTAAAAAACTTATTACACCATTGGCCTAAAACTTTAAAACATATAAAACTAAAAACCCATTAAAATTCATAATACAAATTTAAAAACCCAATAAAATTTAAGATTTAAGCCAGCCCCGCGCGAATAAATAGATGTGTTTTCAATTTGCGGCGAAAGGTCCGAAGGTCAGGTATTTGGCGTAAACCAGGGGGAAGTTCGTTCCAGAGGGTAGGAGCCCCCACAGAGAAGGATCTTCCCCTGGGGGCCGCCAGCCGACGTTGTTTGGCAGACGGCACCCTGAGAAGTCCCTCTCTGTGTGAGCGTACGGGTCGTTGGGAGGCATGCGGTAACAGGTGGTCCCGTAAGTACCCAGGCCCTAAGCCATGGAGCGCTTTAAAGGTAGTAACCAAAACCTTAAAGTTCTGATAGCTTGGAAATTTTAATAGCTTGGTAAACCCATGATTGTAAAGTTAAGGCTGGACTACTAGTATTAGCAGGGTTGACATTCCAGAATTTGCATATTTGTCTATCTGTATTTCCAAGAGTTCAGAGCTACAGTATATTCATGGTTCGCCTTATTCTTGTTATAAACTGTTCAGAGAGACTTGTATCCACTCTGAGTTTCGTTCTGACTGTTGGCTGCTTAACCACCTGATGTTCTTGATGTTCTGAAGTTGCTCAAACTTGTTTTGGACCTAATTAGAAGTCCTCCACCTGAGGTTGTCAAAATTTGACAAATCAGCACTTCATAATGTTTGAAAATCACTAACCATGGTGGGTGGGTTTTTTTTGGTTTTTTTTTGAGGTGCACGCTTAGCTTCTTGCTGATGCTTTCGTTTTTTTCATGACAGACTTTAATGGCTGGTGTTTGTCATTAAAATAAAATATGTAGCTTTAAAAACAAACTTCTGTCTATCTATCAAGTTTACAGGATTTGTTCTGGTGGCCATCTATTCTTGGTTTGACCCCTTCCCTTTCTTTTCCCTTCTCCTCCCCATGCTGTCAGCTACATTTTTTTCCCCCAATGAAACAAACAGGAGATGCTCTACATTTTTCAATAATATAGAGAAACTAGACTCTAAGCTTGTTTTCTGGTGTTTAGGAAAGAGGGTCAGTTACCTTTTGTGGTCCTGCAGGGGGTATTCTAAAGAATTAATGAGGTAAAACTAGCAAAGCACTTTGGAGATGCAAAATGTTATGTAGGATCAACCGTAATTATAAGTAGGGCCACTTTTTATCTTCTTGTCACCTCAGTTTTCATGACTGTCAGTTGACTGACACATAGGTTGGCAGTTAAGAAAGATGGCTGCCTCCCTAATCAGAGACATTCGGAGATGCCGGTTTTAATTACAGCCCACGTTTGAAATGCAGGTTGGTGTTTTTGATGTGGAGCAAAGAGCTTTGTGGTTTATCAGTACAGAGGCTGATTGAGCAGGAATAAAAAGGGACCTGATTTTTCAGCCTTATGCATCCTGTCCCTCCACAGCTAAAACAGGGTTCAGCAGCTGAATAGTTTTTGTATCAGTGTTATTAAAAATTTAAGCCGTGGGAGCTGCATGTCCTTGTTCTCTGACATTTGAAGGTTTCCGTTGTTCTAAAAAAGACAGTCTTTTAGCCAATCTATAATGGAAGGAATTGTTCAGTCGCTAAGTCGTGTCCAGCTCTTTGTGACCCCGTAGACCAGGGGTATAAACTCGATTTCATTGAAGGCGGCATCAAGATTGTGTTTGATCTTGGGGGCCTGAGGTGGGCATGGACAGGGTGGGCATGGCCAGCTTGATACTATGCATGTCGGGGGCACCTGTGGTGCCCAGGTGCTAAGGCAGGACTTCCATCAGACCCTCTCTCACTCTTAGGAATCTTCCTTCCTTCCTTTTCTTCTTTTTCCTTCCCTCTTCCCTCTTCCCTCTTCATTCTCCTTTCTTCTTTCTTCCCCTCTTTCCTTATTTTTCCTTCCTTGCTCTCTTCTCATTTTTACTTCTTTGTCTTTCCTCTTTCCCTTTCTTCTTTCCTGTCCCTTCTTGCATGCTGAAATGGAAAGGGAGAAACATTCTTCCTTTTGTTTTGTTTTTAGTTTGTATTGCTAGCCCTCTGCCCTGCCCCCGAGCTCCATTTTCACTTTCAGAGGGTTTCAGGAGGCTATCACGGCTGAAAATGGAGCCTGGGAAGGCCATGCACAGCCCTCCTGAGCTCCATTTTCCCTGGCAGAGGCACTGCGGGCTGGTATTTTTCTGTTTCCAGGCAGCCCCACAGGCCAGATCTAAGCACCCCATGGGCTGAATTCTGCCCCTGGACCTTCAGTTTGACACCCTTGCCATAGACCATAGCTTGCCAGGGCCCCCTGTCCTCCACTGTCTTCCAGAATCCTTCCAAACCCATACCACTACTTCAGTGACACAATCATCTCATCTTCTGCCATCTCCTTCTCTTTTTCCCTTCAGTCTTTCCCAAAATCAGGGTCTTTTCTAGTGAGTCCTCTCTTCTCATTTGGTGTCCAAAATATTTGAGTTTCAACTTCAGTATCTGTCCTTCCAAACAACAGTCAAGGTAGATTTCTTTTAGAATTGACTGATTTGAACTTCTTGCAGTCCAAGGGATTCTCAAGAGCCTTCTCCCAACACCAGCAATTTGAAAGCATCAATTCTTTGGCACTCAGCCTTCCTTATGGTCCAACTCGCACAGTCATACATTACTGTTGGGGAAACCATAGTGTTATGGTCCGCCAGCAGCCTGCGGAGCTGACAGCAGAGTTGGACAGTGAGAGGCTGGGGAGGAACATGGGCCAGTCCTGGAGTCTGGGGAAGGCTCGGACGAGGGCTCTGTGTCAGAGGCAGAGATGGGGCCAGGGCCATCTGGGAGTTATGTGCAGACTCTGGAGCCTCCAGAATCAGACATCAGAGAAGCAGAGGAACAGGGGGAGCCTATTCCTAGTGCACACATGCGCAGAGCTTCCAGAAGGCAAGAGCAGTTAAAACAAAAGGGACGACTTGGGAGTAAGGCTTGGAGATGATTGGTCCCTCCCATAAGACATAAAGGAAGAGCAATGGCACGTGGGCCTTTGCAGGAAGCAACGTTGTGGATGGTGTCGGTTTGTACTTTGAAGCTCCGTTTTTGACTCTGTGTTTACATGTGGCCTTGCTAAGATAATTGCCAATTAAGTCTTTGGCAGCGTGTCAATGAAGATAAAGGAAGCCTAGGTCAGAACACATAGCTTTGACTGCACAAATTTCTGTCAGCAAGATGATATCTCTGCTTTTTAATATGCTGTCTAGGTTTTCCATAGGTTTCCCCCCCAAGGAGTAAGCATCTTTTAATTTCATGGCTGCAGTCACCATCTTCATTCTTGGAGCCCAAGAATATTAAATTTGTCACTGCTTCCATTTCTCCCCATTCTATTTGCCAGGAAGTGGTGAGACCGGATGCCATGACCTTAGGGTTGTTGTTTTTTAATGTTAAGTTCCAAGCCAATTTTTGCACTCTCCTCTTTCACCCTCAGCAAGAGGCTTTTTAGTTTCTCTTCATTTTCTGCCATTAGAGGGTATCATCTACTTATCTGAGGATTGATATTTCTCCTAAACAATCTTAATCCCAGTTTGTGATTCATACAGCCTAGCATTTTGCATGAAAATGGAAGAAGAGGGTCATTAAAAAAAAATCAGAGACACCTATGAGAATATTAATAAATTATTAATATTTTAATATTAATAAAAATGTTAGACCAGCTGTTTTGGTCCAAAGGAGTACTGAAATTTCCTTATTTAAACTTCTTAAGACTTGAAACAATGCCTCTTGGCAACAGATCTTATGGAGTTGAAAAGCTGAAGCGATTTCAAAATATCCCATGCTGTTGGTTGATTCTTTCCTATTTTCTGCTTTTGAAGAGCAAAAAATGATTTCAAAAAAAAACACAGATGCAGTGTGATGAACTTGGCTGCATGTTATCAGTAGTTGGCTCTTTTTTTTTTTTAAAGCATTCCCTCTGTTGTGAAAATGGGTCTTCCATTTGGCAAAGAAAAATCGTTTGTTTTTCCTTAATGGATGTTTTATGTCCTTTTTAGGTGCTCTTTCCAGCACTTGTAACATACACCTCTTCCTTATTCTATGTGAAATCACAGCTGCCAGTTCTTTAGCTTTGGTTGGCCTCCATAAGCATCGGGTTTTTCTCAAGAACCTAGAATTTTGTAACGTATTGCTGTTATATATGTGCAGATCCAAGCAGCCTGGCCTTTTGCACTTGACAGATGGGAAATTTTGTCAATGAACATTTTTTTTTTTGAAGTGCCATCAAAGGTTTTTTGGGTGAGGGCTTTCTTGTAGATGTTTCATTACCCAAACCAGGTAACATCATTGGTTTTAAGATTCTTTGTAGTCTCCAGTACAAGTATTAAAAAGGCACAACCCCGATTACTTTCTCAGACCAGAGAATGTCTGCCAGTATTTGCTGAGATGCTATAAAATATAACACACGAATTATTCTAGCAATACTGCAATTCATATCTGCTTTTTCCTTAAATATCGTATTCAAATTGAATAAAAATTGCCTTCTTTTGCATACTTAAAGTCCTCAGAAAAAATGTTGGGGCCTGGATAGGAGATTTATATCCCCATATATCTGAAGGAAAGAGATCATATAGCTTGCTTAAAATTGTGTCTGTGACCACATATGGACCAAATATGCCTGTCGCTCATTTGCACAACCACTATGCTGCTTAGATGGGTACGTGGTGGCTCAGGGGCTAGGACGTTGAGCTTGTCGATCGAAAGGTCGGCAGCTCAGTGGTTTGAATCCCTAGTGCTGCTGTGTAAACAGGGTGAGCTCCCGTTACTTGTCCCAGCTTCTGCCAACCTAGCAGTTTTGAAAGCACGTAAAAATGCGAGTAGAAAAAATAGGGACCACCTTGGTGGGAAGGTAACAGCGTTTCGTGCGCCTTTGGCGTTGAGTCATGCCGGCCACATGACCACGGAGACATCTTCGGACAGCGCTGGTTCTTTGGCTTTGAAATGGAGTCGGCAACGACTAGCACATATGTGCGAGGGGAACCTTTACCTTTACCTTTTATGCTGCTTAGATGCAGGAACATGTATATTTAGTCTTGTAATGACAACTGTGATTCAGGAATAATCCTCCTCCACCACCACCACCTACTCCTCCTCCTCCTCTTTGGAACATATTGATATATTTTATTTAACAGATATTCTAACTTGGTAAGAGGTTATTGACTGCCTAATATAAAGGAAAGGGTTTCGTCTGTCTAGTTGTGTCCGGCTCTAGGGGTCAGTGTTCATCTCTGTTTCTTAGCCAAGCGAGCCAGGTTGTCTGAAGACATTTCCATGATCATACTATGCACCAAGACGCACAGAATGCTGTCACCTTTCCACCAAAATGGTACCTATTTATCTACTCGCATTTGAATGCTTTCAAACTGCTAGGTGAGCAGGAGCTGAGGCAAGAACGGGAATTCATCCCATCATACATTGCTTAGGTCTTGAACCGGCGCTGTCAGCTTTCCAGTTGAAAAGCTCAGCATCTTTAACTGCATCATGCAGCTTAATATATTATAGAGAATCACGGAGATTCCAAGAATGTACTGTACATCACTATTTATCTAGCAGATCTGTTTCCTCTTTCCATTAAATTAGAAATTGCTTTCAAAGTTATTGAAGATATGGAAGGACTTTATGAGTCAAGTGTTACGTTGAAGTTTTGGAAAAAGATGTGGCACTCAAACTATGTTTGGAAAGTTTTGTCTAGTAGAATAACAATCAACAAATATACTGTACATTGCCTGAACTATATAAAAATAATATGCTTCGATCTGCAGGAAGAATAAATGGCTATGCAAAAGTTAGCATTTTTCTTCATATGAGAGCATACAAACAGTTTTGTATGTTCCCTCACCTTTGTGGGAAAGACCAATATAATTAGAAAGCAGTAAGTATGTTGGAATTCCTAGTGTCATCAAAAGGTATTTGACAGCAATGTGTTGAGTGTTTACAAAAATATATTGGAATAACACACACTGTTTGTGAGATCGGGATATAACAACTTTTTTGGTACTATTTAAATGCTGTGTGTATAGCTTCTATTTGCATCTGAAAGTGCATTAAATGTTTTATACCATGGATTTGAACATAGAATACAAGAAGGTTGATTTTATACATTTCTATCTTAGAATAGCCTTAGATATATATTTTTTTACAAGAGAATATATATTATAAAATCCCAGATGGCTAACTTAATGATTCCAACCGTATTCTGTGAACCTGCTATCTTTTTGAGAGCACTCAATAATTGTAGCATTAACCAAGCAAAGGAGAAAATAAGTATTTTATCATGCTAGAATATTTTTACAATGACACCTTTTGGTTCTTAGGATGCTTGTGGATCTTAGTGTTGTATCACTGCCTCAGTGCAAATGTGAATGGCTGGAAACTTAACTGATGTAGATTTTTGCCATCCTACAGAATCTAGGTTGTTGTACAATCAGGCCAGAAATGCACTAACAAGGGAGATCAGAGCAGCAAAAAGAAGCTACTCTGAAAAGCTAAAGAATCAGTTTTCAGCAAATGAACCAGCAAACATGTGGAAAACTCTTAAAAATATCACCGGCTATGGCAAACCTCCCTCCCAGGCTGAAGGTAATCAACAACTGACAGATGACCTGAATGAGTTTTACTGCAGGTTTGAAAGGAAACTACAGCCACCTATCTCCACAACCCCCATCTCAGACACACCAACAACAGCCAAGCCTCCTACAACTGACCCCATTTCATTGGGTTCACAACCCCTAGTGATCACAGAAAAGGAAGTGCAGGACCTATTTCACAGACAAAAGCCAGGAAAAGCTCCAGGCCCAGACAAGATAACTCCTTCTTGCTTAAAAGTCTGTGCTGACCAATTGGCCCCCATCTTCACCCATATTTTCAATAAATCACTAGAGATGTGTTATGTTCCTTCTTGCTTCAAACGCTCTACCATCATCCCAGTGCCGAAGAAGCCCACCATCAAGGAACTGAATGACTACAGACCAGTTGCTCTAACATCTGTAGTCATGAAAACCTTTGAAAGGCTAGTGCTTTCCTACCTGAAAACCATCACGGATCCGCTGTTAGACCCTTGCAATTTGCATACCGAGCAAATAGATCAACAGATGATGCTGTTAATATGGCTCTGCACTACATCCTACAACATCTTGAGTCTCCAAAGACCTATGCAAGGGTCCTTTTGTAGACTTTAGTTCAGCATTCAATACCATCATTCCAGACATTCTTCTAACTAAGCTAAACCAGCTACAGGTACCGGAACAGACTTGTAAGTGGATCACAAGCTTCCTAACAAACAGGAAGCAGCAGGTGAAGCTAAGCAAGATCACATCAAATACCTGTACAATTAGCACAGGGCCCCCAAGGCTGTGTGCTCCCCACTTCTCTTCTCTCTGTATACCAATGACTGCATCTCCAATGATCCATCTGTTAAGCTACTGAAGTTCGCAGATGACACAACAGTGATTGGTCTCATTCGAGACAATGACGAATCCGCATATAGGCGAGAGGTCGAATGACTAGCCTTGTGGTGCAACCAAAACAATCTGGAACTGAACACACTCAAAACCGTAGAAATGGTGGTAGACTTTAGGAGAAACTCTTCCATACTTCCACCTCTCACAATACTAGACAACACAGTATCAACAGTAGAAACCTTCAAATTTCTAGGTTCTATCATATCGCAAGATCTAAAATGGACAGCTAACATCAAAAACATCATTAAAAAAAGGACAACAAAGAATGTTCTTTCTGCGCCAACTCAGTAAGCTCAAACTGCCCAAGGAGCTGCTGATTCAGTTCTACAGAGGAATTATTGAGTCTGTCATTTGCACCTCTATAACTGTCTGGTTCGGTTCTGCAACCCAACAAGAAAAACACAGACTTCGGAGGATAATTAGAACTGTAGAAAAAATAATTGCTACCAACCTGCCTTCCATTGAGGACCTGTATACTGCACGAATCAAGAAGAGGGCCGTGAAAATATTTACAGACCCCTCGCATCCTGGACATAAACTGTTTCAACTCCTACCCTCAAAACGACGCTATAGAGCACTGCACACCAGAACAACTAGACACAAGAACAGTTTTTCCCGAAGGCCATCACTCTGCTAAACAAATAATTCCATCAACACTGTCAAACTATTTACTGAATCTGCACTACTATTAATCTTCTCATAGTTCCCATCACCAATCTCTTTCCATTTATGACTGTATGACTATAACTTGTTGCTGGCAATCCTTATGATTTATATTGATATATTGACCATCAATTGTGTTGTAAATGTTGTACCTTGATGAACGTATCTTTTCTTTTATGTACACTGAGAGCATATGCACCAAGACAAATTCCTTGTGTGTCCAATCACACTTGGCCAATAAATTCTCTTCTCTTCTCTTCTCTTCTCTTCTCTTCTCTTCTCTTCTCTTCTCTTCTCTTCTCTTCTCTTCTCTTCTCTTCTCTTCTCTTCTATATTAAAAGAACAGTTGCGAAAAGAAAAAAGATAAAGCCAGGCAGAAAAGTATTTCTGAAGAAAGTTGGTTTTATACTAGATGATGGGAGAAAAATAAAAGTCTGTAGGAGAAAACTAATGAACTTTCTGCTTATCTACACAAGCCTTATTAATGAATAATTCTGAAAGAGACTTTAGAATGTTCCTCTTGAACAGCTAGGAAAAACCTAACCACTCATGAAAGAACATTATCTCTCAAGTCAAAGAACTGAAATTTCAGATATGATTTTATGTTGTTTTAATCAAGGGCTTTACATTCAACAAAAGCATGCATCCTTAGTAATTCAAGCACAAGCGAAAGTTGACTTAGTAGCACCCACTACTGATAGCTGATTAAAGGGGATAAGATCACTTTTCTATCTAATCCTTATCTGAGAAAATTACTCCCTTAGTTGCAACAAACAGGCCCAATGGAAGCACAGCTAAGCATCTTAAATTGTTAGATTATCTGAAGGGCGGGGGGGTGGTGGTTTCTGTGGGAATCCTTTTAGAAATCAGTTGTAAGTAATAGCCCTTTCCAGCTAGGCAATGTTGAAAAAATAGATGGATAACTTTCATTGTTCAGATGTGGACTGGTTGAAGATTGTTGAAGAAAATAGACCTTAGGTAACACATACATACATACATACATACATACATACATACATACATACATACATACATACAAGTAAATCTTATCAAGGTATAATTAACCATCCGTCAGAATACAAAAATTGCAGTATATTCAAATTAAAAGGTGACGCAGTGGCTTAGTGGCTAAAACATTGAGCTTGTTTATCAGAAAGGTCGGCAGTTCGAATCCCTAGCACCACGTAAGGGAGTGAGCTCCCGTTACTTGCCCTAGCTTCTGCCAACCTAGCAGTTCGAAAGCATGTAAAAATGCAAGTAGAAAAATAGGGACTAACTTTGGTGGGAAGGTAACAGCGTTCCGTGCTCCTTTGGCCACATGACCAAGGAGACGTCTTCAGACAGCGCTGGCTCTTCGGCTTTGAAACGGAGATGAGCACTGCCCACTAGAGTCAGGAACAGCTAGCACATATGTGTGAGGGGAACCTTTACCTTTATTCAAGTTAAAGATATTTGCAAAGGAAAAAAAAAATCCGTTCAGTTTTAATTTGGCATCCAAATGAAGTTTAGCCAAATACAGAGTCACTAGATGGCATGTTTGATTTCATTAAGTGGTAACCTTGTTTTTCTGGCTTAAAGATTTTGGAACTTACTAAATTTATAGTATAATAATAACAACAACTACAACAACAACAACAACAACAACTGTAGTGGTAATGGCAATGATGTGATAATACAAACCCTTAGACTGTTAGTGGTAACTAAGAGGCTTGTTGATATTTTTAACAAAGAGGTGAAGACTGTTGCCATTACAAATGTCCCCCAAAGTTTGTGATAGCCACGAGTGAAGATAAAAAGCTGACGTGGATCTTATGGTGAACTAGAAAATCAGTTGATCAATCAAAATTTGTTGCAATTATAGACCTATTTTAGTAATAGTTTTGTTACATTAACTTTAAGTAAAATGCTCAAGTTGATTTGAATTGATACCATCATCTTATGTTAAATTTGGCAGAACCTAGCACAAAAACTATTTTAGTCCCATTTAGATGCAAGCAGATGAAAGGCAATGCAGATAAATATTCCATCTGAGAGTGTCTGCGGTAAGAAAAGTCCAATTACATGGCCATATGCTTTAAAAATGTTTTTGGAGTCCACATTCAAGCAACAGTGACAGAAATATATTAAAACAGACCATAGTAAAAGTAAAGAGCTTTGTCAGATGAAGCATAGTTCTCTGGAAGCACTACTGCATTTAAAATACATTGTGGTAACAAAATAGTTCAAAAGTGTTTAGATTGGACCTTTCCTATGGTAATTCACTGTTGTCTTTATATATGCAGACCTGAGTATCAGAGAGTAACTGGGCTGCATGTTTAGCCTGTTGTTGTATTATGAATCTTAATGATGGCAGCATTTTCAGTTCCATGGTTAAAATGTGTCATCTATGAACCAGGAACGAGGACATAAATTATTTTGTCAAAGAATTTTTAATCAGTTTTGATGAAATGTAAAATAATTCCATATTTGGGTTGGTCATAATTTATCAGTAGGATTTGATTTCCCTGGCTACATAACTATTTAGAATTTTATTTAATTATAGTAATGTGAAAGTAACATTGCTTTCATCTATCTTGGAAAGTTCCACCCAAAAATGCCAGACAGATGAAGGATTTTCTTTTGAATATTTTGCAAAGAGATCTAAATGGTTCATTACTTCAGATTCTTTTTCTCCTTTGAACGTTTGTTGTTTACGAAAACAAACTCAAAACAAGCCTACCTACTTGTGATTTTGGCTTTTACGTACTAGTTCAGGGAAAGTATATCTTGTGTTGCTCTGTGATCAGAAAGCATATTTGTTATTCCTTGAATAAATTAAACCAGATTTTATGCTGCTGTAAACATCTTTGGAATTTCTCTTCTGCATCTAAACGTTCATTTACAAAGTATTAGAGTTGGTTGCCTTGGAATGATGCCTCAGAAAGAGTATGTTTTGATTATTGATTAATAATCTCTTCACTCTAAATTGCCATATTTTGTTCACTCTTCTAGTGAATAGGAGTATCTTGCATTAGAATTGCCCTTCTGTCTCTTTTAGCACAAACCAGTTCTTTTCTTCGAGCAGGCAAGAGTATCAATTTGTCTTTAGTGGTTCCTAATCCACATTAAGGATAACATACTCAAGATTGCTTAACAAAGATTATATTCACTTTAAAACTACCTCTTTGTGCTTACAGCTGAATTCTTAGAAATAAGAGAAGCAGAGAAATGTAATTTGACAGGAAAAGTTGCACAAAAGCTCTTTCTTTGTCCTTCTACTTCCTTTATAATATTAGCTATGACCTCAAGGAGAGCTTTCTTATTTATAAAGAGAAATGTGCCATTTTAATCCTAGGCTAATTAATCATAATTATGCCAGAGGGAAGTAGCCTAGTATGCTATCAATGAATTCACACTCTTGAATATCTGATTGAGAAATAGGAAATCTTAAAGAATTGTGAATACTGATAGGGAGGAATATAAAATGGAGATTTTTGACTCCAGACGTGGTAGCCAGCTCATTCACGTTAAGTGCTAGATTAATGCTAAAATCTTTTTCCCCCCCCTATCTTTAGGGAGGAATTTACGTGGGAAGAGGGTGCTAATGGTACCTAGTAAAAATTCATCTAGATCAGGGGTGTCAAATTGACCTCACAGCGGGACCACGTGATGTACCGGGACTTTTCTTCCCTTCGCTAAACCAGGCATGGTGGGGCCAGTGCGTGACGCCCCTGGCCTGCAGGGCTGTGAGTTTGACAGCTCTGATCTACATTCACCAAGATTTTATAACCAATCTGCATCCAGCTGATCGAAGCTATTTAGAGAAGTATCTCTGGAAACATCTCTTGGAAAATGCTGGTCTTTAGAGAGTACAGGGGGTGAAATGCTTTTATAAGATTTCCAATCAATCATAGATTTGCTTGTCAGTTATTTTGGGAAACTGAGGGAAGGGGGAATTATTGTGATTGTACTTGGAAAAACAAAGATCTCATGAAATTAGCCAGCCAGTAAATGGCCCTGTTCACCTGTTTATTGTTCACCCAGTAAACAGATCCCCAAACCTGTGAATAAAGAAAAGGAAGTTTTCTATATATTTGATGAACGATAGACGTGCAAAATGTGAAATATAGATGAGGAGTTGCAAATTTCCAGATGTAAACTTGGTGTTTCAGTGGGTCTAAAATACAACCATATATTTATTTCAACTCTTTTTTTTCCTTGATTACTAGGTGGAGAAGACCGATATACTGTATTGTTGTTGTATCTTGGATTATCCAGTTGAGGACATTGTGATTTGAATTGCCATGTTGAATTGCCAGTTGCCATGGCCTCTTCTTATGATTTGGAGGGGGGGGAAAAACATTTTCCGTCTCTAAAATTGATCAGTGGGTGACTGGACATGACAATGTGGCTGAGAGAATGTCGAAGAGATCTCAAAGCAGTTTGGCAATTAGAAGAGCCACAGGAGTGATAATTAATGTTGTGTAACTAGTCAGAATAAAAAAATAAATAAAAATTAACATTTGTGGCCTTCCGTAGATGAGCTGCTTAGAAGAACATTGCCTTCCTAGACCCATCTGTGAGGGAAAAGAAAATAACATAATAAAAATAAGCAAATAAATGCATCATATAAACATGGATAAGGATGTTAAAAATAAGAATAGTAGAACATTTTTTTAATCTTAAATTTCAAAGTGTGATTATTGCAGATAATCTAGCTGTGATGACAGGATAAGTCCAGAAAACTATTATTAATCTGTTTATGAAAACTATTAACTGATGAAATATCCCAATTCATGAGAAAGAAATGTAAAAAAATATTTGTGAATATGAATGCTGTGATTGAGAACATTACTTCCTCCATGTGTGCATCTAATGGATAGAACCCGTTTTCCCAAAAAGTACATTATATGTGGCAAAGTTAAAAAAAACAAACAGAGGTGACTGTAAGGGAAAAAAACATTTCTAATTAAAGGACACATACTTTGATTCAGAGGTCTTAAATCTTTCCGGCTTTGCAGACTGATGGGGGGTATTGTTCCGCCACTCGTGCAAATGGAGCTTCTCATGCGCACGTGAGTGCCCGCTGTTTGGGTAGCCCAGTTCTGAATGGGCTGCGGCCTGGTACTGGGCCGCGGCCCAGGTGTTGGGGACTCCTACCTTAATCTTCCTAATGCTTTGTCTAAATTGGAGGTAAGGAACCTATGACAATCAGTGCCTGGATCACCTCCCCTGTTGCCCTCAGTCATGAATCTGCTTTTGTGCACTGTTCTTCAGATGTGAGATTTCATGCCTTGAAGAAGCGTGAATAGCATTCTCCAATAAGAATTGTGAGAAGTAGAGATAGATAAATAGATAGATAGATAGATAGATAGATAGATAGATAGATAGATAGATAGATGTAACTAACGCATATGAAATGATCTAAGGCAGTGATGGATAACCTTTTCGGCACTGAGTTGCTAAGACTGGAGCTCGCGCCCCGCAGAGCACCGGGACCTGGAAGAGAGCAGCTAACTAGCTGGTGCACATGCACATGGTGGCCAGCTGCTTTTCCGGTTTCCTGCCCGTGACGGAACCCGGGAGAGCATCTGGCGACAGCGCACGTGCCCACAGAGAGGGCTCTGCATGCCATCTCTGGCATGCATGCCACAGGTTCTCCATCATGAATCAACAACTGATTCTGCACAACTGATTATCATGTTGTTGTTGATTCTTGATAACCACATAGATTTTGATGATCTGTCCCTATCCTGGTCCTTCATCTTTTTTACTTATCCTTACTGGAATTCAATCTGTCCACCTTGCTATTAGTTGGATCCTTCCACCTTTTCTAGCATTATAGATTTCTCCAGAGAGATGGATCTTTCACTTAATGTGATCAAAGTGGGATAATTTGAACCTGGTCATTTGTGTGTCGAGTGAAAACTCTGGGTTGATTTGTTTGGTTTTTTGGTTATTCACAGTAATGTAAGGAGTCTTCTCCAGGTTCAAAAGCATTTCCCTATCTTGTTTCTCCAAAGTCTACCTTTCTCTTGCTTTTTGTTTTTTGATACTTTCCATCGGTATCAAAATTTGGAGAAACAGAAGTTGTACCCTAAATCAGACTTAATCCAACTTTGCATGTAAAGACAGTTATATTCCCAAAAACAAATTGAGTATGAAAGTATTAAGTGTTGTTTGTATTATTTTGATGTTTCTCTTCTTCAGAGAAGGAAAGACACTGATCTTGTTATGGGAAGAGACTTAAGACTACTTGAAACATGATCATCACAGGCTTCCTGTGTGCTGAATAATCACACTGTACTTGACTTGAGATGTGTTTTGTTTTTGGTTGAAGAGGATGAAGGGTTGGGACTTTCTGCGAAGCAGAAATTACCCAGATGGTAAGTGGAAAAAAAAAAAAGAGACGTTCATTTGGATTAAGAAAAGATGGTTGACTGTCTCTGCAAAATACATTAAATCTTCAGGAATTAAAAAATAATACTGTTTATAATAATGGGGAATATTGTTTGACAAGAGATTCCTGGTGCTGAAGCTTATGATGTTTGGCTAGGTGCCATATTACACACTTGTTGCAATTGTATGCCTTGAAAAACGAATACTGTAGTGTACAACTTAGATGAGAACTTCATAAATCAAGGAGATTCACTCGATCCTGTTTGACTTGACTCTGTGCCAGCTATACATATGCTTATACATCATGCATTTGGGGTTGGAGATGACATTTTAATGATTTGATTAGTTTAGGAACAATACTCCCATTGTATGTGCTGCAATTACATTAAGTGCCATGTGAAGTTGTTACATTACAGTGAACCTTGCATTCTTTTTCTCTCCATATCCTATCTCTATTCCAGATTCAACTGATAATTTAACTCAGTCCTTTTTTTTAAAAAAAGGAACAGTTCAATTAATAAAGCTGTTGATCACATAAAGGGAGGACATGGTTGTGTGTGAAAATGCCAGAACGTTACAAAATATTATTTCCCGCAGCAGAGGGGGCTTTGTAAAAGCTGATAAAATCATTAAAACGTGTTATTCAGGCTTTTGTTTTTACCACCTTGTGTTATTTGCCACTTTCACTAAAATGGTGCCCATGACTGAAAACTCTACCTTGTTTTTCCCAAAGGTCTTTTTTCAAGAGGTAAGTGGTCTTTCTGGTTTTTCTTTGACGATGTTTCGCTTCTCATCCAAGAAGCTTCTTCAGCTCTGACAGCATTTCCCTTCTATTCCCTACTATCCTGTTACCTCTTGAAAAAGAACCTTTGGAACAATATGCTGTCTAGGTTTGCCATAGCTTTCCCCCCAAGGAGCAAGCATCTTTTAATTTCACGGCGCAGTCGCCATCTGAAAGTCCACTTACCTCTTGAAAAAGTTCCTTTGGGACAACCATGACCTGGATGACTTGAGACTCTCCATAGACATGTACCATGTTTTATTCATAGCACTGCCAAACCATGGCTTAGTCTTAATTGGAGTGAGTCTTACTGCTCCTGTGGTTTACTGTCATTCTTTTCCATCAGGTGGAGATTAGAAGCTGCATGTTTGTTTCTAAGCCAACTAGCATTTCTGATTATATTCCGAATTCATGGTTTTGAGCAGACAAGACTACAACTATAGCTTGTGTTTTTAATTCTTTAACGTGGCCACATTGTTTCCTTGGATTTCATGGCTGCTGCAGAAGTCAGAGACACTGTCCTTGGAAATGACGAATGACACAGCTGCTTTAATGTGCTGGAGCAAATGCTAGCTTTGTTCATTCATGTCTTTCGAAGCATTTTTTTTTTAGCCCGAACCCCAAGTGTCAGTCCTAATATACACTGCGTTTTATTTCCACCAGTTTTAATGAAATGTGAATTAAATCACATTTCTTTTCTTCCTGACTTGACCGCTTCTTTGTCCGGATCCCAGGCTATTTTTAAAGCATGATCCCCTAATTTGCCATCACATCAGGGTCAATACTTGTCTGACCTTGGCTGATTTCAAAAAGCTGAGCAGAGTCCAAGATTGAAAAGCACTCAGACAGGGCACCACCAGGGAGTAGTAGCATGACTGTAGAGTACATTGTGAAATTGAAAAGGGGGGGGGAACAACCCTCCCAGAAATGTCTTGCTACACTGCTTCCTTACTGTTGCCATGAAAATTGCATGGCTGTATCCATGAAGCCAGCAGAGCTGAGCTCAACTCAACTCCAGGGCATCTTTTATCTAATGCTTTATTATACCACCCATGAATTGACGAATCATTTAAAAACAATAATAGCAGATTATCCAGGAAAATCAGATTATTATTATTTTTTTAAATTGTAACCCCTTCCTGCCATCAAAGCCAACATGGAGCCTTTAGCCCCATCTGTAGAGCAGTTCCTCACCCTCAAATCCACTCGCTAGTTTAAAAGAGGCACTTCAAAGAAATAAATGTAATCTCTTCTGATACGTGTTCAAAGGAAAGGAGTCTGTGGTGCATGGAAACAAGTTAGAAATATACCTTTCTTGTGATTGCACCGCTACTGTATTGCGCGTAAGTGGGGCTCACATGACATAGGCGTGGGTTGGAGGTGGCCAGCCCATGAAAGATACAGCAGGAGCCTTCAGTACTTAGAAGTACATGTCAGTGGCTTGTGCTGCAATTTCCTTGGTTTGGACAGTAATATGTTTAATCTTCCTTAGCATTGTATGCTTAATCTCTCTTACATTCGCTTTATCTCATTTGCATGTGCTGTGCATTTGTATGTACAGATAGGGTTTTCCCTGAAATATTAATCAACTTCTCTTGATAGGGTGCAGCTTTCTACCTCGTGACAGCTTGCCCTCCCTCCCCTCGTCCGGCTTCATCCCTCCCCGCCTCAGCCGTTTGACGTTCAATTGTTCATTTTTAGCTGAAAACTCAAGCCAGTTTTATGTGGCGTTAATAAGAGGGTGAGAAAGTACCCATGATTATGTAGCAGTACCTCCAGATCTCCATCTTTGTCAGGTGCTAATTGAATTTGTGAAATCTCGTTTGTATTAAGCTTTTCAAAAGCTGTTAAGATCACCTTGAAATGAGATTTCTCTCCTCCCCCCCATCTTGTTTTCTTTTTCTTCCCTCCTCCCTCAAAGATACAGCACTTTGCTGATGTGATTTTCCAGCCCTTGGATTCATGGCCCTTTATGGCATAGTCCAGGGTATCTGAGGAGCTGTCTTATTCCTATGGGACTAGCTTGGCCCACTTATGCCAGAGGTAGAGGCCTTCTATGGAATTCTGGTGGACAGGGTCAACGAGAAGAACCTTTTCTGCTGTGGTCCCAATGCTGTGGAACATTCTAGTCCCGGATGGAAGAACTGCTCCCTTTCTTATGGCCTTCCAGAAGAGTACTAAAGTTGCTTTTGATGGCCCCAAGCCCTGAGGGAGACATTTCCCACCAGTGGTGGTTAATGGGATAAGAAACCCTCTTCCCTGCACTGTCTGTTTCTTGGTTCCTGCTTTTTTACATAGTTTTTTTAAAAAAAATTAAGTTGCATAGTTTTACATTTTTAATTGTTTTTCTGTTTATTGTTGGATGACGTGTAAGCTACTCAGGATGGGATGCAGTGGTTCAGTGGCTAAGACGCTGAACTTGTCGATCGAAAGATCAGCAGTTCAGCAGTTTGAATCCCTAGTGCTGCGCAATGGGTTGAGCTCCCATTACTTGTCCCAGCTTCTGCCAACCTAGCAGTTCAAAAGCACATAAAAAATGCAATTAGAAAAATAGGGACCACCTTTTGGTGGGAAGGTAACAGCGTTCTGTGCACCTTTGGCGTTTAGTCGTGCTGGCTACATGATCACGGAGACGTCTTCAGACCGCTGGCTCTTCGGCTTTGAAATGGAGATGAGCACCGCCCCCTAGAGTCAGGAACGACTAGCACATATGTGTGAGGGGAACCTTTACCTTTACCTTAAGCCGCCCAGGAAATGAGAGGCAGTTAAATTTAATAAATAAATAAATATAATTAAGAGATATTTTGTCAGATCTGGAGATTGATTGTATGGAGTATACATACAATCCTGCCTATACCTAGAGTTCTTGTACAGGAAGTTGAGTTTTTTTTGTTTTGCTCAAGCAGAAAAGCATAATAGGTAGCAACCTTCCCCAACTAAGTGCTACCCAAGCAGATGCTATGGAACTGCAGCTTTCAAAAATACTGACATGTAGAGCACTAGGAAAGGAAAGATTGATAGGCACTGCAATCATGAAAATAGCTACAATCCAGCAGTAGACAACATGGATGGAATGAGAAAGGCTCCAGATTCAGTGGATATGACTGAAGATAAAATCAGACCTGATTGAAAGTCATCATTTGAAATCTTAGAACGAGTCTGTCTTCGGCTATCACCTGACTAAATATATTATTTTAAAATGTGTACTGGCATGATTAAGGACAGCAAGATCAGGGACAAAGATGAGACAGTATCAGTCCTGTTTTATCCCTTTTTCATTATCTTGTTTGCCTGTGGAGGCAAAGCTAGTGGAAGCCAGAGTGAACAGGGTATTTTTGCAGAACCTCTCTATGTCTTACCTGTTATGCAAAGCAGAACAGTCAATTAAAAACCCAGTCATCTGTTACATGGAATTCATTTAGTCAAATCCAAGTTTGCGTGTGACTGAAAGAAACCTCCTTAGAAGTACTTGAGTGAGTTGGCCAAGTTGGGAGTATTTCTAGGAGACCCTAGCCCAGCGGTCTTCTACTGCACTTGGTTAAATGTGTTAATCAAGCCATTATAAATCAGGGTAAGAAACGTGCTCTTCAGATAAATCTGGACTTCAAGTTTTACAAACCCTTATCATAGCCAAGTTAACTGAGAGTATGCTATATAACTGCATATTTAATGCAGTGTTGATGACTTTGCTTGATTATATTCACCCTCACAGGAGCTTTTTAAAGTAATGTGAACATTGCTTTATGTTTCTCTTTGCAACAGAGAGGTCATTGTAAATTATTCCTACATCCAAAACTTATTAAAGAGGCTAATTTCTCACTTCTGGGTGAGATACAGTACATATGCAGTACACACAATAAGTAAAAAAAACAAAACCTAATATGTACCACTCATTGTATTATGAAAGCCATCTGTATAAGCTTCCTAGTGCAACAGAAAATCCCTATTTGTAATGCTCCAAGGAATTTGAGCTAAAGCTGGTGATTTCTGCCAAATGTCTCCATCCTAAGAGGATACACACAATGAATGTTTCTTCTCCTTTCCTTCACTTCTTCCCTTTCTCTTAGCTTAGGTAAAGGTTCCCCTCCAGTGGTAGGATTCAAGTAATTTAACAACCGGTTCTCTGCCCTAATAATTTCTTCCAACAACCACTTTGCCAAACTGCTCAGTAAGTTAACAACCGGTTCTCCCGAAGTGGTGCGAACTGGCTGAATCCCACCACTGTTCCCCTCACACATATGTGCTAGTTGTTCCCGACTCTAGGGGGTGGTGCTCATCTCTGTTTCAAAGCCGAAGAGCCAGCGCTGTCTGAAGATGTCTCTGTGGTCATGTGGCCGGCATGATTAAATGCCAAAGGCGCACGGAACGTTGCTACCTTCCCACCAAAGGTGGTCCCTATTTTTCTACTTGCATTTTTTAAGTGCTTTCGAACTGCTAGGTTGGTAGAAGCTGGGACAAGTAACGGGAGCTCACCCTGTTAGGCGGCACTAGGGATTCAAACTGCTGAACTGCCGACCTTTCGATCGACAAACTCAGCGTCTGAGCCCCTGGGTCCCTTAGGATGCTTAGGTAGACATGTCAATATGTCCTATAATAAATATATGGATTAATTTTGAAGTCCTGGGAATTTATCGTGTGGCCTTCTCCTTCTCTTTAATTCCTTTGCAATGTTCCATCTGAAGCGTTTTCCTGGATGTGGTTTTGCCAGCTATATTGGGGATTCTGGAAACTGTAGTCATAACTGGGAGTCATGAAATAGGAAAGGGTTTTTCTGTGGAACTGAATTTAGAGCTGGTAAAATTGTGTCCTCTGGAAATTTTGCTATGACTTCCAGCTCATAGAATTATTAACCTTTGGCTAAGGATGCTCAATTCACTTGTTTTGGGTACCTTTGTGGCTCATTATTTCAGCCATCCTTTTGTGATGTATGACTTTTGTCACTGACATGAGAGTGTTGTGCTTTCTTCCCTCCTATTCAAGGTTGCAATGTAAGCAAAGAAGACATGGCTATAGTCTTCCAATTCTTAGTTAAGCTTTCTCCAGTGTTATTGCTCTGACTGAATTCGGTGGAGCTTAATTATCTGAAGCATTGGAAAACCTGTCAGGAGACTGGAAATGCTCCCAAAGCATGGATTTTCAATTGTGTCCAACTGGAAATTGGATGCTTAGAAAAGCTTTTGATACAAACCATGTTAGTAATAGCCTGTTCTTCAAATGCAGGCGTACAATTTGGCTCCCTCAGGGGAGATCTGTCAGAAAACGATGAGTAGAACCATTCCCCTCCCCCAAAAAGTTTCTGCGCGGTTTGGGCATCCATTTCAAATTCATGCAAGTGAGCCTGTTCTCTACGCTTTGTATTGAAGTGGTGATTTCTGGTTTCTTTCCTACCACTTCTTCACCATTCTTATGTTTTCCCTTCTTTGCCAATCACTTGACGTGCCGGTGCAACCTGCGTTTGGGATTCTTTGGCCAAAGGTTGTCTGCTGATTTATTAATTTAATTTAACTTAGAAACTACTTCCCCATCCAATGGCCCAATCAAGGTGGGCAGCAGAAGTAAAACCAAATGTAAGTAAAATGCCAAAGTGAATACCAAAAACATAAAATAATTCAAAAGATGGAGGCATGACATTAAAGCCTCCTTCAGAAGCATTATGCTAATTGGAAATGGAGATACGCTGTTGCTGGATAAAAAAAGCCTACTTTTATTAAAATGCTTGTGCCTGTATCTCAGTATTGATTTACAAGCAAAAATAAAACCTGGTGTGTGTGAGACAAGTATAAATATAATATAACACAAGACAGGTATATAGTGTAATACAATATAATATGCACATCCGTAGCTTTTTCTAAGGCGTAGCGCATATCTATTAATAAAAAGAACTTGCTATAGGGCAGTTTCCAAACAGTTTGAATCTGTAACCTTTAAGAAAAAGAAGCAGAATCTGGAACAGCAGGTATTAAAAGTGGGGTACTGCACTTCCTTCTGAGGATGCTACAATTTTCTGCCTGCTTTTACCATCCAGAATTGAGTAGGCAGAGATGTAACCAAAGAAGCTCTGGATTACATCTGTTAATTAGATCCAGATACCAATTTCCTTTTGAAATTGTTTTACCAACTAATATATTAGCATGATTGAGCTATGTCATCATCCTTGTCAGAAGTCAGTCAGTGGATAAAGTTCTGCACCGAAGAAAATGTCAGATTTTCTTGAAGTCAAAAAATGAATTTGAAAGCGAAATTTGCCCCCATGAATGTTAAAACTGCCTTCAGTGCCTGGTAATTGTATAAATGGACCTCCAACTAGGTTTAACTCTCCTTGTGGCTTGGGGACTGGGGTTCCTGAGGGATCGCCTATTTCAAAGAGCCTCTCTCTAACTATGCAACTAGATCAAATAGAATAGGATGCTGTAGATCCTGTCAGCCAAAGAGAACATCCTCCTTTTCAGAGATTAGAATAGCCCCAACCTTGTTAGCCTTTTGTAGGCCCCAAAAACCTGACTATGTTCCCGTGCCTGGGATAGTGAATGTATTACATTTCCTGGCTTTATTGCTAACTGGCCAGGTTTCTCGGTTGCTATATATCCGTGATGGTGAACCTATGGCACAGGTGTGCCATGGGTGGCACGCAGAGCCCTCTGTGCAGGCACGGCAGCTGTCGCCCTAGCCCAGCATGCGCATGCGCGCCTCCCGCCAGCCAGCTGGTCTCTGCTGTGCATGCGTGGGGGGTGGGGTGCTCTGCTCAGGGAGATGCAGGTTGGTGCAGGAGGCTTTGTAGGCCCAAATCAGGGTGTGGGAGGCCCTCGCACAGTGGCCCTGTGCCCCGTTTTGGCTTCCAAATTGGTGCCGGGGGGGGGCTTGCATTGCATTTTGGGGGTTCGGGCACACGAGCGTGCATTCACACGCATGCACGTGAACTTTGGGCACTTGGCACCAAAAAGGTTAACCTTCACTGCTATATATAGATGTTGGGATGGATGTTTCCCCTGTTTTTATTGTTTTAAAATGTTTTTCATATTTTTGATTGTAATATATTTTTTGAATTGTAAGCTGCCCAGAATCATTGACTGAGATGGGGGGCTATAGAAATTGATTGATTGATTGATTGAATGACTGGCTGACGATTGACTGACTGCCTGGATAATCTTAACTCTCACAGAATGCATAAATGAGACACTAACATAAGAGCTTTTCTTGTATCAATTAATGCTACCGATAGACCTAGATCAGTGTAGTTTGTCGTAGTCTCCTTTAAAATGGTGATGGGGTTCAATAACCCCCTGTAAACCTTCGAACATACCAGGTAAGAATTTTATGAGTTACATCAGTTTAGAGAATGCTTATACAACAATAATTAATACTATAGGTACAGTGATTCTGGAAAACTTAAATGTATAGTCACAAAAACCAGCCATTACGCAATAACCTTGCTGCATTTTGTGTTCATGTTTATTGTAGTTTACACTGTGTATTATTTGCTAAAAATCAATGAACATGATGAGGGGGAACATGGCTCACCACGTGACTCTGTGGGGCAGCATTTTGTTCTCACAGTGGTAAATCCAATTCTTGTGGGAACTCTACCAGCAATTCTTATTGAAAGGTGGAAAATGTCTGACATAACAAATAATATATAGCTGTCATCCCTACAAGCCATTGATACTCTCCAGCAGATTATTGAATTCCTTTTAAAAGAGGACGTCAATTCCATAATTCAATCATCTGCTCTGTGAAGAGCTTCTGTACGATTAAGTGACATTGGGAGGGACCCAGAACGTCTGTTTTTGTAGCCCCCGAACCTGCTTCCAACCATGTTTGCTGAAAATGAGTGATATGTTTTCATGCTGTTTTGAAGTTGTAATATAAGCCTGAAAATCAGAGGTGCTATTTAGCCGGTTCTGACCAGTTCTGGAGAACAGGTAGTGTAAATTTTGAGTAGTTCGCAGAACCGGTAAATAGCACCTCTGAATGGCCCCACTCCCATCTATTCTCTGCCTCCCAAGTCCCAGCTGATCGGGAGGAAATGGGGATTTTGCAGTAACCTTCCCCTGGAGTGGGGTGGGAATGGAGATTTTACAGTATCCTTTCCCTGGAGTGGGGTGGGAATGGAGTTTTTACAGTATCCTTCCCCTGCCACACCCACCAAGCCATGCCATGCCGACAGAACTGGGCGTGGCATGGCTAGTAAAATATTTTGAATCCCACCACTGCCTAAAATAATCTTAATGTAGTTTTCTGAGAACAAAACAGAAACCTTAACTTCACCCTTTTAGCTTTGGATATCTAAAAAAAACACCCCATTAATAGTTGTTTCCAGCCATCCAAATTTTCTTTGCCTCTGATTTCGTCTTTTTCTGATCTTCTCATCTCTGAGCTTCATTACGTGATCTCTATTCAAGTATTCTGAGAGAAAGAAACACCTCCTTATGCACTTTCTCCATACTGTTACTTCTTTTAAGTCTTCCTCTTATTCATTTCTTTTATAAGCTGTGTAACCCCAGACAACGTAACATTTTTTAATTGGGGTGCTGCTCCAGTATCTTATCTTTCAAGCGCAGTGTTCAGAACAGAAGGTAACTATTCTAAGGTTAGATATTTGTAGACATTACGTTGATGGTAGATCTACTTTTGATTCTTTTCCTAATTGCCTCTAGAGTAGAACCAGCTTTTTTTTCCCCATAAAAGTTGAACAGTGGGCCAACATTTTCATCATACAGTTAGTCTTTGACTTATGACCACAACTGAGCCCAAAACCAAAACAGCTGTTAAGGGAGTTGTGCCCCATTTTAGGATCTTTCTTGCCACAGTTGTTACATTGCACTCTTGTCAGAAATACTGAGGTGTTTCCGGTTGATACCATCTGGACAGGAGCTCTCCCTGCCTCATAATAGGACTCGGATCTCAAATACAGGCTTGCTAACCTCTAACCCAGCATCCTAATCACGGAAGCCATCATGATCCTTGTTAAATGAATCACTGTGGTTGTTAAGTTAGTAACATGGTTGTTAACAGGCAGTGGTGGGATTCAAATAATTTAACAACCGGTTCTCTGCCCTAATGACCACCTGAGTAGGCATGGCTCGGTGGTCATGTGACTGTGTGGGTGTGGCCAACTCAACGTCACTCACATCGATGGGCGCTTCACCTTAGCTGTTATAATGTAATAAGGGTTAACTAGAGAGGTGGTTTCTGTAAGCAGGGCAATAAAGATTAGGCTAGAATCAACATCAGAATGTTTCATTCCTGCCTTCCTTACAGGATTAGCCCTGTAAAGTGGAAAAAAACAAATTAAGATTTCTTCCAACAAACGGTTCTCCGAACTGCTTAGAAAGTTAACAACTGGTTCTCCTGAATAGGTGCGAACTGGCTGAATCCCACCACTGTTAACAGGCTTCCCCATTGACTTTGCTTGTCAGAAAGTCACAAGAGGTGATCACATGACCCATGGGACCTTATAACCGTCATAAATAAGAGCAAGAGTTGCCAAGCGCCCAGATTTTGAGGGCATGACCGTTGGGGATGCTACAAAGAGCGTAAGTATGAAAAACAGTCACAAGTCACTTTTTTCAGTGCCATTATGACTTTAAACGTCACTAAACGAAGGGTTGTGAGTCGAGGACAACCTGTTCTAGCTCCCATAATTTCTGGTCGGTTATTCTGTTGTTCAAAATGCAACATTATATGCAGTTCAACATACGGTAGCTGTGTTGAGCTGGAGGAACCTGCTTTGAAACTGATTTCAATCTCTGTTTATGGTAACTTAATTAAGGCTGCATATAAAAGGATTTATGAATAAGTGCAGAAGTCCAAAGGGGGAAAAAACTGTTGTTGGCTTCCTATGACATTGTGTAAATCTTTATTTGGCAAGTATTTAAGGACAGCTAGTCCCTTTCAGATTTCCCTTAGTATTAAGATGTAGGGTTTTTCTCTTCTTCTTTTTTCTTTTTTGATCTTTTCTAAATCAAAATTGTATTGATTAAATTTTGAGAACCAGGCAGTAAAATAGACACAATGAAATTGAATTTGAAAATTCAATTGCAGTTAAATTGAATTCAATAAGAATGCAGAAAGAAGGGGGAAACAGTCCCGAAGGAATCGTGCAAGTAGAAAATGAAGGGAATAAATAGTAAATAGTTGCTAGCTACCTAATAGCGGAGCAAAATCTAGTATAACTGAAGGTTGGACAAAAAAACTAAAATTATCCGGAACAGACCTGGGGATTTTATGGCTCATGGACCATATCTGGCCACTTGACTGTCTGTCAGACTCCGGATGGTGATGGGGGAGTTGCGGGTGGCGACCCTCCACAACAGTCTCATGTGTCTCCTTGGGAAAATTAATTACCTACCCCTGATCCAGATGGTACTGCCAACAGCATGGCTGATGATGAAGAAGGGACCAATTTTGGGGAGTGTCATATTTAAAGCATCTTCATGTAGGAATTCCTTGTTTCTTCTATCTTGTCAGCTGGCAGTGGGTTCCACATATTCTTACCACTGGTTCGCCCTGTGCGCGCCTTCTGTGCATGCGCCCGGCCCTCCGCGCATGTGCTTTGCTCATGTGTGTGGCTTTGTACATGCGCCCGGCCTTGAAAATATGGCTAAATAGAACGACATTACATCCGGGCAGGTGGGCGGGCCCACCAGCATTCGCCACTACCGGTGGCACGAACCGGTATGAACCGGCTAAATACCACCTCTGTTCTCAGCCCTCAAACCCCAAGGCACGTTGGGCCCCAATCCCTTTCCTCTGGCCCAAACATTAAAATAAGGGGAAGGATTTCCCACATTGTAAGGTGGAAGAATGCCTATTGGATGAACACACTTCTTTCACTTCCTATAGGAGTTTCCACCAAGACAAAGACATATAGCAGAATTACAAGCTGATTAGAAATGGCAAGGCCAGAGCCATTAATCATGCAGAGCTGTAATAGCCAACTTTCTCACCGAGCATACACTTACACTTCTTTAATTGTTTCATTCAATGATCCGTCATTGAATGACAGGCATGCGAAGTAGCAAGCAAGCCAAAACAATAGTTAGACTTCCTCCATCCTTGCATTAAATCGTTCATTCTTGACAAAGGAACATTGGGCCATTTTTCTCAAGTTCTGCCCTTTCATTCAAATAAAGGTAGTTCTCGACTTACTACCACAACTGAGCCCAAAATTCCTGTTGTTAATTGAGCTTGGTCCCTTTTTACGACCTTTCTTGCCTCAGTTGTTAAGTGAATCACTGCAGTTGATAAGTTAATAACCCGGTTGTTAAGTGAATCTGACTTCCCCATTGACTTTGCTTGTCAAAAGGTCGCAAAAGGTGATGACATGACCTTGGGACACAGCCAGGGTCACAAATACGAACCCGTTTGCCGATCATCTGAATTTGGATCACATGATCATGGGGAATGCTGCAGCGGTCGTAACTGCAAAAAAAACGACTAGTAAGTCGCTTTTTCTCAATGCCATTGTAACTTTGAACGGTGACTAACCGAACTGTTATAAGTTGAGAACTACCTGTACAGCTTTGCTTGCTTTCATCTTAAATCACTATCAAACTATGGGTTTTTCTGAATGATTTACAGCAAAGTTCCCGAGAGTTAGCAGAGCCTTCTATTTATTCCACTTGCTTGGGAAATGCAAGGACGATCTCTCTCTTTCTCTCTCTCTCTGTGAAGTAGAGGATATAAACTAAGGAGGTCCAGTAGAAGGCCAGAAAGAAAGTACCCAGGTCAGTAATTACTGGCAATTGCTGATTGCTTTTTGTACTCAAATTATTAGAGAGGATGTATGTTACAAGAAAGTGCAAACAGATAATTTCCTGTTAGAGTGTTAGCTGGGCTAGCAAGTGGGATTCCCCACCATTTAACTCCATTCCAGTTCGCTTTGCAGAAACTTCATTCAGCCAAGAAATACCCTGCTGAGCTGCTGGTCAGAAGCGGTACTCATTAATAGATTTTTTTTCCCTCTCCTTAAGTGGCATGGAAACAAGAAATCCCAGTTACCCTCAATGAAGTGAAGCACCCCGCCTCCCTTGCTAGCCAGAGTTTCATAATATGTGAAGTTTACAGTGACTGCTTTAAAGTCAATTGAATTTCCAGACTTCATGATCCACAGAGATTAAAATTAATAGCTCCCATATGAACAAAAATTCCCCCGTCTGCCCTCCCCTTCCATCATCAAGTCTGCTGTGTAAACTCCAGACCATGAGAATTAGCAAAAAAAAGAAAAAAAAGATGCATGATTCAAGATAGGCAATCTCTCAAAAGGCTATTTGGGCAGCTTGGAAAATTCCCAGAGAATCCTCTTTTCCTTGCCAATCAAAACAAAAGAAATTTACTAGTAAGTTCCCTACATTTCCTTTTTCTTCTTCTTCTCCTGACTCAGATTTCAGTAATCTAATTTCAATATTGAATTGCAGAATTTAGCTATCTTTCTGAATAGGACCTGCTGCCATTTAATACCCTCTTTTCCCTAATTTGTGGATGTTGCTAATGCAGTAAAATGATGACCTTCAGAAAGCAGAAATTTGAATGGCTGGGAAAGTAGTGGTGGTAGAACATAGTTATAGCAATAGTTTTATAATATTATCCAGTAGGAAAACATTTCATTGCAAGTTATTGTGAGTCTACAGTTTCTCTATTATTGGAGGACATTAAGTTGGAGATCCTGGTGTAAGTCTTTTAGCTGAGTGCACAATTTTGGTTGCTAAGATTGTCTGAAAGGTTGCCATGGATTCTATCATAGGAAAGATAAAGAATGACCCCACAAGAGTGTTAGATGCATCCTAGATCAAACAGTACTCACATGGCATATTAAAAAGAGATGTTGGATCCAAGTTTTGTCCCGTATGAATTTTAAAGGGGAAGGCGATTTACTTGCTTTTTAGGTTTGAAAATATTCTTGGATTTTTTTTTTCCTTTTCTTTTATCTGAACATCAGTTTTGTAGAATGTACAAAACAAAACAAAACAAAAAACAGAGTAAACCACTTAACTTGGTGATTTTATCATTGTATATACAACATTAGTTCAGTACAGGTAATCCTTGAGTTACGACCACAATTGAGCCCAACATTTCTCTTGCTAAATGAAACATTTGTTAAGTGCGTTTTGCTTCCTTTTATGACTTTTCTTGCCACAGTTGTTAAATGAATCACTGCAGTTGTTAACTTAGTAACCCAGTTGTTAAGTGAATCTGGCTTTCCCCCATTGACTTTGTTTGTCAGAAGGTCGCAAAAGGGGACCATATGACCCCCAGGATACTTCAATTGTCATAAATATGAGTCAGCTGCCAAATGTCTGAATTTTGATCTCATGACCATGAGGATGCTGGATTGGTCGTAAGTGGTTTTTTTTTAATTTGCATTTATATCCCGCCCTTCTCCGAAGACTCAGGGCGGCTTACACTATGTTAGCAATAGTCTTCATTCTATTTGTATATTTATATACAAAATCAACTTATTGCCCCCAACAATCTGGGTCCTCATTTTACCTACCTTATAAAGGATGGAAGGCTGAGTCAACCTTGGGCCTGGTGGGACTTGAACCTTCAGAAATTGCAGGCAGCTGCTGTTAATAACAGACTGCATTAGTAGTCTGAGCCACAGAGGCCCAATGTGAAAAATGGTCATAAGTCACTTTTTTCAGTGCCATCGTAACTTTGAACGGTCCCTAAATAAGCTGTTATAAGTTGAGGACTATCTGTAATAGGGTTTATGGTATGTGAATGCATCATCTAAGTTTTTGTTAGAAATGGGAATACCAAATCAACACCACTACCTCCGTTGCTATCACGCTACCTTCAGTGGAATGTAGAAATAAGCTCATACAGTTACCAGCCTGTAAAATATTTTAATAGTTTCTTCTAGTATTCTGAATTTCTATCAAACGTTTCTACCAGTCACTCCACCCACTTACACACATTTCTGCATTCACCTATGAAGATCTCCTTCTGACCTTTGGTTACCAATTTGGTTACCAAGTTTTGGTACCTGCACTATTAGTGAGAGGTTTTATTGAGAATTCTACTTACATCAGGAAACTCTTTGCATGGATGGAGAGAGTTCTGTTGAATGGTAAACCAGTGAAACTTTGATTTCCAAGTTGGAAGAATACCTTCTTTTTTTAAAGTGGAAGATAAGTAGTGAACTTAGTTTGTTCTATCTTGAAATAGCAGTTAATGTTTTAGTTGTCCTTCTTTGCAGCATATTTCACCATTATGCTACCTGTCATGGTTCATATAAAATATTACTAAGCAACTAACAGAATAACAAAGTTGAAAGGGAACTTGGAGGTCTTCTAGTCCAACCCTCTGCTCAGGCAGGCAATTCTGACCTATAACATTTCAGACAAATTGCTGTCCAATCTTTCTTTAAAACTTCCAGTATTGGAGCATTCACAACCTCTGGGAGAGTGAGTTGTTTCACTGATTAATTGTTGTAACTGTCAGGAAATTTTCTCCTTAGTTCTAGGTCGATTAGAAAAGGTGTGACAGAGTTGTGAGGAACCAATGTGATTTCCCCCCTCTCTGTGTGTTACTGCAAGTTTTGTTACATTTGTGGTCCAAGTAAGAATGGAAGAGTACAATGCATTACATATACAGCTGGTGTAGAAACAGCAGTACATACCCTCATTAAGAGGAAAAATTGGGTTCATGAGGAATGAACATCTACTAATTGGAGGTTTTGTCTCGGTTTGGAGAACTGGGGATAATGAGTAAGTGAATGTGTGTGTACACTGTACAGGTGAGGAAGAGAGCAAGGAAAAGGTGAGGTTGCAACACATTTTACTAGACGCTGGAGATGCCTAGAATGACAGTCATCTGCAAATGCACTCTAATTTTTAAAACACCTTTGATAGGCAAGCGGAGGAAATGTTCCCAGAGATGAAATTATTGCCCTTTTAACACTCAGGTGACAAGCAAATAAAACCTTTCTATTACCAGGTTCAGAGTAATTCACATTGGAAAAGGGTTGGGGAAGTGCATCCAGGGTTTCTGTAATTTATGATAAAAATGCTCTCTGCTGAAGCGTGATTTTCAGCCAGCTTTGGTATGACATAATTAAATGTTGTATAATAATGGCTCAGTCTTATCTGTGAAGAGGATACTTGTTTCCCCAGGCAATTATGAAGAACTGTTGAAGGAGCAGGATTCCTGCTCGAGTTTGATAGAAATTTAGGGGAGCAGAAATTGACCTTAAATGAGTTCACGTATCTAGAAGCAGGTGGATTGAAGGAAACCTCTGATGGTTAAATCAAACGCCATTATCTCTGATCAATCTTGGAGAATGAATAAAATGTGTCTCAAAGAAAAGCAAAGTTGTCCTTCATTTCAAAAAGTGATCCCAGGAAACCATAGACCATTCAAGGATCTAGTGCTATCTGGTAAGATTCTTAAGGAGATCTTAGAGTAATTCATCTGCAAACATCTTGAAAACCAGGTAATGACATCTAAAATATCTGGTCTGGATGATTCCGGAGGAAGATGTTTCCATTGGCTCTCAAGGAGATGATAGTGTGTCCTCTGCTGAAGGCTTGACCCAAGTAGCCTGGACAGCTTTCATCCAGTCTCCAACTTTCCTTGTTTGGGAAGGTTTTTGTTGTTGTTTTTTTGTTTTTTTTTTGTTTACATTTATATCCCACCCTTCTCCGAAGACTCAGGGCGGCTTACAGTGTGTAAGGCAATAGTCTCATTCTATTTGTATATTTACAAAGTCAACTTATTGCCCCCCCAACAATCTGGGTCCTCATTTTACCTACCTTATAAAGGATGGAAGGCTGAGTCAACCTTGGACCTGGTGGGACTAGAACCTGCAGTAATTGCAGGCAGCTGTGTTTTAAAGGAGATTATCTGGACTCTTTTCAATTAGGGTTCAGGTTGGGTTATGGGATTGAGATTGCATTGGTTGTGCTTAATGGCCTCTGGAGGGGGCATGGTGGGAGTATTGTGACCATCCTCACTGTTTTTGACCACTCAGCAGTCTTCAATATCTTCAATCATGGCATCCTTCTATGCCAGCTTTGGAATTTGGGGGTGGGCGGCACTGCATTGTGCTGATCCTCTTTCTTGCTTAGCGTCGCTTCCAGTTGGTGTTGACAGTGGAGAGATAATTCATATTATAACTGAGGAGGGGGGAATGTGATAGCTAAAGAGCTGTGAAACAGAAGGCCTGTTCTTTGCCCTCCTAGAATGCAACACCCAAGATAGCAACCATAAAATGCAGAAAGATAGATCGTGGTTGAAGTTTGATCAAGCTCATATTAAATATTCCCTGTCTATTTTGTTAATTTCTTTCTTCTATAGTAAGAGTATCTTGACAATCAATAATTGAATCACTTGTCAAGGGAGTTGGTGAGCTCCTTTTTCCTACATGTGTTGAAGCAGAATCTAGATATCCTTCTGATTGGAGAAGCTTTAATTGGAATTTTTGGAGAGGGATGTATGTACTCAGGTGGCCGCTTCTAAGTCCGTAATTGTATGATCCATATTGAGTTCTCTAAAGCAGACTTGAGTGAGCTGCAAACAGAAGTGGAGACTCTATGTTAGCAGCCCTCATTTAGTTGATGGATAGCTTGTCGCCCTGTATTTTATATCACTGAAGATATTCTAAGTATTTAACAGCCATGTGTGTCACTCCAATATATTAGTCAGAGAGACCAACTTACAGCTTTCAGTTCTATATTGAGAGGTTGCTGTTGTTGCTTTTACTTTTAAAAATTGAGTCTATGTGCCTACCCCATACCCCTATATGTGGTTGTTGTTGTTCAATCACTAAGTCATGTCCAACTCTTCATGATTCCATGAAGTTGTATGTATAGTATGCCAATCCCCTGTCCTCCACTGTATCCCAGAATACCATATGTGGTTAAATTCTGTATATTTACATGTTCTTTAAAACCCCAAGGAATTTAATGCAGGATTCTCTCAAGTACGTTCAGCTGTAGAAGACCAGGCTGAGTCTAAGGGAGAGGTTAAATGTGTCATCAGTCTCCAGTCCCTTCCCACAAGAGATCTAAGTCCACCTTGAATTCCGTTGACTCATCTCTCGCCAATTTGCTTTGACCGTTAGTAATTCAGATTCTTGTAGAGAGCAGGAACATACAGTAAATCCATATTTATTTGAATTTCCTGAAGTCCTGATTTCCTGGGCTTGACTTCAGACTTCCAGTGTTAGTCCCCTCAGATTCCAAAGTGTAGGAAAGGTTATTTGGATCTACATTTCTGGGCACAATATGAAGGCATATCATTGTGTTTGTAAGGTCAGTTTATAATGGTCCTGGTTAGAGTTAAATGGTAGAACAGAGTTTATTCTTCCTGCTCTGGGTCAGTGCTGATTAAGTGCAAATCATAAATTAGATTTCCTTGTGTCACTGTAAGTGTTCAATCCAGGCACCAATGGTGTTTTATTATCTGTCGACCTTGAGGGGCTTTTAAATAATGGGATGACAGTGTTTCTCTTCCTCATTAGAGCTGAACAAACGTGTGAGAAAGTGAAGCATTATTAAAAAATAATGGTTTGGATTAACTGCTGCCTTGACTGAGTAAACAGCTGTAATGAATGAGGTAATTAATACCTGAATAATTCTGCTTCTTCTTTCTTAAAAAATAATAACAATAATTCTGATGTGTTTCTCTCTCCCTCTCTCTCTTTGTTGTAAACACACACACATACACCCATACAAAGAGAGAGAGAGAGAAAAACACATCAGAATTACTGTTATTTTTTTAAGAAAGAAAACAAGAGACATTTCCTTCCAGCAAATTTCACTAGCTCTGCAAGAAAATGAGAGCAGAAACTCCTGGATATAATCTCATCCTCAATTTATTAATATTTTTTCTTAATCTTTTTTGAGATGCAAATGTTGGTAAAGGTTACTTTTATATATCATTTCTAAATTAGAACTCTCCCTGGGACAGGATTATATTTGGAGAAAGGTGGTTTGGCTAACAGATCTTCCCTTCAGGTTTCAAAGTTTCATTCATTCATCCACATATATCAATAGAGAAGATGAAAATAAAATCTACTAGTTGATCAAATATGAGTTGCAAGAAACAAAGAATGCTAGAGGAAAGAAATATGTCAAAACCCCAGAAATACATTGATGATCAGTGTTTCAAGTATAAAGAAATATTAACTTTAAAGGAAAAAAAGCACTTTCCCCAGTGCTTTTGTTGTTTTCCCCTCAAAAAAAAAGGTTATGAAATATTTCCTAAATTATCCTTGTTAAGATATATAAAATATTTGAGATCGTAAGAAGGAAAACTCATCTATGTTTGGAAATGCACCAAATCAAGAAATAAACTTGTTGGAACTTCATCTGAAGGAATCTAAAGGTTGCTGGAGAAACAAGAAAAAAAATATATAAAATCATTTTACTCGGTCTTAGTTAAAATAGAGGGGTTCCTATTTCTGTGGTAATATTTAATTGTTTGTTGATTGTGATTCGATGATGCTTTATTTTTTTTTAATTTAGAGGGGAAATAGGAAAGATACGTTTAAATAGAAAGGGAGATACAAGTATGAAAGGAAAAAAATTACAGTTGTTAATAGTTGGTAATAGTTATGAAAATCTTTAATGGAAGTTGCTGATTACTATGGAGAGAAGAGGTTTGACAGATCAGCTTAGAGGGACTGGGGTAAAATAAAATGGGGTAAAATAGGGAATGGGGTAAAAAATAGTCCTTGAGTTAATAACAGTTCATTTAGTGACCGAAGTTACAACGACACTGAAAAAAAGAGATTTATGATGGCTTTTCACACTTCTGACCATTGCAGCATCCCCAAGGTCACATGATCAAAATTTAAGACACTTTAAGATCCCATTTATGACGGTTGCAGTGTCCCAGGGTCGTGTGATCACACTTTGTGACCTTCTGACAAGCAAAGCTAATGAGGAAGCCAGAATCACTTAACTATCTTGTTATTAATTTAACAGTTGCAGTGATTCACTTAACAACTATGGCAAGAAAGATCGTAACATAGGGCCAAGGTCACTTTATCAAACGTTTCCCTTAGCAACATAAATTTGGGGCTCAATTGTGGTCGTAAGTCGAGGACTACCTGTAGGGGATGCAGAGATGCTTGATTTTTATTTGAGGGATACTGCTAAATTGTAAGTGGCAATAGTCCTCGCTGGTGATGAGAGGGAGAATTTTCTTTTCTGCACGTTTTAATAATTTTCTTCTTCCTATGCATTTTATACAGTTGTATTAGTTTAATTTCTACAATGCAACCTCTAACAAAATTACTACTAAAAGAAAACTAAACTTGAATGTGAACATCATGAATTTACATTATCTTCAGCATTATGGACTTTGCTGAATCAGACCATTTTCTGTCTAGTCCAGCAGTGGATTTTTCAGAATAGCCAAATGGTGCCTATGACATGAATGAGTCACATTCAGCTCCCAGATCACCCAGTTTTGTGGTCCCCAGAGTCCTGACAAAACATAGCTGTCAATGTCTTTTCATTTGGAGTAGTGTGAACTGTTAATACAGACCTAATGTAATTTTTGCTAAATAGAAAAGGGATTTTTCAAGAGGGATGGAGGGAGGGGGAAGGGGAATGAGGAGGGAGAGAATGAGAGAAAGGGGAAGGAGGGAAGGAGGGAGGGAGAGGGAGGGAGAGGGAAAGGGAGGGAGAGAAAGGGAAGGAGGGGGAGAGGGAGGGAGGAGAGAGGAGGGAGGAAGGAGGAGGGAAGGGGAAAGGAAGAGGGAAGGAGGAGGGAAGGAAGGGAAGGAGAGATCGGGAAGGGAGGAGGAGAGAGGAAGGGAAAGAAGGAGAGAGGAAGGGAAAGAAGGAGAGAGGAAGAGAAGGGAGGGGAGGATGGGAAAGAAAAGGAAGAGGAGAGGGAGGAGGAGGGAGAAAAGGGGAAAGAAAGGAAGGAGGGAGAGGGAGGGAGGGATGGAAAGGAGAAAGGAGGAAAGGAAGGGAGGGGGAGGGAGGGAAGGAGAGTGGGAGGGAAGGAGGAAAAGAGAGGGAGGGAGGAAAGAAGGAAAGTCTTATCTACCTAACCTAGCTTCTTCCATTTTGCATCATTATGATCCTTTCAGCCGTTAAAAGGCAGCACTCTCCCTCCCTAAGGAAACCCGGCAAGACTCCATTGGAGTTTTAGTTAAAGTACACCTCCCAGCACCATAGCGGTTCTTTGATTACGGTGCTTTAATTTCAGCGAGGGGTGGTGCCAATTTAACTTGAATTTAGCAGATAGCTTCACGCTAAGAATGTTTTTCATGGGCACATTCCTGAGTGCAAGTTGAAGGCTGTTCGAGCAGCATCTCCCAAATGAGCTTTACAGTAGAACAGAGACGTGAGCATCAGCAGCAATTTTATATTAATCTGTCTTTCTGCAGTTTGCAATCCCAGTCAAATATTCTTTTGGAATAGGTTCTCCTTTTCTTTCACAGAGAGGGCTTCTTTTCAGATGCAAGTTACAGGGTGCCTTTAGGGATTTAAAAGAGGGGGGTGGAAAAGTGATTTTAAAAAGTACCTGAAACTGAATCAGTTGCATTTTTTCCCCTCCCGTAAGACAGAAAAAACACCACATATCAGTAGCAAATATCACGAATTGCAGCACTCTACTCCTTGTTTGAACTTTTTCGGTTAAAAGCCCATTATTACCCAGTGCTCCTTTAGGCCCTCCTGAATGCATTTAGATCTCATGTCCTGAATCTTCATAGACGTTGAGATTATAAATTCTGAATTGTCCAGGAATTGTGGGCGTTACTGGGAGCAAACCCAACTCTTCTGAAGAGCGCCAGTTTGTGTAGAGACTGCATTAAATCATGGAGCAAATGACACCTGTTTGTCCCAGAGGTGCTTTTTCAAGAGGCAGATGGACTTTCTGGCTTTTCTTTGAAGACGTTTTGCTTCTCATCCAAGAAGCTTATTCAGCTCTGATAGGATAGTAGGGAATGGAAGGATTTATATTCCTCGCAGACAGCTGGTCATTTGCATCCTTTTAGAGGGCCGTTGAAGCACTTGGAGGTTTATCTTTGTCCTCAGGGTCCCCTTTGGTTCCTGTGATGGAACACAGGTGATCTTGAGGACACAGATAAACCTCCAAGTGCTTCAATGACCCTCTAAAAGGATGCAAATGACCAGCTGTCTGCGAGGAATATAAATCCTTCCATTCCCCACTATCCTGTCAGACCTGAAGAAGCTTCTTGGATGAGAAGCAAAATATCTTCAAAAGAAAAAGCAAGAAAGTCCTCCAGTTGCCTCCTGAAAAAGCACCTTTGGGACAACCATGACCTGGATGACTGAGAATCTCTACAGACCACATATTGTTTGGTTCTCTCTTTTTTAGAGAGAGTACTTAAACAGCAAGAATTCATTCATTCTCCATCATTCAGTCGTGCCCGATTCTTGGTGACTTTATAGGCAAGTGTTCTCCATGCTACCCTGTCAAGCACAGCTTTTTTCAGTTGTTGGGTGTTCATCTTTGTATCAGTTTTGACGGTATCAAGCCAGCGAGTTCTTCGATTGCCCTTTCTTTCTTGATCCACTAGCCATTCCTAGCACAATTGATTTCTCCAATGAATTTGCACGCATGATGTGGCCAAAATAAATCAAATATAGACTTGCAATTTTGGCTTCTAGTGATGTGTCTGCTTTTATACAATTCAGCACTTCTCTGTTGATTATTCTGGCTGTCCGTGGTCTACACCATGGGTGTGAAACTCAATTTCATTGAGGGTCACATCAGGGTTGTGTTTGACCTCCGAGGGCCAGGGTGCACCTGGCCACTCAACGTCACTTGTGTCGGGGGCACCTGTGGCAGCCTGAGTGCTCTGCCAGCAAAACCGGGCTCCCGAACATATTTTCAGCTGTGACGGACTCCTGCAACCCTCTACCAGCAAAAACGGAGGGCCTTTTCGGGCTCTGTTTTCACTGGCAGAGGCACTGTGGCAGCCTGGCGGGCCAGATCTAAGCATCCTGCAGGATGGATGGGCCCACGGGCCTTGAGTTTGACACCGCTGGTATATGCAATAATTTATGCCAGGACCGTAGTTCAAAGGCATCCCTTCTTTTTCAATCAGCCATTCTTAGTGTCCAAATCTTACATGATTCTAGGAAGGACTATTGCTCTAACTAGCCTGCTTTTTTGTATTTATATCAATACATATATCAGATATATATGTGTGTGTGTGTGTGTGTGTGTGTGTGTGTGTGTGTGTGTGTGTGTCTGCTTTTCCATATATTATTCATGTTAACTATTGCAGAGAGGCCTAAGATTATCCTGTGTTTGATTTCAGGAGTAGAGTTGCCATCATGAACAATTTTTGATCCAAGGAAGATAAATTCTCAAACTAATTCAACAGCAAGAATTAATAAATGGAAATAATGAATCCATTTAAACTGGAGAAGGACAATAATAATGAGCGGCATGGCCAATTAAACCACAAACAGCTTGCAATGAATTCAAGGACAGCAGAATCTGGAGGACAGTTTTGGACTTCCTTTCTGCATTGCCACAGACTTCATGAGAAATGACACCATTTTTATTACTTTCATGTTTGCCCTAGTTTCTACAACATACATTGTAGAACTTAGAGTTTATAAACTTTTAAAGATTGAAAAAAAAAAATGAAAGGACATCTCACAATACGTACAAACCTAAATATTTAACACATTTTAAGTTGCATGAATGCTCAAATCAAACATCCATGCAATTTTTTCTTTAAAAAAAGGAATAATCAAGAATGACAATTTACAGCTGTAAAAACAACAGCCAAATCTGAAACGTCACATGTATAAAATCCTGCTAGATAATTCTGTTTCCTTTCTTTCTGGAACTCTATACTTTGACATTTTTATAAATAACAAAAAGAGATTAGAAACATTTGCTAATGTTTTCATTCTGCTCTCTGGGTATTTTGTATGCAGGTTGGACTAAACATATGCAAAAATAAAAAAATAAAAATCCAGCTCTTAATGATTCAGAATTATTGTAACAATGTGCCTTTTCAAATGGCGAGATCGTACTATGCATGAGCTGTTGTGACCATAAAGGACCATTAAACCAGTAAACATGTCTGTGTTTAATAAAGGGACAGATGTGTTAAATGAATTTTATTGCTGCTTGGACGCACAATTCTGCATGCAATGTAGCATTTGCAAAAAAGAGAGGAACTTTGGTATGCAAAGAAGCTGGCACACTGTTAAATGAAAGGCTTTGCACATGGAGGCAGAATATTTTGGAATCTGGTTACAGTGATCACTCAACTTCTTTTTATTTTTATTTTTGAAACCTGCTTCTAAGGGAATGAGTGAAAAATGAGAAGTGATCTCTGTTGTGTCACTTTGTTTTTGGCAAGGATGAGGCAATGTGAGAACAGTAAAACAGGCCTACCGTAATTGTTTCATTGGTTTAGTTTATTTCTGATTGAGGGACCCCTTTATTCAGCTTCTGTACATTTCTAGGCTCTAGAAGTATCAGTCTCACTTTGTTTTGTGATTGCACAAAGTAAGTCAAGTATTGTCTCCAGTTACAGATTTTTTTCTTTAAGAAGCATCCAGAGAAAGTAGAACAGGCTCAGAGAAGGCCTACAAGAAGGATTAGATAGTAGAAAATAATTCCTGTAAAAAGAGAAGGAAGGAATTGAAAATGTTTAGTGTGGAAAAGAAAGACTGATGGAGAATATAAATAAAAGTGCAGAGGAGAGCAACAAAAATAATTAGGGGGCTGCAGGCTAAAACACGAGGAACAGTTGCAAGTATTGAGTAGATCTAGTTTAATGAAAAGAAGGACCATGACATGATAGTGTTCCAATACTGCCACAAGAAAGAGGGGTCAAATCTGCTCTCCAAAAGCACCTGTAATCAGAACAGCAGTGGATGGAAAGTAATCAAGAAGAGAACCAAGCTACATCTAAGGGGATCTTTCCTGACAGTGAGAATGATTAACCAGTGGAACACCTTGCCTCCAGAAGTTGTGGATGCTCCAACACAGGAGGTTTTTAAGAGAGATCGAATGGTAGAGTCTCCTGCTTGAGCAGAGGTTGGACTAGAAGTCCTCCGAGATTATTTCCAACTTTGTTAATGCTCTTCAGCTATCTAAAGACTTGTTGCCATCATCCCTGAATGCAGAACATGCAATAACTGATTGAAGTTACAGGGAAATAGGTTGATATGGTTGATGGTTAGGGGGAAGAATATCCATCCTAACAGTAGGAGAAGTTTATTGTGGAACCAATGACGCAGAGGAGTGGGGGCGTTCCCATTAATTTAAGATGAAGCTAATGGTCCACCATCAAATGCTTTAATTTGGATTCCTGCACTGAGCCAGGAGATGAATACGATTGCCCCAGTACTCTTTTTCAGCTATGGGAGTCTTTGATTCTGTAGCCTGCTTCCAAAATAACTGGTAGCTTAACACTGTTGGTACAGTGATTGTATTTGAAAAAGGTGTATAGATGCTGGTTGGGATTTCTTAGAGTTTTAATACATCTGATGAGGAATAGGTTGGAGAAAGACAATCTTGTGGCTAATGCTTTTCAACTTTCCTCAAACTGCTGTCTTCCAGTTGTGTTGGCCAATGGTTCATCCATTAATTTTGTTGATAATAACGATGAGAGTTATGACCCAAAACTTTCAGAGGGTATAAAGTAGGGAGGGATCAAATTACTACATCTCCTTGTGTTGAATTAATCTAGGACATTCAGTCATGACATTTAAAATATCCTTTTGGATTTGGAACATCTATCAGGTCAACCCTATTAGCATATTCTGAATTCTTTACTTTTCTCCCCTCTGTCTGATATACAAGCAAGTTAATTTGGAATATGAAGTAATGAATATAAAAGGATGAAGGTGGCTGAAGTGCAAATGTTCAGGCTTAATGATGTTACGTTCCCATCATTTTCCACCTATTCTTTTTCATTTCCCCGTCTTTTTGCTTTCAGAATAGCCCTGCTATCCCATCCCATCCTATGTTCATATTTAATATTTCAGTTTTAGCAGCGAAGTTCCGCCATGGCAATTCCTTTTGTTGCTAACCATATATTGTAATAAAATCAAAAGACCAGCTAAATTAATCCCCATTCCACTCTGAGAACATAGACTGACTGGCGGGTTATTCCTAAAAGCTTCTTTTCATGTTCTCCACTGTTACAACTATTGTCAGCTCCAGAAACAGCTCAGAACTTCTATTTTCCATTTGATGAGCAAGATCCCAATGGACTTAGTTATTGAAATGAGAGAGAAGTCAGAATTCTTTTCTGCTCTAATTAATTAAAATATACCCAGTGCCATTCACTTTTTCCATTCCTCCAAGCGGTAATTGTTCATTGAGTGCAAGTTCGACATTTCTTGTGTTTCTTCTACAGCTGGTACAAACAAAGCACCAAAGAGAGAACCATTCACCAAGGTTTTTTTTTCTCGCCTGATTTTATTAAAAAAAAAAGAATAAAAATGTGGGTTTTTTCATATACTTTTTTAAAATTTAGTCCTGTATTACACTTAATGAAAACCCTCACTTTTCATTGAATATCTTTCCTGATACTTTATGGCTGATATAACAAATAACTGAAGGATCAGGTGGACATCACCTTTCGCAATCAACTGTCATTCTTCATCACACTCTTCACTATGATTAAGGGATTCACTGGTACCAAGATTTGTGCAGTTTCCCAGCTTAACCAAAATTCTTCACCCTGGTTGGAAGCTATTTCAGAAAGTCGGTTATAATTCTTGTTGAATTAACTCTTGCTGGTTATAATTCTTGCTGAACTTAATTGTGGCTAATACTGCAGATTGTTTTCTGTTTCCAAGAGCAAAAATGAGTGAAACAAGGATGGTGTCAGTTTTGGAAGGCAATTTTCTTTCTTTTTTCTCTTTCTTTCTTTCTTTCTTTCTTTCTTTTTTTTTTTTTTTTGCTTTTTAACTGCCACATATTTTAACTGGGGAAGTTGGGAGGGGGTTGTTGTTGGAGCGGTAGAAAGTTAGTCATAACAACATTCCGTATTCGAGGACCTTTGCCTGGGTCTGATGTAGACCGCCTGAAGATTGTATCCAATTGAGTGCGAAGAGTTGATTGGACAATGTGATGAACTTGTGGGTGTGGGGTAGGGCTGTGAACTGTCAACTGGGTTTGGAAAACTTGGAAGCTTTCAGTTTCGGGTTTTCCCAGCTGTGCCAAAATGACATCTCTAATAAATTGGAACTTTGAGGAACCTCAAGCCTCAGAGCCTTATTTCGCTGGGGGTGTTCCTTGGAACCTTGACAGATGGATCACTTCAGAAGCCAGAGTACCAGGGGTGGTATTCACTTACTTTCCTTACCGATTTGCAAATGTGAGCGTGTGCGCACTCTCTCTTCGCTCGCACATACCCCGTCCACGCATGTGCCTGGCCTCAAAAATGTGGCTAAATAGGATGGCATAGAGCCAGGGCCGGTGAGCGGGGGCAATTTCCACTACTGGTTTGAGCGAATCAACCCGAACCGGCTGAATACCACCTCTGCAGAGTATACACTCTGAAGTTGCACTTGGAAACTTTAGAACCTTCCTACCATTTATATATTTAATAAATTAGTGATAGCAGCAGCAGCAGCAGCAGCAGCAGCAGTAGTAGTAGTAGTAGTAGTAATTGTTGATATTATGCTAATATCAAAGTACTTGGCTGGAGAATAATTGTATGAATAATTGTATGGCTCAGGTTTAATTAAATTAAGATTTTTTAAAAAAATGAAACAAAACAGGTTTGTTCTCAATCTCTCGTCCACCCCTTCTTTTTGCCTTCCCCACCCTTTCTGAAATGCAAGTCCTGGCATCCAAGTCACAAACCAGGTTTCACTTTCAATTCATAAAACATTATCACTAGTTTATATGTTTAGCTGGATTCATTGTGATTTGCATGCTGTAATCGCTTGGCTAATGCAATCTGCTTAAGCCAAAAACAAACTTCCATGGTTGTGTGAATTCTGTAGGTGGATATTCCTGCACCTAACCCTGCTAGTTTAACCAATATTAAGTGAGGGGAGGAGAGAAGGAAAGTTGTTTAACCAGACTGATTTACAGCCACAGTTCTCTGTTCTATATCCTTTAGATGCATACATCTGGAAATCTTCAATGTTTACTTTCTTGCTTCCTGAATTTCCCTGGCAGATACCATATTTGAAGAATTGCAGGATGTGCTAAGCATCACGGTAGATATCTGCAGAACATTTTATGGCTCCCAGAAGAGAAGAAAGAACAGGGTATAAAAGCCACTGGTTTTATAAACCCTGAGATGGGTAGTGCTGAAAACAAAGGTGGATGTCACAATTTCCTTGCAACATGCCAAGTTGTTATGGCTTCATTGACAAGAATGCCATTAAGGAAATGTCTTTGATTGGAATTATTGTCCACCTTTGTATTAGCTACGGCACTGGTCAATTCTGACTAGAAGGTTTCCCCCCCACCCTAAATTGTTTCTAGATGGACTGTGAATGGGTTCAGTGGTTCAGAATGTGGAAATAGTTTTGATGCTTCAGTCATTCTCCCCACCAAACGTACAAGTATACAGTAGAGCACTTAAGGCAGAAGTGGGCTTCATATCATTTAACAACTGGTTCTCCCAGAATCGAAAATGTGAGTGTGCGTGCACCTTGCGGACATGCGCACTGCATCAAAAACATGGTGATTGCATAAGACGGGATAGCGCCAGGGTAGGTGAACTGGTCCGAACCAGCTGAATCCCACCCCTGACTTTAGGGGTATCCTGCTTTTTGTGCTGAAAAAAACCTCAACTTCTGCCCCAAGCCCTGTTGAGGTGGCATCACTGGAAAAATATCCCTGTGCTCAGAAAGCATTCAGAGGCATGCTTTATTCTGAAGTGCATGGTTCATGTCATGTCAATTCATTTCATCAATATGCATATTTCAGTAAAACTAGGCAGCTAGAATTGGACTACAGAAATTCAGATCCCCTCTAGAGGGCAGCAAAGAGATACCATAAGCTCTAACCTTTTACTGCCATTTAGTGGTTATGTTTTTTTGCAGCACAGACAAAATACATAAAAAAGGAGATTAAGCAGGTGCTAATATTGGCAGCTGCAAGCATATCCTATGCAAACAGCCTTGTGTATTCCCTATTGCATGCTGCTGACTATCCTATTGCCCCTTCCTCTCCATTCTCTGTGCTCTGCAGGTAGAGGGTGGGGGTGGGGTGAGAAAAATCTAACAATTTTTGTAGGCAATCTTTCCTGAACCTAACACATTCCTCCCACCTCACAGAGTGGAGAAATTGGAGTGAAATTGATTACAAGATAATAAGCAGACACACAATAAGGAATCTAGGTTTCTTCGCATAGTGTGCTTACAATTCATGGACCACAACATTATTTTCTATATATATTCCCCATTATATGCTTGCTTACTCTCTTGTATTCCATTCCTCTTCAATCTCTCCACTCTCTGCAAAAAGGGGAAAATGGTCAGGCACAATACAATAAGTACTGGCTGTAATGGTGATCATGTGTCTATAGGATGCTACAAAGGTTGTAAACTCAGGCATTGGTCATAAGGATTTTTTTAGCACCATTGTAACTGAATGGTTATTGAATGAGGCAGTGGGTAAGCAAGGACTACCTATACTTGCACTGTAGGTTTGTCTAAATAGTGCAATAGTGCAATTATTAGTTTAGGGTTAGCAAAGTCATTTAACTGCTGTATTTCTTCCTCCTACTTTTTTCTTTATTCTTGTCATTCCTCAAATCTTACAAGTAGAAATGCCCCAGATACATAGATTTTACATTTGTGAAGGTATTTTTTCCCTTCCTCTCCGCCAACAGTAAAAAAGCCAATTTCTACAAAATCATCTTCTAATATTTAGAAATGCCACTGTGGCTCTCACAATTGCCAGCATGCAGTCGGATTTTTATTTTATTGACATTCTTGCAGAATATAAATTTAATCACGATAAGTACTGCTTCTGCATGTGGCTTTCCTTTTTCAGAAGGAGTTTGCATATCACAGCAACAGAAATATATTCAAAGAGATAACGTTTAAAGGGAAGTGACCTTTTCTGCAAATTTCATTCTAAGCTAATTCTAAAGGCTTTTTACTATCTGTCATAAAGTTTTGTGTGTATAGGTGAGCAGGCAGATTAAAAAGCAGCAATCAAGTTTTTGGAGAAGGTATTCTGCCCTCTAGCAAAATGCCTTGAGGCTTTATTAAGAAATAGCTTATTTTCCCCAAACCCCTTTTAAGCTTCCAAAGTGATTAGCATCATTGCACTTACAGTGGAACGTGGTATTTTTTCATTATCCCCATGTTAATGAAACCATGCAGTTTTGTAGTTACTATAGACACTACCTACCTATCCATAGATAAATTCAGCAGCTGGCTAACCCTATTTGGGGGTCAGACGTTAAGCAGGGTTAGGCTTCATGAGTACTGATTATTGATTATTTATGTGTAAGACTTCTTTGCTACCCATCTTGCTTGGAGGCAGCTCGGGGCAGTTTACAAACATTAAAAAACAATAAAACTTGGAAAGAATAAATACCCATAATAATAGTAATAATTTACAGTTAAAAAGTTGGGGAGGAAGGGAGCAAAATGCACGCACAGAGGGGGGCTGGCGGGATCTTGTCTGAAATCATCAGCTACCTCCAGCGTGATGCATCCCCATTGGAGCCCTAAGCCAACCGGCAGAACCAGGTCTTCAGGCCCTTACAGAAGGTCAGGAGGCTGGGGTGCGGATCTCACCTGAGGGGAGGCAGGAAGTTCTAAAGGACAGGAACCAGGGTATAAAAGCTCTTCTCTTGAACTCTTCCAGCCAAAATTCCTTAACCGACAGAGTCCGTAGCATGCCTCTTCTTCTGGAACAGGTGGGACAGGCCAAGTGCTTAGATTATAGACCAGGTTAGACTAAAGTTAAAAGTTTCCCCTGTGCAATTATGTCCAGCTCTAGTGGGAGGTGCTAATATCCGTTTCTTAGTTGAGGGAGCCAACATTGTCCGAAGACATTTCTGTGGACATGCAGTTGGCCAGCACGACTATAAGATGAGATGCACGGAATGCGGTTACTTTCCCACTGAAGTGGTACCTATTTATCTACTCACATTTGCATGCTTTTCAACTGTTGGGACAAGGATGGGAGCTCACTCCATTGCGCAGTGCTCGGGTCTTAAACCCGGGCTGTCAGCTTTCCAGTTAACAAGCTTAGCATCTTTAACTGCTGAGCCATTGTACCCCCTTAGGTTAAACAAGGGAAAAAATGTTCTGAAAGTAGTGACAAACTATTTCCATATTAAATAGAAGCATGCTTGGATATGACTGTGAAACCCTGTGAAATCGCCAGGAAGGAAGTTCAGTTTCATAGAAAAACAGAACAGTAAAGTAGCATTTAAAATACACAAGGTCCCTTCCAGCTCTATTCTGATTGATTGATTGGCAACCCACAAATGTGTGATTCAGTCCATTCTACTTTTTCAGCCATCAACACCAGAGCTTGTTAATCTGGTAATGAAAATATTGAATATCATTATTTTCAAGATACTGTTTGTGGAAAATTTTACATTTCTTGTCCAGGCAGGATTAGATTAGTCATTATTAATTTCAATAAAATTAATATATTTCACATGCTTTGAGATCATAATCTTAAAATTACAGAGAATGTTTGATAAAAATCCAGCAAACACGCTCGATAGTTACTCAGCAATATAAGAATTACAAAGAAATAAAAGTATACATGCTAAATCATTCTTTCTCAATCTTTTTTTACCCTGAAGGAACTCTTGAAATAACACTCGGGTGTCAGGGAACTCCTGAATAAAAATTTCAAAAAATAAAAATAAAAAATGAAAACTTTGCAGTACAATTCATTTCTAACCTACACAACTCATGTTTAACGTAACACTTAACAACAACACCATAGCAGCAGGCCAGCAGCTGAATAGCAGTGTGTAAAAATTTCTATCACTATAAATGCTAATATTGCATGGTGTGCTAAGTGCAAAAAAATACAATGTATATTGTTTTTCAATCACAATCTCTTGTGGAATTCTCACTGAGAAAAGCTGTGGTAGATCCTGAATATATGTCTGTCCCCTTACTTCATGGGGAATATTTACACCAGGGTTTCTCAACTTTGACAACTATAAAATGTGTGTGGATTTTAACTCCCAGAATTCCCCAGCCAGGTGTTGCATGCTGAATGCTAGCTGGGGAATTCTGGGCGTTGAAGTCTATATATCTTTAAATTTCCAATGTTGAGAAACATTGATCTACATTGGCCTATTTTAAAGCTGGTTTCAATACATTTCAGCTTGATATAATAATGTGTGTCTGTCTTATTGGCCTGAAGTTCTGTGGTATAATGAGTCTCCAAGTCCCCACCTTTAACAGATTAACACAGTTGGAAGAGACCTTATAGGTCTTCTAGTCCAACCACCTGCCAAAGCAGGAGACTCTACACCATTTCTGACAAATGGCAGTCCAATCTCTTCTTGAAAGCCTCCAGTGATGAAGCTCCCACAACTTCTGAAGGCAAATTGTTCCATTGCTTGATTGTTCTGTCAGAAAGTTCCTCCTCATTTCTAGGTTGAATCTCTCCTTGGTCAGTTTCCATCCATTATTTCTTGTCTGGCCTTCAGGTGGTTTGGAAAATAGCTTGACCCCCTCCTCTCTGTGGCAGTCCCTCAAATATTGAAACACTACTATCATGGCTTCCCTGGTCCTTCTCTTCACTAGACTAGCCATGACCAGTTCCTGCAACCGTTCATCATATGTTTTAGTCTCCAGTCCTGAAATCATCCTGGTTACTCTTCTCTGCACTTTTTCTAGAGTCTCAACATTTTTTATAGTGTGGTGACCAAACTGGATGCAGTACTCTAGGTGTGGTCTTACTATGGCTTTATAGAGTGGTATTAGTACCTCCCTTGATGTTGATCATATCCCTCTGTTAATGCAATTTAGGATTGCATTAACTTTTTGGCTGCTGCTGCACCTTTGTTTCAAACTGTTATAAGTGTGTAATCTCTGTTCAGAGTAGATAAATCCATTTAAGAGTCAGCTCATGATAGCTCTTCCGTCATTGTTTACTTCCAATATCTCCTTATCTTTCATCTTCTGAGATTGAGGTTTTCTTCATGTATCTTGAAGATAAGCAGAACTCGCCATGGAACTAGCTAGATAGTAAATGCACAGTTTAATATGTATCTAGATTTGAACTCCAAAACTTTTTTTTTTAATTTGAATTTATATCCCGCCCTTCTCCGAAGACTCAGGACGGCTTACACAGTGTTAAGCAATAGTCTTCATCCATTTGTATATTATATACAAAGTCAACTTTTATTGCCCCCAACAATCTGGGTCCTCATTTTACCTACCTTATAAAGAATGGAAGGCTGAGTCAACCTTGGGCCTGGTGGGACTTGAACTTGCAGTAATTGCAAGCAGCTGTGTTAATAACAGACAGACTTAGTCTGTTGAGCCACCAGAGGCCCTTGCAAACCATGTGGAGAATATGCCTCTGTGTTGTGTATATTTGGAGGAGGTATATGAGAACGGTAAAGTATTGTGTGTGCTGAATTGAATGCTGGACCAGAATTCTGTCGTATCAGAGACAGATGTGGACAATCAAAAAAAAAAAAAGGAAAGGTTATTTGATATATGAGAAAAAGGAGCTTCTCATTATTGAGGCTATTTTAAAAACTATAAAATGCTCTGCTTTTGCAAGAATCCTCATTATTTCCTCTAATTTGCATTATTAAAGAAAATTTACCACTGAGGCTGAAAACAGCTGGATTTCCCCTCCCCCCCTTTCTTTCTTGAATGGAGAAAGCTTCATTTGCTGACAGTGCAAGCTGAAATTGAATTAACAGTTCAAAAACATGTTATTTTTATTTTATTGGAGATGGCTTTAATTACAGTGCTATAAGAAGATGAATTCCTAAGATAAACAATAGCCTTAAACTGGTTATGTTTGCATGGCAGTGTTTAGGGATTCAGTTCTAATTAAGTGCTAATCCCATTTTCTTAAATAAAGGGTTTGATGTGAAGTATCACAGAGAGGGGGGAATTCCTTCCTTATGCAGTTTTTAACTACTGGAGTTTCCTTATTTGGATGCTGGATTATCACTTTCATGGAACGGAAGTATAGAAAAACAAGATCCAACTTTGGGAATTATCTGTAAAGGTTCCCCTCACACATATGTGCTAGTCGTTCCCGACTCTAGGGGGCGGTGCTCATCTCCATTTCAAAGCCGAAGAGCCAGCGCTGTCCGAAGATGTCTCCGTGGTCATGTGGCCAGCATGACTAAATGCCAAAGGTGCACGGAACACTGTTACCTTCCCACCAAATTGGTCCCTTTTTCTACTTGCATTTTTCACCTGCCTTCGAACTGCTAGGTTGGCAGAAGCTGGGACAAGTAACGGGAACTCACCCCATTATGCGGCACTAGGGATTCAAACCGCTGAACTAACAACCTTTCGATCGACAAGCTCAGTGTCTTAGCCGTTGAGCCACCGCATCCTCTACTTATTCCTAATTATCTGTAGGAATGACTAAATGCTACAAATTATTTTCTCCACTTACAGGGCCCACAGCTAGGAGAGGAGAAGAGGAAAACCTAAGAAGGCATTAGCACAACAATCACTCGACACTTGCTAGTTTAAGACTTTTTAGCTGCAATTGCTGCTGCCAAACATTGCTGATATAGATAGTGTTCTGCATAATTCTGTACAGGTAGTCCTCTACTTACGACCACAAATTGAGCCCCAAATTTCTGTTGCTAAGCTAGACCAGTTATTAGGTAATTTTGCTCCCTGTTGCAAACTTTCTTGCCACAGTTCTAGTGAATCCCTGCATTGTTAAGTGAATCATGTGATCGTTGAGCCAATTTGGCTTCTCCCGTTGACTTTTTTTGTCAGAAACTGGATGGGAAGGTTACAAATCGTGATCACATGACCCGTGGGATACTGCAGCTGCCGTAAATACAAGTAGTCCTCCACATACAACAGTTCATTTAGTGACTGTTCAAAGTTATTATGTCACTGAAACAAGTGGCTTGGGTCAGTTTTTCACACTTACAAATGTTGGAAGAAATATCTATCTGGGTTCAGTTCCAAGTGGGGACAAAGACACTGGAAACATGGAGACTGCTTGGAAAGATGGTGTAATGGTGGCCAGGATCACATGGCTTGAGATCCTGAACAGAAAAGGGCTGAGATCCTGTCTGCTCCCTGGCTTTATGCTTTTTCTGAGCTTTGAACTTTCTGGGGCACAGGAAGAGTATCCTGATTGGTTGTCAGACTCCCAGTGGGTGGGGGTCTTAGCTAGCCTTGCTGGCTGATGTAATCTTCCCAGGTGCCATGTGGTGAGTTTCTGTTCTAGATGGGTTCTATTATGTTGCAGATGATGATGGCCCATTGAGAAAGGTGGGGAGAATGAGTGAGCTTAGCTGAGGCTTTTAATGGCCCATTGACAAAGGGGGGGGGGAGTCAGGAAGCTGGTTTGTCTTTAAAACATGTTTCTCCATTTCTCATCCAGGGAAATATATTCTGCCCTTTTAAATATTTTCCAAAATATTTCATTCTTCTAGGAGGGGGGTGGGTGCTAAATTCCTACACAAACTTCGTACCATTCCCATGATCGTGTGATCAAAATTCAGATCCTTGGCAACCAACTCATACTTAAGACCGATGCTGTTGTCCCAAGGTCATGTGATGCCCTTTTTGCGACCTTTTGTCAAACAAAATCAACAGGGAAGCCAGATTCAATTAAAACAACTGTGTTACTAACATATCACTGCGGTGATTCCCTTAACAACTGTGGCAAGAAAAGTCGTAAAATAGGGCAAAACTCACTGACCAAGCGACTCGCTTAACAACAGAAATTTTGGACTTGGAAAAGGTGGTCGTAATTCGAGGACCATCTGTACATGCCGGCTGCCAAATGGCCAAAGTTTGATCACGAACTTAAAACTTAAAACTTATTTATTTCGTATGGCTGGACTAGCCTGATTTTTATTTTTATTGGATGGGTTTTTAAAATTTTGTTATTTTACGGGGGAGTACGTTTTTTAACATTTTGGGCATTTAAATTAGTTTTTTAAGGGATGTTTTTAATTATTGTGTGTATTTGTATTTTATCTGCCTGTTCACCGCCCTGAGTCCTTCGGGAGAAGGGCGGTATACAAATTAAAATATTATTATTATTATTATATCTGACCAAGGGGACACGGCAATGATAAGAAAACTGGCCCTAAGTGACTTTTTTTGGGTCCTTGTCACTTCAAATGGTGACTGAACAAATGGTTGTAAGATGAGGACTACCTGTAGTTTTCACCTTACCAGGATTGTGGGGGGGGTGCAGATTTACCATCCTCTCACCCAATTATTATTATTTTTTTGTTCCTCCTTGGTGGTTTTAACACATTTTAATTGAAATATACAGCATTATATTGGCTGAGAACTTGTAGGCTATGACTGTAAACGATCTGTATACCTGTTGTATAAAATCTGTGTTAAAATATGTGAGCATTTATTTATTTAGCTATAATTTACTGATCTGCGCTATAGTTCTTCTCCTTGCAAGGTACGTGAGATGGCAGAGAATAAAATCTAGCTTTGTTTGACTAACCGTTCCTTTTCATGGAATGAAATATCATTTGAAGCCTCTGCCAGAAGTCACATTTGTTAAGAAGCAGACTTTGACTGCACATAGCAAAAGATTTGTGTGTCCTGCAAGGGTGAGGAACACGTGGCTCTCCAGATGTTGCAGAATTACGACTCCCCGTTTCCCTTATTCTTGGTCAGGCTGGCTGGCAGTTTGGGGATGTTGCAGTTTGCCAACATCTGGAGAATTGCACATTTTCCCATCTCTGTAAGGCAACAGGCAACTTGGAAAGCTCGTGTGAGATTATAAAGCTTGGCCTTTATCGGAATAGATGAAAAGAAACTTGTGATCTGTACAGCGTTACTACTCAAAACTGTTAGTGTATTGCACTGGGAAACAGTTGGAAGGCACAAAGCTTCCACTGTCTAGAGCTAAAGGTTATTGCTAAGTTTATTTAGCCTTTTTTTAGAGCTGGACACTTTAAGTGGGTGCAGATTTAAAGAAAAATCTCAGGTTTTTGAACATTGAATTTATTTGTCGAAGGGACAAATACCTATGAGAATAGAGGAGGAAGACTTTTGGTCGTCTCATTCCAAGCAAGGAAATAAAGAAAAGCCGTTAGCAATTGTGAAGTAGGAGGGGAAAAATGGAGAGGAAATGAGCCATTAAGTGCTGAGGATTGATTGAACCCATGCCACAAAGTGCTTGCAGGGTTTTAGGGTTGGTTAGTGGCCTGGCCTTGGGCAAAGACAGTGAAGTCAGAGTTGGCCTGGGCAGAGGATGGATGTGTTGACCTCATCCTCTTCAGCAAATATGAGCTGATAACCTTGAAGATGTGAGCAGAGGAAAGCAAAAGGATTCTGAAAAGTCAGGTCAGCTATTAAGCTTGTGATGAAAACAGCGCCGTTAAGCTCCAAGTGCGAGAATGAAAAGAATCCAGAAGAGCAGGACAGTTTCTCCTTTCCACTTTTGATCTAATTTAGAGAAGATGTAGCCGCATTGCAGAAACCTGTCTTCTGCTTTTCTTGCCCACCGCTGGAACTCTCCGTTTCCATTTAGCAATCATCTGAGATTTGCCAAGATCTTGACACGCAGCGATCTTCTTTCCTCCCGTCTCGGCTGCCAAATGCCACATCAGTTTGTTTTGCACTGTAGCTTTTCAGATTATTCTGGCTGCTCACAGAAGTATTTCCTCTTGCCCTGCATTCCAGCCACAAGATCCTAACCTCTGCAGTGGCCAAGAAGAAACTCAAGAGGGAAAATTAACAAAGGGAGACATTAGTAGCTGGGACAGGCAGGAAGAATGTGCATTCTTCTGCTAAATGGATAAAAACCGTCCTTGTTACTTGCGATGGGTACCACGTTGGGCAAAAGAAAGGCAGATTATTTAATATCTTAATACTTTGTCTTATATAACCTGAAGTCCTGAGGTTTGCCACCGCTTTTACAAGGTTAGAATTGATAGCACCAAGCTTTGGGGGAAGGAATATTCTGTGCAAAACTATTATTTGGCCAAAGGATTCATCTTAATCAATTCATCTTAAGTGACACAGTAGGAAAAGGACTCTCAAACATAATTTATGAGATTTATATAAAATATTAGTAGTATAAATGACATGGGGAAATTAGTAGTTCTTGTGAGCCAACCTGTGATTTCTTTTAAATTGTGGTGAAAATTGCATTAACTTAAGTGCATTAAATAAATGTGGTTATACACAATGTGTATACATAATGTATTTTTTCTGTTCTGTCACATTCCGATTTACATCTGAATGTACAGATTTCCATTTCCATGGTAGAACTGCTCAATCTGAACTAATACTCCAGATGATACCAGATCAGTGATGGCTAACCTTTTCTGGACCTAGTGCCCAAAGCATGCCCCTGAACCCTCAAAATGCAATGTGTGCACGGGCCCCGCTCATGCACCCCGCCCCGCACAAGTGTCCACCTGCATGTGCACATGCGCCCCCCCACATGCTCCACACACATGTGCACAGTCCCCACACACGCACCCCTCCCATGCATGTGTGTCAGAGTCCTGACGATCAGCTGGCCAGCAGGAGGCACGTGCACATGCGCGGCGGAGCTGAACTGGGGCAATAGCTCGCATGTCCACAGAAAATGCCATATGTTCACCATCATGGTACTAGGTGGTAGCAGAGAGAACAAGGAAACTCTTTACTACCATCTAGTGATTGTTTTGTGGATTTCTGCAGTCCACATCTGATAGCCCTATTTTAGGGTCCAGCAACCAGGCTTTGAAGGATTCATGCAGGTCATGCTCCTCTGATCCATTTAATTTTTTTTCTTGCTTTAAGTAAAAAATGGAACTATTCACTCGCCAAACTTTGAAAGTAGAATGTTAAGTGGCCGGCTGGGAAATAAAAGGTTTAGCTAACCATCAAATGCTGAGAGTTGGAAATAAAGAAGTGAATAGTTTGTAGCTTTTAGTTCTCTCCGACATCAGAGGAATTTTCTTGGCCTCTACCAAAATGAACGAGAAACTGAAGTCCTTTTGTCAGCAAAGGGTATGTTTGAAATTTGATAAAAAGATGAGATGGGCACAGGTTTGGTGGAAGTTTGTAAAACTTTGGGTAGCCTATGATCCCAGTTCTCTTTTTTGAAGTCCTTGGAAGAACCTTTTTCTATGGTTTCTTGAAATTGACAACAGTTCCCAACCATTTTCAAGCACGGATATCATAATACCTTAAAGGTAGACATGGCACATTTAAAAACTACACAAACATCTCTAATCAGTTCCACCTACCGTATTTTTCGGAGTATAAAACGCACCTTTTTTCCCCCAAAAAGAAGGTGAAAATCTGGGTGCGTCTTATACTTCAAATGTAGCCCCACCCAGCTTCTCAAACAGAGGCTGAAAAAAACATCAGAAGCGAAGCTTCAGAAAAGAAGCCCCTAAACAGAGCTTCAGAGGCTTTTTTTCTGAAGCTGTTCCGGAGGCTTTCAGAGGCAGAAAAAAAAGCAAGGCACAGAGCTCACAAGGAAGGAACCTGTTGCTAAAATTCACCTCTGGGAACAGCTGATTGGGGGTATTCCAGGAGGCGGATCCATCTGCCAATCATCTTTTTTCTTATTTTCCTCTCCAAAAACTAAGGTGCATCTTATACTCCAAAAATATGGTATTTATGGCTCCAGTAATTTGTCCCCACTCAACTCTCCATCCCACCCACTAATGCAATTCTCAGCCCAGAACTTTGTACCCAGAATATTGTAAAGAAAACTTTCCTTCTTCTGTCATGGTAGCACAGGGGCCTTCAAATTTGGCAGCTTTCAGACTTGTAGACTTCGACTCCCAGAATTCCTCAGCCAGGCCATGCTGGCTGAGGAATTCTGGGAGTTAGAGTCCATAAGTCTGAAAGTTGCCAAGAATGGAGAACCCTGTGCTAGAATCATGGGTCATGCCTTGAAATCCAGAGTTTTACGCTTAAAGACTCTGGAATTGCTACCGCAAGATTCAGAATTAGTTGATGATTTGGAAAGCACTAAAAGGAAATTAAACAGAATTCCAGAGGAAGAAGATTGTGAAAGCTAGTCTGTTGTCACCACTTTTAGTGGTGATATGCCCTAAATACCAGTTCAAGAATTGAGTGGAAGATTTCACTTATGGAGAAGAAAAAAAAGATCTTATTGCTTTCATGGTTGTTGCTGTTGTTTTTTAATTTGTTTCTGGCTGCGCTTTTTCATTTTTTCCCCCTCCAGAGGCCTATTTAACCTTAAAGATTTCTGAAAGGTTTTTTTTATTGTTGCTGTTATTCTGCCAATAATCAATCTCACTAAAGCCCCACAAGACTCTTTATGATTGAAAAGATTGTTTGCATGAGCTTTGTCATTAAACTCAAGATAGCAGCATTCCTGGAAAATGCTAGGTACTGAAAACAGATAGTTTTCCCCCTGTAATATATGGTGGGGGACAGTGAGGGAGGGAGAAAGGTTTTAGCCCTAGAAAGCTGTTATTCACTGAAAATAACCCTGTGCTAAGCAGAACCAAGTCTACAAACAGTGCCCTTCCTTGTCTGCTTTTGAGAAGATTGTATTTTTCATGGTGATCTCATACTCTTGCTCTAGATATTATTTGCAGGAAAAAAAGGGGGAAGCATTTTTCCTTCCAATTCTTGCATGTGTTGAAAGCTATAAACCAGCCTTTCCAATCAGGTACTGCTGATTAGATAAATTAGTTGGACTATCTATCTATCTATCTATCTATCTATCTATCTATCTATCTATCTATCTATCTATCTATCTATCATCTACCCTGTTTCCCCTAAAATAAGAAATCCCCTGATAATAAGCCCAATCGGGCTTTTGAGTACACATGCTAAAATAAGCCCCTCCCCCCAAAAATAAGCCCTCCCTGAAAATATTTAAATGCACAGTTGGTCCCTGCCATTTCCTCTGGTTAGTGTTAGGGAGACAGAGCTGGAAATCAGGTAAGATGGGAAGAGGAGCTCCACGCGCCCCAAAATAATAATACATCCCCAAAAATAAGGCCAAGAGCTTATTTTGAGGTTCAAAAAAATATAAGAGAAGGTGTTATTTTCAGGAAAACACTGTGTCTGTCTGTCTGTCTGTCTGTGTCTGTCTGTTTGTCTGTCTACCTACCTACCTACCTACCTACCTACCTACCTACCTACCTACCTACCTACCTACCTACCTACCTATCTATCTATCTATCTATCTATCTATCTATCTATCTATCTATCTATTTTATCTGATTTCATATAGCCACACAACTTACACACAGTGATTCCAGGCAGCACGCAACATTAAAAATCTACAGTTAAAAATTCACAATTTAACCCCTGATCCGTGTCGGGTTCTGGATGGGGTTCCCAAGTCCACGGACAAAATCATGTGTTCAAGGCCTTGTGGAAAAGCAACAAAGTCAGACCAGTTTTATCTCTGAGGGAATGATGGGAGGGAGGGGGCAAGCTCACTACAGAGAAGGCCCCTTTCCCTTGATCCCATCAAATGTACTTCCTTGATGGTTGGGGCCTGCCACATGCTCTGCCTTCCTGCTCTAGTTGGTCAGATGGATTTGAGAGAGGTAGGCTATCAAATAACTTTGCCCCAAGCCATGTAAGGTTCTAAAGGACTTTATCTAACCTTGGTGGAGTGATGGGTTTTCCTCTGCTATCTGTCTCCAAACTGGATGTGTTGGAAATCAAATCAAATCCATTGGAGCTACAATTTCTAGAATCCCTGGCCAGCATGGTACAGCCACTCTGGTTGAAAAGGCTGTAACTTGCTTTCCCAGATAATCTGGACTATCCCAAATCAGGGAAGAACAATTTGAGAAGATCAGTGATGTTGTCAAAGACGTAAGTCATTCTAGATCAATTTGTTGAAAGGACAACACATACCTACATATATTGTTGTAACAAAATAAATAAATAAATAAATAAATAGAAGATGATGTTCTACATCGATCAAGTTGTTCTCCACATTTTAAAGCAGCTTTCTTCATCTCTAGTATAATCAGTGTAGGAATAATGGGAGTTATAGTTGAACACATCTAACTAGCGTTAGATGTGGAAGAAGCCTTTTCACTTTGTTAGGAATATTGGATAAGAAACATTTTCCCATGGATTTTGCACTGATTTTTCTCTTCAAGTGTTCTCTTCGTGTTTTTCTCTTCATGTCTATCTTGTTCTGTGCCATTTCTAGTTGGTAGTGCATACTTAGTTTTCATTTTTAATGCATTAAATTAAAACTTGTAACCAAAATATTAAAGAACACCCCATCCCACCCTACTGAGCTGTGTAAATAACACTATTCTTTAGCATGAGTCAAGTGTCTTATTCTACTCACTGTTAGAAGAGTTGATTCACTAATTAGAGGAAGAAACTAATTTGGACTTTGCCAAAATTATTACTAAGACCACCAGCAGCAATAGCAAATATTTGAAGGGATAAATGGTGCACACCAATAGCTGGATCATATGCCTTTTTAAATATTTATTCTTAGTACCTACTAAAATTAAACAAAGTACAATGAAATGATGTAATTATAATCCTTCTTGTTCACACAACACCTAGTCTGCACTGAGGAAGAGAAAACATCAACTTTGGGATCTGAGTTAATTATCATTGATCGCATTTGTTGAGTGCAGTTTGTTTTAATGAGACAGAAAATCTTCCAGAAACTGTGTTGTATGCATTAGGCTTGCCTTGCCTATTGATTTAAGAAGGAAGGAAGGAAGGAAGGAAGGAAGGAGAGAGGAGGAGAGAAGAGAAAAGGAAAGGAGATAATTAAGTGAGGACTATGTTTATGTTTGACTTTTCAATAAATTCATTTGCAGACCAAAATTTAACATTTGAACATTGTATCTGTGATAAATGCATCCTTTTTGGTATGATACTCTGTAACTTGCTTGCAAGATGGAGAGTTATGTAAATTGGGTAAAGGAAGGAAGGAAGGAAGGAAGGAAGGAAGGAAGGAAGGAAGGAAGGAAGGAAGGAAGAAAGAAAGAAAGAAAGAAAGAAAGAAAGAAAGAAAGAAAGAAAATCCATTGCCAGGAGAAAAGAAATTAACACCAGTGAGGAATACATGCTTAACTAATATGTGAACAACTGCCTCAATGTTCTTGCTAGTAGAACATTACGTTTACTGTTGTAATTTATAACACTGTACATTTTACTCAACAATAATCCAGATATTTTTTTTGAACCTTAGAGCCTTTTTTATGGCGGGTCTTATTTTGTGATTTGTATGTTCTTCATAATGTTCAACTAAGCACAAAATTATATTCTTGAGGCTGTTTGCTCAAAACATCTCAAGAAAGCTTTTGATTGTTTTCTTTGTGAGTCTCAGTTATATTCTTTGTAATTTGCTATTTATCATAGGTTTCTACTTGTGCATTTGTAACCACCTTGAGTTTACTTATTTATATGACTAGTCCATTTGCAGAGCAAATTTGAATTCACTTGGTGATAGATTTTTTATTGTAATTAAATAATTGCTATTTTTAACAAAAGAGTATTATTCCATTAACGTGGACTACATTCTTGTTTTTCCAAAGGATTCTTATGAATAAGTATGAAATGAAACAACAAAAATGCTAGACCAATTTTAGAATATTGTTCAACTGACATCAGTACAATCGAGCGGGTTCAGAAGTACTTCACAAGAAAAGTTTTGCACTCTTTTGTACATAATAGAATTCCCTATGCTACTAGGCTTGAAATTCTCAGTTTGGATAACTTAGAACTGTGTTGCTTTGCAGTCAGACCTAGGTATTGCATACAAAATTATACCTAGTAATGTTTTACCTGTAAATGACTTTTTCTGTTTTAATTGCAATAATACGCCCCTGAACAACCGCTTTAAGATCAATGTAAATCATTCTAAACTTGACTGTTAAAAATATGATTTTTGTAACAGAGTTGTCAAAGTATGGAATGCCCTACCTAATTCAGTTGTCTTGGCTACAAATTTTCACTGTTTCAGTCACAAATTGGCTTCGTTGGATCTTACTTCATTCCACAAGTGTGGAATATATAACCACACTTAAAATAAACTTCTGAACAGAAACTTGAGAGTTGAAACATACATTTAGTTCTCCAAGTGGAGTAAATTACTAATCTCTGTTCAAGAAAGTAGAAACCTATTGAGAATCTAGCCAAGTATCTGTTTTCTTCTTTTAATCTTCATTTGAACCTCATCTGAAATGAATGTGGTATGGATGAGCTAAGATGCATTTTGGTGAACGAACATGATTCATGTTTAAAGCGTCACCTCTTCTTTCTTATCTGACTTCTTTAGGGAATGGCGTTGGCTGAGGGGATGAAGAAAGCAATTTCCTCTTACATGGGAAGAGAGAACAGCCAGAAAAATGCGCAATACATGTGCCCCGAGAGAGTAAATGTTAGTTAAGGAAGGTTCATTCAAATGTGGAAGATAAATTTGAATGGTAGCCGGTGAGGGCCTGAAGCTGTGCTAGAGTTGCCCATTGACTGATATTACAGATGGACCATTGTCTCTGAAGGAACTTGTCATTACACAGAGCAGTACTTCCTGCTGTTCTGCTTAATTATGCTGATAAGTGGGACAGGAAAGAAATCCACTCAACAGCTGCTGTAGTTAAGAGAGTAACCCTGTTATCTTGTTCTTTTGCAACTGGCTATTTCCCTATGGCTTTGGATTGGCCATGATCCTAGTGAATCAAGAAAAATCACTAAGGTCTCAGTCCAAAAGGTTTATGAGATGAGACAGAAGGCTGCTAATTGTGGACAGAATTGTTGGGAACCAGTCTTTCTGGAACTGCTGACTTGTACATATCTTACCCCCCTGGGGCTCGTCATAATATCTGTAAAATATCTTGATTCATTAGCAGCAAGGCAGCTGCAGTTCTTCATTGACCAGGGGCATCCAGTAATTGCACATCTGTCTGTTGGAAATTAGAATGCCAAATTGAATGAAACCCAACCTGACATGGATTGCACAGCTGGATTTTACTTGGAGGAAGAGAGACATGACCTCCTCTGCCCTTTTTCTGTATTGTATCTTCAGATGTCTTTGCACAACGTGTGGCTTTATATGCATGATCGTTTGGTAGGTGTAATGCACCAAGCCCGCTCCGTTATTACAATTGTATGTGATACAGCAAAGGCATTGAAGGTGTGCTTTCTACTTCCATCTGCAACATTAGAGCTCCCCCACCCCATCTTGGCACCCCAACCTGATTTTAAGGTCAAATCACCA